>NC_046635.1:21488621-22688621 GCF_900324485.2 Mastacembelus armatus
CACTCATGGATGCATTGTTCTCCTAAAAGGGGCGGATCTCCCCTGCGTTGGCGGTTATGAAGCAGGAATTGAGGAGCAGGGAGAGGGTAATCATTATTGGCTGTGACAGCAGTGACCTGACAGCTGGGTCCAGTCTTGCTTCAGTGCTTGTTGTACAACACACAGGCTCAGACACACATACTTGCATAGACACACACACACACACACACACACACAGACGTCTGGTAGCACATGTGTATACATCTCTGCATGCATGTGGTTACATACATACAAAACAACAAGAGTAAAAAGGTATGTTTGTTCAGGGTTGTTTGTTAGAAATACACTGGAGGATGCAATTCTTATTACACCTTAAAATGTGAAACTGGTGGCCTGAGTGAACAATATAGTGACAGTTTAATTTGAATTTAAATTTAGAGTTTTCCAGCTGGTCATGGAGCCAAAAATGTAAAGGTTGTCCAGAAGTGGGAGAAAGAAGAAAATATTTTAAGCAAAAGGGCTTATCCACTCTGAAACAAAAGTCAACTTTAAACTAATTCATGATCTGATTATGTGATACATGAAAAGTTATGCACCATAAGGTAATGCTTATGTGGTGCCCAGAACAGAAACATATATACATTAATCCTCTATGTGAATTTTAAGGAAATCCAGACATTTGCTTTTGAAATACCAAGTAAGATACCCTGTCAACAATGTTTAGACTAAATGCTGGGACTAAACAAAGGGTCACTAACATCAACACAATGCCTTCTCTAGGAACCATCAGTACATATGTTAATTATCTATCCTCAGATATCATTTTCTGAGCCATTGTTGAGAGGAACACTAGATTAAGATGCAAAAAGTGCACTGATCCATCAACGCATATTTATACATACCAAAAAAATAAATAAATAAATAAACTTACAGGCTGAATAATTAGTCAATGTTTGCCCTTCTTACATGTCACCTTGAACTTTTAAAACAACAGTTACTGTTAAATGCAAATTAAATGGAAGCAGTCCAGGCTACACGAAGCAGCTTTTTTTCAAAAAAAAAAAAAAAAAAAAAAAAGCTGATTTGTCCAATCTGCTTAAGTGGTACCAAGGGTTTGTTTCCATGTTTTTGATTAAACAGGTACAGCTTTGCCAACTTGCCTTTGTTTACAGTGGTAACATATACGCATTGTGCATGGTCAGACCGGTAGTTTGGCGCCAATGTCCTCACAGCCATCAACGTCTATTTCACTCATAGGCCTATTAGGTGTAAGCCTAATGGGCTTATAATAACATGATGTGTGTCAAGTGCCAAGATAACACCTGTATGTGGGTGTACACACACTCACCCACACACCCCCACACACATAAACGTGCGCACAGGTATTTGCTGTGTCACTTACTGCTTGGCACCAGCTTCATTATTCGAGTGGAGTGTTTAGGTGGGTAAACCCTTATCAAAGCTGTCCTGCTCAGGTTTTAAGTGTTTGCTTGCATAGTCGCTCATGACCTCAGTCCGCTGGCATGCTACGCCACTCAATAGTGCTGATATAAAAGCAAGGTCTACACCCACCAACTTCCATAGCATACCATCACAGGATCTGCTCTCATAGCTAGCTCCTGATGCCACTCATGAAAATGGAGTGATAGATAGTGAGGTACAAGGTGACAGAGATGCCAGCAAGAAGGCACGAGGTAGTTTCTCATGATGGCATTGTTAATGCTTCTCATTCATTACAAAGTAGTGTTTCCAGGAATTATTCTTGCATTTTTCTATCTGCCCCTAACAGCTCTTTCTTGCCAATAATTGCTTAACTTCACCACAGAGACTTTTCTGGATGAGAAGCTAAATCTGTCACAACCTAGCAGTTTCTCCCATGGTGACTGAATCCGATTTGAATCCTAAAGAGAACAAAGAAGAAAACTCTGCTGCACTTGCTAAATAATTAATAAGGAAATGCTAATTATAAAACCAAGACAAATGAGTCAGAAGTTTTCACGAGGGTAAAATCGTGACACAGATGGACAGTTCACTCTAATAAAATCGTTTACGCTTTTGTTTTCATTTCCTGTCAGGTGCTTTCTGATGTATTCATTTATTTTTTTTATAAGGGAGCAGATCATCAACAGACATTTTAACCATGATTTTACCAAAACAGCATAACTGATTAGAAATTATATTATTATGGTTACATGTTACAGTGAGCCATATGACAACAATAACTGTACATTTTGAAATTGAATAATTTATATGTGTAAATATATGGTAAACAGCCATAGACGATTTATATTCTACAGATAAATGGCAAAAATTCATCTGTAATACTGTAATGCAACCAAATAGTCACTTCAGCGTCTTCTGACTATACATCTTCAATTAAGCATGGTCACTGTAGCATTACAGACAGCCTCGGTTACATAGCTGCTAATGTCCAGATTTTGAATCCCCCCCTTGGCTGCATGCCACCAACCACCTCCTATCTATCTATCTTGCACCCCCTGTGAAGTCCAGGCCACCACACAGTTGACGAGGCTCTGCTCATCAATGTTGGTACAGCTGCCTCTTCTCCAGTCTCAAACCAGCAGCAGCAACAGCTGGAAAGACTAAGGTTTGTCTGGCTCAGTAGGCCAAAAGTACTGGGAAACTGATAGTTCTCTGGTCAAGCTCTGTGGTAACAAAGGGCATGCCACTAAATCAAAGACACCCCATAATACACAATCATGTAACACTTCCATGACATTATGGGTCGTGATAGGCCTTTCGTTGGATAGTTGTGGTAAATACTTTTCTTGAGCGTGTGCCGCCTTTTGAATGAATGGATGATAGTTTGGTTCCATGGACTGTAAATGCAGAGTTGGCAAATAGAAGAGTAGTGTGTTGTGGGACTCTGTATAAATATATGTGTGTGTGAGTGTGTGATACTAGAAATAAACAGAAGAGCCAAGAAACACTTCAGAGTGCCCTTCTAGAAAGCATCTGAGGAGTTCTTGTAGGGTACCAGATCTTTCTGTGCTCATCCACGGGCAGCAACAAATAAGTACATTTAAAAAGTAACATCTTCAGTTTGATTCCCTCATCTAGATGCAACAGATTACTCACCAGTGTCTTCAGCTTAATTTGAGCCTACATGTTGCATTTCCACTGAAAGCCAAGATCAGCTATTTCTTGTAAATGAACAAGCCAACCAAATCGTAGACCGGGTCAATTTACATAGTTCGAGGCAACTTTTAATGCAAGATAAAACTAACATTAACCAAGGAATTGTTTCACTTTACTGTTTAAGACAAGACTGCAGAGAGTTTTATTAAACTGTAAAGATTTTTTAGTAAGAGTAGCGAAAACACCTTGGCTGCAGCCAAGCCACAACAGTCCATAGAGTACGACTGCGCAGGAACCACATTATGCAGTGTTTGGGGAAGTGTGTTATAGTAAAACGTTGAAAGAGAACAAAGAAACAGCTTCAGCAAATAACATCACACAGTTTTACATGGTTTACATATCTTTTTGTAATTAAAAAAAAGATCAGCTACTCTGAGGACAACTGTCACTGTCATTATGATTGTTAATAACATCCTCAAATCATCATCACTGTTTACAGGAAACTGTCTTTGGACACCACATTATAGTCTTTCTCTCAGCCTCTCCCACTCCCTCCCTCTTCTTCCCTCTCTCCTGCTGTCACCTCTCACACAGCCTGGCAGCATCAAGCCAGCTTGCATTTTAATTTGGCCCTGAAGTTACTTATTTCATTATCGATCATCCGTAATGCTGAATCAATGTTCATCTTGTTACGTGGGCCATACCCGTGTAATACAGTGATAGTGGGGCCCAGAGTTACTCATTCCCTTTACAAAGTGACTTTACCGTAAAATCAATGCCTTGTGTTACTGATACAGGGGAAACTGCGGCAGATGGAGTGAGAGTGAGTGGCCAGAGAGGAAACAACAACAGGCTCGACAACAACAATAACAACAAAAACTCACCTTCAAAGCGGCATTGTTAAAGGCATTCACAAAAAATCTCTACATTAGGAGCACATTATTATATTATACAGTGATGCCTTATTAAGGTGCAATGCAATAGTGCTATGTAAACTGATAAACTGGATTTACTGTTGTGGTTTGTGGACCATTTGCGCTGCTTAGATTGGGAAAATGTAGACTACACATCACTGACACTGAACTCTACATGTTTTTACACAGGCCTGGCGTATTTTACACTGATCATACACATCACACTTTTTTTCCCTCGGAAAGAGGAAAGAATACGTTTATTCAGAGCAGTTACATGGAATGACCAGAGAAATGTTTGTTATCTAAATAATGACCGTTTAAAGTTACCCTGCACCACAAAACATCATGCAAATGCATGATTTTCCATATTTCTATATGAAAGCACTTCAGTTAAACGCAAAGGGCATTAGACACTGTGCTATTTGATCCGTACATCAATTTTAAGCTATAGTTAAACCAGAGTATAGCACCAAATTTATTCTTTGTGTGGTTTTCTCCCTCTATTTTTTACCATTTTTCTACCTCACCACCAGTCTCCAAAGGTAAAATGAACAAGTATTCTAGTAATAATTTTAGAGGAACATGTGAATATCATAGCTAAAGTATAAATAATATCTATAATGAAAATTAAAAGGAATATACATGGAAATGAACAATAAGGTATTGCTGCAAACTTTGTCAAGTAAAACATGCATACAGTCTTTATAACAATATGAGAATATAATGCAAAGATATATTAGGGACTTATAAGCTTATGGATACAGCATTACAGAGCACAGTTTGTTCATAAAACAGTGAACATTAATTATACAGTATGTAGGCCTGCACATGACGTATTTAGGTTAATAATGACTATGCACGCTGCACATTGTACAAAACTTATAAGCTGCTAGCGGCTCGACCAAAGCTCTGTTCAAGGCCTAAATCTAAAATGGATCTCCCGCTCAATCCATGTGCTTTGTCTGAATGACTTTTTAAATTTAGTAGTAGCCTACAACCTGAAGTTAACAAGTTAATGTAAAACATTCGCAAGGTGATGCATTAATTTACGCTTTGATCCGCTGTCATAACCCAGTTTAATAAGTTGCAGTCCATTGACTATTAATTTCTTTCCAAATGGTGTGAGTAGGAGCAATGGTTCCAAAATGTTTTACTTTGCCACTAATCAAAGTTAGGCTATCTATTTAATATGCATGATTGGCTGGTGTAATGTAATTAAAATCATACTATTTAAATTACCCTAACAGTAAAAAAATTAAACTTTAAATGTATTTTCAAAGTACACTTGCTTCTGCTGCTAAGAACAATTAATTTTAGAAACTAATTCATTTATTGGATTAAGCTTCACTGTTCTTTAAACACTGTAAGATTTATTGGCCCTTTATTTCACCCTAATGGGACATGAGTGTTGAAAGAGCGTGTTTGGAGATTGAATGTGTTGCACAGTTAGTTTTTTAGGTTACCCACAGATTTAAGTTTGAACCCACTGAGGAACATTTCTGATTAACAACAAGAGTATATTCCCAACAGCTAAGAATAATTGCTTTGTAACAAGATAGGTTAATACCAATAGTCACTTTTATGAATTACACTGAGACTTTCTCCTCCATGTTTTGTCATTTGTTTTCATCATTCTGACAGACATCAGATATATTGCAGCTTAAATATCTGGCTTCAGTCAACCAGGAGCTTTCCTTGATTATATTGAAAAAGCTGTAAACTACTGCACTACACTACATTACATATCATTTTTACAGCAGCAGTTTCTGCTCATGAAACCAAAGATGCGAAATTTCCGGTCTAAACAAACCTACTGCATTTGGACTAAAGACCTTTTCAAGAAATGCTGATCAAAATAAGAGCTGGTTTGTCTGACACTTCAAGAAATCTCAGCTCTCTTTCTCCAGCCCCTCTTTATCCCACACATACTTCAGACTATACCACAGGGATCATTAATTGCGTTTTCTTCTCAAATCCTCATTCGTCATCGTAATTAAACCGACGCTGATCAGCAAGGGCTCTTTAAAATCGATTCCATGTGTGATAAGAGATGTGTTAGGTTTTTTTTTTCTGTCACCGAGGCGTTATGGAAAAGATCCAAATGTGTAATATGAAGTGCCTGTTTGAAGCCTTTGATCTCGCCTGTTTTGCAGAGCCTCGGTTCATCATTTGCGACGTGTCGCTGGTGCCCTGTGTATTGCATAAGGAACTACTGTTGAGCGATAGGCCGTGTATGTTTGCTTATGAGAATGTGAAATTGTGTCATCTGCATAATTACCGTCAAAGAGCTCTCTACAAAACAGCCCTCAAGTCACTCGTGTATGATTGCCCTCTTTTTTACAGCACCTACAAATTAAATTGGCTGCAGCGCGCTGCAGCATTATTCCAGAAGAATTAAGAAAGCTATTTTGAAATAGATGCAAATAATGATAATAATAATAATGATAATAATAATAAAATTATGATGATATATGGTAACTAAGTTGACACCATTATTTCTCTGGGGCTACAGTTCTCTGTGTTTGCTGTGTAAATTTTGGGCTGATCTGTGTGCGTGTGCGTGCGTGTGTGTGTGTGTGTGTGTGTGTGTGTGTGTGTGTGTGTGTGTGTGTGTGTGCGTGCGTGTGTGTACGGAAGTCAAGCAGAGGTTAGTTTACTGTTTACCGAGACTCTTTAGAGGGGAGCGACGTCTTAATGCTTTTATGGCTAGGCCAGTTTCCCTGGTTGGTGTGAAAGTGTTAAGTTAGTGCGTGGTGCGTTTGATTGGGGGCAATAAATCAGACACAGCCCTTGGCGTGGGTGGAGCGGCCGGGGTGGGAGGGGGGTGGGGGGGCTACGTCCAAGCGACGTGGTCCCGGGGAAGGACACGTGTCCATCCGGACTCGGAGCGCTGCTTAGCGGACAGCAGCAGGCAGACACCTCGCTGAACTCTCAGATTTATACACTCACTTCTACCGCTGATTACGGCCCAGCCACGTTGTCTCTGTCTCTCTCTCTCTCTCTCTCTCTCTCTTTTCTCTCTCTCCCCTCTGTCTGTCTGACACACACTCTCTTTTCTCTTTCTGCAGTGATATGTATGTCTGGGCGTATTTTCCCCTTTGAAACTTTATTCTTTACGCTTACTGTGCTGCTGTGTATCTAAATGTCAAAAACCATCCACTTATCTTTAACCACTCCACTGTCTGGACCCTTCAGTCTGCAGGTCAATGTTAGGCTGTGTGTGTGTGTGTGTGTGTGTGTGTGTGTGCGCGCGCGCGCGCGCGCATGTGTGTGTGTTAAGTATGAGCTTGCTATTGACTGCTATGTAGTGATTACCATTCCGCTCGAATGGCACCAGCAAGCCGCTGTAATTAATAACCCTATAATCCGGCCGGTTGGGGTGGATGTCGGAGAACACACACGGATTCAGGACAGAGTTTTACAGAAACAAGGCGTATCCTTCTGTGTAGCTCTATATAAGAAATTACAGCTGCTATTATCCCTCCCAGACAATGATAACTATCTGCTTCAAAAGAAGATTAAAGGTTTATACAAGTTGAGAGTTCTTGGAAACCCGGATCGCATTATCAAAACTAAAGATGAGATTTCATCTCGCTGTCAATAATGCATCAAGACTTATATCATAGTCAAGTAATGCGCGTGCAATAAACAATTCAACCTCTGTAGTTGTTTTGCACACGATTAACAAAACAGATGCTGGTACAAAGTAGGGCTGAAATGCGATTGTGGTTAGACACATTTTTATATTGATTCATGGAATTTTAATTCTGACTCCCTTGTATTGTTTTAATCCGTATTATTTATAGGAAACATCTGGTTGTCATTAAAATTATCAAATTGATTTCCTAAGGTGCAGACTTTCCGGATGATCGTTTTATTTTTTTTAGTGGATTAAGTTTTGTTTTTTTTTTTTAAATCACAGAATTGTTTTATTTCCAGACTTGAGCTATTGATGTTTATTCAGTGTTAGTATTATTATTATTATTATTATTATTATTACTGTTGGTGTATTGCTTTTATTTTCTTTTTGCCCATTGGAGTGTCAGAGTGTCGTTCCCCAGAATAAACATCTTTCCAGCCCAATCCACTAAAATGTTTATTTGGTATCACCGTTGGTGCTTTACACTTAGTCTTCATTAACGGAGGTAATCATCAGCTCTCTCTCTTTGATGTCAAGTGGCTACATGCGATGCGTTTGATGTCTCAAATTAAAAAATGAATTGACTCCGATTCGCCTGCCACCCAAGAGCCCCTAACCCTCCAAAGCGGTGTAAGAAAACACAGCTTGCACCGTCATGTGGCGCTAAATAAAAAAGTGTGTGTGTGTGTGTGTGTGTGTGTGTGTGTGTGTGCATAAACTGTGATCCCGGGCCATTACAAAGCAAGCTATGTTCTCCGTCTGTATACAAAAACATTAATTAGCCTATTTTTTTTTAAATAGAGATTTAGTCTATCTAGATATTGACGATTTTTTTAATCTATTCATACAGAAATATAAAAGGAAGGAAAACTGGCTTTAAGACGTCCTAAACTTTACTTCCCGATGATGCTGTTTACCTATTTTTTTTTATATATATATATATATATATAAACAATGTCCTCTTGCCGGATGAGTTTCCGAATCTGGCTCGATGAAGAAAACTTTCTTCTGTATTTGGATTTTAAAAGGAAACTGCAGAAAAAAAAAAAAAAAAAAAAGTTAATCAGTCACTGACACCGAAATGGTTACCCGTTGTGCAAAAATTGTGCATTAACACGCGAAAAAAAAGTGGTAGGACAGACGCGAACAAATGAAATAGATTGGCGAGCCATAAAATGAGATTTGAAATCCCATTCAAATAAGAGCTCGCGACGTCAGTGCACTTATCCAAGAGGAGGAGGGGGGAGAGAGAGAGAGAGGGAGTGAGATAGAGAGAGAGAGAGAGAGAGAGGGAGGGTGAGAGAGAGAGAGAGGGAGGGAGGGGGAGGGAGAGAGAGAGAGAGAGAGAGAGAGCTGTTTGCTGTGTAGTGTGTATGAGAGAGGTGAGATCTGAGAAATAGGAGGGGCTTCTAAACGACTAGAAATGTCAATCTGAGCAAGGGAGTCCCAATAATCTAAAGCAATCTGTAAGGACCTGACCTTAGTCCATCCAGATCAATAGGGAAGTGAGGGTGGAAAGAAGGAGAAGAGGAAGAAATAAGGGGCGCAACCGGATCGTTTACACTGGCTGTTCCGAGGAAATACAGACTTCCCCTGCTTGCACCTTTTGTTGCTCACATGCTCACACTGTAAAAGTGGATATCGAGGCAATTCCCTTGCTTTGTGTGACTGCAGCAGACTTTTCCCCCCTTTTCCTACCGCCATGTCTTTCCCTCAGCTGGGATATCAGTATATCCGACCGATATACCCGCCGGAGCGCCAGGGGATCGCCAGCAATGCCCGGGCCGGGACAGAGCTCAGTCCGTCCGGCGCGCTCTCCAACGTCCTCTCCACTATGTATGGATCTCCCTTCGCCGCAGCAGCGCAGGGCTATGGAGCGTTTCTCCCCTACTCTAACGATATATCCATTTTCAATCAATTGGTGAGTGGCTGTGCTCTGTTTGTGAGTAATCCATAACTTTATGTGACTGTTGAAAACGGAAAGAAATCGATTCCCGGGCCTTCCAGAGCTTTATTGGCACTTTTTTTTTTTAAGTCCAAACCATCAGAGCGCCGCGCTGAACTTTGCCGTTGAGAGTTTTGTCAGTTTTAGTTAAGTTTAGTTGGTTAAAAAGTAACGCATTAAAAAAAACACGCTTGTGCTTTAAGCTTGTTGTTGTCATAGGACTTCTTAAATCTGACAGTCAAACGCTTGATGACCTGATGCAATGTGATGTGCTGGGGGTTCACATGTATTGCTGAGTGGCTGAGTGTATATAAAAAAAGTAAAGTCTTGTCTGTGCAAGAGTTTCGATTTCAACAAAACTAAAATCCACTTGGTTAAAATTTTTATAATCAGCTGTGGGGACGTAAATATTTCAGTTGTGCTGAAAAGACATTAGTCGTTTTACTTGTTTACACTGTCATAATAATCTGGTTTATTACTTCAAATCCACCCGCCGCACTGGAGCCATGGTCGTGTTTACTGGGAAGAAAGATTCCAGAGAAAGTAAATTCTGTTGTTAATACTTTAAATGTGCTGCACGTTTCTTGACTCCTTCCTATTTTGTCTTTGCAGGGGGCTCAGTATGAACTGAAAGACAGCCCCGGTGTCCAGCACCCAGGGTTTGCCCACCATCACCCTGCTTTTTACCCATATGGCCAATATCAGTTCGGTGACCCGTCCAGACCCAAAAACGCCACCAGGGAGAGCACCAGCACCCTGAAGGCCTGGCTCAGTGAGCACCGCAAGAACCCCTACCCAACCAAGGGCGAGAAGATCATGCTGGCCATCATCACCAAAATGACCCTCACCCAGGTGTCCACCTGGTTCGCCAACGCCAGGAGGAGGCTAAAGAAGGAGAACAAGATGACCTGGGCCCCCCGGAACCGGACCGACGAAGAGGGGAATGTTTACAGCAGCGATCACGAGGGGGAGGAGGGGGACAAGAGGGAGGACGAGGAGGAGATCGACTTGGAGAACATCGACACGGAAAATATTGAGAACAAGGACGACTTGGACGACCAGGACGACCTGCATTCAGACATTAAACTAGACGTGAGGAGTGACTCTGAGATTTCTGACGGCTATGAGGATTTACAAGGGTCCGACCAGAGGTTTCTAAAAGCTGTGGGTAAAGATGGCAAAGACGTGGAGAGAGGAGAGAACTTCCACAGCCACCACCACCACCACCATCACCACCACTCTTCATTGGACATCAAAGCGTCCCAACCAAACGGAGAACAGCTCAAACTGAACCCAGTGTCCGTTAGCTCACCGCCCTCAGAAAACAACCCCGCGCCAGCCCAAAAGCCAAAGATCTGGTCTTTGGCAGAGACAGCCACGGCCCCTGACAATCCGCGCAAATCGCCACAAATGAACGGCAGCAACTCCGCAGGGCCGACCGCCCAGACCATAATCGGCCCTCACAGACTCATCTCTTCTTGTCCCGTTGGGAAAATCCAGAACTGGACGAACCGAGCCTTCTCGGCGCACCAGCTGGCTTTACTGAACTCAAATCATTACCTGGGACTGGCGAACCAGGCCACTGCCACCGGCCTGGCCCTCTACAGCAGCAGGCAAACGGAGGACAAGAGTCATAGTTCAGAGACTCCAGTCACAGGTACATGTCCCCGACACTGAGACGCGCATGTATAAATAACTACAGAAACAAAGACACTAGTCCATTGCCCCTCATTCATTTCTGTTGTTTTACACCCTCCTTCTGCCTTCTTTGCCTGTTCATGGATTTTTTTTCTCTCTCTAGGCCACACAGATGAACAGTGTTACTATGTTGTAGCTTACAGAGTACAGTGTGTGTGTGTGTGTGATGTGTGTGTGTGTGTATGCTTTGAAACATGTCTGTGAGGATTTTGTAAACCTCATCAGAAAACATTTAAGGAAATGCTGAATTGGGTGACAATTGTTCTTAAAATTTCCTGCCCCATCCCTTCTTCTGTTTTGATATTGCTACATCTATATGATATTGAGGCCTATGTGCTTGTATTTTAACGGTTTACATAAAACCCTCCCCAATTACACCAACACGAAATTCACCAAATATATAGACAGTTTACTCAATGCATTTTTTTTTTCAATTCAATTGCCACAATTTCAGAGAGATCTTAGTGCCTTGGATGCAGGGGAGAAGTTGTGAAAACAGCTTTCCACCCAGTTCAAAGATAGAGAGGCTGTCAATTTCAGAATTTTTCTTTTTTGATGCCATATCTCAGCTTTCTTTTTTTTTTGTTTTAAACACCCTATTTACCCAAATTAGCTTTTATTCTAAGATTATTTTTTTTTTAAATTCCTGTCTGTGCGCTTGTGTTGTTTTGTCAAGGCCTATGTTACACTTGTTTGGTCATGCAAATGAGTTCAATGCAAATTCACTACAGACTCGTTTTTGAAAGGCAATTGTCACTTTTTTTTATCACTTTGTGTTTTGCTCTTCATGAGTCTATTATTAGGGTGTGTGTGTGTGTGAGTGTGTTTTAGATCTCTACATTTTTATTTTATTTTATTTTATTTTATTTTACCCCTGTGTATTTCAGGCCTCAGCACCAACTAGAAGAAGCGATGCTTCTTTCGGGGCTCTCTCTCTTCCTCTTCATACCTTCTTCGCCCATCCTCTTTTTGTTTCTTTAAATTTTAGGTTGAATATGGAATGTAAAATACGAATAATACATCTCTGTATACTTACATTGTAAGCATGTCCTGTGTAAAACTGCTAATGTAATAATGTATGAACCTGTAGTCTGTGAGTTTCTTTCTTTTTGTTTTCTTTTTGTAAGTTCTGTGAGGATTTGATGTTCAAATGTTTTGTATATAAAGTTAAGAATATGTACATACTTGTGAACCAAATTGTACAAGAAAGTCTATATTTTGGCTAATAAATGAACTGCTGCAACTTTAAGCGATGGCTGAGGCTTTTTGGCCGAGGGGGACTTTGACAGCTGCTTTTGATGGCGGCTGTTATTGCGCACTGCAGCCTGGATTGCATCGCTTTGGTTCTTGCATGTGTGTTATAGTGGACAGCCCGAGGCGCAGACTTCATCCTCCGTGGAATGTGATAAGTAAATATTCGAGAGGGATTTATCAGACTTTTATAGTGGAGGGACTTAGAGCTAATTAGTTAGTACTGCGGCGTACATTTGGATATTAACGTTGTGGGATTATCCTTAACGCAGGCGTAGCGGTCGCATTTACAATGAATAATTCTTTCATTAAATTTCTTCTGAAATTGCACAGTGTAGAAAAAAAAAGACTTTAGGTAATGAATGACTGTTGGAGAGGATCGCTGCTGCTCGCTCGGACTGGTTTCAGCTGATTCTAAAGATGGATTTTGGCTTTGCGAGTGCAAACTCCCACATCTCATCATGCTCAATTTGTAATTGCTGTCGCTCTTCGCATATATCATACATTTTCCTCAACCAGCGTCGCTCTTTGCTATAATTGTAATGTATCGTCTCTGTATAACTAATAATAACATCATTTATTTTGCTTGCCCGTGATGTGATCATTTGCATGTGTGAGCTCTTATCAGAGGAAGTTTATGTAAACTTAGTGTTGGAGCTCCCTCTACAGTCACTCGCAGTCGACCATGTTCTGGTGCACACACGCAGACACACACTCACACACACACACATTCTTCTTCCTCATGCAGGCTCATTATTTATTATTTTTTTTGTCTCATTGCTTATTAATCCATCAGCTCTGATATAAAATCCGATAGTAACATTTTGCTCTTACAAATCTGTCACAATATCATGTCTTTTTAATGTGTTTTCGAGCATCAGTGCTGTGATTTTTTGTGTATAAACGCAGCACATCTCTCAAAATGAATGCGAAGATTTAAAGGCTTCAAAAAGCAAGCAGAGATTTTATTAAAAATAATAATAATACGAAGAAGAAGAGCTTCAATTATATTTAATGGAAGCCAAAGAGGAACCTTCAGGCTAAGTGGCATGCATCAAACATTTAGGCATAAAAAGTATGCAAATATTTACTAAATGGAAAAATAAAACTGGGAACATATTTTAAATTCACAATTTTATTTTATTTTTTTGCTTTTCTACACTTATTAATATGTGAAATATTACAAAAAACAAGCATGAATGCGATGCTCAACTTGAAGAATACAGGAACCAGTTATTACTGAAAACAGTGATTTTACTGTTTCTCATAAGATAAAATAAAATGCTCAAAAATGAAAGGCAAAAAGGCAAGAGAAAAAAATCAACAGAAGAAAAATGTCAGTAATTTCTAATAATAAATATATCTATATGTTTACAAAATGTCTTCAGCCTTTAAAAGACATCAGTCTTCATGACGCATTTTTATTTATCCAGTTAATTTAAAAGCAGTCCAAAATGTGTTCAAACATTTTAAAATGAAGGCCCTAATTTAGGAGGACAAACTCTGATTTCCTAAGTTACCCTAGTTTAAGGGAAAACCATCCTTTTCGCCGACACTGTAATGTTTTTTATCAATTTCTTTTAATATTAATTTCATTTTTTAAAATTTCTTTTCAAAGTTTAATATCCAAAGGCACTCGGATTTACGATTGCATTTAAACGCGCATACAGAGAGGCACCCTGTCACACATTCCTCGACTAGACTCAGCTGGTCAATGAGGACAATGTCAATTTAATGTGCGCAATGAAACGCGCTGAATCGCCGGAGCCGTGTCCTCTCTAGGTATAAGCTGTCCTTTAAAACAAACCCCTAACACAGCCCGAGAGATGCAGAGTCCGGAGCCTTTTGGAGCTGCTCTCACCATGTTGCCTTCCTGTCCAATCAATTATCCTCCTTGAGAGCCCCGTCTAAAGGCGCGATGCATATTCATAAGTGGCATCAGCCGGATGATTGATGTAATAGTTGTTTTTCTTTGTAGATTCTTCCTTTTGTTAGAGGAAGTAGCTTTGAATGACCTGAGTTACACGGGCAGTGATGATTCATAACTACACAATACAAAGGAAAATTAGATGTTCATATGGAACGTTGTTGTTACAAGGAAAGAAAAACAAAACAGAAAGTGTTAACCTTTAAAACGCCTATTAATAAATGCCACTGCAATTTAAACAACCACCTATAAAAGTGCATTCTAATCATTAAAGACATAATTATGATGATGCTAATTATGACAAGTATTATGAATTAAAGTTGTAAAAATTTATGTCGGCCTAAAATAAAAGTAAGAATACAAACAAAAAAGGTGGGCTGTAAAAGCATCTGGCTGCATGTGAAGATACTGAACCTTATCAGAAAAAAGGACCCTTATTTCCCTGTTCGCCGGGATGTTTGATCCTGGGGGGGCCCAGAACAAGCCCCCTCTTGATCACGAGGGTTCAAGCTGAAATGCTACCGAAGGGCCAGTGATCGTGTCTGGAGCTCAGGGTCTGTCCTCTGATCAGTGCATGAAATTAGGGATTAAAGTGCCTCAGCAGAAACAAAGTAATCATGCCTGCTTGCGTTGCCATACATGTCCAACCTGCTCCCTGTTACAAAGAGCAAATGCAATGCATTCTCTAACATTTTGCTCTGAGCTGCACAGAGATAATTTCCAGTGGGGCACAGTGTGTCCCTTCTTTCCTCACACATTAAGTGGATGTTCTCTGGCTAATGGGCAATAATCAACATTGACTCCTCTTCTTATTTCTAAAGTCCACCCTATGTTAAATGTTCAGCACCTGCGGGGCACACTGTAGCACTGTAAGGTAAGGTAGAATGACTCAACTGCCTAAAAAGCAAATCTATTCAACACAAGGTGGCAAGATGATGAAGAAGTTAAGATAGAATTTCAAGTATTAGGATCATACTTGTTACAGGCTTAAAGAACTAAATAATAATCAAATTGTGACACTGAGTTTTTCATATTCAGATTTAGCACATTATAAAGCAACAGATACTCATTTACTTTCACTGTCTAGTAATTATTTACTAATTCATGGATTGTTATGCAGCATTAGGAGCGTGGGAAACACAGATACAGTTGACACAGTGCAAATAAATTGTACTTCATTTCACATCTAATCACATTGCTTATGTTGTCCGGAGCACTGTTGAGTGCTGCTCTCTTTCTGCACTCGCTACTCTGAGACTGCACTACATGCAGCTACATGGGTGAGAAAGTAATGCATTGTTTAAGAGCCATTTAGAAGGGGAAAAACCAGAGAAAGATGGAATCATTAAAAGGAAATTTAATCTGTCTTTCGAAGTGTTCATTGATCTGGGAGAAGGTGGACGGCAGTACGAGGCAGCTGAAAAGGTCTGGCCAATGGAGCCATCAGAGGACTGGGGAGAAACCATGGAGTAAATAAACACCAGAGCAGCCCATCGAAGGGGCCAGAGGTGCCCTGTGAAAGAGGAGGCCGCTGCAAATAAAGAGGGTCAGTCTTGCGTTTTCACCTCATCCACCCCTTCTCTCATTGTAGCCCTACCACCAGTGCCACCTCGTCCTCCTACCCCCAGCTTCGACCGTTCTGCCACACCCCCTCCTGCCACAGAGACAGACAAATGTCACCTCCTTTGTGGACCTAGTCAGGCTTAGAAGCAGCCCACTGTCTTTGTGCGGTGGACTAATCCTTTTATGAGCCACTGTCAACCGCGCCCCCACCCAGTGCTTGCCCTGGCCAAGAAAGAGACTGCCCTTTTGCAAGCACTGGTCCTGTGTGTCAGCTGACCACAGGAGGAGCACGGAATCCTACACAAGCTCACAGGCCGCGGCACTTTCCAGCAACCTGTTACAGGGGTTGCACTCCAAAGTTGAGAGAAAAAAAGTAAATAAAAGGTGGAAAGATTGATTTTACCTCTGCCAAAGACATGGACTTCTGTCTACTGCATGTTTTATGGCACATTTATAATTGAGAATGTAAGTAAGTGAAAGTGTAGCAGCAACATGTTAAAGAATAGCAAGGATGCAGGGGGAGAGGGGTTGTTGTGCTTCCTGGGCTGAGTAAAGGACAAAAGGCCCAGAAGGAGTGACATTCTCTGGGGCCGAAACGGGAGAGAGGGAAGGCACTGATTTCATGCCTTTTGTTGATGGAGGCTAGAGAGAGGAATTCTTTGAGTGAATCCGAAAGGCAACAAGTGGGGAAGGGGGCGACAGGCCGACAGGCCAGAGGGAGAGGCGTTGGGGCTTTTGCCGTTCACCCAGCTGAAAGATTGTGCTTTTCTCAGCCCCCTTCAGATCCTTCAGACAGGCCCGAGTTACAGGGCAATTATGGAAATGCAGCTTTGAAGTCAAGCATAGCCTTCTTTCAGTTATTCCTCAGGACAAAGCAAAGGCAGTAAGGGTTTTTTATGCACCCTCCTCTATAAAACATATTTCAGCCCCAGTATGTGTATGTTCCTACCTTCTCTTATCTAATTCACACAATATTATAGTTAGTCTTGACATTTTATTTAAATGAGTGTAAAAGAAAATTATAGGAACATTCTTTATAGAAAGTTTCTAGGGGAATGCTGCATTCCTTCATCTCTTTACCATGTCAATCTGCCTATAAAGCATTTTACCGCGGAGATGAACAGAGGGGGTGGGTTTATTGGAAAACGCCTGGCCTCATAGCTGCTTCCAACAGCTGCACAGTTTTACCAGCCTGATGTCCCCTCTTCTCACCCTCTCCCCTCACACGTCACTAACAGAGGCCCAGCAAAACCATCAGCCCTGCACTTTCTCAGCTTTGTACATTAGTCAGCGGTGTAGCACAGAATTTCGCCACCTCATGTGAACTAATAAGACACATTTTCTACAGCTTTTGAGAGGATCGCAAGAGAGTGATGTCTCTACATCACCCGACACAGCAGAGGCCTTGTACAACAGTGCCTTTACACTCGGAGCATATCTGACAAATGCCAATATGCTGGCTTTCACTCATCGCTGTTAATGAGAGGACATATTTTGGACGTTTCCAATATTTGTACAGACTTCATACATTATGAAGGCCCTTTTATTCACAGGACCAGGCGGCAAAGACAAGGTGCTGTAGGGTGAGCGCGTATTCATGACTCCTCAGGATTAGCCGACTAGTGAAGGGAACTTAATAAAATCTTCCTCCTTGGAACACTGTCAAACAAGTCCTTTCTTACATCTTCCATGAATACATTACCAGCGAGCTTG
This sequence comes from Mastacembelus armatus, assembly GCF_900324485.2. Classification (NCBI taxonomy): domain Eukaryota; kingdom Metazoa; phylum Chordata; class Actinopteri; order Synbranchiformes; family Mastacembelidae; genus Mastacembelus; species Mastacembelus armatus. The sequence continues at coordinate 21,506,351 of NC_046635.1, forward strand.
ATTGATTAGAGACCCTTGAGAGAGGGTGAACTGATGAACTAACTCCCCTGGTGTGATTAATAGACTTTATTAAGAGAGTCCTCTCGCTTTTTAATAATGGTAATGTAAAGGAAGGCATGATGGGGGCGGTGAGGGGCGCAGGAAGTCTAACCATGATCACTTGTGGTGTCCCTTGCTTTGATCCACATCCTCTTTAGTTCATTTTCACAACCTCCAACTGGCTGTATCCATCACCTCCCTATCAGTGCTACACGCTGCAGATATGAGGTTTCTTTTATATACCGTTTTCACTTCTGTGCCTGCATACTGCCAATATGAAGCTCTTTAAATGCTCTCTTCTGGGTATTATGAGAAGCAGGATTGATTTTGATTGCTACTCACAGTTTACAGCTAAATGAAATTGACTCAGTGTCCATGAAACATCTTTAATAGACTATCAGATAAGTGATGACTGTATAACTCTGCACCTGATGCCTGCTTTGTGGTAAAGCAGTGTACAGTTATTTGTGAAAGAATGCATTCTTCTATAGGAATTTTATGTTAAAGCGGCATGGAAAATGCAGCTGTCCCTTTCTAGTTTGTCATATTTTTTTCCATAGTACTTCCCCATCTTACATAATCATTCTAAAGTCTGGGAGTGATGACTCTTCACCCCTATGTGCTTGGTTGCTTAAGGCCTAAACAGTTCCCTGGTTTGTATTTATTAGAAGTTGTTGAGGATAAAACATGTTGATAAAGAAGCATATTAAATATATAAAATGATCAAATACATACATATTTCCCTGTGCGCATGTGTGTTTGGTATGTAAGTCAAGGCTTCTACGTGGTAGGTATGTGTATCCGGACAGCTCGCTGGCTAATCATTTTTTTTCGAGAACTAGTGTGGTGTTAGGTAGGAGGAAAACCATGTACAGGAAATTGTTTAGCCACACAGAGCTGAGTCTGCTTATCAGCACAACACAGGAACAACAGAGACTTTACTAGCACTGGACACGGTAGCTCCAACTTATCATATTTGTGGATGTATTTTGCAACACACCACCACAAGTGATTTATTCAAACACGGATACCACAGATAGGGCTATTCACATCCCATAGCATTACTGCGTGACCCAGACAGGTTCTGTTTGCCTTGCTGCTAGAAACCAGACACACACATACACAACTATATATGACATCACCAGACAAGCCAAGTGTTGTTTGCTGCTGCTGTAAACCTGAGAGGGAGGTCGATAACAGCAGGTGAGAGGGCTTCATCGTGTAATGATGATGCCTACCAGTGTCTAAGTTGTAAACCCTGCTATTGATTGTCTTCAGTTCAGCCAATTGTCTCCACAATCCACCATGCCTGAAAGCCTGCACAGTGTGTCTGCATAGAATCCAATATCTGCCACAATTAATGAATACTGACAGGCAGCTCAACCTTTGGATTTTTTATTTTGATTTAACCAGTTTAGACCCACTGAGAGCATAGATCCTGTTTCCCAGACCTGGCCAAGACTGCAGTAGCACATTTGGTTCCAGTAATTTACAGTAAATGTAATAAAAATAAACATATTTATATCAGGAAAAAGGAGTTAGAAAGTAGAGGATCATGACAGAGAAACAGAAATAGAACACAGATTGAGAAAGGCACAGTGCTAAAACAGTAAATATTATTTATACAAAGTGTTTACCACAGGTTTTACCAGGATTATAAATAATGGATTTGCCAGTATATCATGCAGGATGTGGCTGGGTGATATGCTTCCTCATACTCTGTGGGGAGTTTAAAAGTATATATGCTAAAGCCAGAGGAAAAGAGGAGGCAAAGAAGGTACTCTATTCTTCTCAACTTTTCTTTGTGCTTAGATAAACTTGTTGTCAGGCACATTGTCAACCACTTCAGCATGACACCTCACAGCCAGATAATGGCATTGCCATGCAAATGAGAGATGGTGAGAGCTATACCACCAGTGTGTGCGTGTGTGCGCGCGTGCATGTGTGTGTATGTGTGTGTATGTGCATTCATGCATGCATCTGTTTTGTTAGTGTTTATTAGAGAATGAAAGGGTGGGCGACAGAGTGATTCAGCAGTGGCATGAGGATAGATTGGTGCCTTGTCTATAATAAGGAAACTAAATGCATGCTAAAGGCTTGTTGAGCCATATTCAGTTCTCAGTCGACTCTTTCACATCTGCCTCTGGGAAATCTCCCTCATCTAGTCAAGACAAGTTGCCTTAAGACACCGCAGATAAAAATTAAAGATGACAGTTTTGTCACAACTAGAGTTACTTAAATTGCCAAGTGGAATAAATGTGCAATTATTCTGTATATCCCGATGTGACTGCAAGGGTTTAGATTATAGAGTTCAACAAAACAAATCCTGGGTTTGCAATACAACATGACTTTAGATACATTGTAAAGGGACAGTGCAAAACATGCTGTGGACTTGAAACAATGTGTTGGTAATTTAAAATACAACACTAATTACACCTAAGTCCTTTTTCTTATGCCTAAGAAAGAGAAATGTGTGTTCGTGGAGCTACAATTCTCTGTATCTTTAGTTAATAATTACCAATTACAAGACCTCCTCTAGCAATCTTTTCACCATCCAGAAAAGACTTCACCTAGACAATTTATTGAAAAAGTGTCAACTCCTCCTCTTGTGAGAGATAGGATGGGAAGTAGGAAGTGGGTTCTTGTGAGACACGGGGCAGAAAAGTGTCTGAACCAACCAAGCATTCAGTATGAATACTCCCTGCCATCTCCAGCTGTGTAGGCTCTCCAGGTTTTGTCCTTTAGTATTAACTGGGCACAATAAAGTGGCGCTCTCACAAACAGAGAGGGGTGGGCACTGTGTCACTGTCTCCGATCGCACAGGGGCCACTACAACCCACCCCCTTCTGTTGTCATGCTAAAAACAGCAGTGTTCACTGGAACTGTACCCCTATTCACACATCAGCCTCCAAACCCACGCTCACCCAGGGACAAACATGGTAGCCACATTCAGTTTCCTCATACTAATGACCATGCTTCCTCTCAAAAATAAACCCCATGCAATTCCTGAAGAAATTAACTTCTGCTCCATCAGACCTGTGAGTACGCTCAGTTAGCTAATGACTTAAGGGCAAGGAGTATGGACCCCAAGCTCCCGTGGGTCTCATCACTGAGAAGCTCAGCCTTCGTCTGTAAAAGGCCATGAGAAACAGGCATATCTAATGTCATTTTACAGGTAGATAGAGCGAGAGATTGGAGAGTAATTAGAAGTAATAACAGATAGCTCTCTTTCAATCCCACAGGACTTCTCTCCTCCTACACCCCCAAATTCCCAAAGGACTTCTTGGTATATTTGCTGTTGCATGAAAGAAATATACAGCGCGTGAACTGTGACCTTTGTTCCCCTCCCTGAAGGTCATCGGTCCACTTTACATACACAGATGAGGTCCTCTTTTCCGGAAATGATAAGACAAACAGCAGAGAAGAAGTAAGGTCAACAAGTTAAACCAACAGCTAGAATGACAGTTAATTGGCCGGAGGGTAGTGTAACTGTCATCCATTTCCCCTGGGCTGACTGGGGAAGACTCCCCCCCGGCTGCCTCCAGAGACCTACACTCCGCTCACTTATCAGCTGTCTCCCACAGGTTCAACCAGTGGACAGTGGCGCAGGGGAAAATAAAATTATTATATTGCCTCCGATTTGATTATTACTTCATCATTATTGTTTATATTGTGGTAATACACAATAAAGACTGTGACAAGAGAGGAGATGAAATGTCAAAGTGAATTACAGGCATATGCAGAAGCTGGCCGCAAATCAGCTGGCAAAGCTAAAAGGTCTTCCTTGCTAATTGCTCATATCCTACCAGCAGCGAGAGGCGTCCAGCTGCTGTGCAATAGGCTGGCTGACTGAGAGCAGACAGATAAGACTGTGTGTATAGATGATTCGACCCATGCTCTAATGACTTGTTTAGTCCTGTGTGTCAGAAGCAGTGACACATAGAGGATGGCATGGAAGCTCTCGGGCCCTCTGTGCATCAGTGTGTGTGTGCGTGTGTGTGTAGATGTGACTTGATGTGTGCAGGGGTACTCCACATGCATGTATAAGGAGGAGTGATGGTTTTAGCAGAATCTGTCTGCCTGATTTCACAGGGCCAGGGTTTGGGCTGTGAAAGGCAAGAGAGAGTGTGTGCGTGTGGTAGATAATAGGCCTTTCTCCTCGCCACTCAGCGTTCCGCTGGCACACAGCTGGCACACAGCTGGCCATCCAACTAAACTGTCCCAGCACCATTATCCCCTTCTGTACCCTTCCCATACCGCACCACACAACCCCCTCTACAGAATGTTAGACATGCAGGGTAAGGGAATACAGGGGAAGAGGGTTACAAAAGAAAAAAAAAACATTAGCATTAATGGAGAGGAGGAAAGAGGAAGTTATGATGGGGCCCACCACTCCCAAGCCCCATCTGGAGTTTGGCAGCGGGGATCCGTCAGTGACAGACAGGTGTTCCACAGCAGCCACACTAATCCCCATCCTGCCCCTCTGTTGTGTGGTTCACAGGGACCATCTCTATGATTCCACTGCTCCCCCCTAATATAGCACCCTTTAACTGCTTACTTGTTCTTAACATAGATAGAAATAAACTGCTTTAAAAGAATGGAAACAAAGAAGGCACACACAAACTAAAACAGGACTTAAAATACATGTAAGTATGTTGGTCTGACTGAAACTGTACTAAATGGAATTTCTCAAAGTCAAACTAGCACACCCAAATGATGCAGATGGGAGTTGAGGTACACCTTAATCAGACACAAATTAGCCTGGGTGCTCTGTGCACCTCCTTGGGCTTTGACCAGGAAGTTGAACATAACAGAAGGAACCATCCTAGCCACGCAGAATAGGGTGCATCTTGTTTGTGCAAAAAGTAAATCGTGCCGCAGGTATGGAAAGTGCAGCTCTAGAGGGCCGTCCATGTTTTCATCGCTTGACATGCTACCAGTTTGCCACTAGCTAAACTAGCGATTGTTTGGTCTGTGACATAATAGGTCAACCAGAAAAAGATCCAATAGCATATCACCACCTATTGTAGTGGAATCAGACATCATGTCAGAGGCAGTCAGATCATAGCAACTGATTACATCTTGAAATGAATTAAGCACCTTGTATCGTCCATTGCCAACAAAATGATTCATGCCATGTTTGCATCAATAACTACCTGTTTTTCAATTCTCTATTGCCAATAATTATAATAGCTGAGTGATCTAAGTTATAACATTGGGCTTTGTCATGCATGAAGCTTTTCTGGTAAACGCTGCCTGGTGTAAAGGAATCAGTATGTTCTGTTTTTGGTGTCTACAGAAATGTAACCTGGACACAAGCATGTTTTCTGCATGTCTGTAGATTTTTGGAAATGGTAGTCACGATTTAGGATAGCAATGTAAAACAGCACCATTCTCTACCATTTGTAAAGGTTAAAAAGTTTTAAAAAAATCATGCGTGTATTATACGAAAAAAAATTCTTGTGAGTGTGTGGCTGTACTATACAACAGTATTTTAGACTTTATCACTCTTAATAATACACTGGCCGATGGCTCTTACCTGTTGCCACCTATTTTGATGAAATGTTAAGAGGCAACAAAAGAATTTTAGAAATAATATCATAGTTTTGCATAAATATACTTTCACCTGTGCTATCAAATCTATGCAAAAGACAGGGGACGTCAAGTTACATCTCTGTATTTGCATACAAATGGCCCACTTTGCTTTTTGTCACTGGGCAAATAGATGAACCACATGATCGTGAGGTTGTGGGTTACAAGTGATGTAGATAAGAAGTGTGCTCTGTTGAGGATGGCAAAGCACATCCAAATGACTGGGACACAGCACTGTTACACAATATAACCCTGAGAGACACAAGCATCACAATAAACACAGGGCTATAATCTGAAATGAGATGACTCCATGCAGAACTACAAATTATATAAAGCCAAAATCTGGATTCCATTTTCATGTCTCCCAGTGCCTACATTTTTGTAACATTTGAATGGTAAAATAAACACGAACGTTGCTGTATCAAACAAGGCTCTAACCAGTATTTGTTTTGTGGGAATGCTCTGAGAAATGAAAAGCTAGCATGGTAAACAGTCTTTCCTGCCTAAAATTTGTGAGTGCCACCAAATGTTTCTGGGTGCAGTAATTGCTGGCAGATTTGTAGATGTGTGTTTTAATTAGCCTCGACAGGCTGCTGATGGCATTACACGAGTTGTTCCCGTCAACCAGGCTGCAGAGATGGAAAAGCAGCAGAGACCGACCATGTGGACGCAATACAATGAATCAGAGAACATCCCAAGTTAATGCTTACAGCAAACACCTATAGGTAAACACACAGATCTCAATAGCTGCCTAAAAATAATGATTTACAACAACTCTTGAATGCTTACAAAATCAAATGCCAAACAGCTTTTTTACCATTTTTCATGAGAAGTGACTTGGAACTCTCATCTTCCCTCAAATGACACATCATCTCCACATGCCTTTGAAATTATAGATCATAATAGACCTCTGTTATCTGAGCACAAATCTCAAGAGCTGCTTGCCTCTCACACACACACACACACACACACACACACACACACACACACACACACACACACACACACACACACACACACACACACAGATACAACATTAGAGTTATCACTCCCTATAATCCACAAGCACTTTTCATGGCCTTACATTCTCTTGCTGGCTCCCTTTGCACCTCATATAGACGGTGCTAACACAAACCTCCTCTTATGTGGCTTCCCATTTCCCCCAGTGCAGGATCCACATCACTGAGACTGCAGCCACCATGGAGGGCTTTTTTCCACTTCTCCAGCCACGTTTGGCCAAGATTTATTAGGCTCTTCAACCAAAATGTAATTTTCACCATGTTGGTTTTTGAGAGTGAGGGGTGTGGGGAAGGGGTTTTTTGGTGCTTTGAAAGTCATGTCTACTCAGCTGGGATAGTGGGACGTATCGCTCCAACACCAATACCCCAAACCCACCGAGACAGCTAAGTGATTTATTAGCCTCTTTTTATTGAGAGGGCAAGAGAGAGAATGAGTGAGAAACCTAAGTAAGAATAACACTGTAATTGAGCCAGTCTACAATGTTGCGCAGCACAAAGGTAAGACGGGTGGAGGCATTTATATTAGTTTAGGTTTTATGGTGATTGAAAGGAAAACTGTTTTGTAATAGGATTTCTTGTAGCTTATCAAAACGTGTCTTTTAATTTCTTCCATAGAGTAATTTGTTTGGTTGTTAAGGCTTCATTAAATCACCTTTAAACAATTTATTCTACATTTTGAGGAAAAGTCAGTTCATGATAAAGTTCTGTGTAACTCCATGTGACAGGTTTAACTCTATGTTTTGGAGACTGTGTATTCTTTTATCTTCTCAGGTTATTTCAATTCAAACAATTAGATTTTTACATTAATACAAGTTGCAAAATGTTACCCGGAGACACCAAGATCGTAGTTTAATCTTGGCACATTCCCACACCAGATAATGGTTTCCATGAACAGGACCGTGGTGTAACAGACATATTATGAACTTGGCTATAGAAAAGAGCAGTCTTCGCCATTGTAGGGTGAGTAAATGTACCTTATAAAACCCAGGAAATTACATGTAATAGAAGTGATGTACCATTCTGTGGTTGCACTCAGGAGACACACAGACTTCAAGGAGACAGCTCACATAAGATCACAGCCAGTGAATCATAACATTTCAAAGAAAGGCAGTATAGACAGATGCAGAAAGAAAGATGGAAACAGAATGTGTCAAAGTGAAAAGACAAAAAAATTAGAGAGAAGAGAGAAAGAGCAAGAGAAAGAACGCAAGAGGACAGAGATACAAAGAAATCACACGTACTGAATACCATTCCCCTTGCCAAGACAGATGTCTTCAGTGAATAAATAATTGAGGGTAACAGTTTCACAACATCACGTTAGATTGCCAGTTCTAAACCGAGGCTCTGACTGCTCTTGCCTGTTCTCTGGCTATGACTCAGGCCGCCCTCTGCCCCGGGGGAACCTTCCAGACCCGTCACTTCACATCTCCATGAAAATCAAGCCCAAAGGACAGGCCTGGCAAACACATGGGGATGTGTGACTCGTGGTGGCTGAGTTACGTGTGTCACACTACTCTGAGAAGTTGTGTCCCTCCCTCGTGACTGACCAGGCTAAATATATACACTTCAGTAAGCAGTTACACACCGTTTCCTCTCTTGGCAAGCATCGCCTTCATGTTGCAGGATTTGAGGTAATAGTAGGTACAGTGTTGCTTATGTTAGCATTGTTTAGTTCATCTTATATTTGGCATAACCATGACCAGGAGAGTAAGTGAGGTTTGATGTGACATATGTGGATTGTATGGAGTTAGATATGTTTAAACATCTAGTTTTGGTTCCTATAGAATAAACAGCTGTATAATACAGCTTGAATATTGATTTTTTTTTTCATTCTTGTGTTAACATTGCAACTTGATAATAATAAAATTCAATATGGGCATGTTATATTCCCAAGGTACTGACAATGTTTATATATACACAGTATGTCTATACCTTGCCATTACTCGTTTACTTATTGAACATGGAAGCAAATCCACTTAAAGGACCATTAAATATATGACAGGGTAGGCTTGCTACAAATATTACCGTTCAATTATAATGCCATAATAAATAAAGGAAGACATGAAAGAATTTCTAGTATTTTGGTCATTTATCAGTGTTCAAGAAACGCTCCAAGAGAAATGAAGTAAAACTTTGGCGTAACATTGCAGCTCTGCTGTCAACGCCACTTAACCAAACATCAGCAGTGTTGCTGTTAGACAGATTATTTAAGTAACTGTAAGTGCACTGTCCATCCCTTTAAAGTTAATGGAGTGACTGAGGAACCTGCTCCTGTGCAGTATACCTCTGAGGAAGGGTAAAGGACCTTGAAAACTTACACACGAAAACCTTTAATTCACATGCATTCACAATTACACCCAAACATACGACCATGCAACTATACGCTCCTGCAGGCCGCCCTCCTTCTTCTTATTTGTGCAAACTCAATCAAATGATTTTCTGAATACCAATAAAGTGGTCTTTATTTTGCTTGGCTGGGCGTACATCCCACAAAACCCCCTGTACTCCCCTAACCCCCCAGTCTCACTACTCCCAGCCCAACCACACCACAGCGGGATCAGTTTTCCCCACAGAATCCCACTGAAGCGCTGCCATGTCGGCTGGAGACAATCAGCTGAAATTTTCCTTAGATATTCCTGCTCCTTTTCAAAAGCCCCAAATTCAATTTATGGACACATTTATTACCATGTCTGTCAGTGACTAAAAGAGAGTTTCATAATCAGGAGCACACATCTGATCTGGTCACAGCAGGCTGCCGCGCTTGGCCAATATGTGCTCTATTACACGGTCAGAGCCAGCCGATCCACAGAGGAAAAGGAAAACATGAGCAAACAAAAGACTAGGTAGTTAGACATGGGATGGGGGCTCTTAGATGTAGCATTTAAAAAAAAAAAAAAAAAAAGTTGATCTGATTTAAGAGTGAGGCCGCAGGGAGAAAATCCGTTAACTCAGTACCAGAGCAGTTGCCTTGACCATGTGACAAGGGATCACATAGCACCCTCCCAAAACTACACACCATTCCCATAGCACACTCCCCTTTCTGATGTTATTGAAAACATAAATGGGATGTTTGTGTTGTCTAATGATGTTTCTGTCAGTCTCTAAGTAGCAGAGGGATTGAAAACCTAAAGGGCTCCTTTGAAAGATTGAACAAGTTTTCATCATGTTGCGGTCTTGTTTCATGCACCAGCAGTTTCCATTGTTTGTTATATTTTTTCAAAGTTGCCAGAAACTACATGAAATCCACTTTTAAACTCCAATAAAGTAGACAGAGAGCGGCTTGTTAGGGCCAGCTATAATAACATTGAGGCCTGAACGATTTACTATCCCTGCACTGCTTGTGAAACATAGATTCTAACGAGCGCTCTGCAGGCAGCATGTCACTCAAATCATGGGGGCATGGACTGGACCAAGGCCCAGTGATTGAGGGCTTTGGTCTACTGTGGTGTGTGTGTGTCTGACCGCAGACTCCAATCAGTGGTTCTTGGTCCAGTGGTTGGACAGAGTGTCAGTGAGGTCTGAGAGCCACTGTTCACACACACTTGTGTCCAGGCAAGCTGAAAACCCCTGGAGAGATGCACAACTCAGGCCCAAGCCATAAATCAGTGCTTACTCACAAAGGTTCACCTGAACTCTTTCCAGTGCAGTAAAGGGCAGTAAAATCAAGAAGAAAAAAAAAGCTCCCCCTAGAGGCCGAAACCAGAGGGTGATTCAGTTAAGGAAACGAAGCGTGTCCTTCATTAGCCAAAAGATCACATTTTACCACAGGAGCAACACATTTACTGCTGCAATGGGCACTGTAAATCTCAGCGAAAAGGATTCTCTGTTTTCCTTCCAGGGTAATTAGGGAGGCTATCGCCTGACACTCACACAGGTAATGTCCTGGGCTCATGCCAGAACCAAATTTTATCATGGCCTGACTGCGGCACCATTGGAAAATATGCACAGAAACTGAAAACCACATTTCCAAAATTGCCTGCTTGTCCCCTGTGTTGGTTTTGGAATAGGTCTTTGGGCTGGAGCTTAGGGGTTCCTGGAGCCCGTGCCAGGATCCTTAAAAACTAGTAACTGATATCTCCCTTTTTCCTTCAGCACAGCCTGAAATGTTCTGTTATTAAAATGGGAGCAAATCCCGCTGGAATGTTTTACACGTTTACTAGGTGTACGTCAAGGTGAGAGACAACACTAGTGAATTATGGGTTAAATCTGGACCCAGGGAATTGGGGCTAGGGGCAGACTAAAAGTAAAGAGAGACGGGGGATGTATTACTGCAGGTGACAATTCTGAGTGCCAGTATATAAATCTACCCCCTCTCCCCAATCCCCAGCATGTTGCACAAAAACCACAGTGCCCCCTACAGTTAAAACCCACACATGTCAAACTTTATTGGCCTTAATAGTAAATGCCAGAATGATAAATAAAACAGTATCAAGAGTCCTGCTGTGGGGAGTTTAGTATGAAAGATCAATGAGTGGCTGTCTACAGGGAGTAGGCTAAAAGCATCCGTGCCATCTGTGGAAGCAGTGGGTTGACATGGCACACTAATCTCTTCTGGTTTGTGTGCTTGGGTTCCAGGACGTCCAACAGGCTCAGTGACAGCTGTGCATAGAAGCAAATCTGAACCATGCTTGTGAACAGAGCAACTGCAAACTGATGACAAACGCTTTGTTGGGGAAAAGAATTTTTTCTTCTCCTGCCTGTTTTAGTGGGATCACAAGTCTGGATGCACTAATGGGAGAAAAAGAGCACCAATTAGGAATGTAGACCACGCTGGCCTCAGTTATTTCCAAACCACTTAAAATGTGTAATAAATGATCAAATGAGACAGCTCCTTTTTAAGCTCACAGTCGGATTTTGTTTTCCTCAAAAGCACATTGGCTCTAATAACAGTGCGCGTCTTTGATTTAGCTCTCAGTAACAGGCAAGTGGGCTGCAGACGCAAAACTTTCTGCTGCTTGTGGTGGTTAATCAGAGAGTTGCAGGCATGTGGGTAGATCAGCCTCCTTGGCTTAAGGCTGCTGGCTGGTAAGAGGTGGGCTGAAGCTGGTAGACACATCACCTTTATCTCAGAAATTGCTCACTTTTATGGCTTGTGTCCCAAACTCAAACATAAAGTAGAAATAATTGAACTGACCATAAAAAAAGTCACAAATCTTTCACTGCAGTGGAACTGTATGCATGTTCTTATGGGTAATTCCCAGAATCCACTGCGGGTACCTTCTGCAGGGGACAAGGGATAAAAAAAAAACATGTATACTGTGTCAAGGCTTGTGCTAAATCTCTGTGAATTGGGACCAAAAACAGTCTACTTCTTTCCCTGTATCTGTATATAATGTAGTACTTCATCCACAGCCAAACATGGAAAGTGAACCACTTTGATTATCCATTGGCTTTATGACTGGAAAAAGCCCTCCTCGTGTCAACACTATGTCGGGCTCTGATAACTGCTCATCCACAAGGACCTTCTCCCACCATTCCCATTCCCACAAAAAAGCCAATCATCAAAACCATCAGTTCCGACCCTGTCCTAACGCTGCGAACGAGGCCATAAAAAACTGCAGCACAGAGCGACAGAGCGAGGGTGAAGACAGCAGGATTGGAGGTAAAATGAGATAAAATAGTAAAAATGTAAAGTCTGAAGAAAGTACATTTACAGAAGAAAGAATACAATTGCATATTCCCACACAAGCAGCTTTTGCTGAATGGTTCCGTGGTAGCCATAGCCATAGGTATTGAGTCAGTCTTTGCATGCTCACATGCCACAGCCACAAGTCTTTAAGTAATTTATGTAATTGTGGCTGGTTTTCAGACTTGGCACATGCCCCTTGAAATTTGAAATATTGTGGATCCCTGGTTTTTTCCAGTAGCGTGAAGACTTTCTGATGATTAGTAATCAATTGTAATCAGTTAATAATCACACAGAATAGAGTTGTATTGTCAGCACTGTGTGAGGAATCTCCAGTTATAGTTACTTTGACTTTGCGGTTGGTGTCTAGATCTGCTTTGTTCACAAACTCAAGTGCCAAAATGCAATGCTATCTCAAGGTTCATGTACATGCACATGAGTGTGCACATGGTCATAGTGGTCAAAGGAGATAGATTGGCTTGAAGACCATGCTGAACCTTATAAGTCCTGCATTTAATCCTGGTACTGATACACTGCATAAGCGTAATGACTTCTATTCCAGCTGGGTGAAATTCATGTGCTAAAAATGTGTTGAGGTTTCTGGAATAGCAGTATTCACCAAAAGACAAATGATTTTTTTCTAATCTCCTAAAGAGGTCTCAGGTAGATACAGAAGATATATCCTTAACGTTCAACACACTCAACTCTGCCCTTCATCCACCACTCCCCCACTCCTCGTGGCATTTATCCTGAGGACAAGCACATGGTTTTACTTTCACCCATCTACATCAGCCAATTCATGTATGTTTCCAAATAGAAGACGTCACCACTGCAGATCACTTTACAGGGATCAAAGGGACATCTGTTAGGAAAATGGAATAACAAAACTGAACCAGGTTTTTACATGTTCACTGGAATTCAATTAAAATGTGATTAGTGGGAGTATTAGGAGGACAGCTTAGTCCACCATTGCACATTGGGTTGCCACTACCCCCTGGCCTGGTCAGGTTACTGATGGGATTACCCCCTAACAGGATGACCTCTGCCCTCTAGACAGGTGCCTGTGGGAAAGATGGGAAGAGTGTTCATGTCACCATACCAAGTGGCATTCTGACAGGGCTTCCCCATGCCATTCCAGAGGACATTACAATTTTGTAATCACACATGCACGCATAAAATGTCATCCAACCATTATCTTTAACCTTTAATCCTACAGATGGTGGTGGAGACGTTGGAGCAATCCCAGCTGACACTGGGCAATAGGGTACACAGATCAAGAGTCCATCACAAGATAAAATTATTCACATCTACAGGCAATTTAGAGCAAAGTCACAAGTTTGGACTGTGGGAGAAAAGACACATACACATTGTAATATCTAAAACTCTGAAATATGTCTTTAAAGAAAAAAAAAATGTTTATAGGATTTTAAAGTGTTCTTCGTGAAACAATCACAGCCAAACTCATAATCTTAGAAGAAGCTTTTCCTTTATTCCATGTACTGGTCACAAGGATACCAAGATTAACTATGAATACTTTACCAACTAAATATGTACTTTATGTGTATCAGCCACAGGCTAGTTCAGATTATAAGATTATAATAATATAATATTTGCAGCATGTGTTGCATATAGGGTGTAGGAGGGCCAAACTACACAAACTCCTAATCATATGGAAAAGACATGTAATGTATTGATGCATAACATGTTGGAATCATCATGCCTGAGAACATGTGCATAATAAAGGTAAACTGTTTACATAATGCCATGCCCACTATGTATAACAGAGTTTACACATGTGGTAAAGCTCAAGCTCAAGCTGCAATTCTGTCATTATGTGTTCTAGTGAACACAAAACAGTATGAGTGCATAGAGGTTTGAAAAAAAAAAAAAGTGCTCTGACTGATATTCTCCATCACCAGACCAAAAACAACATGGCCTGTTCTTGTTCATAACAAAAACTCATTATATTTAACAGTTCAGACTGTAGAAACAGGAGCATTTAAATAAATAAAAAACAACAACATAAAAATCCTCAGCTGCTTCCATTCTGTGATGTTTCCCATGGTTTTCCCTACCAGACTAAATAGGCCTGTGTTTGTCTTCACCATGCACTACACAGCCGCTCCAACCCCAAGACCTCTACTTAGGCAGCGTGTGGAATAAACAGCTTTCCTCGGAGGGCCCGAGAGTGGAACTGCTGGTGGATTCATAAGGAGATGGGGGAGAGGTGAGTAGAAGTCTTATTGGATGAGCCGTTATCGCAGTCCAACACAGCTCAGATGCTGGAACACTTTGTGTTTTTTATTTATATTTTTAATGTCTTCTGTTGCGACATTATTGGATAATCAGAGTGGTCTACTTTCCATGCCTGGCTGAGCTCACATTACCGAATTATGTAAAAACAGAGGGAAAGAAGTAGACACTGTTTTTGATCCTAATACACACAGATTTGGTTCAAGCCTTGAGGTAAGGACATACACAGAAGCATTTCCAAACAAAATCAGCACCACCAGCTCTTAGCTAAGGCCATCAGCTGCGGAGCATGGCATCTCTGAAAACATGTGGTGAGAAGGAGAGGAAGATGCAGAAATGTAAAAAAAAAAGAAAAAAAAAAAAAAAAGAGTCAATCTGTACTTTCAGGCAGTTTGGAAATGTTTCTGAAGGACGGCAAATACGCCATGGAAAATAGACTGGAGTGAAATTCCCTCATTTAGAGATCATGACCTGTTCTCACATGTGCATTATCTCTGGAAGAAAGCCTCGGTGCAGCGGAATCAATTAAAAACAACAAGAGAGAATGGAAGGATTAAAAAAAAAAAAAAAAAAAAAACTGCAAGTGGACAGCTGATAAGACTGTTTGAAATCCTCATTTATCAGATAAAATGATTATCCTTGAAAGTAGTTGATGTGACCATTAAAACAATGGAGCCAGATTATGGGTGTCTTTTAAAGTTTACAGTTAAATGCCAAACCTCATCGATTACCACGGCTGAAGCCCACATATTCTCTATGCTAAATGAAAACTTAGTGAGAAGTGTGTTTAGACTTGACAGAGTTCAGTTGTTGTCTACCAAACTTATCTGTGTGTGTGTGTGTGTGTGTGTATGTATCTGTCTTTTTTTTCCTTTTGTTCCATACATTGTTTGCTCAAAGCTGTGCAGCATCAAGGACAATTGTAGGCCAGATTATTTGAATGAGTGAAAAAAAAAAAAAAAAAGTGAAGCAATCATGCACAGCTTTCTTCAAGGAAGTGAAATATCCATGAGAGGCAGATTATGTTTTACTCTTTATCAACACAAACAGACACTCTCAGACTCAACAGAAAATCTATATTCTCTGTAGAGTACACAGTTTGATATCCCAGCCATCATGTCCTTTTGAATCCATTAATCACTTACTGACAAGGCAGTGTATATAACTCCACTCTGAAAGAGGCATCACAGATAAAGTCTCATCAGTCAGACTTGTGCAGTGTGACAGCAGATCACAGCTGAAACGCATCACACTTAGAAAGTCTTCACGCATGAGCAGGTTCTGTAATGTGTTGTGAAGATCAGCGTGCCGCGTTATGCTTTCATTGTTGCAAAGAATCGTATCATCGGTGTTCAGTGAGAGAATAAAGTTGTACTGGATCGTTTTCTTCAGTGGGGCAGCTTTCGCAGTGACCCTCAGCTTGCATTAGGGGAAAACAGGATAATGGTATGTTTTCCCAGCTGCGATCAGTGATTGGTTGGTACCTATTAAGTTTGACTGCGATGTAATACTTAAAGTCAAATGAGTGGAAGTTACAGGCTGCAACATTTACATTCACATTTTGAGATATTTTCTTTATCCCAATAAAACATGTCAACGGATTTTTGATTACAGTGCTTAAAAGAATAATTCCCCACTAGATAGATGACTACACTAGATGATCTTTAATACAGCAGGGCCATTTATGTGGTCAAACATTAACAAAAAATGCTATTAATGCCTTATGACAGTAAAAAAGGTGAAAAGGGGCAGCTTATTTCCAAAAGGTCCCAAGGTGAAAAGTCCTACAGCACCCAGAATGCATTGTGCCCCTTTGCATCCCAGTGTCATGTCCATTGTAGAACAATTTAACACCAACTGCCGCTTGACAAGAAACGAGTTGTAACAAACGAGGAATGGATTCTCTTTTTATAGATGTTGCTGATCTGTGAACATTTGCACATTTTAGTCATTGTGGTGTCCAGGCTTGAATTCCACTTTTTGCCTGCAAAAAAATGACACCAGATGGATAACCTATAGTTTCACTGTTGAAACTTTATTCAATAGAAGTCAACAAAACATGTTTCACTGTGAAATTATTCTCTACACAAAATATTCAAATTACCTGAGAGAAATACAAACCTCTGCTTTGTCTCTTTCCCATTAGCAAAAGTTGCCAACTAAGTGTCTCTAAAATACCCATTTGCAACTTATGTGATCAGGTTGGCATGTATACATAGTATCAACACCTGTCTTCTACACTTAATATCTTTGGACAGTCTCCCTGAAAACATGCATGGGCTTGTTGCATCATGGGGCAGTTATACATGTGCATGGAAAGAGAAATACTGCAGATCCAGTGATAGATAAAAGGTATACATTGTTGTCCATCAGTTACTGCTAGTGCAACTGCTGTTTGAGAAATTGGCAGAGTCTGATGCTTTCATTTCCATATTGAAATGTACTGTGATAACACCTAAGCTCATAAGAATAAGAATAAGAAGCCAGTCCACTGCTATAGCTGATAAATGGAAATATACTCCTGAGCGGATTTATAATGCTTTTTGGAACAAAAACCTTTGTATTTTTTATTGTGATCATCATGGAATTGTGATCATCTTTCAGCGTTCTTAGTTTACCCAACTTTTCATTTACCACTGCATCAGTGCCCATCAGGGAGCTGCTGTGGGCCAGAGAGGTGAGGGGCTGCTTTGTTCTGAGGCAAGGCTGACAGTCTCTTTATCTCCTCCTGTCAGACAGAATGCTGTTTGATCTGCAGCTTCTCCGTGTCTTCTAACTCTGGTCAAATGACCTCACTAGCTGAGGCTGCTTAAACAGTCCCACCACTCCCGGGCTTGCTGAAGGTGTGAGGAAAGTGGGGTAGTGTTCATGTCCACACAGTTGTTATAGCTCAGAGTGAATGTTTATTCACACAAATATATATGCATATATATATCTGCATATCTCTCTCTCTCTCTCTCTCTATATATATATATATATATATATATATATATATATATATATATATATATATATATATATATATATATTTATATTTAGACAGACAGACAGATAGACAGATAGACAGATAGATAGATACTGCACATGTACAAACAGATAAGATCCAGCATACACACACTGAAGTTTGGCCTTGGCCCTTGCTATCCAACCAGCTGGTGTCGAAGTCAATATATTTCAATGTTTCACTCCGTCTCTGTGTCTCGCTCTTTTATAGGACGGGTGTCTTTTATCAGCTCACATCACACAGCCCTACAAACGGCAATTAAAACGGATGTGCTACACTGGCTCTGTATGGGGAAAGCGAGTAGAGAGAGAAAAAAGAAATGAGAAGGGACATGAGCGAGAGAGACAGAAAAGAGAGAAATAGAGGAAGTATGCTAGGGAAAATGTACTGCACCACCTCTCCTTCAAAACCACGACTGATACTGTGTCTATTGATCTTTATTACAATAGCAGCAAGCTGTAAAATGTTTGATGGTTTTGTACAGATCTTAGTCCCCCTCATTCATAATTACTACTACACATGTAGAACCAAGGGCAACTTCAGAAGGGGCGTTGTTTGAAAAGCTGCTGCCAGACTGTAGGGATGATGGGAAATCTCGGCGGGGCCTCACGGTAGCTCCAAGCCCTAAGGCTATCATTCCTTCTGCCTAACACCTGCAGCAACTTAAGTTTTACAAAGATCAAATTATGTAGCTGATTTTAAATAAGAAATGAGACAACCTCGTCCTTTTACTCACAAAGTAACTTTGCTTTATTCTGATTTCTGACTTTGGTGCTGTTGGTTTCTGGGAAAAGTCACTAGCACTAATTTTGCAGAAGCTCCATACCTCATATTTTGTGTAAAGTGACCTCAAATTTTTCAACAATAGTTTGCATGCACTATTATTCTTATGGGGACATTCTCTTCCCCCTTTCCAGACTTTGTTGATTGTTACTGCACTCAAAACTATGCTAAGAAACCATTTCAGGTGGATGCTAAGCAGTAACTACTCTAACTCATAATGTTCTAGGCCTGGAGAAAACAGTATAACTCTAGCCTAAACAAACAAGCATCCAAGAGTCTTCAGGACATATCGCATGCTCTGTTTTCTGGGACAAAAGTGTGCAAGCAATTCACCAGGACCCCCAGGCTGACCCCGACTCTCTCCTCTCTGCTCAAATTTTAATGTCTTCCCTGAGTGGGAGCCATCGGAGATACAGAAGAGAGAGAGAGAGAGAGGGTGAGAGGAGACAACAGACCCAGGATACAAGAAAATACATTTGGATTTGTTTCTCCATTCCAGTGACAGCTCATATCAACAAGAAACAAAAGCAGGGAGGCTAAATTATAGGACAGCAGTTACAGTCTAAAGAGTCGAAATGAGAAGGATACCGAGACATAACAATGAACAACAGAGTCCAAAACCAGGGACAACATCATTACCAAAAGAAAAATCATGTTGTCACAAATAATGAAAGATATTTTTAACACTAATGCAGGTCACTGGTTCAACATGAATCTCCCCATATTCAAAGATTAAGAGTACACTGTTATGTATGTGAATAGGACAAGGAAGGACAAAAGGAATTCCACTAAGCATTTGGATAAACACCAAGGATGAAAAATTACCATTACACAACTGAGGTTATGACAGGAAGAGAAAACAGACAGAAAATGGAGAGTACAGAGTGTTTACAGACAGAGAACAGTGTCATAGAGAGATTATTGTTGCTTCCAGCAGTCAAGAACAAGGAGAACAATCTTTAGCTTGGCACGCCCTGAATAATGCATCACTCGCAGTAGCTGGGCAGATATATGGGCAAGGGGAGCACTGATTTTTACCCTCTGGCATTGTTGGAGACATGAATAATGGATAGTTTAAATGCTTGCGTTAAGAATGAATTAGTACAGAATCTGATCCGTAGCTGTATTTATGTTACCATTTGGTTCTGAGCCTAGAATTGGTGCAGAGACAGCGCAAGATTAAGATGCTGTGTATATTCTAGTTAGTACTGATCTCACTGTGGCCCATGTAGAGTACACAGAGCAAGCCAGTATCATCCCAGGTGAGAGTGGGCTGTGCTGCTGTATCCCACCAGAAACTGGATGCTCTGGTGTCACCCTGGTACCTGCCATTGATTAACATTTAACAACCAGGGAATACTTTGTCACTAAAAAGAAAAGCAAACTTTGAGCTCTTGAAAGCAACAGTGGAGAGGAAGACAGTGTGAGAGAGAGGAGGTGGGAAGGGACGGGGGATAAAGAAGAGAAAAGAAAAGAGCATGATACACAGAGTACACAGGAAACATTTTCACATAGCACGTCATGTATAACTCATGAAGTCCTGACAGAGCAGCGCACACATTCCCCATTCCCTTTGGCTGTCTCGCGCTGGCAGTCCGCACAAGCCTGGATGAACAAGTTGTTCCGGCCCTTCTCTATGTCCTTCTGCTTCGCTATTTCGGTCTCTCCAGTCTCTGGCACCACTCCCACAGGCTAGAGGTTACGATGATGGAAATGGGGAAGCTGGAAGGAAGGCAGGTGGCCTGAGCTGCAGCCGTGGCTGGTGCTTCAGCTGAGCTGGGCCTCCCTGCTGGTTGTGCTGGTGAAGCCGACTGTCTACTCGGTGCCCACTGCTCCAGAGCAGTGCATTACACTGGGCCCTGTGTTTAGACAGTCTGACAGATCTCAAGTAGAACACCCCGAGAACCTGGGGAATCAGCACACCATGCATACACTACATCACCCCAGCCAACATCTACATCCTCTCTCTCTACTTGTCTGTTTTGTGAAGCTATCTTGGCTTGTGTCTCTTCATCCTTCCCTGCTTGGACCCTCTTTCCTGACTTTTCCCTCTTTTTCACTCTCTCTCTCTCTCTCTCACCTCCCTCTTTCTCCTCCAGTCCCCCTATCAACTCTGCTCTCTCTTATTCTCTCATGTTTCTCTCTCTGTCTCTCCCTCCCTCTCCTTTGAGATTCAATAAGAGCCCCGGAGGCAGGAGAGAGAAAACAGGGGGGTGTAAAAACATCTATGGCTTTATTTACAAAGGGCCCAGGTATTGCCCGGCGTTAAATCCAGGGGAAATGATTTATTTTCTGCCCATGTGTGGCACTGATCCCTGAGGCGTAACTCAACAGTGGACCGGCTTCGTGCTTGCAATTTACGGTGGCTGCAGAGGCTCATAAAGGAAGAATGGATTAATCTGGAACACGACATAAACAATATGACTCTGACAGCCCTATTAAAACCTGTGCTACTCAGCATCAATTCTCTTCCATGCTCTCTCTCTCTCTCTCTCTCTGGTTGTCCGCAGCGAGCGCCTGTCGGTGGGAGGCAGAGGTAGCCCTGGAAAAGTGACCAGAGCTCACAGCCTTGTTATTGTGATTCCCAGAGTATCAGATTCAGAAAAGTGGGGGCAGGGGTAGTGCATCTACATATAGCAACCGGACCTTTTAACTGTTTAGCCTTTGGACATCATCGGTGGTATCGAATGTACTGGGTCTGGAGTGGAGGCTCCCACAATGCTCGTTAGGGCCAGACTGAGAAGGCTTCCTGTCACAGCACCGGTGGCCTCTCATTTTCCATTAGCTCGACTTCATTTGGGTATGTGCTGCACTCATTTCAGTTGGCATGGGCCACCATCTTTGGATCCATGCACAAATTTGTAGGGAAAACATGTTGTGCGTGTGACACATGATATGGATTAGTAGTGGATGCACATGTACTCACAGACGCACCCACATACACACGAGAACAGTCGTCAGCTGCTTCCAGATCCTCTTGGGAAGAAGCCACTCAGCATCTTCAATGACCCCCAGTGACCAATGGCAAGCAAATGCACACACACACGCACGCACGTGCACACACACACACACACACACACACACACAAGCAGAGAGTTTGGCATTTTATTAGCTCTGTCTCCGTCAGGAACAGGTGTATGCTGAGCCACGCAGAGATAGCATCCATCTAACCGCAGAAGCTTTTAACACATTTAAAAACAGCATTTCCAAGATAGCAGCCTGTCTCAGATAGACAGACTGAGCGAGCAAGAGAGATGAGCAAAAAAGAAAAAAGTCCCCGAACAAGAGACAGAGTTACTAATTTATGTTCGGCAATGGATGAAAGCGTCAGAAGTGTCAGGCGGGGAGAGAACAGCCCTGAAATTGAAATCAATAAGTTCATTAGACTGCAGAGCCTGTTCGTGCTGCACCCTCCACTTCCCGTGCAGACAAACACAACAACACATGAAAAAAACTGGGGCGAAACAAGGCTTGACCTATGTCCACTAGCCAAGCATTCCATTTATTTAGCCCTTATCACAGGTCTGATCTGAAGAGGCAGCTACACACTGATAACACCCCAGGATAATAGCAAGACCAGACAGGGTCTGAGCAAAGAAAGAAGGCCAAAAGAAAAGAGAAAGCGAAATAAAGAAAAATGCATTTGGGATCTTCTTGACATTCGTTCTCTTTTTTTCTTCATGTACACAAACACAATGCTGAAATATGAGGGGCTCTTAGGAAACTTTTACAAGGGTTGTTTTTTGCTGCCGCCTCTCTTGTTTGAGCCTGTAATTTAGTGGATCCCCATCAATAAGTGAGAGAATAGCTTTGTGGATGCTGGGCATGACAGCTAACAAGACCCAGGCCCTATCTGCAACAAACAGACAGAATAACAAATGCTGTTGTCTGTGCACGCACAGTGAAGAAACAGTGAATACGGCTCATCATTCATGCTGCAGTACAGTATTGTTATGGCTTCAACTAAGCATACTGTATAGAAGCAAGCCTGTGTGGTACAGGCATGCCGGAGGAAAAGTTTTTACCATCTAAGTGACCTGAATAGCTTTTCTCCTCGTACAGTATAATCTCTGCAGTATTAGCCCTGCAGGGTAGTAAAGATCAGTGCAGATGATGTCTCCCTGCACCTGAAACTGGGCCCATTATAGCTCCAGTCCTATCAGCAGGGCCCTGCAGCCCGTGTCACACCACTTCCTATTGCTGATTTATGGCTATGAGGCTCATGTGTGTTTGCATGCTACATATTCTCACAATGACACGTGCACACGTAGACACACACACATAAAATCAAACAGACACAAATTGTTCATGACCTGAGCTCAACTTGCTGTGCCAGAGGTAGCCAAACCTGTCTTCAAGGGCGCCTTTATCACGCTCACAGTCCCCCCTTTCACCTGCAGATTAGCGCACAAGGCTAAATGGCCTGGCTAGACCAAGACCATATCTCCATTCATACAAATGAAATACAAATGGACTTATATATATCTACAAAAGAAAATCTTTATTTAAATCCTTCTTATCCTAATACCTATGCAACTCTGCAAGACATTTCTTTCATCTTTTTTTTTTTTTTTCTTTTCCAGTCAAAGAGAGAAATTGTTTGCCCTCCATCCGGAAGCTCGGGGAGTCACCATCCCAAGGGATTTCTGGGAACGCAAACACACAGCTACAGTTGGCAAGCCAATGTTCACTAAAGAGTTCAACAGAAGCCAAAACATTTGTTACGGACTTATTACATTTCCTGGTAGACATACCCAAAACTGCAAAGCAAATGTGAGAACATGCGTTTAGCTCATAGGAAACCAAGCATCAAGTTTTTTTTTTTTGTTGTTGTTTTTTTTTTCCCCCCTTAACAGAAACATGAGCAGTGTTGGAGCTTTTTGGAGAAACGGACGGGTTGTTTTGGAAGGATGAGAGGAGGCGTAGGTGGTCAGTTAAGAAAAGCACAGCAAACAGCGACATGGTTGACTAGTGGGCAGGCTGAGTGCCTTCTAACCAAATTCAGTGTATTCATCAAGTGCTATTTGTAAATAAGAGGAGCTAAAAGACTGTGTGATGAACCTCTGCATGCCTGCTGGCTATGGATACAAGCAGAAAATGTGAATGTAAAGCACATCTAAACTAATATTCCTTGTTGCACACACACACTCACACACACCTTTCAGCTAACAGCATTGCATTTCCCAAGGTGGCATAAAGATTTTACATTTACTGTTCAAGGTCTCTTGCCATGTGTACAGCTGAGCTTTACTCTACATTATACTGACTACATAGGAGTGTGTCCAGAGGCGTTTCACAGCTTATCCATATTTAAGGCCTGGAACTTACTGGCAGGGCTTAGCCCCGGGCTCATGAACAACTTGGCCATATATATACAGGAGACAGGGCAGTAGAAGAGGCCACTGTTGACCATTTATTTATGAAGTCAAAGCTCTGCGGCAACAAGCTATCCACAACATTTTAAAGTGCTACCCAAGCTGAATATTTCATCTCTGTGTCACCACTTCTTTTGAGCCCTTTCAAGTTATGGAGTGAGGGAAATGACACAGGGCAAGTGAGAAAGTAGAAAGAAAGAGAGGACACTGCAGGTGATGCAAGACCCCTCTCTAACCCAGTCAAAGTAAACAGGTGGAGCTGGGAAAGCAAGGGGAGGAGGACGAGAGGGGAGGGAGACTGGGTGCTGCTCACAGGCCTCTTCAAGGTCAGAAGAAGGAGAAGCTTAGTATTCTCTCTTTCTGTCTTGTCTTGAGCTTGCGCCAGCTCATTCTTTCGTCTCTTACTCTTTCCCCGTCTTTTCCCAACACAGCCACCTCGGAAATGAAACCAGCACCTTTAATGTGCAGAGTGAAAAAAAAAAAAAAAAAACGCTTAGGGCAAAAAAAAAAAAAAGGGGCTCAGAAAACAAAACGTTGGGCACAGATTTGACAACATCCAGGGAATCTTTCCGTCTTTTGAAAGGACTCAGTCTGTTGTGAAGCTCTGGCTTACTGAAAATGTAAATGCACACTAGGCAGGCAGAGAAAACAGACTCCTCCTCCTTCTCCTCCACCGTCACTTTGCCCTCTTTCATTTTGATCTGTCTATCCATGGTCTGTGTGTGAGAGAAGAGGCGGCTGGCAGGTGGCTGTGTGCAAAGGTACTGAGGCCTATGAAATATTTACCAAAGCAATAATGACTCCCCGGACAGAGTGAGTGGAGGAAGAAGGCAAAGAGAGGAGAGGGGGAGAAAAAAAAAATGCAAGAAGAGAGAAATGGGAGAGTGAAGAGTACCTGTCTTCTTTTTTGTCAGAAGTCTAGATGAACAAAAATGAAGGAAGCAGACCTGAGACTTTCAAACTTCAGTTGTTCTCTGACAGAAGAATAAAGATTAGTGGTGTTGCACTATAGTGCTTAAAATATTAAACTGCAGACGGAAGTGATAACACATTCAAAATAAATTGCCTCAGATACATGTGTCCTTTTTATGACCTTTTTATGACAAAATAAACATCGGAAAACCCTCCAATATGCCTCAAAACCACCATTAAGACCAAAACAACGCACTGTAAGCAGCTGTCTGATTCTTATAAAGCAAAACATTTTGACATTATCATTGGTTCGAGTTATTTTTCTTACATTGCTATGGCAATTTGCTCTCACAAAATCACCCGTAAATGAAACCATGTGTCAAGTGCTGTGGCATCTTTTTACTTGGGTTTTCTGCTTTCTAGGTAGCCCTCTTTTACTAACCACCCAGTTCTTCTTCTGTGCTCCTGGCAGCCACAAGAACACCATTTCATGTGTGCCAAAGGATTTCTTTCAGGAAATACCTACTCAATACCCAGCATGTGGGAAGTCGCTTCTGAGCTTTAATGTTTAAAAAGAAAGGGTGGAAAACACTGTTTTGTAAAATAAATGAGAAGAGCCTGAAACATATGTGACCACGCGCTCAGATGCGCACACAAAAACTCTCGCTGTAACACTACCCTCTCCAGAGCTGTTGGAGAGTAAAACTTCTAGGATGGGTGCCCCTGTGGAGAGCCTTTAATGCGCGGACCCCCTCTTGTTTTCAGACAGGCCTCGGCATCACACTGTGGGTCGGTTTGATCCGGACAGCCAGCAGAGTCTGCTTCAGATGAGACAGGGGAAGGAAACTCCACTGCGGTGCTGTTGTTTTCTCTTCATAACATTACCAGGATGCTAGGGTGGCTCAGAACAACAGTGAGCTCACTAACCCAAGACTCTGGGTTACGGATGGAAGGAAGGACTGCCTCACTGCGGCAGAGGTAGGGGGTCCATTTGGATGTGTCTACAATGGGAGTGAGTTGCAGATACAGAGCAAGAGTTGGGACAAACAAACATGAACCTCTGCACTGCTTGACTCTGCATGAGACAGCTACAGACGAGAGAAAAGTACTGGAATACTCTGAGTACTTCAATGGTTTTACTTAAGTTGAGATTTACGTAAGATTGAGTTAGTCTTTTTTTTTTTTGTTTAAAAAAATGGGCATTAGTTTTATAATATAATAAAAGCATGCAACATTTCACAAAATTTACCAAAACTGATCATATTGGCTGAAGATGTGTGAATTCAGGTTTTTAAATCAAATCAATAATATTATAGGTTATATCAGGGGTTTGGTGTTCTGAAAATATCCAATCACCAGCTCTCGCACAGTTACTTTCAGGTACTGCCATCTTCCAACCACTTTCCTGCAGAGCCCTGACTTAGCAGGGAGCTCCACTGCATGTAAGCATGGAAGATTTATGTCAGAGTACGAGTATGTGTCCAAAACATGACACTCCCTGTGTACTCCCCAAAGCGAGAGGCTACACTTCCTCATCAGCAAGCTTGACACGCTGGACAGCTGACCTTTGACCCCTCATTTCACCTGAGTCGCAGAGCGACCCCGCAGCCCATTCTCTGGCTTCGGCAGGGTCGCTGGGGTCGCAGTTGACACAGCAGTACTGTGTTATGCTGAGCTATGAGAGCCTCCACACATCAGCACCACGCCTTCAGTCAGGAAATCTGTGTCAAACCAAATGGACTCTTTGCCTGTGTGGGTAAATGTGTATGTAAGTGTGTGCAGACCTAAAATAATTAGAATTATTGTTAATATTTACACATTTGTCTGTAAATTAGTGTCTGTAGTTGTGTGTGATGACATATACGGAGTATATCAGAACACTTTCATTTCAAATATTGATTTTGTCCTTCTTCATACATTTGTTTTTATTAATACCAACTTTAATTTCTGCAAAAGGAACAGGAGGAGGGATGTGGATAGAAAAAGATTGAGCACCTTCTAGAACCAATGCGTCATTGGGGCCATACTCAACAAGCCCATCTGTATGATCAGTAATTGATCAGCATGACAGAATGTGATACGGCAGTGCTCGTGGGCTACAGCTGACAAACGACAAGACACGACCTTAAAAGCTGACCTACACACAACTAGGAGAGTGAAAAAAAAAAAAAAAAACAGATTGAGCATATAAGCAAGCCTAGGAGAAAAATCTATGCAGCTGAAGTGAAACCGCATTTTGTCTGATGAGCAATGTTAAACAACAACTAGACCGGCAGGCAATTACCATGATTGGAGTGCTGTGACTTGTGAGAGCCATCGAGACAGTTAGTGGAGAGGTGGAGTATCCCCACCTTCTCCTTCCTCCATTTGCCACAGAGGCCCAGCACTCATTAGCATGCATGCTTTTACAGGCCTGGCCAAACCAGTCAATGCGATCCACTTTATTTATTAGTAAATAGAGACAGATGGTGATGAGGAGGTGGTATTGACTACCCATAGCCTTTTAAACAGGAATCAATGGCATGGGTGGAGAACTAAGATGGGGGGCATTAACTCGCTAATATAGCCTTATGAAATGAGCCAGGGTTGTACTGTGGCTTCTGAAGCACTCTCAATTTTCTTAGGCTGTAAAGCCCATCTACAATACAGTAAACATCTTTTTGTGTTTGTTTCATTATAGCAGGAGGAAAAGATGCCTTTTCTGGTGACTTACAGGACCTGACAGATGTCAACACACTAAATGTATAAGCGGATGCAATACACCATCGATCCCACTGATAAGCCAAGCATGTTACAGGTTTTATTTTAGTGACAGAAAAACATTAGCACTCAGCCATGTGATAGCATAGGTCTCGGATCAAAGTGGACCAGTGTTGTGGCTCTAAGAAACAAGATAGGAGGGTCCTGTTGTTTTAAGACAGGCTGATGCACTGATGCACTATCACACACACACACACAACTACACTTGGGAATAGGATCATTATATGTGCAGTAAGTGTGTCCATTTTTAAGG
The DNA here is from genome assembly GCF_900324485.2 of Mastacembelus armatus. NCBI lineage: Eukaryota > Metazoa > Chordata > Actinopteri > Synbranchiformes > Mastacembelidae > Mastacembelus > Mastacembelus armatus. The sequence continues at coordinate 21,533,967 of NC_046635.1, forward strand.
AATGGAGTGAGAAGGTGCAGATAAAGGAAGGCAAAAAAGTGGTGGAGAGGAAGTAAACATAAATGCCAGAAAAAGCTAAAGATATCAGAGTGACAGACAGAGAGAGAGAGAGACAGATAGCGAGATAGACAGATGGAAAGATAGACAGATAGGTGTTGAGCATGCAGAGATCATGTCTGGTCTCCAACGTGCAGCAGACGCTCACCGTAGAGCCACTGTCAGAGGTCATCATCATCTATATTAATAAGTCTTTATCATCTCCTGGCACTGTCTGCCAGCACACACCAGCCACAATCCAACCTAGAACAACTCATTGCCTGCAATAAAGCTGCAGTCCCCTGCACAGGGACCAGCTGAGCTGCAGTGAGCCAGCGCCTTAAACCACCCACTGCTGAGGCAATTAAGAGTTTAACCTGGATGCAGCCCAGGGAATCCTGAGAGACACTCCAGTCAAATAGAGCAAGGCTCTACAGAAAGACAGAGAGGCAGGCGATAGGGAGGGAGAGACAAATCAGGTGAGGGATCTATGGGAGAAGAGAAGAGAAGAGAAGAGAAGAGAAGAGAAGAGAAGAGAAGAGAAGAGAAGAGAAGAGAAGAGAAGAGAAGAGAAGAGAAGAGAAGATGCTGCAAGAAAGGAAAGAATGGATGGAAAGTGACAGCAGAGCTGGGAAAAAAGGCAGAAGGAAACATGCCTGAGCACACAGATAGGCTGAAGAATGGTAAAAGGCTGGTGGAGGCAGAGACTGAATCTCAGCACAGTGTACACAACCCCTCTCCTCCATCAGAAGAAGGTCACCAGCTCTCTCTGAGGGCTCCCTTAAATAAAGTCCCCTACAGTGCACTTTTCTGGGCAAACAACCTCCTCTGCTCTTTATTAACTAAATATGAGGGGACTTTGACCGGGGGACAAAAATTCAATATTTTTCCCCCACCAAATATTTAAACCAAGCAAATAAACAGACAAATAAATAGATCTCCTCTGCCAAGGGAGAGGAGGCCAGCCAGTCCTCTGGATGTAATTTGACGGCCCACTTACTTGGAGGGCTACTCAGACACTCATTTGAAGAGCTGTCAATCAAAGGGCAGTAGCGCTGGTGATGGGAATATGTGTATATGTATGTGTATGTGTGTATGTGTGTGTGTGGGCCACTATGTGCCTGTGTGTTCGGGAGGGCTGGCCACCAATTCATCCTCAAGGTTGGAGCCGATAAGGTGAGCGTCTCTCCTGATGAATACATCACACCTTCCTGCTCTCCATATTACCTTTTATAAACTACCCCTACACCCTCCTTATGTCTATCCCATACCTCCTCTACTCTGCCTATCAAATCATCTTTACATTAGCCCTTGCCTGTCTACTGCAGATGCATTAAACATGACAGCACTTCTGGGGCAACACTAGAGATTTAAACTTAAAAGAATAGAATTCTGAGCCCCCTACATAATGTTGCATATGTTTTGTAGGTCCCTGTTAGACCTGGGCCCTTGGCTTGGAATTGTACTAATTTTTTCTCTTTACACTATTTGAATATGTTAATTCCATTCTTGTTCCACATCACTTTCTTTGTTATAGCTTGATTTCAACATCCATCTCCATTGTTTGAAATCAGAAATATTCAAGGATTAATCTGTCTGTTTGTTCTTTTGTCCATTTCCCATTGAATATCTACCACAGCTGACATATTTATCACTAGTTGACTAGCTGTCATTTTCTTCTACATACTTGAATCTTGTTTTACTATAATACCACAGAAATGACAGCACTGGCCATTTGTGCAAATAGCTTAAAACAGTCTATCATAAGAAGAGAAAGAAGTAGTGTGATATTCTCTGTAGTACAAAATAAAGTTACTATTAAAAAAATGTAAGAATATAAAACTAATGTTAAGGTGAGAAAGTGAACAATCATATGGAGTATTCAATTTTAAAGTATGTGTACTTTTCCATTATTCCTGCTGGCTCATCACATTCTCCTGCATTGTCCTTCAGAAGCAGCAGCGGCTTACGGGGGCTGACTGACCTCTTCGCTTCCTCCTGTTCTATTTTTCTAAAGGAAGTGATGCTAGCCTAAGTCTTTTCTCTCTCCTGCTGGGTACTGGGGTGTGGGGGGGTGAGAGACTGGTGATATCAAAAACTCCTTTCATCCATTTTAGATGAGATGCAGATGACTCAATTATGCTTGGCCTGACATCAAGACCACTTGGCGGAGAAGCTGCGAACGTTGGGAAATGATCAACTTAATCCTACTGATATGAATGGCAGGGCGCTAACAGGGCTTGCAACACTAAGAGAGCGGGACAGGTATGAGCAGAGATGTTTCAGCCCCGCTCAGCAGAATCAGGGCTCACTGAATATGAAGGGAGGGTACATGAGGAGGGGGTGAGGCCTTGGCAGCAGAGGAGAAACAGGATAGGGAAGAAGGAAGATTTCATCTCTTCCACTCCACCCTTTTATTCAAGTAAAAACATCCAAATTAAAACAACTGTAGCTTCTGAACCACACTGACTATACATGAGTAAGATTATATAAATAAGGCCAAACCAGAAAGAAAACTATAAAACCTTGTAAGCATTTCAGAATCACTATGTGACAGAGAAACTGAGCAGCAGGTCTTTAAAGTCATAAAAATCCATCCATCATCTATACATGCTTATTCCTAATTAGGGTCGCAGGGATCTGCTGGAGCCTATCCCAGTTCTCTTTGGGTGAAAGGCAGGGGTACACCCTGGACAGGTCACCAGTCCATCACAGGGCCACATAGAGACAAACAACCACACACACTCACACTCACTCCTATTTGCAGAATCACCAATCAACCTGACATACATTCTATATTCTATATATTGTATATTGCAGTCTTAATAAATTCATGTGGGTTTAAGTTCCCAAATATGACACCACTGTGAAACAGGATAATTCTTTCAGGTTTGATCAAGGGATCATAAATTGGAAGTGGTCTAGTTGGCTCTCACACCTGAGGTCTCCAACACTGTACATGTTGATATATATTAGCCACCACTTTGAGCTACAATAATCACACATTTAAAACCTTCAGATGGTTTAAAATTTCACTTCCATGTGCAATTGTTTTGTAATCGCAAGTGAACCTAAATAAACACAACTCACATCAAAGACATGTCGACAAATGTGGCAGAGCTGACTAAATAAATCAGGGGCCTCGTAACCGCATCTCTAGATGAGAGTGGCACAGAGAGGAGAAAAACTAAGTTTAGTAAGGCTCAGGCTCCCAAAACATACACAGAACAGAAACACAACTAATCAGACACCTTCTACTGTTCGTGCGTAATTGTATGGCTGGAGCGCATGATGGAGACGCACGGTTATCCAAGGCTTCATTGCCCTTTTGGATGGGCCAGTGTCCTATAGCTGGTTGGAAAACTAACAATGTCGCTTTTACACTTCGCCCAAACCATCCTGTTCCTCAGGGAAATGCAGTCAGACACAATTTGTTAAAACCCTCAGTATCCTCCAAGCCTACAAGTCACCAAACAGCGCAGAGAATCCATAGGGCCGACCCAAACAGATTCGAAAAGGGTAACCTCTTAACAACAAGCAATAGTTCCACAAAAAACACACAAGTAAACCACAAGAAGCTACACACTTCTTGCACGAAAATCGTAATTTTACAGCATATTTTTTGCGGCATTTCAAGACAGTAGTTAGAATCCTACCTGTTACTGTTGGCAGCAGGGCCCAGCAAACATTCCCTTTATAAGATCCGGAGTGTTCTTCTTGCGACTTTTTCATAAAATCCATCAAAGTCTCCAAAAACCTTTTTTTTTTTTTTTTTTTTTTTTTTGATCAGGCGGGTTTAGGCGTCTGCAGTGGGAGCTACAAACACATTAAAGTGGCCGCTAATATTATGTATTCTGTAGTCTCAGTTTGCACTGATACCAGATTTCTCCATTTTTATTAAAAGGATGTGACGTAACAAGGTGAGAAAGGGCAACAGAACCAAACAGGTTCTGAAAAAAATACTATACTATACTACACTAAAAATACTATATGTTGTTTAGGGTCCTCATAACTGAAACAGCTAATAGAAACTGGATATGAAGGCTGAGAAGGTGGATATGAAATTAGAATAAAATAAGAACGATGAACATGTATGACTGCCCTAATGCAATCAAACTGATTTCTGTTATTAGCAAATAACAGAAATCATTTGCATGTACCCAAATCCATGTAGTTTACATTAAAGTGGTTAAATGTATGTGATAGTGATTTATTTTAGTTTGGCCTGAACTGGAGATAAAGTGCCCTGTTCAGTCAGAGGTGTACAAAAAAGCATGAGATGAAGATGAGGAGTGAATGAGAGAAATAGGTCACTTTAGATTGGAAATGAGAAAGGGGGAGATAAAGAGAGCGAAGTCCTGCAGGACAGATGATATCGGGGCTGCTATAGTCACAAGAGCCAGGGCCACAGCAACGACCCATAAACATGCTCTACATTTGATCAGACCACTGTTTGATCTGCAAGACCTCTCTCCCTTAAGACCCACTCTACACTTTCATACACACACACACACACATACACATCATGCCATACCCTCCACTCATCAGAACTGCTCAGCTGCCTGGATCTTGACAGCATCAACATCAACATCACTTTACTTTCATTCTACCAAGTCTAATACTAAGTGAACTGGGGGGCGGTGAGCATGTCAGTCGTGATCAGCTTACTAACAGACAGGACAGATGGTTTGCAGGAGGAGATGCTTCAAATTTTAGAAATCAGCAATAGCAGTCAGCAGCTTCAATGAGCTGGGGTTTGGGCTGACCAAGTCCTGAGGGTAGAAGATCTGGTTAAAGGAAAATTTATAGCACTAAAGAGATAAAATCAAATAAGAAAATATCTTATATTTGTTTTTTGGCCTGTATAGATTTTAATATATGTTTTTCTCAGCCACAGATCCACCTAAATACCCAGGGTAGGTCTTAGGTTTATAATAATAATATAACTGAATATAACAAAACTGCAAGAGGCAGACTTCATGCCCTGATGATCTTGTAACTGTATTGAGTGACATGCAAAAAAAGAGAAGTTAAAAATTAACCTATACAGTGATGGTGACTGATGTGCATTATCTCTGAAAGTCATATGTGCAAATCCAAACAACATCGAACTAAAGCAAAAACACAATCCATATCAAAATATGATTACAAACTTCATTTTATTAAAATAGCTTGATTGATGAATCTAAACCAGACATCATTTATAGAGCAGATTGATCAGGTTAGCATTCAATGAACATTATTAGACACATAGATATCATTTCTATGTTTCTTCTCTTTTATATAAGTGAAGCAAGAGAAAGGTGTGTAAGCATTATATGTTACATTGTAACCATCCATGTAATTTACAGTGACAGACCAGTTACTGCAGGTGCTGCTTTGTATTTAAAGAAGTGAAACTTTTGCAGCTTGACTTTTTTATGACCTGTATTATAATTAATAGTTGCAAAACATCAGGGCTCGTGTTGCTTCCCATGCAGTCAGTCAGCTCAGTGTTTAGTCGGTGTTGAGTAGTGTTTGTCTGTCTTGGTGACAAATGAGTATGGTCCGTCCCACTGCTGACAGCCACCCCTGAGCTGTGATGCTATCTTCTGCTCTTCAGCCTGCTTCTACAATTACTACTGCCTCTCTGGCCCCAGGGCCTCTAACACCAGTCTGTACTCAGGAACCTGGGACACACACACACACACACATATTACACATGTCAGTGCATTTGTGCCAACAGACAGTTTTTCACATGTATTCATTCTATTAGATACTTAACACAACCAAATGTATTGTGCCTACACACAGGAATGTCTTAAGTGTAGTTCAAAAAACATGTAGCCTACAGTTTATACAGTCTTCTCTGTATGACATATATGATTATAGTGAAGTGAGGTCACTTCCTCACTTCTAAATATAAAGTGAAATTGTCCTTGACTGACATTGAAAGAACCATTAATCACTAAAACATAAGTTAACTAACTACAAATGAATATAAAAAAGTTCTTCATGTATATATTATTTTTGTTTATTTTAATCAAAATCTTTTCTTAATTTCATGAAATTGCACTATGCTCAAATCCATCGCCACCATCACACAGTGAGACATTTGACTGGGATATGACCCCAAACTGATACCTTTCCTCACAACACACCTGGTTATTTTATCTCCCTGCACCTATTGTTGGCCTAATTGTGGGTGGCTTGGCTGGCTGGCTAGCGGCTGACCCCAGTCAGAACAATGCATACCTGTCGCTCTCACCAGTGCTGTGTAATTGTCTCCTCAAGTGGGGCCTTTTTCCAGTCTGCCCCTGAGGGGGAGAGCAGTCCACACTCATCCATCACTCAGTCACTCAGCCACTACAGGAAGTAGTTAACATGGGCGACCTCTGAAATGGCCGTCCACTGCTGGTAGGGGATGTGGAGGTTTTTGGTGAGACATACAGAACATTAGCCATCACTTCATCACTCGGAGTGACATCACTTAATCAATCAATCCATCAGTCAATCTGTCGTAAGAGCTGTTTGCTCTGCTAATCCAGCTGGTTCCTTTGAAGTTCGGAGAAAACACAGAGCAAGAAGCAGCTGGTCAGAAAAAAAATAAATAAACAAGACCTGGTGCAAAGGTTTCCTTGTTGAGTACAGAGCAGATATACATATGCATTAAACAGACACCTTTTGTTGTTTTGTACAAAGCAACAGTTCATTCAAAAGGGTTCTTGTTTTTCTATGCAAATATGGCCTTTGCATCGAAATATGAAAAAAAAAAAAAAAGTCTACTGTTGTGTAAGTGTGAGGCTATATTTAGGTAGAACAGCGCTTGGAGCTAAATACTAACATCATCATCCTAACATACAACAATGGTAATGACAAAATACAAACATAAAGCAGGTATAATGTATAATGTTTCATTTAGCCTGTAGCACTCAACATAAAGTACATCTCAGGGTTTTGTGAATACTATTAGCATGTTTGTCATAAATCAAGGTATTAGGTATTATATTTAAACACCAGGTGATGGTGTTAAATGAAACACTAAGGGATGTACAATAATAAATAACAAGCCATTCCATAGCTTGTGAGACATTTCACTGAAAACTAGAGGAAAAATCAGGAGATCACCAAACTCATATGAGTTCATATTTAAACGTTCTGGATACTTTCCTGTGACTGACTGGCACTGTAAATTACCCCGATACAGTAAACCTCACTTAAAGTAACGCGTCATTCAAATATAATAATTACTTGTTGGCCTAATGTGCATGTAAGAACTGTCTGAACTTGGCCTCGTGCTAATTTTTCTGTCAGTCACTTACATTACTAAATAAGGGATCTCTGTTTTCTGCTGTGCTATTTATCTTGAGGTTATAGGGAGAGGCTATTTCACAGAACAATAACTCACCTCAAGCACAGCGGGGAGGTAAGAAGTCACATGTTTGCATGGGATGGCTAGGTTTGAGGTCAGCAGACTCGTACCGTCACATGACACCTGTCGTGTGTGTATAATATGCCGCGTTTTGGAAAAAAAAAAAAATGGACAAAAGCACACAATAAAACAGAGGGATGCAGGTCATTGGATAAAACACTTTTTTTTTTTTTTTTATTTACTGCCATTCCTATTGCTTCAGACAGACAAGCTGTGGCGCAGGGAGCACAGAGTGATTCAAACAAGTCAACGCTACTGCCAATCTACAAACAAATCTCTCTGACAACAACAAACAACAGAGGCGCAGCAAAAGAAGAAGCAAGAAGAACAGCGTTTGGCAACCATTAACATCTTGGAAAAAACTTCAGAAGTAAAAAAAGGAGTGCATTCTGCATTTTTAATAGTAAACAGCATCTCTACTTCATCATGAACTAGATATAGAAAGAAATCAGACGAGGAGGGCTGCTACACTGCTTTGACGTCGGCCCCCTTTTCCACCCTTTTTATCTTTTTATGAAAGTGGATTTTGTCAGAAGAGCCGGATCTTTCTCTCACTCCCTCGGATTGGCCTGCAGCATTACAGGGGAATGTGGTGCTCTACACACTTTAAGAGTAATTAAAAGCGATTGAACAGCTGTAATTATGAGAAACGGCGGTTGTGTTCCGGGTCATTCTATCAGTGACGCCTTTCATCAGAACAGAAGCAGAGGGGCCCCGCTGCTAGTCTCTGTTTCTCCATATGCACGTCTTCAAGAACAAACAACTGGCAGGCTGCCTACAGGCTCACACACACTATCACATTCATACACACGCGACTTCGTGTAGCCATGTGGGAGAATACATGTGCATGTGCACAAACACGCAGGCCAATGACTGATCATATATTCACATGGTTAAAAGTACACATTCCACACACACACACACACAGATACATACATACATACATGCTGTCACGTGTCAATATGGCACAAGCACGCTAAACACCACTAAGCAACACATTCTTCATGTTCTTCACTGGGTGACATTCATATCTCTCTTATAATCTTTCTTTGGTCTCTCCAGGCTCAATTCACTTCTGAACACAAGAAAAGGGATTACACTATACATAAGTGAAAAACGCAATACCACGTGAGTTTTTTTTTTTTTTTTTTTAACCATTCTATACTGTATTATAACACTGTGTGACAAATAGAAAGCATATATGTGCTGTATGTACTGTACGGTGACTACTCAGAATGAGTCAGTCTATTGATGAAAGCATGACTGGGTTACATGAGATTAAGAGTAACGGAGTACACTGAAATAATAAATAGTTACACAATGTATGCTAACTGAAATGCAGGTTCCACTTAACGTGTGTTGTGACACTACGAGCTTGTTGCTAAGCTTGCGTTGTTAACATGTTACTGAAGCACTATATTCTGGTTCTATTGTAGTCTGGTTACCTTCCACCCAAATCCAAGCTAAGGTGGCTGAAATGGTGGGGGTCACATGGGGTAATAGATGGTAGAGTGGGGAGTGGGGAGTGGGAGTGGGAGTGGGGTGGGGGTGGAGTTGGGGGGAGGCTGTGTAGATGCCCCAATGAAAAGGAAATCAATCTTGGTGGGATTACAACAGAGCTGTCTTCAGTGGTCTGTCCTCACAACTAATGTGGGACCATCCAGAAAAGCTGGTGGGTAATTTTTCTTGTCCTTCTTTCTCAATTCATCTATCCATACTTTACATCCTAAAAGAAAAAAAGATAGAAGAAGAGAAAAAATGTCTTAATGCTGGCTCAGAGGCATCCAGTATACAAAGTAGTATCCTAACAGAAACACAGACATTTTATCACTTCATGAAATGTAATGTATTGGTCACTCGATTTTCTAACTATACTGAATTAGTATTTATTCTTACAGTTTGTGACAGGATTTACCAAGCTTAGTAGAGTGTATATGTAAAGTATGTATGACAGCAGATGTATGTGTTCTATCCATATAGATATAGATCGTTAGTATGCACATGCAAAATGCTGTCCTCTTGTTTGCCTATATATAGGTCAGTGAATAATATAAATAAAATAATCATTATATCATGTCTTTGTGTGAATTTATGTAAGAATAAATGCATTACCCAATCATATTGCCATTGAATAATGACTAAATCATAAGAAAAATAAGTTTACCACCTGAGAATAAATGCACACTATTTAAGCTATATATGTATCCACTCTTTGAATAACCAAATTTCCACACTTCTACATCTTGGGCCCACCTCCAGAGCAGTGACTCCACTCTGTTGATGATGTCAGCCAGGTCAAAGGGCAATGGCATGCTCGGGTCATCCACACCCCAGAAAGGTCGGTCCACTGGGGCCTCCTCAGGGGGTAATGTCTGTGCCAGATTGGAGTGGCACCTGAGGCAACAGGACACAAGAACAAACATACCTATTAACGTCTTCCTCCCATCAAAACCAATTGGCAGACACTTACTGGCATTAGCTCAAGCATCTCAGGTACTCAAAACTGTCCACCAGTGCTTTTATTTTTAAGATCATGACACCAATCTTCTGGTAACATTTGGCAACATTTGCTGGACCAAGCTGAATCAATACAAAGCTAATATTTTCTTTATTAAAACAATTTCAAAGACTTTTGTTTCTTTACCATATTATAAGTGTAGCTGTGGAGGGTGTTAAAAACCATCAAGTGTTGCCCTTGCATAGTAACCAATGCTGATTGACTTCAGAGGAATTTTGGCAGGTGAAGACAAACATATTTTTCTCTAGTCTTGCTGCCCTGACTGTTAAGAGCTTTAAAGGGGTCAGTCCCAGAAATGTCAAGTTGTGTAGTAATTAATGTGTGTGTCATCCATAAAGTCACAGTGGGTGTTACATGTTTGACCAGAAGGTCCTGCATATATATTGGGAACATTTAAATTGTTGACCTTTATTCAAATAGAAATTCTTTACTGTGGCAATACTAAAACTCAGTGAGACAGTGGTAGGAAATGATGAATCAAAGAAGTGGTTCTAAAAGCCTTACATGCCCACGACAGTATCAAGCTAATTATAAAACATATCATGCGTTGTGATTAATGCCCCATTCATTACACACATACAGGCACACACAGCAGGATGCTTTCACGAGAACATTACTCTCTGTTGTTGGAATCATGACACAGTGAGAAATCTGTGAGTCTTTTCATGTCACTGCCTGATTTTTATATGATTAATAATCAGGGATTAGTTGTAATTTCTACAGTGTTTGGAACCCCCACAGACCTTAGACACATCTTTTGTCAGACCAGTGTAAATATTTACTGCATTGACTTGGTGTTGCTCTCTGCTGTCACTGTAAATCTGCCTTCCCTCTGCCTCTTGACAGATGAGCGTGACCCTTGACCTGGAGGTGCAAGAGGGAGAGGTGGAGGATGGCATTTGTATGTCATGTGTGTAGTGTGTGTTTGTGAGTGGTGGCTCAAGAATTTCCTTCTAGAGCCACAAGGCCAGTTATACTCTCTACTCAATCATCATGCCAGAGTCTGCCCTGTCATATCCCTTTACCCCATCCAAACCCTAAGAAAACCTCAAACAACCCCCTCACACACAGATACATGACCACTACCACCTTGTGGCCAGTGACTAAAGGAGAGGATGGAGAGGACACATGGAGCCAAGCAGAAGGATGTGGGGGTCGGTTATGAATGGGATGAGGGGATGTTAAAGTTGTCAGGGGACAGCCGGGGGCTGCCACAATTTGTGGTTATATATTTTCACTGGACCTTCTTAATGTTCATCTGGCTCTTGGCCTAAGTGCTGCATTTTGGTGTGGTTAGCCCTTTAAATAGCGACTGCATTATGGTGGTGAGGAGCAGCATTAACATCCACTGTTCCAATATATCTTCTGTGCTCTGGATCAGGGCCTGATAATAGCATCTGTTAACATGCACTAAGTACCATTATGTAGCACATCACTTCATAAATAATACGATTAGGCGACCTTGGGGCTTTGCGACGAGCTGTGTGTTTAAATGTTCTCATCATTTATTTAGGGTGCGAATTAAAGGAAGCGCTACTTCAGAGAAGGAGGAGGAGGAGAAGGAGGACATGGCTGGCATACATAGCTAATGTGCAAGAGAGGGAAAGAGTGCAAACAGACAGCACACACTCACACACACTGTGTGGTTCTGCTGACATCAGCTTGAGGACACCACAGGCCAAGGCAACCCAGGCCTTTGATTTGGTCTAATTAAGTATTCAAGCAGTAAAGCTATGAGAGAAAACACTCACCTCTTTTCTGCTGCTCTGACTCATAATGAAAGGGTACATACCATAAAAACCTGACCAGCCGCCTTCAACAGAGCTGCCCCATTTATCTGACAAGGGATCTTGCAACATTAGCTTGCAAACAGAAGGCTCCTGGTTTACCGGAGATATAAAAGATATCAAGACTGGAACACTATCAAAGATAATATAGTGTAGGTAATTCAGCACACACTTTTACACAATCTACCACTGTTCGCAGAGTACCGTCCCTTGACTGCTAAAATGAAACCAAACAAAAAGTCAATATCAAGCGAGGTGCCTTAAGCTCTCCAGGGCTCTTGCTAGAAATTCAGTGTAAGCAACAGCGGCGTACAAACAAGGCTCACCAAAAGACTTTCCCATGGCAGAACAGCCCACCTTAAAGTTAAGGTCAAAGACAAAGAGGTTTGTATTGGGGTAGTTGAAAAGGGGGAGAATATGTTTGTGAGTCCAAGCTGTTCCAATGGATTAACCACAGACAGATATGGACCTAACCATCCCATCTGGCACTCGATCAAGAGAGATTGGCAATACAATCACTCATTTCAATTTGCCCTGAAACCTTATAGCCTGGCAGGCCCCTGCTCAAATGGTATGCTAATGTGAAAGGTATCTAGGATTCTATCACCCCTATTCCACAGAGGCCTTTCCCTCCATGCAGCACAGTGCACTTGAACTGCGGCTGGGGTGGGAGCTCCACAGCCCTCACTGCAATAAGGGCTGTAGCCCCCTTCGCGCTCAAACTAACCACTTTAGCTAAAGTGAGTGTTAATTATAGACAGGCAAAGCAGTCAATAAAAGGTTAATGTAAAAGTCAAAGGATAAATTCCTTTAAGCATTGCATCATTCCACCATCTCCGCGACCAACACACCGCTCGCAGGTCTCCTAATCAATACGTTTTACTGTAATGCGCTCCCCATCGATTTCCTCCCTCCTGCTCCATGGTCCAGGCTCCATCACTTGGTTAAAGAAAAGAAAGGTAGAATGTGAGAGGTAGGAGAAGGAGAGATAGAGAGAGAGGCAAAAAAACGAGTAGATAAAATGATTAACCTCGGTTTCACTTTGTTGTTTCACTCTTAGTCTCTCTTTGAAAGGCTTGTTAGGAGAGTGCAGGGTGGTCCAATATCACTGGTGCCATCAACACCATCCCAACTGCCCCAATCATCAGCATCATCAGCTCAGTCTGTCTGTGGTTCATGTGTAAATGTGTAGTGCAGTACGCTCAAGCAAAGCCATACATTAAAAGGCCCTCAGCTCTTAACAGGATGGAAATCCGCCTAATAGACAACATCAACGCTTCCGACTCATGCAATTACACTGATAAATGCACAACTGTGTCAGGCCAAGTGAAAAAGAACCCAGAGAACATAGATACGAGACAACACTTATTGCATTATTGCTACAGGAGGTCATTTGTAACCACAAGAGACTCGACAGCTTAAACTACTACGATCAGGACAGTCTGAGGACAAGGGTGGACCCATGCTATAATAATGGATTTTTTTTTTTTTTTTTTTTTTTGGAAGGAAATTACAGAAGCTTTTTTTTTTCCATACTTGATGTGATTTTAATGTTTTATGTGTGGGCAACACAAATAAACTTTCTGCCACTGCATCAAAGTAAAAAGTGTGGTTTAAATGTTTTTTTATGAATAGCGTATTATCAAACACAGGCCAGTTAAACTCAATCCACCTTTCATCAAACCTGTTTATATTTTAATAGTTTTAAATAATAAAGCATATTTAGTATTTAGGTCTATGGCTGCCTTGGTGTTTTGAACATTGTTCTTTGCTTATTAGGGATGGGTACTGCCAGGACGATCAAATCGATCATGTGAGAGCTCTGCATCATGTCCTACGCATTAGCTTAACCAGGTCAAATAACAAACATTTTATAAAGACAATTAGACAATTAAAGACAATTACGTAACATCAATCAATCATCCTTGTCAGGTTTGAGAAGTATTATACTCTTGTGTTGATCAAGGTAAGCAAAATAACTCAACTGGTTCCTCATGCTTTTGCTTCATGTAATGCTCAAACAATCCTGCGCAGGTGTGAATTTTTATGGTTTTTGCAACCTGAGTGCCCGATAGCTGAGAATGCAATCAAACAAGTCATGAAAAAACATGCATGTGTCTCATAAATCAGCCTGGCCCTGAAGGTAAGGCATGCAATCACGTCCCAAAGAGAAAGAAGAAAGGACTATTATCCATGTACATTCGGTATCTATGCAATGCTATGTAGAAATGAGCGATTGAGCACATCTGTCTTTATATGTCAAGCAGTTGTATAATGGGTGACACATAGACAGATAACACTTATCTTCATGCCTATCTTTTTACTGTGTTTTGCAAGATATTAATGATGTCATGTAGAGGGCAGTACAACAGGCAGACATTTAGAACAAGGCCAACTTGTGAAGCGTCGAACTTTGGATCTCAATCTCCATCACCCAAGCCTCCAAAGGTGCTCTTCTCTGAACTGTCTTCATTACAGTCTTAACAGATCAGACCCCCCCACCCCCCACCCCACCCCACCCCACCATCCCCAACTTCCATTTTCCCAATCACCGCCACATTCAGCAATTAATGTAGAGTGGTGCAGAATCTGAGCCAGCCAGCCAGAAAGCGTGGGCAGGGCCGCGTCTTAGCCGTTTCCTCAGGATCAATCAAGTGCTATTGTGTCTGCAGACAGCTGCTGACTGTACATTTTGTAAGTGTGTGAGGTGGGCAATTGTGGAGAAAGAAACTGAGGGGGTGGTGGGTTGTTGCGATCAAATGCATGACATATGTTCCTTTCATTTTGATTCCCTCTAAGGAGACTAGGCTAATAAAACTAACATCTGATGCACTTTTCCCTTTAATTAATGGTTGTTGAAACCAAGCAAAAATGCATTAGCAAGAAAGAGGGCGGGACATGAGGTGGCTGCTGCTTGGTGCTTTCAACACCCCCCCCCCACATGCCACCCAAGGCTCTGCTGCTGCTGCAAACAATGATTCTGCCAAGAGGTATTGGTACCTTTGGGTGGGGCAGCCCCTTCCTCAGACTCTGTGAGGTCTCCTCTTGCCAGCTGCCATCCTGGCTCCTCATTAAACCACATGAAATAAATAAGGCTTATTTCTGGCATCTCCAGCCAGTTGAGAATGCAGGGTCATACTCATTTGTCATCAGGTCCACATATTCAATGAAGAGCTTATGGCAAAGACAGAGAAGGTGTGTTGGTCCTTCACGTGTGGCCTGTCTGGCCGAACCCTCTAGAACAGGGGGAATCAGCCCAGGGAAACAGAAAAACACACACAAAGCTTGGTAGTCTCTAAATAGCCTTTATAATTGGAGGCAATAAAACACTATTGCAGTGTAAAAGAGGCAAGCCCCTGAACTACAGCTACTGCTCTCAAAAACCAGGTGGACGTCCATTAGGTGCTTAACAGTGTAACAAATTACCGTACGCCCTGGTGTGCTCCTGCTCCTCCTCAGGCTATGGGATGGAATGTGGCCTAATGTCAACAAAGGCACAAAATTTACGAGCAGACAACAATTGTCCAAATGCAATCAGGTTCTAATAAAAGAGGAGGCAGGAAAAGGACAAACAGATAGGGCCCTCCTGGCCGTTTACTCTTCTGACAAGAGGTAGAAAGACAGATCACCCCCTAAGGCTCTGGATCTGTGTATGTTAGTGCGTAAATGTATGTGAGAGATAGAAAGAATCAGAGACATAAACAGAGAATGAGCATGTGTATGTGCATTTAAGCAGGGTCTATGTGTGTCTATGTGCTGACTGGTGAAGACTGAGGGTGATTGTGGCTTTTGGCCTACTAACCAGCTGAGCCAGGCGAAAGGACAGTCCAACACAAGCAGCTGGCTTTAAACTGAAATGGTTAGAATATATTATAAACAAATAAATACATAGAAAGAAAGGTTTTCTCTGGAAACCCTAAGAACAGCATTAAGCAGGGACGGATGCCTAGCTCAACATAACAACTTTCTCTATCATCATCCCAAATGAGCCACAAGTGGCCAAATACCAGAGTGAAACATTATAATATACAGGCAAAACTAATTAGAGGTGGTTCTGAAGAGACACCAAAGTTTTTCCTGATGATGCTGTTTATTTATAAAGCCCAGGAGAGAAAATGGAGCAATAAGACAACTTGATGGCGAGGGTAAAGAGGTTACAAGCCTGCAAGTGATTGCACTTTTTCACAGTGCACTGTTTGAAGGCTGTAAATCTGCTGTTAAGGAATCAGGAAGAGGGTTACTGTGGCGTTGGGAGCACTAACTCTTAGTTTTCCAGGGAATGGTGTACCATTGCTGTGAAAACTTGTTCTGAGAGTGTTCTTGTAAAACGATCATTTTTAACCCTCTTGCCTCCCTTCAATCACATGCCCCCCCCCGGCTAAGAATCAATGCCTTGTGGGCATCATCTGAACAGTGCAATAAAGCTAGTGATGGATGAGGCTTGCCTCAGCAGCTATACAGCAGAGTCATTTGGACGACACTTGACCCCAGTCACATGATAGGGTCGATCCAACATGGGCACAGTTCCCACCTGTCTTCAGGTGACAGTGGTGGGGTCAAGCTGGCCCAGCTAATTATAGTCTATTGTAACTAGAATTGCCTGGTTACATGGCATCTTTCTAGCTCGAGGGAATGTGGTGTTAAGTTCTGAAGCCTTTGTGTAAAGCTAAACTGTGAGATAGATGCTTTAAACTGTTGCACAATAGATATTGGGTTTCAGAAACGTGTACATTAAACTGCTTTACGAGAAAAAAAAGAGACACTGAAATGGTTGTTCCCAAAGCATGAAAACAAACAAGCAACTATTCAAGAGCAGGGAACAACAGTACCCCTCCTATTCTTTGAATGACTATAAAGTAAAATGACATTTAAACTGCACACAAAAAATCATCTTATCATAGTTTGTCATGATGAGATCACATAATAGGTTCAGCAAACCAGTGATAGTTAAAATACGCAATAGAAACTGTAGAAATGTTAAAACCAATAAATTGGACAGGTATGCCATAATAGGACAGTGAAGAAGAGAAGAGATATTCTTATAAAACCAAATAGCAAAAAATAAGTCATTTGATCAAATTAATTATGGAGGTTAATCATCATCAGGCATTAGAAATTTATAAATACTTGACTCAAGGCTTTAAAAAAACACCCATGTGCATTCTAGAGAAAGGTTCACTTTAAAACTTGACCCCCTGAACTTTCCTCCAGTTCCTCCAATGCCACCATTTGGCAATCGTTTCCACCTTTAGACATTAAAGACCAGGTAATATAATGTAAAAGACAGACTCCAATGATGTTTTACACAGCACATTAGACTTATTTCAGGTGGCTTGTTTTTTTTTTTTGTTAACATCTAAATGAACAAACAAAGGAGTGGCACACGGTAGGAGATGTTCACATTCCCACATAGGCATCCACAATAAGTCAACAAGTAAAACTACCATTACTCACTGTGTTTACAGTACAGGATTAACTAACTCTGGGTATATAGTAACTTTCTGTATGAATGTTGCACTTTTCCAGATGCAAAAAAAGAATAACTCTAAAACTTAGTGAAGTTTTATATCCAGGTTTCAGAGAGGCCTTCATATAGTATTAGCAACACAGTATGCAAGTGTGTGTGCATTCAAGCGTAGCCAAGTGTATGTTGTGCGCCCATGCCAGAGGAGTGCATTCTGCCAGGTGTTTGAACTTCTGCATCACCTGGTGCTCCTGCTGCGTGAACACGAGTTTTGTTTCACCCTATTAAGTAAATAGTGTAATTAAAGGGCCCCGGCATTTAAAACGCTGTGAACAGCCAGCAATTTGTTTGGAAGAGCAGCCAGGCTAGGCCCTGAGGCGCTGCACCGAACAGGATGCAAAAAGCGCACACAGCGAGCCAGGGAACACAGTAGAATGGTGTGTGTGTGTGGGTATGAGTACATAAGTACCCACCTATGATGAGTTGGTGTGTGCGTGTTTGTGTAGGTGTGTGTGAGTGTAAATCACTCATTAAAGTTGTTCTGGGTGTTGAAAAAAAGCTGTTTGTGGTCTAACAGGTTCTTCACAATGTTCTGTTTGTAGTGACAATATCAGGACTTGCAAAGCTGTAACTGTAATACCAGCATGTCCTAAGGATTATTATGTAGAACCCATCCCTTTTTCTCTAGTGCCACAATCATTGTTCATATTAATACTGAGTAATGGGTGCAAGTACAGAAGTAGTTTTCATTGTTTAGTCAAGAAAGTAATTTAAGCAAAAAGTGACACAGACTTATTTTGTTTGTCACAAGGACTACAATAAGAAAATCCCTTAGCTTGCAGGGATTACAACTGTAGGGGGTAGGTGGCCTGTTCATTAGATTCTTTTCTTAAAGATTTTTTCCACTTTAAAACATCCCCACTTTGCACTACTTCTTCCAACGAGGATTCTTTTTACTAAATTCTGTGCTGTTACTGCTGATCCAGGGTCAGCTGTGGGGAGTATGAGAAGGATAACCTCTTTCTGAGCCCCATAGAAGCCCAGATGGCTGTGTGAAAGCTCTGATCCAAAAACTAGCTTACCACTCAATCACTGTGGCCACATCTCCAAGTCCACAGTTTAACCCCCCTGATGTCAGCCAAGGTCACAGATGCACACTTGAGAGGCAAAAAGAGCCAGGAGTGAAGTGCTGCCAGAGTCGAAGGAATTAGATCCGGGCTGAGTGGCCCTCATCTGGCTAAGCCTGGTAAGCAGCAAGACTAACAGGCTGAGGCACGGTGGTTTGGGTTTCCAGACACACACATACGCACCCTTGCATGCAAACCTACACACACATAAACAAGGGGATAAACACATAGTCACACACACACACACACACACACACACACACACACACACACACACACATACACACAAACACGGAAGGACTCAGAGGGCTACAGATGGTGTGCCCTGGGCATGGTGACTGGGGCTCTGAATGAGCTAGATTTAGATCCAGTGTAGAAACTAGTAGTGCCATGATGCAGAGGGCTCAGGGGTTGGGGCGGAAGACAAAAAAACAACGGAAGAAGTGCATGAGGGAAAGAGACAAGTCGGTGCAGTCTGACTCCTTTCTCTGTATGGGGGGCACATTTTTAGTATAACACCAACATATCACTGTCCATTGCTCCCCTTGCCCTATTGCCCATGTCCCACTCATTTGTCTCTGCATGTCTACAAGGGCAAGCACACACACTCCCCAAATATACAGTAACATGCAAGCACACGATCTGGGAGCCAGCAGCCACTTCAGCCATAATTCCGCCTGATTTCCGCTGTCTGACTGGCAGGAGACAGGAAGGGTGAGGACAACAAGCTGTGAATACAGGAAGAGACAGAAAATCATTGAGAACCTTGCCTTTATGAATCTTTGATGAGAGAGAGCGGGGGTTGGTGGGGTTTTGCCTCTGGTTAAATCAGAGTATAGCGTGTGTGTATGACTGCCAACAGAGGTTGAGATAAACAGGACCTGGACCAGACCCAGACAACTGCAAACCTCGCAGTTGGGAACATTTGTCCCTGCAATTAGTCCCTGTCCTCCCCTGTTCATGTCGCAGGTAGGTGGTATTGGTAGCTAAAAAAACAGCAATAGCTACAAGTGCTTGGGAGCCCAGCAAGGTGGGGAAGGTTGAAATGTACCACGGGTTTGTTAAGGACAAGTTAAAAGTATCTTTCATATTTAATCATGCAGCTAGCAACAGATTACTACAGATGAGTCAAATTAATCAATCAATCAATCAATCTCTGCACACTAGATGGACACAATAAACTAAAGGGTCACATAATGTTGCAGGTCATTTCATTTTTACAATTCCCTGTAACTGCATATGTTTATTAGACCCCTGTTGTAATTTGTATTCAGCTCGTCTGTGTTGTCCTGTATCCTTGCCATATTAATAATTTATCTGTTTTTGACAGATGCACCTGCACTTTGTGAACAGATATTGTAACCTATATGTTGGTGTCACACGAAAAATGTGGCCAGTTGGAATTCAACCTGCTTCGACATTTGAAGCTATGTTTACATCTACAATGGATACTACTTAGATCTTTATAACACTGTGGTAAATACCTACACTACATTTACTGAACAATACATTGAACTCAGAAAGTTGTAAAACTGCAGTTTTCAGTTTCCAGACTCTGACGCATGACTATTCAAAATGATTTGATATCTTTGAGGGTGCCTGTTTCACTCAGTCAAATTTTGCAGGCAGCCCTCAGCTTGTTTCATATGGCTGACATTGCAGCTAATAGCCTCCATTTCTCATCTGAGAGAGGACCAGTTTAACATACACTAACAAGTCTGGCTCTATGCCATGATAAATGACATGAAACTATGTGTGAGAAGAAAAACAATATGGTGAGCTGGTATTGTGCTGTCCTACATTCCGGTTTTCTAATTAACAATGATAAAAGGTATTGCAGTTTCTTGTAAAGACATACTAGCTTGTAGTTATAGCGTGGGAAGTTGTATTACACCCACACCCTTCTGGTGTTCCTTCTTTCACTGTTCATTGTTTTACTATCACACCTGTTCTGGCTTCGGACACATGAAAAGCCGATGATGACTCAGAGGAGGTTGTTTTAATTAAAAATACAAGACGTGTTACAACAATCCTCCCTCACATCTCTGAAACTTCTTTTTAATAGATGTCAAGCAGGTGCCAATTTTCTTCTTAACATGAGTTGGGTTATGTTACGAAACAAGCAGAGCAGCATAGTAGCTTTATCTCATCTGCCACCTGTGACAGCTCAGAATTCAGAGTCCTCTAGGAAGCTCAGCTCATGTTAATGTGTCACCAATGAGCCTTTTATGAAGACTTGATTCATCCATCTGTCAGCGAGCACAGAGGTGCTGCTGACTGTCTTCCGATCACATAAGAGCTTGGCAATGAGACGAACTGTCTCAAACTGATCAAGAGTTAGCTTCACTTCCATCTATATCTGTCAGGTTCAAACTTTACACTTCACTACACATGTTGATCACACCGAGCAAAGTTCAGGCACAATTTCAAGACACTGTTTGGACAAATCTACTTTAGGCTTGAATTAACACTGAATTTCTACTTTCTGGGATCCCGAGATGAAAGCAAGAGGACTGATTGACACCTAAAGTGCCTTTTCTCACAGCTTGTAGACCTGCCATCGCTGTGAACTCATCGCTTCCTACAGCCTCAGGAGAAGGCAAGAGAGAACTACACCAGGTTTGGCTTGGGTCATTTACACTGTGTAAGAGTCTAACAGTGCCCCCTGATGGTTCATACACGCTCTGTGCCAGGGAGGGGAACGGTATAGGTACACTGATTTGTGTGGCTAGAACAAGTAACGCCATGGAAACAATGTCACCTGACATTGAATGGAGTCTGTGTTCAGCCTTTGTTGGTGAAAAGAGCAGCACTTAGCAGAGTGGCTAACCTGTGGTCTTATCCACTGGACAAATCAATAGGAGTGTCTGAGAGCAGAGCAGAGTGTGCTGGGGGGGAGCTAGAGGGGCTACCCCTGGCCTGCTGCCCCCCGGGTCCCTCCTAGGGGGTACCTGCTTGTCTCTTCGCCCTCCATCTCTTCTGCCTCAGTGCTCCCATCCTGTGTCTACTTGCTCACACACGTGCATGTCTGCAACAAATCCACATTTTCTCTGATGCAGGCATGCTGTTACATCTTGTAGCACCTTTTATATTATAAAGTGCAACAGGGGATCCACATTGTCTAAAATATTACACTGCATCTGCAGACTTCTAAAAGCCGTGCAAAAGTATATACATGCACTTGTGTAAGTACTAGTATTGCTGGATGTGCACACAGTTCATCCCGATACCAACTGAACATGGACCACAAGCTGCAAATGTCTTCCCACTGTAGTGTTCTCACAAAAGGGCAGAGGAGACTGTACCTAATGCACAACAGAAGACCTCCCCCCACCTGACCCAAAAGCCCTGGAGAAAACTCCAACCCTGAACAACATTAAAAGCAGTACTCCCTCGAACTGAAGGAATCCAATTCTCTGAAAAGCAGAGACCCTTCCCCTCATCTCTCTCCTTCACTTGCTGCTGCCTACTTACTTTCAATCACAGTTAACATCACAGAACAAGAAGTGGAGGGAGTGGAGGAGGCGAACCACAAGCCTGCTGCACAATGCACTTGTCTGGCAGCTGCTTGCTCTGACATTTGAGGCCATAGGGACCTTGTTGAAAGAGCAGATGCTCACTGATGTACAGGCGCAGGAACATGGCAACTACACAAGTGGCTGAAGCAGAAAATAAAAATCTGCACAAACATATGACAGAAAAGAACAAGGGGAAAAAGCTGAGGATGGCACGCTCATGCAGAGAGTTGTCTTGAGTTTAGAGGCATGAACACAAATGCACAGCAGAGTGGACATGGACATGGCCATGGAAGAAAAGTGCATACAAACGGTAAAATGGTTGTAAAATATGAATAATAGAACAAGAGGTATCCTAATGCCCCTAGTGCCTAGTAAATATTTTCATCCTCACAAGCAGAAAAAACATATATGGAAACTACATACAACTGTGTAACAACATAAACTACATTGATTTGTATAGATGTCGACACGCATACTTTCACACAACAGGTGCACATAAGGCAATGCTCGTGATAAAAAAGATGCACAACTGTTACTCCCTGAGTGCCAATATATTCCTAAAATACTGGCAACAATCACTGACTTGAATAAAGAGAAGACAGAATTGGAAGAAAACCAAGAAAAAATGAGTGTAGAGGGAGATACTGGAAAGAAAAAGAAAATTCAGGAGTGATGGAAAGATAAGTTGGGAAGAAAGCATATGGAAACAAAAGAGAGGAACACAAGATAGAATTCACAGTGAGAGCAGTACTGAGCAGTCAGCATCGTGGCGCATCTCTGGCAGAGGGAAATTAGTTTCCTCAAAGGACCGCAGGCAGCGTTATGGAAATCGGTGGCTGGCAGCTTCATTGGCTGACTGTAAACAGGATCTTGGTAAGGCATATAGCCTCCAGTGAGACCTGCAGAACCTGGCATCATTGCAGCGTTGTGTCGAGCTGCAATACTCCCACGGTCCCTCCTTCTATCTGTCTGGTTCCTTTGCACCAACCTGCCCAAACTCCACTTGTGAGTAATTTATGAAGCAGTGTGGGGGTGGTTGCGGAAGCGGTGTGTGCACATCCTGACACCAAATACACGACATGTTCCACATGTCTTCCCACGAAACTACAAAGAGCCCTTTTGTCTCTACAAAAAAAAAGAGACATTAAAAAAAGAATTAAGGTGTTTGAGGTGCTTGCATTACTTTGGGAACTACAGTGAACCAGGTAATTAATGGCAATACCAGGTTAACAGGTTAAACCAAGATTAAAGCAGCATTTCTGCTAATGGTTAGCTTAAGCCCTAATTAAGCTGTTCATGCAAGGAATAAGAAATTATCTGGCAACACTGTCTTGGTTATCTGGCAACATCTTCTTTTGGTTTTGCTGAAGCACAGATGTGATACACTGTCAAGTTACTAGAAGAAAGTCAGGCAAGATTAGCCAGTAGTTAAGAGACTCTGACCAAAACAATCAGTGCATTCAGGAATCATTTCCTAATATTAGCACAGGACATAGAAGACTTTGCAGATGTTACCCCCACAGTTTCACTATCTTACCTCACTGCCTGAAAATTCACTCCCAAATTCATTGTTACATTTTGCCTGCACGTGTTTCAGTCTAAGTGTAATTGTGTCTGCTTGCCTACTTCTTCATAATAGCTACTGCATGCTTCTATTTCCTCTCCCACATCAGCTGTAGCTATCACAACTGGGCCTGCATTATTGTCACCATGCTGCAAAACAGGCCTAGTCCGTGTAATGTGTAATGTAGAATTTTACACAAAAGTAAACAACTTCATTTTGTGTCTGAAATATGTGTCACTACGATTGTGCAAAGCTGCCCATAGACACAGTCCTGTTAGGTTGAAGGAGCTTCTAATTAATGAGAAAGACAGAGAGAGAGAGAGAGAGAGAGAGAGAGAGAGAGAGAGAGAGAGAGAGAGAGAGAGAGAGTCAGAGAGAAACTCTCTCTTCCACAGTTCTTCAAACAAACACTTCCTACGGGACCCCATTGTTTGGACTGAGGCATCATGGGTAGCCTTATTTACAGATTTTAATTGCTCTGGTGATCTGTGGGTAAAACACCCTGTTGTAATCACCCCACAATAGAATTATTACTCTTTCTGACAATTGTAATAAAATGCTCTACAGCGTTTGGGGGAAACCGAGGAGGAAGGAAACAGAGAAGAGCATAGAAAAAGAGACACAGATGGCAGACGATGTAAAGAAAACACAAAAAATAGAGAAAAAATAAATAAGGAGAAAATATTTTGGATGCAAATTTTCTCAGCGAGAGGAACTAATCCGAGCAGGCGGGAAGCAGGGATGAGGATGGGACTGTTGTCCAAGGAAATGATTGCTCTCCCACCTCAAAGTGACAACCATGAGAAGCTCACCGTTCCTGGACCTCCGGAGCGGAACCGCGGAGGAGACATGCGCTGCAACCATCACACAACACATACACACCTACTGTACACACACACAGCCTGAAAATGCTGAAGGTAGGTCACCTACAGGAAGAGATTAGTGTCACCTAGCAGAGGTACGAACATGGGACTGTCAACTGCAGCTGTTCCTGATCTGAGAGAAGGTGGCACAGCTAACTCCCATTTACTTTAATACCACTTTCAGAGAGTTGGTAAAACACAGTTTATGGTGGTGTTAATACCAGAGGATTTCAACATTAGAAATTAAATGTACTATGCAGGCATGAAACTGGTTCATTTTAAATAGGCAGCCACTGTTTATATTCAATATGTCACCAGAAAAATGAAGCATTGTTACAATGTAATGCAACTGAACACAACAGCCTAGCAATACAAAACACAATACTTCAAATGCTGCATTTTTAAAGGGAAAACAGACTCAACAGAGATTTTGCTGTGAAAA
Organism: Mastacembelus armatus; assembly: GCF_900324485.2. NCBI lineage: Eukaryota > Metazoa > Chordata > Actinopteri > Synbranchiformes > Mastacembelidae > Mastacembelus > Mastacembelus armatus. The sequence continues at coordinate 21,558,697 of NC_046635.1, forward strand.
TCTCAAGCCACATCGGTTTTGATGAGTTTCATTTGAAGACAGACACATTAGTCACATAATTAAACTCTCCTCTGTCAAAACTTTAATTCTAATTATAAAAAAGGAAAAAAAAGCTTATTTTGTCAACTAAGTATATGGCTAAATCCATCCATCCATTATCTATACTTGCTTATTCCTAACCAGGCTCATGGGGATCTGCTATCCCAGCTCTCCTTGGGCGAAAGGCAGGGGTACACCCTGGACAGGTCACCAGTCCATCACAGGGCTACATAGAGACACACAGAAACAAACAACCTCACACACTCACACTCACTCCTATGGGCAATTTAGAGTCACCAATCAACCTGACATCCATGTTTTTGGACTGTGGGAGGAAACCAGAGTACCTGCCCGTACTGTCCATGAGGCTGAATTAAGACAAACAAAATAAAAAAGGCAGACATAATTGTATTTTGCATTTTAAAGTAAGAATTAGAAAATTAAGTTGATTTTATCCAAATTCCCATTTCAAAACAGATTTGGACTGAAAAGAAGGTACTGTACACCTATTATTTTTGTCCATTCATTGCACTGAAGGTTATTAATGTTTAGTTCTCTTCATTTACATGAAAGTTAAAAATACTTACAATCTAAGAAAACTCAGTCCAATAACATTAACACCAACTGCACCGACTAACACAAAGCAAAAAACATGAAAAAATCAAAAAATCAAATATGTTCTACTCATTGGATGATAATTAAAATTATTTATTGTACATTACAATGTACAATGTGGCATCTAGGTAATGAAATATGGATACTTTCTTTAAATGTTATCTATTATCATTTCAAAATGATGTGCATCAATTTGTAAAGCAAGAGACTGACACCCCACTGCAGTCTATTCTGTTCCTTTATGGTGAAATAAAGAGTAGCAGCTCCTCTACTCTCTGAAAAAGCCTGTTTTACTTAAGTGTGTCAAACTCTATCCCATTATTATTCCTGCTGATAAAGGTAATACAAACACCCTGTGCATCAAAGGTCCATGAAAAATTAAACAGCCAATCAGCTGGCAATTATTCTCTTTAATCTCCTGGAGGCAGCCAATGGGGATGTGCCTCCGGTGGTGGTGGCCTGGAAGGGATTCATGCCTTTGGTTCTGCACATTGCACAATCCAGACACTTACTTTGCATTATGCTCAGCTCAGATTAAACTAAAGTACAGGCAAACTTTCTAAACTACTTTTTTCTTATTTGTGAAAATACAGCATGTTGAGTATTGATATATTAATACCAGATAAGTCAATTCGTCTGTGCCTCACCTAGACTATAGATCGTTTAAAGACATTTCAACTGGACATGAAGACACCCTGTTCATGTTCCAAAGGAGTTGATCAATGGCTCATTTAAAGCAGCAGGATGTAGTCTGCCATGGTGTTAAGAGTAGGTAATGTTTATTGTATTACCATTAGAGCTTAAGACTATTGAATATGTGACGCTGATCTCAAGTTGTCAATGCCCTCTGTTAAAATTTATTACAAAATATTGAATACTTTGTTATGGATTACAATAGATGCAGATCAGCAGCTACAAAAATCGCTTATTACAGCTGCAACATGATAATAGGAAATTGACAATCTCAACAGCCTGCTGCTGCTTGAAGTGATACTGTAGTTAGGTGATCTACTTGCAAAACCATGTCTTGTGTTCTTTTGTAAGTCAGCTGCTGATATGATAAGAAACAAATTCCTCATAAAGCTGTAAAAAAAAAAAAAATTGCCCCTTGGAAGACCTAAAAGAACAAGATTAACTCTGGAGGTTTTGCGGCATATCTTACTTGGTCCAGCTTTCCAATGACTCGACCCACCAGTTTGATTCCTGTCACTCCTGTCCGTACTGTCCTCACAAACACCGACTCCCTCCCAGCTCCAATCAATAGGCGTGCGAGGCCACTCAATGCCAATGATTCTCCCCTGATCTTAATTAGAGAAACACATCAGATACAAATGACATCTCAAATCAATCGACAAGTAGAGGCGAGGCGACTGGGGTCATATATAGAGACAATTTTCAGCCTCTTTTACCACAACATGAAGTTAAAAAAAAAAAAAAAATCAAAGCCCTAAATCTTAAATTTGAAGTAAACAGCTTTGAGGCCCTGTGAAACCAAAGCAGCTGTATTTCAAGATTCTCTCTGGATTGCAAATTAGTCAGAAACTTGCATAATATAATTACAAAACAGAGTTCCTAAATGAGCTGATGAAATATAGATGGTTAGAGATTCAATTCAGTCCCTCTCTGATTTCTACACCCTCTTTCCTTTACTCTTCATCTCCATTTTCCACTCCATCTCTTCCCTACTCTAGGATGGTGGATGGATGGATGGTGGTGCAAAGGCAGAAACAGTCTGACAGGCTCCTTAGGCGCATGGCTGAGCGTATAACTAGCAACATTAGTGAACACCTACACCCAAGGAGCCATCAAAGACAAGGGTATTTAGTGTGGTGTCTAGGGAAACACATCTACACACATACAATGGGACATGCCTGTGTGCCAAATGCTAGTACATGCATGCTCATACACAAATATGTGCCCGTTGACACTGATGTACTCATATATGTAAGCATATATGTTCACAGAATGAAATGGTGCAAAATGACACACACACACACAAACACACACAACTAAGGCAGTCAATAGTGCTGATTTTCCTTGTCAGCTCCTTGCCAGGCACTGGTTTAAAGAGACATCAATCTGTGATGTCAGCACTTACCTAATGAACCCTGTCAGATCGATAGAAGCACTGGTCTGCTACAGCCTGCCTTTGCAGCCTGGCCTGCTTTTATGTATACTCTGACTCTTTTGGGATCCATGCTGGTCCAGGCCACAGTTTGTCCAGGTATGTGTGTATGTGTGAGTGTGTGTGTGTGTGTGTGTGTGTGTGTGTGCGTGTGTGTGTGTGCATGCAGCTGCATGGACCTAGAAGCGTGTGCTGATGTATCTGTTTATTCTGTGTGTGTAATAAATTTGACAGCTCTAACAATCAAACACACCTGATCAAAGGCTTGCACTGGTGTTTGTGTATAAATATAATTGCATAGCTATGCAGATCTACGTAATCATATAATTATTTGCGCATTTACAGTACACTCCTTGTTTGCATTTATGTCATACTTGTTCTATTATTTGAAGCATGTGTGTGCGTGTGTCTCCTTAAGAGTGAGTGTTTACAGCACATCGTAGGCCTGAATGTTATGCAAGTACAAGTTTTCTTAAGTGTTTATGCAGTAAATCTTTGGTGTGCTGGTGTAAATGTTGTGTCTATGTTGAATGTGGAAAAGGGGAATGAAGGCCTACATGTGCATATGAAAAATGTCTATGTATATGAAGTCCAGGTTTAAAATTAAAAAGGTCGGATTGCATTGTGTATAAATTTGGAGTCTAACTCAACATCACCTGGCCATCTCAGTAACTGTAAATCTGTAATGTTCCTTCTTTTCTCCGAAAATGTATGAGGTTATAGGCTGCCTGGTGATGGAAATGGGTACAGAGGTGGCAGCAGCGTGAGATGCTGTACAATTAGATTAGTTCCATTCCCTTTGATCGCCCTCACCCCGTCCCATCTTGCATGTGACACTTCAAATGCAGGAGCTTTCCTTGCCCCTTAATTGACCAGAATAAACATATTATATTGTGATAAGTGTCGCAATTGTAACAAATTGTATGGCGTGACTGACACAAATCATGGCATTAGCCTTGCCTCTCTTATCGGCGGCCTCCTCGTGCCTTTTCAATAAACAATCTCGCAGACGGAAAGAGACAGAAAGGCAGAGCAAAGGAGAGAGGAAAGGAAAAAGGGAGGGATTGATGGTGGGTGAGCCGAATGGGAGCGCTGCGGCCGTGATCTACCGTTTACCCACTTAACCATTCAAAAAGTCATCTTCTTCCATCAGCGCCTCACTCGGCGCTGCATGAGAAACATTAACTTTGCACAGGAGCTATCATTCACAGATGGCTTTCCCCTTCTCAGCAGCCTGCCACCACACATTTCCAACACTAGACATTGGGCACGTGTGTGGTTGAGTGTCTTTTTATGTGTTGGTGTGGACATGTGACTGGTGTATGAAGTTGGAGAAGAAGAAATAGACAAAATGAAAGAAAACAAGAAGAACAGAATATTGATATTCATGTGTGAGGCTGTGAGGGCGCTCTACATGTAGAGGTTTGAAGCGAGAGAATGAAGGGATAAGGATAACTGCTAGACACATGAGGAGGGGAGGATGTGAGGGAGGCTGACGTGTTAATCAGTGAATCAGCGTCCATCCGCTAATGTCTGCCAGTGTAAATAAGGCCCTCATCTCCTGCCGTCACATACGCTGGCTTTCCAGCCCATTAGGCCCGAGCTGGCTGGCTGAGGCGCCCCACCGTTCACTGGAGACTCATTTACGTGTCTATAGGCATCTGTGACTGGTGATAGGGAGCCCACGTGAAATTAATGGGAATATGGGTGCTGCCAGCCAACCAGCCAGCTTTCCTGTGCCCACACACACACACACACACACACACACACACAGACAGACTTTACGCCAGCATGTACGCTTGAATGCATGAGCTACATGCGCATGCACACATATACACACAGAGGCACGAACACAGACGCATTCAGTGGTTTTTAATGCATGCTGGGTAAACTAACCTTTGCAGTAAAGATTTAGCAGCTTTATTAGTTTAGGAAATGGCTGTAATTAAGGATAATTCATAATGGCTGCTTCTCTCCTCTCTGCGGTATTAAAAGGGGGCTGGCCTAATTTAGCCCGCTTGCATTTGTGCACTAAGGCAGTAAAATGGGAGGAGCTGGGGAAATACATAGGCACAGAGATTAAAGGGGAGGCCTCTGCAAGGCTCAGATATACTGTATGATCAACATGCCATTTTAGAGTGACTGTTTTATGGTCTTTACACATCTTTCATAAAATTCCAGGTTTTACACAGAAGCAATTTATTTGTATCAGTGTCCAAAAGTCACATCATTGGGGCATATAATTTAAATCTAAATTAAAAAATAACATAATGCAAAAACACAAATCCTTCAGAATTTAAGACGATGTAATTACAGAGCGACAGTTATGTGTATGCTATGAACATTAATTCACACAGCATTGTGAGATACTTTACAAAAAGGAAAAAATAAATAAAGGATAGGTCATCACATACGTTGTGACACTTCTGTTGATCTTTAAATAACACAGGGCACTCCAATCCAAAACAATTAAATACTAATGTCTCAGTGCCAGGAGGCTGACCAGCCACAGTGGAGAAACAGGAGGCTGGACACGTTCTCTATAACTCCAGAAAAGAGGTTTACATCTAGATTGAACCCACCTCTTTTATTCTTCCCCCCACTGTAGGTGAAGCACGAAACCAGAGGACAGGATCAATAAGTCCACAGATGCTGCCAGTTCCACTCACTCATTACCACTGATGAATAATAGAAGACAGCCCCCAACCTCATCAAGATTTTTGTCCTTTCTGAATGTGCACACATAAAAAGACACAAAGAAAGAAGCTAATGCCAGAATTTCAGGATATGAGTCAGATTTAGTTCAATCTCAAGTGTCAAATGCACGTATCAGTCACATACAGGTCAAGGAACAGCAAATACATCAGATGTTAGTGTTGCATCTGACAGCAGAGATATAAGACGCTGGAGTGTTTTGTCCAACATGCCTAACTCACACATCCCATGAAAAAGGAAATTAGTCTCCCAGCTCTTTCAAAGTAAAGGTAACAAACTGTAAGTCTGGGCAATGGCAAAGAAGAAACCCCAGGTCTTTAAGGCAGAAAATCAAACTTCAAAGGCACCTCGTTTTTGTCTTAACACCATCTTCTACAGTATACCCTTTCACCTTTTACTCTCTTTGTTAGTAAAGGTACAATATGAGCAGTAGTGAGACACTGATTGTCAGCCTTTAAGTTAAAAACACACACACACACACACACACACACACACACACACACGCACACGTACACACACACACACAGCAGCAGCTTAAAGCTTTACCCAATCAATTATGGAGTAGCAACCTGTCCAAAATGTGATTTCCACACTGTCCGCCGCATCTTTCACACCATTATCGATTACCTTTGCTTGTAACGTTTTCTGTTAATTCTGTTCACCCACACAAAATCTATATGTGTGCATTTCAAAGCAGGCATCTGAGCTGAGCAGAGGCTGCCTCAGCTCTGCAGGCCAGACAATCACTGTCAATCTACCTAATGACCAAGTGTCTGCTGATGCATGGCAGTGAAGTGGGGAGAGTCTCTGGGTGCAACATGAAGCAGAATGGAGAGAATCCCCTACTTCTCAAAGTGTTGAAAGGGCATGTAAACCCCCCTGCTGGCGCTTTCCCAATGCTTCTCACTTTCCTCTGTAACTTTAGTTAGATCAAAGAGAATGAGGCCCTTAAGTAGAAGTAGTACAGATCAACTAGGTTTGGGGTAAGTCACATAAGGATGCAGAGTAGCAGAGTAGAGCAAGTTGAATGATAGACTATTCTGTCAGAGTATGATTCATCGGCTAACGAAAGTGCGTTTTAACAATGTATGGCACAAGAAAATCCTCCCTTATGGTTCAGGTTCAGTGAGAAAACAGCAAAGGATGGGAGGAGAGCAGGAAGTTGCAAGACACAAGGGCCTGATATTCCTGCTGTAAAACCCTGCCCCTTGTTCACTCCTGTGAGTGCTATCACAGACAGCAGTGGCTTTGTCTGGTACATCAGCCTGTGGATGTAGGAGATTGAATCACACCTGCTGGTTTGCTGGCCGTTTCAGCAGCAAAATAAATGACAAGGCAAGTGCTGTGGGAGAGAGTGAGGGCAGCCCAAAGGTGTGACCCCACTGATGAGATGAGAGGCAGTCCAGACCTGCCAGACGCACTATTAGAATCTGAGACAGAGATGGGAGATGGAGAGGGAGGATGAGATAGTGGGGGCCCAGTGTCACTTTATCAAATTCCTCCCTGGCACATGGTAACAGAGGTCAGAGGAAGAAAAGCATGGGGGCAGAGTGTAAAGCTGAGTGAAAACACAGTGCTCCTCTAATACCTTTCATAAAGAGAAAAGCCTCCTCATCCGCCAGCCATGATTAAATATAACCTGAGTGCTGAAAAACTAACCCCCGCTACCCCATTCTGGCCTAAGTTTGTGAGCGCATGTGTGTGTGTGCATGTGTACACTCATAGGTGAGGAGTGTAAAAGCAATTTGTGGAGAACTTGTTGGGTGAGTGGAGTGTATGTTTTTGTGGCACCAAGGAAGGAGTGGGGGGAGGAATAGGTGCTTGATGTGCACATCTTGGCTTTCAGCTCTCTGACACCAGTCGGGCAACAGTTAATGTGCTAGACTGCTGGTTGCCTGAAATTAATGCTGTCATCAGCAGCTGACGAAAAAAAAAAGGAGTGAGACTGTGGAACTTTTCTAGTGGCCACTCTGGACACAGCAGGCAAATACAGGATAATGGTTTTTAAGTGCCCTTTATCCATGATTTTCTTAGGTTAATCGTTTTTAAGTCATCCTTGGGAGACCTTGTGCTGGCATCATTTTAACAATTCTGCAACATGCACGCTCCAGTAACATGAGATAATTTTCTTCTGCTGTTAACATTTCGTTATGAAAACACAATTATACTTGTCACAATTTCATGAGCATGTAGGTTCCCTGCACAAACATATCTGCAATTTGTGAGCAACAATCATTCACGTAATGTCTCACGCCCAAAATTTGCAGTCACTTTGCTCTGTGAAACTGTGATAGAGGCCGCTCTCATGTTAAGCTGGTTACACCTGTATCAAAGTTTGACAGAAGTGATCAAAGGAAATCTTTTTAACTTTGTTGACTTTGAATAAGTGACACAGACAACTAGTTATTCAAGTGCTAGCTGATGGCCTGTAACACCCTATCAGTTTCCTCTTGCTGTCTGACAACTTCAAGTATGAAATAGTTTAATCATGGCCCATAAACACTACATGTTACTGAAACTAGCAGTTCTCCCAATATTACTGTACTGTAATGATAAAATACTTGCTTTAAAATCATAATGTCATCAGATAAAAGCAACATAAATCTAGGTTAATGACAACAGCTCTGTTATGTATTTGGCTAATTTGGTTAATGGTCAAAAAAAAAAAAAAAGAAAAATAAGTTAGGAGTGGCTGAAAGGCGCCTTCTGCACTGTAATAGCACACAGCTCCTAACCCTTACTGGGCAGCTTACGTCATTGTTTTGCAGAAACTCAATTTACAACATATACACTGACACACCAAGCCAGCTTTTGAAGATTTATACACTCCAGAGGCCATTTTGCAAAAGCTCTGCTTTGGCGGGAGAAAACCCCCTGTTTTTGTCTGAGCAGGCTAGAGAGACAGACTGAAAAGGAAAGAAAAAGTTGCCTTTATACATTGAACCAGCTCAGTGGATGTACTCAGAGACCTTAGAATATATACAACCCAAAAGCAGAAACCAACAAACATCTCCTGAGAAGTACAGTGTGTTTACCTTTGTGATAAAATGACTGAAATGTTTTAATTGTCACATCCTAAAATTTACTGTAATGGTAGCAAAGATAGAAAGGAGCTATAAACTCATCACTTTAACTTACATTTGGAAGAAGTGTTCTATCTTGTTTTAAAGTTACACCCTTTAAAAACTTGAGAATGTGAACCTTCAGCTTATGTGGAAGAACTTAAAGATTGCAAACTCACCACTGACAAACCCTCTGTCTACCTCCATCCAAAACTTATGTGTCCCTGAACGCACCCAGGCAGTTGACCCAAACACTGACATACATGAATAATTAAGAATTTCCTTCAACCTGCAATGCACCAATAGAAATGCTTGCAAAATCAAAAAAAAAAAAAAAAAGAAAGACAACACTGCTGACACTCAGATATGAGCAGCCACTATATAGAATAACCTTATTTTATATATGCCTATGTGGTCCTCAGAGATAGAGAGAAATTGGGCCATCAGTGTCACTCATAGCTCCTGTGTGGAGGCTTGTTTTCTTGATCTAATAGAAGGTAATGATCCAGAGATCAGGGCTAGGCTTCCACTACCACAAAGCAGGCCTCCGGGGGCTACTCCACCCTTGACAGTGGCGCTGGTCGTGGCAGTGCAATAAGAATAAACACATGCAGGCGGGGAGTCTATTTGGCTGAGAGTGATGGCTAGCTTGTTGCTTATCCCAGTCCAATAAATCTCCATACAGGGCCAAAAGATGAGCACCGCTTATCTCATCAGCCTCACGACTGATGCCTCCGCCTGAGTGCTGCTGCTCAGACCCCTGATTTATCATGAACAGGGGAGGGGAAGTTCTTCACCACAGTAAAGCTAAAATAGAGGGAGAGAAGAATACAGTCTGAGATGCAAAGACAGGAGAGGGAGGGAGAAAATGAAATAAAAAGGGGAAGGAAAAAAAGACATATTGAAAAGCAGGGGACAAAGCCAGATAATGCAGAAATATAGAGAGCAAACACAAAGGTTTTCAAGGGAAAACATGGAGGCATGGGCGTGAGGCAACACAATAAACTAAAAATAAAAACTCCCAAACCTGGGGAGTAGAAGAGGGGCGCTTGGGGGTAAATGTCACCATCTCCATGTCAGGGAGTGGTGGCGACAGGAATTGCACTTGACGGCAGGTTTCTATAGGATTCAGCATTTTTTTTTTTCAAGCCAGGGAATAGGATAAAGAGGGACACTGGGCTGAACCAAATACTCTCTGCTTTATAGGAAAACATGCCCTTTTCTTGACTGATGCTGGCGAAACACACACTGTATTATGCTCGTAAGTACAACTTATAAAAGACTTGTGCCAAGAGAACGTGAATGTTAAAGATACTTGTTGGACTTATTTTTATATTAAACAATATACATGCTGAATGAAGCATAGTTCATTTTGGGGTATTTTAGACTTCAGATCACTGATGCCATTTTATCATCACTGATCACAGACCACATCATGATCGCAGATGGAGTATTAGCATTGTAGCCTCCTCAATATCTTTGCTTAATTTCCACAAACATGAGTTCCACTATGACCAAACGTCAGCACTAGGGTTGGTACTTTGCCCCCATCTGCCCACCAGTTCCTCAATGTGATGAATAGTTTGGCATGGTTTGGCCAGCAGATTAACCCAATAAGAGGTTCTTAGCAGTGTAAGACCCATAGGCCAGAGGATGAAGGGAGAGTGTGTGCCGGTGGTAGGATCTGGCACTGGTGGCGGGGCTGTTGGTTTAGGGTGGGAGAGACAATAAAGAGAAGTGAGAGGAAGCGGGAGAATTAAGTCAGCGATTGTCAATCATGGGTGTTGGGGAGACGGCAAAAGTCAAAGACAGCAAGCCAGAGGGCCAGCCTGTGTTCTGTCTCTCATTTTACCTCGCTTGCTCCCTCTTTCTCCATCTTGTGGCCATAAGAATTAGTGTGGTCAGAAGACAGAATGAAGAAGGTGGGAGGGGAGGATGGGGAGTGACGGGAAACAGACGGGTATAATATTCTCATCACTCTTCACTCAGCAGTCGTTGGTGAGGAGCGTGGCCCAGGGCACTCAGCGGCCCAGCCAGCCGCCTCGCAGACCCTGCAAATATTCCATTCCTAAACCTCAATTTTTCATATTTCCCTGTATGCATAAGGAGATGAAAAATCATCCCATCATTTGTATTGTCTGACTGAGGTTATACACAAATATTAGTTTATCTACTGCACCTAAGATTGCCTCCCTAAGCAAGACGGATTGGTCTTTTGGAGAGGGCAATATTCCCCGGGAACATATTCAGTCCATCTTTTATGTGCTGCAATTCACAGAGCAGCAGGTATGAGTTCTATCTCCAGACAGGCTCGATAAAACTAAACACCCAATAGAGACACTGCTTATTATACACAATATGCTTTAATTGCCAGACAATTTGCAGCTGGGTAAAATTTATAGTTTTCAAAACTGGTCTTATGCACAAAAGCTTGACACTTAATATTCATATTCATTCTCTGCACATTTACTGCACACTTACCTAAAATGAATATTAAAGCAAAACAAGCAAAGGAATCAATTTGATTTGAGGGGGGGGGGGGGGGGGGGAAATCTTCAAATCACAGCTTCAATTGATTTCCATTACCTCTTCTGTGAACTACAGAGTGTCTGGTCCTCTGCTCCAAGAGAGTGAGAAAACAGGAAAGTGAGAAAAATGAGCAGAGGAGGGAGTGTGAAGAAGAGTTCTGGGTCAGAAATCACTGGGTGATTATTCACCACTCAGCCAAGTGTAAAACTCATTAGACAATGCATAATGCCTTTAATCAAATCAATGGTAGAAGCAACTTCAAACTGATAGCGCCCATCAAAACTTACAAAAAGCATGGCAAATTTCTCATTTACTTATAAAAATAAGTGAAGACAGGGAAATTATCCCCAAAATGGGCCTAATTGTTCTCTGTTTTCAAATCAATACTGTGGTGGGAAATAAATAAACAGATAAATAACCAAAGTTTACTATGAGAACAATGTGTAAAGAACGATAAAGAAGAGGAGATAAGGTCAGAGAGGTCTTGGTGTGTCAGTGTATGAACTGTTTTCCCATTATAGTATAAAGTATACTATTTTGAATAAAAATGATATCATTGAACTATTGTTTAACAATTACAATGTACCAAAACATATAGTATACACTGATCAATCATGTCTGCAGGAAGAAAAAACACAATAGTGTATTGAGATATGATATCTATTTATATATGATATATACAGTATACAAAACTGGGAGATGAAGACCATCAAGGGGTAACACTCTTTACCTTTTTCTTTTCTGTCTCCTCTCTAGGGAGCTTTGAGGTGGTGACAGACTAGGAAGCGTTTGGGCAGGGGTGTTGTGGGTAATTAGGCGGGTGGAGGTACAGATGTTGAGCTGTGAAGGACCCTTACTGGGACACTGAGAAGCACTGGAGCACAAATAACACTGCATCTGCCTCCTTCTGCCAGCTCTAAGTACCTTTCTTTGTTAGGGTGTGGGTCTTCATTTTTTACTGTTGACAGGCAATGATATTTCAGTTATTTGGTGGCATCTGGATGTAAGAAAAAGGGAGTAAGAAAAAAAAAATCGCTAACACACACACATAGGACGCACTTTAATTAATTGCGGGGAGATTACATGGTCTTCCAACCGTGTAGTTTGTCATCAGAGCCCATTACACACTTCTATTAGATGTTTCTTCACAGTGTCAAGTGTAATTTGAAGGAGAGTCTTGGTGGAGGATCTCAAAGTACAGTGAGAGTCCTAATCGGGGCGACTAAGGTTTATCTCGACTGAGGCAAAAATAACAAACTTTGCCACGCCTCAATTAGCAGAAAGCAATGTGTAAACAAAGTCTTATTGGAGCAGTGCCTATTTCATGGTGTGTCACTCACTCATGCTGGAAATACAGGGTTGCGGTTGTCTCCAGGCCGGGTGCTGGTCTGCCTCTGTTTGCCCTAGTGCCATTGCTCTTCATTTCAGCAGGAGAAGCTTTATTTTCATTGCCAAGCAATGAAGTGTCTTTGTATGACTGCAGAGCACACCACAATCAATCTTACACCAGCGGAGTTAACAGGACAGAAACCAATGCAGCCGTTACCCGGCACAGAACATTACCAGTGTATGGACTCATTATTCATCAGGGGCTCCATTAGACACCGCTCTCTACGCTGCCACACTGGATATGAGACCAACAGACAGCAAGTCAATGCTGAGCCACACACAACACTGCCCACAGCGGAACAACACAGTAGAGGAATCATGCACAGGACACTATTGTATTTACTGCACTAAAAGTCTCACTATTCAAACATTTGTTTCTCCTGTTAAAATTGAAGGTTTGCACAGTCCTGAGCAAATTTCATGACTCCGCAGCTATTACAAAGCATTTAACAAGGTATATTTTCATGCAAGAAGCCAATTTCAAAGTCAAATTGATGCATTTGCTCTTTTCTTTTAATTAGATGGTTACCATCTTATGTGGTCCCTGGTTTACTCTACTAAAATTCTGCAGAATACTGTCACCATTTTGCAGGCACATTCCTGTGTTACATGCCATGTATCCACAGAGAAATGTGTATGACAGACTGTGTGCCTTTCTGTGCTGCCACCACAGTTGGTAAAGTAACTAATGACACAGCAGTTAATGGTCAACACTGGGGAAGAAGGAATAATAGACTATAATCCATACATCAGCCTCATAACCCCAGCTCTAATTGGCTACACATACTGTATAAACTGGGAGGAACATACATGAATTGAGTCTTAGTGTCATGTACAAGTTTTTACAACATCAAACAGCAGTTAAAAGTGGTGGGGAGACAGTCACCCAGAATTTGCTTCTGGGAGAACCAAGGTGGCAGCAAGGAGTCATTTATAAGCCTGTCTGCTTCTTCCTCCTCCTGGCTGTCACCAATGTAACCATAACCATCCCCTGCCATCACTGCCAGTGGGACCTGGGACAGCTGCTCACCAGAACAACCCCAATACACTCTCTCACTTACACACACACACACACACACACACACACACACACACGCACACGCGTGCGCACACACACACACACACACACACACACACACACACACACACACACACAGCATAGCTACAACTGCAACCAGGCACTGGGACTGGTAATTGGGCTTTTTCACTCCAGTAGCCAACAGCAAGCAATGGCACATTCCTGTCTTGCCACAATGGTATTAAAAAATGGCATAATAAAAAACAGCACAAACAAACATCCCAGAGGACCTCTGCTGCACCATTCAGATGATCGCAAACCAGGCGATAAACACCAACCAGGGAACAGACAACTAGAACATGGTCAGGAAAACAGGAAGCACTACTGCATCTAGATCCTCTAGGTCGAAAACGTGTGGGGAAAATAAAAAGAAACACAAATGCAAACAGCAAAGACATAAATATGGTTGTTTACAAGTGTCTGCCTTCAATTTGAGAGAGAACTGAAATGGAAATTGAGGACAAACAATCAATGCCTCATTATAATCTCACATCATGTACGGAGGCTTGTTTTCATAGCCCTGTCAGTTTATTGTGAGAGACTAATTTTGGCTTGTGTTTGTTATGGTACTGCTATTACAGGCTGATGTGTCCTCATTCTTAATTTCTGTCCCAGTTACTTTTTTTGCTTTCTTGTTTATCTTCTACTCAAATGTTTCCCGTCATACTTTGAATCAACTTTGCACCTTCAGCGGGATCCATGCGAGTGCCCCAACAGTGAAACTGTTAAGTGGATGACATACCTCTCTCATGCTTTATCTGCAACATTATCTTTTTCTTCTCATTTTTTCCCCAACGAATGGGGAGTGCTGACGTCTGCTAACTCAACTCCTACTCTCTCAGTCAAGCCTGCAATTACTGCCGTGTCTATCTTTACCTTAAACATTGCTTAACAAGAAAAATATGCCAATACGCCGCAATGCTTTCATTTGGGCTCTGAGATTAAACAAGCTGCTTGCAGCCATGTTGTAAATTACCCCGAGGAATGTGCAACTGGGTGTAGAGACAAAGAGCACATCACTTATGCTCACAATGCCAGAACACTTATAATTTGTAACATTTTAGAGATATTTATTATTTTTTCAACCTGTGCTTTTGTCCCAGTGGTCCTTGCTGGCCTCAGGGCTGAGCTCTTATCTGATTAGTGTTGTCATGTCAGAGATTTGTCACAAAGCCATAACACACACTTTGGCTTTCCAAAGAAGCAGATGCACTTCCTTGGCATGTGAAGACCTGGCCACATATAACTGCTCTTAGAGAGGAGTTCAACTGTTCAGGGTCTGTCTTTCACTGGCACTATGTGTGCATGAAGATTTGCTTATATTACATAGTTAGTAGCTGCACAAATGATTACTGGACAGGATGAATCTTTGACTTTGAAAATAAAATACTATCACATTATGCACATATGACAGTGTGAGGATATTCTCTGTATATGCAAAAAGCCAATGGCGCATCAACCGGCAACATTTTTGTGTGCCTTGCCATTTCTCCTGTATATACTTTCCACAACTGTGGAACATATAGTCTACTGCTTCTAAGTGAATAGCAGGTGTGCTTGGACACTGTTTGAGCACATCATCTGCCACACTTGGCTGAAAGATAAGACTGGGCGTTTAGGTTCAACACTTCCTGCCACAATTAATTTTAACCCACATTTGGTGAACTGGTGGGCAATATATTTAGGTCCTGTGCACTCATGACCACTAGTACCTCAGGGCAGGACTGGGCCCTAAACAGGCCTTAATACCTGGCTGTCCTGCCTGAGGCTGCTGTCAATGCATGATGGATCAGACCCACCTGATGGCTCTATCTCTAACAAGCATCTCTGAATCCTCATCAGAGCACTTACTGAATCATGATTAATTCCCTCCAACACTGCTGACAGACAGGGTGCTTCATCTATCGCTGTTCACTTGCCTGGCTTGGCCCCGAGCAAAAGTAGACAGGCAGAGATGGAGCGATACAGAGAGAGAGAGAGAGAGAAAAAGGTGTAATGCAGTTTAGCTGGCTGCTAAAACAAACAATATTGAGAGCAGGGTACTGTAAAGAAGGAAGAACAAGGAGCATGAGTGATCTGTTGGCAAACCTTTCATTTAACAAGGGGAGTACTGTGAGACCAGTACAGCAGAGAGAAAGGTGTTGTGCAAGCTAAGAAAGACGGGGCAGACAATAACCAGGCATGGGAAAAAATGCCCATTATTAATGCTTGTGATGGGGTGTCAAATAGAATCCTTTATATCAAGCCTTATGTGCCATATGCATCATTGCATGGGCATTGTAAGAGAGTAACTTCCCCCTTTGTCAAACCCTTGCAAACTGTCAGAAACCATAAATGCAAATTCCTGATCCATCTACTTCGAAAGGGATATGAAACAAAGGAAGGTAGCACGGTGGATGAGTGGTTAGCACTGTTGCCTCACAGCAAGAGGGTCCTGCGTTCGCAACCTTTCTGTTGCCTTTCTGTGTAGAGTTTGCATGTTCTCCCCGTGCTTGCGTGGGTTTAACCTCCAGCTACTCCGGTTTCCTCCCATAGTCCAAAAACATGTATGTCAGTTTGATTGGTGACTTTAAAATTGCTCATAGGAGTGAGTGTGAGTGTGTGAGGTTGTTTATCTCTATGTGGTCCTGTGATGGACTGGTGACCTGTCCAGGGCCAAGAGAGCTGGGATAGGCTCCAGCAGATCCCCTTGACTCTGGCTAGGAATAAGCTGGTATAGATGATGGATGAAACAGAGGAGGACTCTCTTCTGTAAGTCTGATATCAACCCTCTCAACAGAATCTGCTTGTACTCAAATAACTGGATAAACACTTTACAGTTAGTTTACATATTAGTGGTCATACAGTGTTAGTGCTTACTAGTTTCCAGGTAGTGACGTGGATCCTGTGCCCGATTAGAAGGAGGGAGGTTGGGAGTATCCGGTACTCTAGTGGTTAGTCTCTAAGGCTGAAATGGAGTAAAGCTAAATCAATGCTGTCTGCTTTACCCCTGTCATCACTGATATCATAAGAAAGTGCTAATTAACTTACTGCAACCTCTGGAACAGCTCTGACCAGAGGGCTAATGTAGCCTAATCGCGTGTGGGGCCCTGTGCTAACATCCCCAGGACTTTCTCCCTTCCCAGTCAGAGTTAATCGATTGTAAACTACAGCTGGGGTCACAGAAGCCCAGAGTTTCCCCCGCTGACCCTTCCACACCCCCGGGCAGGACCTTAATGGAGCCACGCTCCCCAGAAATCAATACTCAAACTGGGCATGGATCACTATATGAGCCCTTTCTGATGGGATCTGACAACATGGTTGAGCTGTGAATGTCTAAATGCAAGGAGCAGTTACTAAACGGCTGCTGCTTTACATTTTTGCCCCTCTCAAACTGGTTTTTGCAAAGTCATTACAGAAAAAGATAAATGGAGCTGCAGAAAATATGAACACTAAAACATATGATGGCACAGTTTATCCTCTGATTTTTTGGTTCAAGACAACTTGAGTCTTGTTACAGCATGTACAGAAGAACACGTCAGGCTGATCTGGTCTATCGAGACACCTAAGCCCAAATGCTGTATGGGGAATGACCTAGAAGACAACAGCAACAATAACCAATAAGGCAACCACATTAATTCCTCCTCACCTTGGGAGGACCTGTTTGAGTGACTGTGTCCCGTTAAGATTAATTCCTGCCTAATATTAATTGGTCCTTCGGCTGGGAAGGCCCTGGGGGAACGGTTCCCTTTGGTCCATTCTCGCTGGGGCTCGCCACCATTGGAGGGGTGCTGATGAGCTGGCATTTTTATCAGCCGCAGCACTCTGCCAGAGCTCCCCCAGGGCTCTGCACGAGCTATAATTAAGTCTCACACAATCCATAATTGCTGTGTTTACAATTACTGTAGAGGAGGAACACAGAGGCACAGCAATAGGAAGATAGGAGAGCATGCACAAGGAAATGAAATAAAAAAGAAAAAAGAAAACATGAGACTGAAAAAGAATGAACCTGCCTCTACATTAAATAAAAGGTGCAAAATTCATATTAAAATCTCTTTTTCTGCTGCCCCATCTTCCTTCTCTCTGCCTTAATAAGCTCTCAGGGCTATTTGGCAGGGGTAAAGCCCATCACTTATTTATTTTTCCCAGATAGCCCTATTAATTTTCCCCAGGCCTGGAGTGCTCCGTCAGAGGGATGCGGACTGGATCTGTCGTCCCTCGGGTGCTCCTCAAGGAAGAGCCGTAAATGACCCAAATAAAGGGTACTTTTGAAGGCTGCGGAGAGGCGCCGACACCATTAAAACTAAATGAAGTGTTTATTAGCCATGCCGACAGCACTCTAAACACTGCCAGATCAAGGGCAGCTATAGTTAATGTGTCTCTCCAAAGCATTTGCTGTTTGTATAGCCTTGCCTATGGGCCTGAACCAAAAGACAGACTTTTTTATGTTGTTTTTCATGCATTTCTGCCACCCAACCTTTCCTGTTCTCACACCTGGTCTTCTCTCCCCTGCTTTTTCTATATCTTGCTTTTGTCCCTTTAACCACCAGCCAAACTCCCCACCACCAAGCTCCCTTTCCTGTCTTTCCAGCAGAAGAAAGCCTGTATAGTGTGGTTTCCTCCTGCATCTGGAAGCCACACAGCAAGGTTAATGTAAGGGAGGTGTGACAGCAGCAAAGCGCACCCAAATAATTTAGAATAAAAACAGTAAGATGCTGTGATGTGTCTTAGTGGAAAGGGGGCCTGTTACACTGTGTGTACTGACACTGTCTGTGGCTGGGCAGGAGACTCTCTGATGGGGGACCAAAAGCTGCTTTTAAGGCTCTGATTGCTCTGCATTCTGAAATTTCCCTTAAAAGTTTCTCTTCCCTCTAATTACATTCATTTCATTTTGGCTTTTAGAAAACCTGCCAGAGAAGGTTTTGGAGACAGCAAAAAAGAGAGAAGCTGGGCTCAATTTCGCTTTGTTATTTTCTTATAAGGTTTGAGTTTGTAATGAAAAAATGTGCTGGAATTGGATAAAATGGGGAATAAACTGTCCATTTATCTTCTTTATATTTCCCCTCTAATAGGCAGAGTTATTACACACGTGACATAAAACAGACATTTACATTTAAAGAAGCACAGTTCATGGCAAATACTATACCTGAAGTGGTTCAGTGGCAATTTTGATGATCTCTAAAAATCAGTTGGTGAGTGCTATTTTGTCATTAACTCATAGTTAACATTTTAATATATTTTTTCCAAGCTCTGGTATATTTTCTTCCACAATAAAACCATGTGTGAGTGAGAATAATGACACACATTTAGAGCTGAATTAAAAGTTCAAAC
Source organism: Mastacembelus armatus (assembly GCF_900324485.2). Taxonomy (NCBI): domain Eukaryota; kingdom Metazoa; phylum Chordata; class Actinopteri; order Synbranchiformes; family Mastacembelidae; genus Mastacembelus; species Mastacembelus armatus. The sequence goes on from NC_046635.1 coordinate 21,577,559, forward strand.
AATGAAAGCTGTGAAAACTTCCATACACCAGCTCAAAACACATTATTTTTTTTTTCTTCCACATAGATTTCTAATTATTTTTCATAACCTCAAGCAGTGCACAGTAATATTACAGTTTCCTGTTCTAACTTGCCTGTCTATGGCTCACACCACTTTAAAGCAACCCTTCACCCCTTCATGTCCTATTTCTTCTTAATAATTCGCTTTTTAAAAAATTAGCTAAGTTGGAGACTCAACAAAAGTTGAAGTTCTTCTACAAATTGTGGGGTTTCATATGAAGATTGATGTTGGACGCAGAACACTTTTGAAGTCAGAGGCTGCAATTACAATCCAGAATGATTATCCTTGCCCATTAATAGCAGCAGATAGCATGTCACAATCAGGGATGTGCATAATTAATCAGTGGTTACTCTTTTCACCCCCCACCTCTTTCCTCTTACCCCTTTTCCTCTGGGCTATTTTGAGTGTAAAACAGGGTTATGGACAATTCCCAGCAGTGTAACTAAATGCACCGCCCAAAGCTTACAAGAGGATGTGAGTCCTGCTATTGACAAAATATCACTGACTAGTAATGAACACAGGGAAAGCTCTAACTAATTCTTGATTCCTTAATTTATCATCCCGACACATTATCTCAAACACACACCTTCACGTAAGTTCACATTAGAAAATACTCTCACACTCACAGCACAGCTTAGGTTCTCTCCCTTTGTTGATGTTTGTGTGCTCTTTCTAATGAGAACAGTTTGATTTTGTAATCCAGCATTATTATTTTTTTCTTTTTGCTATCAAAATAAAGCCCTTCAGGCAAGGCAAAAGACAGGAAAAAAAATCTACACCAATTCAGCTCTCTTTTATATTTTTTATATCTTCACCTGTCCTGGTCAAACACACTGTTTGTAGATCACTATCAAAGTTTTCCTCTCTATTTATTTGACCTTCCTCACAAGAAGAAAACCTCAGGCTGATTCCCTTCACAACAAAACAACACTGTCAAACCTAAATCCCGCTGACTTTCAAACTTTCCCTCAGCATACACCAGTACTCTGGAGAACCAGGCCTTCCATCAATGCCAAGCCCAAACTGTGGAGCTCCAGCTCAGTCACTGTGATTTATATAAGTTATTATAGCCCATTACAGAACAAAAACAGGACAAAAAACCCACTTCACAACAGATGCTGGGCCAAACAATGGAACCACAGTGGTTAGTGTTGCCGTATGGGTGGGTAAAGTCCAGCACATGCCTGAGCTGCCACTCACCACACAGTCTTTAATCTAATTCTACACATGGTTTTGTTTCAATCTGAATCAAAAGCCCTCATGTTAACAAACCATAACAGATATCGCTTAATCCGCCTGGCAACAAAAGATCGATGCAAGAGACACTCTGCCTCTCCGTCCCTGAAATCACACCTAATTTGCATACAAAACACTTGCTGGAGGTGAGGGCATATATTAAAGCCATTATTTTGCGTTGTTCTCATTGGAAAAAAAAAGTTTGCATAATTGCGTTTAGCATTATGTGAGATGGAGGCTCAGCCATCCAAAAGCAACTTAGCAAATCCGTCCTGTTGCTGCTGGCCATCCATACTCCTGCCTTCGTTTGATAATGCAAGAGTAGACAAATAGGCACATGTGTCTCGCGCAATAACTAAACTGGAGACACCACTGCTTCAACTGCAATATTACCATTACTATTCATGACCTTCTTTGGATAGTGCACTCCATAAAATTATTATAACTGGTAACTTATAACAGAAGGCGTCATAAAAACTGTACTTTACAAAACAAACTGTAAATTCTCTAGAAAAACTAATGATTAATGAAGAAAAACAACATGACTTACTCCTGTATAAACATCAACTGAACCAGAAATTACTCAATCAATACATAACCATCAAATATGAGTTGCTTCCGTGAGGAGGGCCACAATTATTATCTCCTTTCAGCAGCACATGTATGACACCATGTGGATGTTTTTTCCAAACAAAACATCCACAATAACAGAAAAATGTGCCCAGTTCCCTCTCATGCCAAACGTGGAAGTCAGTCCTGTGATTGACAGGGTGCATGTGCCCAACTGATGCTTCTTAAAACTTTGTGGTGAGGAGGGGGAGGATATAAAGACTTAACTCAACTCTTACAATCACAGTGTGACAGAGGGCCTCAGGAACGTGTGCTGTTTCCAAACCCACAGCCAAGGGAATTAGTCAGTGCTAATGTGACCACTTTGCTAGATCAAACGGTGGAGAGGTTAGTAACTGGCAACCGAACTGGGTAATAAGCATCCAGCGGCATGCCAGTGCAGGAGGTCTGATTTGCACAATCTTCATACTCCAGTGCTAACAGTAATGATGAGAACTTGACTTGTACATCTGTTCATGACAGCCACCTCAGGCAAAATATGCAAGGGCTGAATCAAAACATAATTCATTATGTTGATATGATGCTTTTTTTTATTTTAACAACCCCTGCACCCACACTTTCAACACACATGCACGCACACACACACACACGTACACACAAGCGGTTCTTTTTCAGGTGATATGACATTTCTGTTGATCTCTATCTCTGGAATATGCACTAACTCACCCAGCCTGACTTGCCGGGCCCTGTTCTGTCCCAGGTGGCTCCAGGGGTTTTACCGCACACCTGTGTATTTAACAGGACTTGTGCTGTCCTGAGCGGCAGTTTTCAGTGTTGTCCCTGCCTCCTGGTGGCTTGGAGCAGCAGCACTGAGCATGAAAAAACATAAGCCTTAGCTCTCTTGAAGTGCATTCATAAAGGCCTTGGTGGATACTTTTATCATGTTGCACATTAGCTCAGCTCCATTCATACATGTGAGCGCATTCCCTCAAAGGTGTGCTCATATCATATGTGTGCAGCCCTGTCATCTGCATAGGAGTGTACAGGCGCGCACACAAAAACACATACACATTAGCATGCTGTCATGGGTGTGTGAGCGGCAGCTGGGTGTAAATTGCACACGAGTGTAGCATAATGAGGACTGATGGCTTATGCCTGCTGTATATTCCAGGAGGGTGTCTTCTGACAGCTTTGGGAGCCGATAAAGTAATAACTAATAATGTGCAGATAGCGGCGCCACTGTGTGACAACTGCGCTGAGAGAGTGTGAGGTTGTGTGTGAGTGAGAGAGAGAAAGAGTGAAAGAAGGAGAAAGAAAGATAAAGTGGGGGGGTGGGGGTGGCGGTGGGGGGGGGGGAGTGGGAGCCTGTGCTAAAGGGGCTTCCTTTCAAGTTTCAAACACAACCTCCGGTGATGGTTTCAAACCTAATTCACTACTTCCAATAAACACACAGGCAGAAAGAGAATACATAAACTGTTTAACAATCACTCACTTTGAAAAAAAAGAAAAGAACAGAGGGGGGAAGAAAGAGAAGGTATCCATCAAGCACTGCTTTTTAATCCGTCAAAACTATAAAAAGAAATTGAAATAAGAAGAGCTGAGATAGGTGTGTGAGAGAAGCACCAGGGACAGAGGAGACTGCTTTCTCCCCCCTTCCTGCAGAAGTGAGTAATCCTGTTCAGGTTCACAACATGGAGACTCCTCCATAAATCATACTCCCCACTGCAAGAAGATGAAGAAGAGTGAAGAGTGACACAACATGCATATTCTTCTCTGTTTCGCCTTCTTCTCCATCCTCTCTTACATTACAGCTGTGCACACACACAGGGTCTTGTGACTCAGGTGCGCAGAAAAGACAAACTTCGACGAAGTAAATACATAAGAGTTCTGTGTACATTGGAGGAAAAGCTGCGGAAAGCCACAAGATTAGCCAAACTGGGACCATAGGTACCTGCAACCCCAGAAAAGACATTCACCAATATAAACCATTTGTACTATGTAAACAACTGCACATGTGCCATTACAATTAATTGCCTAGCCTGAAGATGTGTTCAGACTGAAGACAAGGCAAATTTTAGTGGTGGCAGGACTGCATACAAAGTACATATGCAAAGGTTCCTTGTAGATGGTTAATCAATCAAAAGACATGTTAGTTCAAGCTAAGAATGTTTCAGTGAGGGAAAAAAAAAAAAAAAACCCCAATTATCTCAAAACTGGGAGTTCCACATCATGCCATTTAAAAATAGAGAGTCTGCAGGGCAATGATAGAATGTGTTGGAGTTCTGTTTTTGTTGGAGTCAGGGCGGTAGCACGTACTCTTTTTATATTGTACACAGGCACACTGAACAGTCAGTGCATATTTAAAGCTAACTACAGCTAACATGTTCTGTCAAAGACCCCACAGTGATGCCCACTGATCCTTGGAGTCAACTTTGTGAAAAAAAAGTCTATTAATTTGCATTAGTATATATATACTACAAAATTATAGCACATAATACTGACTTCAAGGTTAATAACAATATGAAAAAAAAAAAATCTTTTCCCTTAACAGCAGAATCTTTTGTCTCAAAACTGTGATTGTTCAAGGGCACCTCAAAGACCATTTCCCTGCATTGACATTCATAATTCATAATCATAATTCAGTACATAAGTGTACAGTACATAAGTCCTGCATATGCATATTCTAACTAAATTTACATTGCATTTCAAGGCATTTAATTCAGAGTCACTGTCCGCAGCTGAAGAGGAAAATTTCACTACTTATGTGAGATAAATCAAAATATTCCAGGACCATGTATGGCCTTTTTGCAAGCTGTCAGGCCAGAGTCACAACAGTAAATGAAGGGAATGATAAAGTGGAAGAAAAAGAAAGGGAGAAAACAGAGAATGAAGGCGTGCGGTCATGTTTCAAGAGGTAAACCACAGGTTGGGTCTGGCCTAGCAAGACTGATCCGTCTTTTCCCTCTGTGTGATTGGGTCTCTCATTAGGAGCCAGGCTCTGAAACCAAAGCCCAGCCTAATGCCTTGCTGTGTTTAGAGAAGCAAAGAAACCATTTGGCTATAATAGCAACCTTTTCAAAAACAAACGCCTGAAATGAAAGGCGGCCAGACTTGCAAAAACCGACAGCCAATTATTTTGAAAAGGAGGCAGGGGAGACATGACCATGAAAGATTGTAAACTACAATTAAAATTAAAGCTAGGCATGCTGCGTGTGCCACCCACTCCCCTTCTGCCATCTTCCCCATTTTCCTCTCCACCTCGCTTCTTTCCACTGTTGTTCATCTTTGCATCTGTTTCACTCACCTTCACCCTCACCATGAGATGTGTCAGAGGGTTAATTCTCACACACCAGACCCTCATTCCATACTGATGCTGTCACATGATAAGCTGCTCTTCCTGTCACTTCTCAGTAATTTACTGCTACTTCTTTTTTCCCTTCTTTCTCTCTCTCTTTCACACAAAATGAGCCTGTTTTGCCTGAAGCCATTTGACTGCTGTGAAAGACGAGCACGTATCCCCACCTATATGACATGAGGTTTACTGACATCAGCAAGCATTATCTAGGAATTTTCCATACATATGAACACAGTAAAGATGCATAGTCGAAAGCAATGATTTCTTTGTGCCTCAACTTGCACAAATCACCATAATGAGCATAAAGCTGTATAGCCCAAGTTTTGGACATGCCTGTTCCTATGACTAAGGTGATAGAAAAGTCAAGGGGTAACTGGGTTTGGGGTCAGGTGTGGTGGGTGCAGACCCATTTTAAGTTCAGAGCTCCATGCTTTGGGGGATAGGCCATCAAAGAAAGAAGGCCACCCTGTTCTGAGCAGCAGCATGGTGGGCCCCACCAGTGACAGCTTCCATGTCACAGCCGGCCTCGTGGAGCACAGGTAATGTACCCTGGGGGCCTGCAAACAGATAAAAATGCACCAGGACACCTGTGTCTGAAGCTGTAATTTGTCTTCTCTCATGTTCAAGGTGTTTTATGAGTGCAAAAGGACAAGGTGAAACAGTGAACCCAACAAGCCTGCATACTCCTCCGGAAATCCTCCCTCTCTGCCTTTGCAAGCTGCTCAGAGTATATTCCCAAATGCTCTTCAGCACAAATAGAAAGATAAGCAGCGTGCTGTACATCAAATTGAGCAAGGCCTTAAGTGATATGAATAACTTTCCCCTATCAGATTTTAGGAGGGTAAAATAGTTACCATCTAGGTTGAGTAACTTAAAGGTCCATATCAAGTAGGTAACACAAGTAAAAAGCAAAAAGTTTATAGGAAGTACTTTTCTGTTGTTGTCTGTGTAACTGGGTGTGTGCATATCTATGTGCATGTATATGTGTGTGTATGGCTGGAGGTGACTGGTGATCCCTGCCTCTTCCTGTATATCTTATGATGGGGTATTAGTGAGGGTCCCTCCCAGAGGCAGTGACTACACAGACTCTTCTGAGAAGGCGCTCATAAACGCCCCTGCTTTCAAAGGCAGCTTTAGCCAATGCCATTCAAAGCAATCAGCCCAGTCAGGGTCTGCCCATCCAGCCCAAATCCTTTCATGGCTATCAGAAGAACTCCGAGATGGGCCTGCTAGGGGCAAGCCAGGGATGGGGGTGGGATTTGCTCATAAGGGATTGTGAAAAGGCCGTGACACACGCTTATCCATGCCCCAATAACCCCCAACAAAATATATATACTGTTCATAAAATAAATAATTAAAAAGATAGGAGTTAAGAGATACTCAGCTGCAGAAGTAATGGAGCCCATCTTGAGTATTGCACATTTTTATGTACGCAGGCGTGTACACAAATGAGCACTCATACACACATGCATACAGTTAAACTGCTATCTGTCATGGCGGATGACTCAACCCTCTACATTATTCAGATGCCATAGGACATTACTTTGGTGTCGGGGTGTGATGGCATGGTATAGGATAAGTATCAAAGCAGAGGGGCCACTGAAGCCTATGCCTGTATCAAAGTTGGCACCTAGTCTATTGATAATCTAGTGGACATAAATGAGAGACCAGCAGGAGCTTGAGGTGGTCTACTACCTCTCCTCCAAGGATACAGGTTAACAAAGCCTGATAACTTACACGTCTAACCTAGAAACCCACAATTACAACTGTAACTGACAGGGCTCATTATTTTCAAATCATGTCTAATCATAACCTGTAGTATGTTCCATTTATTAATCACTCTGCACATGGATCCAGTAAGAAAAATACAGCATAAACTACTACAGTTATCTCACTATAGGCTCTTTCAACCTACTGTTTTAGATTGTAAATTTAAGCACAGGACACTATTATGGTCCCAGCAGTGATCTTTTAACTGCATTTATTATACAATGTGTGTGAAAATTGCAATGGTTATGAATATGTGTGCACACAGGTGTGCAGGGGGCTTCACAGGACCTAACTTTCAGCAGAATTCACCCATGAGAAACAACAAAAGATGCCTTGGTAGTATGTCAGAGTGCCCTCATATCTCTGCCGTGGGGGCAGACGGGGTACAGAGTGAAAGGAAGGGTCAGCCAATTTTAGAGAGTGTCTTGTTTTCTATCTGCATCTAAATCCAGTGGTTGTCTTTGGGCAGCGGCAGTGAAAAACGTAACAAAAGCTCTTCTTGAGAAACACAGAGCCAATCAAAGCAGGCATCACGAGCTAGAAGCAGAAAATCTGAGCCAGTTATTTGAAGTTTGAGGTTTTCTCCGACCAAACAAGCTCATTTACTTTTCAAGCTTCAATGTTTATGACAATTTCCCATAAAAGAGCAGAAAAAGTAGTTGCACAGAACTATTTCGGTTTTGGACGCAGATCATGATACATTTCAAATATGTATGAAACACAAATAGATGAGCAAAGACCTAGACACGGCACGGCTAAGCTTTAGTTATCTAAAAAAGCTAACTCAGGGGTTTGACTGAGATGGGTTAATGATTGTGACTACAAATACTGAGGTGCAAAATGGAGCTATCAATATACACAATTTCTGCCAATTGTTAGTCTTAAATTTTAAAAAAAATTCCAGGTTCCATGCTTGCCGCTCAAATTCTGAGCAGAAAACTGCCTGAAAGAAAGACGTGATATTTCCACACTTATAAATCCTAATCTTAAAAGGAGAATAAATCTGGCAAAATGTTTATCAGCAGTAAAATGATCTAACAGTAAGTTCAATATGAAGAATGTAAATAATCTCCTGTTATGGCCAAATGTCTACACAAAGTTAAATACAGATGTTCAGATGCCTAATGTATCATCAAAATTATTACAATACTCTTTACTTATCATTCAGGGAAGAAGCAGAGTGACTTAAAGAAACCTTTGCATGATTTCACAGAATAACCTTGACCTGATAGATGGTGGTGATGACATGGGTCCTTTGGCCATGGATGCTCCCCACAGTTAGTTGCAGGTCTTCAGAGCTGATCCACCAGTATGGAATCAAGGCCCAAGTCTCATCCTGCATCTGCCAGCCAACAACTCTCAGTATAATTACCCCAGCAACTGTGCTTCTCCTCTCAGCCTTGCTAATCTGTGGAAGCTGTGGCCCTGCCGTCAGATCGGCTCGGTCACTGATAGGGAGGGAAGGAGAAGGAGATACAGCACTGTACCTCATACATTCTTGCTGCTATGAATCATAATGCATAAACGGAGAAAAACAACAGAGGACATGCTGACCTGAAACAGGATGAGGTACAAGGGAAAGGTCACAGACAGGAAGAAGGCTGTTGGCCCAAACTTTGAAAACAAATATCTGTAGAGGAGTGCAGGGAGGATTGAATATTCACCTACGGAGACTTGAGAGAACCGGTGCTTTAAAGCCAAGGACAGTGGGGATATTAGGAAGGTAAAGGGCCTATTGAGTACCAAGCTATCTTGGCCTGGCACTTAATCAAAGGGATTAAAGCTTGGGAAGCCAAGCCCACAGGTTATCCTCCAGGAAGCATACCAAGTAGTTATCAAAAGCACCAAAGTTCAAAGCAGCACAATTTTCCTATATTAGAAGTGTTTTGGTCAGAGCCCTCAGGCTTGTTTCTAGGTAGAAGAATTGTGTTAGAAATGTTTTTGCTTGCAAGCTTACAAGGGAAGAGGAATGAGCGGGTTCTTGTACTTAACTGAAGACCTGAGTCCATCGGGCTCAGCGAAGTGTGAGCAATTACTCCCAGACTCTGCCTCCGTCTCCAGAAAACATGATACGCTACCATAATCGTGTCCCACAGCCAGAACAGGGTGGGGCAGTGTATTTGTTACAATTAACCTAAACACTTAAGGACAGCTGTCAGTAGGGGATATAATTATCAGTTAGATTAGCCTGTTTACTGCTGCATACAGTTAGTAGAAATTCCAGTAGCCATAGAATCTAAACCATAATTTAGCAAGTAAAAAAAAAAAAAAAAAAAAAAATCTTTGTTCCTACTGAATACTGTGGCAGCTCAAGGAGAAAGAGGAACAGACAAGACATAAGAGGGGTACTCTACAACAGCAAGTAGGACTGTGGCCAAGCTGTTTACACATAAGAGTTATGCTTAAGGGATCAGTGTGATATGTTTTGTGAGATTTTCTTTGACATCTTTAATTAGCCAAGCATAGGGTCAGTGGTCTGAATCTTAATGTGAGGGGGTTTTGAAAGTGAAAAATCCCATGACTCCTCAAAAAACTTAATTTATCTGTTTAATCATTGTAGCCTTTACAGTAGCGCAGAATACCTCAAACACAATCATGATTGCATCAGATTGTCCAGTAAAAATATAAGAGCTGCTGGACAATCTGAATTTCCCTCATGGGGGATGAATAAAGAATCTCTCTAAATCCCATAAGATACTAATTAAGATTGTCAGGTTTAGTGTTTTAGTCAGTCTTGGGTTTCTCATGCTGAAAACGTGCTTTGAGGGTCTTGATACAAAACACAAGAGAAAACAATATTGGGACATACAATATGGTATCACATATGCATGCCTGTTAAAGCATTTATCAGTTATCATATGACATCTGAGTGAGAAGAGCCCCAAATGCAAGTGAAACAACTAGAGGCTAATAGTTATAAACATACTTCCTGCTTTTCTCCCAGACTATTGCCAAGGCTAAAGTGCGCCAACGTCACTTCATGAAAAAGAATATTTATCCATTTGAGCCCATACAGGCCTTGTTATGATTAAATCAGCCTGGTCGCATATTTAGCATGTTCATTACAAAGCTTCTAACCTGCCAGGATCCTGGTATGGCTTCAATAGTCAGACCCCATCTGTCTGACGTTAGAGCATTGGAAACAGATGGGCCTTTAATTGTATTTTTGTCCAAATTGCAAAATAGCTACTTGGGAAAGAAGCTAAAATAACATACAAACAACAGCAACTATGATAACAACTGTGACTGGAATGAAATGAGTACAGTAAGAGATCAAAAACATAAGGCGTACAAATTCAGCTCTGCTCTTTGAAAAGGGATCCCCCCCTAACATTACTGGCCCAGTATTGATTTACTCTGCAATTTCATGTTTCTGTCCCCATGCCAGCTCCACCATCTCCGTTGAGCAGGAGGTCCGGCAAATAGCACTCATCAGATTTTTCCAAAACATAAAAGATTGATACCTTGCTTCTTTGCAGACAAAAGAATAATTGAGGAAGGGTTGAAATTGGTATTTGTAGAAAGAAGCATTGCAACAAAAAGTGGATACCTAGGCCCCAGAGTTAGTTCAATAAACCATAATAGGAAAGTTTGCAGAAAGGGCATTGGTGTGATGAAAAATCTGTATCGTGCAAAAAAGAGCCATGTTTATCTATTAAATCCTTCAAATATTATCCCAGGATATGTGGATTGCACTGGCACTTATGCAAGACAAAACTACCAAAATTGTGTTTGAACACTGAACTGTGATGACAATAAAATGGGTAAATAGCTAACAATTTCATGGAAAGGTTTATAATAATACTAATGCTTGCTTAATAATTTTCCCCTAACTTTAGGCACTAAAACCTGCAAAAGAGGCTAAATCTTTTTTCCAACCACTGCTAGAAGTGCAGTGTATGTGAACCGCCTCCCTCTCCTTGCAATTTTCAGCCATGGACGAAAGGGAAAGAACAGATAAACAGGCTTTTTTTTATATATTTCAGTCCAAATCACATCAAGGTATAAACAGTAAGCCCAGAGCACATCTCCTATTCTTTTTCAAAGTAAGTCCTGCTGTTCCATTTCAAATACCTCGGGGTTATGGGTCATAATGCTGCTTTCCAGCTTCTGAACACGTTTATTCAGGCATCCTACTGTAAATAGGGGGAGATTCAACATCAAATATCTCTATTCCCCATGCTGGCCCTTTCGTCTGTTCTGAGTGGATATGTGCTTTTGGCTAACAAAGTAATGGTTTCTTCTCTTCTCTTACCAGACTCTGAATACCAAGTGACAAAATAATTGAGGTGAGTGCTGAATATAGTTCTCTTTGGTGTTGGAACGCACTAAGCAAGGCCCTAAATAGAACTAGCTAAGAAATGAATCAAGTTGGCAAAATAACCAAAACCTAAAGATAACATAAAGTCAATATATGTCAGGAAATTTAATTAGTGTTAGCTCACGTTATGGCTCACAGCTCTTAGGCCATTAAAGGGGTAATAAATGTGTTATAAAGCTCTTACAAGCCCCTAAGGCCATTAAGGGCTGAGCTGCAGAGCTGTTTACGAGATTGTTTATTACTGGCTAGGCTTATCATCATTTACCACACAGGGGTGGCTAAAACGAACTCTATAAATAGCAGATTCACTGGTACTAAGCCAAGCTAAACAAGGCTGCTATAACTGGAATATATGAATTGTCACAAATGCATCCAGTGGCAAGTTGAGGCAAAAAGAACAGGAGCAGAAGAGTGGAGGAGAGCTGAGAGGAGAGCAGAGGAGAAGAGAGGAGAGGAGAGGGCAGGGTGACTAGCAGGTGGCTTCATATTGTCTCTATCGACCACATATGTCCCATCCACTGCCGAACTGACAGGTAGGGACACAATATGTTGACCCAAGGGCCTGTTAAAGACCTGCAAGTGGATAAATATAGAGCAGTGGGAGAGCATAGGTGTCTTAAATGACATATCTAATGATGCTCATCCGGTGCAGTCTATATCCTCAGTTCAGAAGAGGCATATGAGAGCACAACTGCTGGGTGCCGGCAAAGTCACAGCACTAACTGTTGAGTCTTTAAAGTAAACAATGATAGCAACACAATTGTGTCTCTTATTCTGTCTTCGACCAACACCATCCTCGTCTAACAGCTGCATACACAGTATAAACATAAACAGCCCTATGCGTCATTTGGATTTGTGGTGAATGGGAGAGATTCTTATTAAGCCTTTGCAGCTGTGTGTGTTCCATTTGCATATGAGAAAACCGTTTCAAAAGGCTGGTCTATAATGCATAAGAGCCTTTTAGGGTGTGTTTACTGCAACACTCTATTCCTCCCACTGACAATCCATGCATGGGTTTTGCATCATTTTGTGAGACATGTCAGTTTTGAATTATTCAGCCACTCATCTCTTCCACAGCACTGCATTTAACAAACACATATGCACATTCACATATAAAAAGACAGAGTGGTCTACAAGGATACTACAACAGCACCTCAGTCAGTCCCTTTGGAAAGGAGGGAATCCTATTACCTATCTGTCACAACCTGTCGGATGCCTTTTCCTATGCCAGGCCGCCTTTGTTAGAGGGGAATTCGATGTACACCAGCAGTCCATTTAGAGGCTGTCTGCTCTGTGTACTTTAATGGGCCCTGGGCCTTCAGCGTCATGAGGAGAAGAAAACACAGTTCAATTTCCCCTCACAAGTGCATAAAACAAGCACGTCCACTGTACGAGCTGCATGCATAATTCACTGCCGGTGAGTCTTAAACGCTGCTGAAATATACATGGTGGCATATGCAAATGTAGCAGTGCTCTCACATGCTGTACTTGCTAAACAGACAACAAGAGAATAGCATGCCACCAGACAGCCCCTTCTGGACAGACACTATGTAGTACAGCATGCGACTATATGTGTGCGTGTTGAGGGGGTGTTAGCTGTGCATACTACTGTGCAAAGGCCTTGAATGTGTAGCGAAATGTGGCAGGCCTTGCTATACGCTTAAATGTACACCGACACCACTGTATCCAACCCCACGGTATTTAAATCAGATGTAAGCTTTCACACCGTGACATGGAAAAACACAGATGGTACGGTGTGGTTTTACCACTTTTAGCTAATGTGACACAAACTGGGTCCAGAAAATACAAATTTAGGCCTGAGTAGAGTTGAGGTGGAGCAAACATGCCATGAATCCTCCTTTCTGTTTCTCATTTATATTTTTCTTTTATGAATCTCTTTTTTTTAAATTGCTGCCATGCTAGGGGGACAACAGTGTTAAGAACAGTATGGTTTTGTTTTTTGAACCAGCATCTAGGGGTCATTAGAGGAACTACAGGTTAAAAGTCTAGACTGTAGATTGGATTTTCAGTTTATGTGCACCAGCATGTGTCTGTGAGCGTGTGTGCAATCTTTGTTGAGGGATGTTGACGAGGGAGGAGGAGGAGAAGGCAGACTGGTGGTGTCAGGTTTTATAAATGATGAAGGAAATGTCTTTATTCCAGGTCTGGACACCCCCACCACTTTTCCCTCCTGGTGCGTGTGGTGATGTGTGACTGTGTGTGTGGTTTGGACCAGGCACTGGCTCAGTCCGATTCCCAGCAGTGTATCTTTAACAGGGCCTTCCTGCCGGGCTGCCAGCCTGTTCCCTCTTGACAGGACAACAGCCCAGCTGACGCCCCCACAGCCCTGCCAACACAACCCACCCCTTTGACCCACAATCTGCTCCTGTACTAATGGAAGGAGGGTGGGAAGTGATTAAAAGAAAGAAGAGAGCAAATGCAAATAAGAAAAAGACAAAAAGGAAAGGTCTCCTGCCTTTTTACACAAAGCAGGTAATTTGGGCCTCTGTGTGAATACGTGATACTCAAAGGATACATTTTAGTGGATTCCTTTAAATTGTGTGCACACAAATGATATAAAAGTGCCCTATTATGCATTCGTAAGGACTTGCTTCTGTTCACAACAACCAAGATCAAGTTTATCTCAGGTCATACTGGGTAAGACACATCGTACAAAAGGGACAGGTTACTGATTTATCAGAGGACTAACACAAATACAGCCAAATCTGTATGCACAGCCATAACCACATTCAAAAAATTCAGTTTTTTTCTTTTTTCAAGACACCCAAATAAGGGAGAACATATAAAGGCCACAACGAAAACCACTGAGCCACCACAGCCCAGATGCACAGTTAAATTAATCTGATGGCGTGCCTGTCTGTGCAGAGAGGAGGAATTTTAATTTTTATACTATTCCATAGCAACATCTCTGACTACAGACAAATAAATAAATAAATAAATAACTGTGGCTAGCTGTACAAAGACAGTAAAAAGTATCCAATTACAAAAATAATATATAGAACTAACAGTAAAAGATGTAGTAATCAAATGCTGCTTAAGATATAAAATAACACTATCTGACCAAGTGAAAAGTGAATGGGGAATTGCAGACATGTGGTCATTAAAGCTGAACTTGACATTCATTGAGCTCCTCATGTGCTGTGGATATGATATGACATTTATACTGGGGCAGTTTTTTTTAGGAGCAACATGTTCTCTTGTTTTTATGTGAATCTGTATTTTTTTCTTTTCTTAAAAAAAAAAAAAAACATTACTATACTTTTACTGACTTCAATATAGCTGAAATTCCATTGCATAACTGCTCATTTTAAGTTACCCTGCATTCTTAGAATGTGATTATAAGGCAGCTCTAGTCACAGACTGCACTCACAGTTGATGCATTGGTAAATTTTCATGCATATTGCAAGTAAAATCAGAATGAAAGGTGTAATGCATATTTGCCTTTGTGCTGTCACATATGTACAGTGAATCTGGCCTTCAGTGCACATGTGCAGCTGCCAAAGCTGTGGTGTCACTGGTGTTCACTGGTGTTGAACAGTGTGTTAACAGGATGTGTAATGCGGTGTGCTGGTCCTGTGCTGCAGCCAGGCCTGGGTGGCAGCAGCACTGTAGGCTGTAGTAGGGCGGTTATCATGAAACAGTTATGTAGCTGCTCTGCTGGGCCAGTCTAATTACAGGAGAACAGCGTGCACCAGTCTGGGCCTCCAAATGGCACCATATGTTTTCCCAGACTAACCGGCTGAATAAATGCCATTTACCCATTCAGGATGTACAGTGCTCTGTGTCTGGGAATCAGTCACTCACACTCACATAAAACCATTAACAACACCCTACCACCCACCTCCAGCACATATAAAACTCAGCTGTCCATAATTTACCCTGCTCACCCCACCATGTATCCTCACACAGCTTCCTGTTCAGTTTAACCATTTACAAATCATATTGTAAGTTTGTCTATGCGTCTCTTACACACATAGACTGACATTTTGATGTTGTTGATTGTTCCGTAACGGGTTTAGTTAATGAAAAGGGTCTGGTTAATCAGAAGCAATAGTTCCAAAAAGCCAACAACAGTATGAAGGTGTGGCCACTTCCATCTGTCTTTACTTCGGTGACATGTGGTGAGAGACCTGTGCAGTGAACATGATAAGTAACTTTTGGCTTTACTGGTAGGACACTACAGTTTTCCCATCTAGCTACTCTAAGTCTTTGCTGCTTGTGCTGCTGGTATTTTTGAAAGTCAATACAAATACCTCAGAAACAGTATTCAGCCAGGGGTTATGCAAACTACTGTATTTTGGCCTGTCCTCCATCTAAGTATAAGAAGAGAGTAATATTTACTTTCTCAAATAGATCTGTGTCAGTAAATTCAAAACTATCAATTTGCGTGGAAGAAAAAATAAAGATGGTAATGTAATCTCACATCCTTATCCTAAGCTATAAACCAATAACATGGTTTATCATGGTGTAATAATACAATTTAATAAGGTTCTGACACACGTTAATGGTGATGCCTTTTTTCATTTAGCTTTGATGTGAACACTGAGTATTTCCCTACCACCACTCACTGGCAAAATTGCAATCACAGTGTCACTGATAACAAGAACATAATTCTTTGTGGTTACGAAAAGCTGACAACATTTGTATCATGACCTCTTTTTTGGAAAAGCTCCCTGTATCATTACTTGATAGACCTATCACACATCATCAGTTTGTTAATGAGAACAGCCCAGGCAGAAGCGGTCACAGATGCCTATCGAGGGCAGAAAACAAAAAGAGAATGTAAGTAAATATGGACTGTAATTAGTATGACAAGGTTGAAAAAACAGATAACACACCGCAGCAGCCTCAAGGCCCTCTCTTTCACGCATGCACATGTACAATTGCACATGCACAGGACACACAGATACTCTCACACACACACACACACACACACACACACACACACACACACACACACACACACACACACACACACACACACGCACACACAAAAGCTCTTGACACACACATACTCACACACACACACACACACACAGGGAACAAATCAAATGTTTTAATCAGCTTGCTACAGCACATAATGAGGATTCACTAAGCCCCAGTTATCAGCTGCCATCGGCCACTTACTTGTGCCTTCAAAGAGCTGATTTTTCGCTTCTTCTACAACCAGCTTAACAGAGTAGCTACCAAGAGTGAACACCGTCTGTGCATGTGCAATAAAACTCGGAAAGTGTAAAGTGATGTTTCAGCAAATGATACATATATGGCAGCAATTATGTGCAAGTGGAAAAGACAGTGCAGCCTATGGGGGAAATGTGTGGGAAACTGAATACAGTGGCTGTGCATTACAACATGGAAATACTACAAAAAGGTTGACTAAGGTCTTGGTTTGACATCACATGAAAGCAAATGATATGCCATGCCACAGTCCATAATTTCTGACGAAACGTGCAGTGACCTTACAGTGCATAACTCCAGTCACTCCTACGCTAACAGATAGTGTAGCAGTTTTGAGTGCACGCACATTATAATGCTGTGCAGAATGCACCTGGCCAAGCCACTCCTGCAAGCGGAGCAGAAGGCAATCACATGAATCAGTCAAGTCATTTACAGCCAGGCTAGTTTTCACACAACTGCTGGTATTTCAGACTTCTTACTCAACTGTCCAGGTGTGTATATGAGGTGCACTGTATGTGCAGAGTACAGGTGGTTCGCCTGGTGCAATTTCTGGCTTCATCACAGCTCCAGTCCTCCAGCTGGAGAAGTGGTAACCCACGAAATGACCAAACTGAGAGTCCTCCTGTCCTTGTCTCCTTCCTAAGTTAAAAACAAAATTACCACCGTTTGGAAAGTGTAACTGTGTAAAACATATAAACAATTCCTCAGCAAAATATTATTCAAAGTGTGGCTGAAACACAGAAAAGCTGTCCCTTCTTTGCCTGAGGTTGCCATGCATGTCATACTTAAAGCAAGCTAACTCGAGCGTCTGTACCAACATCCAGTGCAGTCTGCTGTAAAATAAATGACACCGTTAGCTGCAGTCTCGCAGGTGAAATGTGCTGCTGCTACAATTATTCTAATGCCAGCAGGCCAAAATGCCAGTGCTACCAAATGCTGCTGTCAACCCAGGGGTTTAATTAGTTTGGCACATGTGCCACTTATAATCACCTGCCATTACCAGTTCTGGCTGCATCTGCTTACACGTCTGTCAGCGCTGGGCAGACTGTGTACTGTATGTGTCTAAAGGGTTCAGGGAGCGTACTGGACAGTGGGTTGGTGATTGTATATTTTGGCAACAGAACACAGGCCTCAACCACATGATATCTAGACACAAAAGATTCAGTGGCACCGGTTCTTTACAAAAACTGTGTATATTGATATACACATATTCATAGGGAGAACATAAAATGAATGAAACACAGGTGTCTCTTTTCAAAGTGTATATTAAACATCTTTAGTCAAAGTAGCTGTCACCTTCAGCCAGGACAATTTTGTTAGTGGTACAAACTTGACGGCAGTGCATCTGTACAGTTGCTTTGTGAAAACAGAGGGGAGCAGGGCTTCGTAGTGACAAACTGCATTGTGAATAGAGCTACACCTCAGGCCGAATACATCGCATTGTGATTTCATGAGCGCTGGAAGATGAGAAAGAAGAAGAAGAAAAAAACTTCAGGGTGGGTTGTGAATCTCAACCCAAAACAGGAGAAATAGAAGTTAAAAGTGAATCGTTCACTCCCCCCTGGTGTAGCATTGGCTAGCTCTAGGGCTGTAGTAGGAGGAGAGGAGGAACAGGAGAAGAAGAGGAGCCTCTGGCTCTCAAAGTCATGTGACCACTGAGCTCAATATCTGAGGGATGGACCTCAGGCTGTGTATTTTGTTATTAGATCATGAACTCAAGTGTGTGTGTGTATAAACATATATATATGCGATATGTGTGTACTGTACTGTGTATGTGCAGCACAGCACATACAGGCATTCCCAAAAACAATACTGCAACTCAGTTTTTCCAGATTCACCTATGTCTGCCAGAAAACAATAGCTCTAACTGTCTCTATTATTTTCCGAAAGTTCCCATTTAGCACTAAACCAAGGCTTCAATACTGTGCTGCCTCAAAAACATCTGTCGGGGACTTGTGTGGCTACACTAATTACAAATATCCGCAGTAATCCTGCGCCGATAAGAGAGTCATTACTCCACCAGACATTTATCACTATGGGATTGATGACCCATTTCAGAGGCAGCCTTTGTACGGAGAAGTGAAATCGCTGATATCCCTTTTATCCTACATCGCTACTGAAGCCATCCATTCGTCAGGAGGCAAGCTAGTTAGAATTGTAATTAACAGCTATGGACTTTGGCCCTAATAGAATTTTTGCAGGGAACTGCAGACTGACAGAGGAGGGAATGAGGGGGGAGTAATGTGTTTTTCTTTTCTTACTAATTACCACTTGGAGTGACTGTCTGTTGAGAAGGGCTGCTCTACTCTCTTTCAAGAAAGTGCTAAAGCAGCATTCCAGATTTTCCAAATGCAGAATTTCTGTATATTTGTAAGTTTTCAGGCATAACCATTAAGAGATGCATTCACAGGCACACTGTTTCAGTGCAATAATCTGTCACAAACACACATTCACATTCATAGGTCAAACATAAAATATGCGCTTCCCTGCTCACAAGTTATGGGTTTCCTCTGACTCTTTATTCTCAAGCACACTTCCACACTTCCACACTCTCCCACATACATACACACAGAGTGAAGTAGCAGATGATCACAGCAGGTAAGGTCCAAAGGTCTGGCCACCTGCCGGCCACATCCCATCTCTGTAGCAGTAATGAACAGAGACAGCTTGGGGACCGCCCTTCGCGCTTGTCCCCGCTCACAGTCTCTGTGCTTTGGGGCAGAACTAGGGGGCCCTAGGGTGACTTGGACGCCAGAGATGTTCCACACACTGACAGGCAGGTCTTACCTGGCCAACCTGCTGTACACATTGGCCCAGTAACACACACACTGACACACATACACGCATGGACAAATATGAAGATGCACAAAGACGTGCATGTGTGAGTGTTCATAATATGTGCACACTGGAACTGTTCATGTATTCATGTACCTACGCATATGCAAAAACTGAAGTACACACCTGCACACATACACATACACATACACACTCTGACCTGGTATAATTCCTCCAGCACAAGGCTGGTGACAGGAGCAGCTGCGGCCGTTACGGCAGACAGATGAAATTTTCATAACTATCTCCTCCAACTTCCATCCTCACCTTCAGGATAATTTATGACCTGCCTGCCAGCCTTGAAGAGACAATATGCTTGCTATGAAATGAAGTGTTCCAGCAGTGTAGGTTATAATTAACAGATGAGGAGAGATAGATAAGTGTATATGGGGTGGGAGGGGTGGTGGTGCAACGGGGTTGGGCCCAGGTGGGTGGTTTGTGGTAGACGGGCTGGGAAAAAAAAGGAAAAGATGAATCACATGGCATGCATGCACATACAATGTGCATTTGTGTGTGTATAAACACCATATACATTACTGCATTTAGTTGATTATTTGCTGTGATACTAACATTAAATTGTAAATATATCCTGCCTGAACCCAGCACTGAATGCCTCCAAAACATGTGAAAGTTTTCTTACATCTATTATGCAGACTGTATTTTTAGTGAGTATGAGTATGCTTCTCATACACATATATAAGAGTTTCACTAATTGTTCACAAACTGACTTACCACATGCCAGCATGTATAATGAGTTCAAAAAGTGTACAATGAGTACAATTAGTGCAAGAAGTCCTGCACTGTTACAGTTTTAACCTTATATTTTATGGAGAACTGCGATCCATCTAAGAACAAACAGGATGTGGATCAGATAAACTGTAATGACAGTGTTTCTGGTGAGAACAACCTCCACCGACCCATATTGCTATTTTCTCTGTGTTTGTTTCACATGCCTGCCACACTTCCTCAACCCAGTCATGCTTTATCAGCTCTCTGGAACGTTAGGTTTAACCAGAAAGAATGTTCAGGTTTTCCTGGCTACCAGTAAAACAGGCCTAAACCCATTCCCTCACCCCATTCTCCTTCTTTACCACATTATCTTTTCTACATACAAATTTTGTTTCCATAATAAAAAAGCAGTATTTAATGGTCTTTAACTGTATCTGCAACAACTGTATTTAAATGTCTGTGCCTCTTTTTCTCCTTTTCTTTGCCACATTTCACTGCAAGGCTCCTATTGTGAAATGCATAATTAAGAAATAACTGTTTCAGTTATAACCTATAAGCAATTTAATGCTGTTGTAAGTTATTTAAGGATAAGTAAAGAAATTTAACAAAGAGTGTTATGCAGATTCTTGCAAGTTTCAAGCCTTCCAATCACACACCTAACCACAAAATAACGCATGTATCTTAACGGCTAATTACTGACTTGTTTGAGAACCAGGCAAGATAGCAGTAAGTACATATTTACATGAGTAGAAATTGTTTGTACAGTAAATAGAAGGTAAAGAAATAGCGTCATAACTCATCTTGTTCAAAGCACATTCTTGCAAAATGTACTTTCCAGCCTGGGAGCTAACTATGATGGGAGAACGATTTCTACAGCTACAGCAGCTGTGAGGTTCTGCTAAGGTCAGGCCATGTCATGCATAACTGACTGATTGCTAAACAAGGGTGGGTGCATAAGAGAAAAAAAAAATTCATAATTCACAGTCAGGCTCACACAAACACACACCTCACAAACACCCAGGCCACAGGCGATCTCACAGCATGCATGTAAACGATCTAAGGGACCGCACAGACTTGTTTTAGATAAAGACAGACAAATTAGACAACAGAGTCTTAGGCGAACCACTGCGCTTGCGCTAATTACAGACTGGCCACTGATGAAAGAGACGCATGACATGTCCTTATTTGTTTTCTCCTCCATTGCCCTGAAACAAGTAAACACAGCAATGTTGACGACGGTGATACAAAGAAAAAGACATGAAGACAAAAGGAATAGTGAACATGGTTGTGGAATCAGAGTTCCACCCACCACACAGGTGTTTACCCACCATCGCAGTGAACAAACCCCTCGGGTAAAGAGAAACAAGGGCGCAACCAGCAAAACTCTTAGCTCGTGACTGATGCCAAGGAAAACAGACTGAGCTGCCCTGTCTGTTCTGTTTGCAAAACAGGACTTCTGTTGTGGGATGATTTAGAGGCAAATTTGTGGCTGAATTTGAATAACCTCTCACCTCAAGTCATGGGCCTGGTTGACAACATGCCTGGATGCTAGTTAAACGTACTTATAAACAGTTTGATGCCACCGTCTCTTAACTGTACCTCACAAATCCTGTTTCCCAAACCTATCTGTGTGTAAGCTATTCAGAAAGTCATGTAATGACACCCTGCCTACATTCAAAAACTTCACAAAGCCCTCACAATCACTTAAGAAATGACAGCTGAAGACAGC
This sequence comes from Mastacembelus armatus, assembly GCF_900324485.2. NCBI lineage: Eukaryota > Metazoa > Chordata > Actinopteri > Synbranchiformes > Mastacembelidae > Mastacembelus > Mastacembelus armatus. The sequence goes on from NC_046635.1 coordinate 21,599,360, forward strand.
TTTGTTTGAGATCTATGGGAACCTGTGCCCAGCAAACCCTAAACAGAGTGAGTTGTCAATATGGTGCCTCCATTTCTAAGGCTTTTAGAATCTCATTGGCCACAGACAAGGCTGTGGTTTGTCCATCTTTATTGTGGACATGACAGTGACAATCTTTCCAACTGCCATTCTGGGCAGGGCCCCTCCATTGTCTCCAAACTCCCCGTCCCACCCCAGTGCAGGAATAAGGGCGGGGCCTGTCAGTGACAGCACAAAAGAAATGTCACCACTCCTGGAATGAAGTGCCAGCTGACTATGGTCTCTCTCCTCCTTTTTCTGTGACACTATGCATCTCCACAGGGGTGCAACTGGTAGCTGACAATACCAGCGGGGTCATCCCCGGCTGGGCACAGCTTCAACCACAGCACTGTGGCCCCTGGTGACCCTTGTTTTTGATGACAGACTGGGCCTTTTGTATAGCAGTGCCCTGTCCAGGTGAGGACAAGAGAGGATGACAATAGGAGGAAACATAAAGCCCATGACCCTGTGGGGTCATGGGTCAAGCTGGACAGCTGAGTGATGAGTGCAGCTGTGGACACGTGGGCCTCCTTCTCCGTCCTTTAACTCTGCCTGCGATGTCAGCTGAAGTCGTCTTTGTCGTGAGATAAAGACCTCACTAACTCTCAACAAGTCAAAGAAATGTAATAAACCCAGGCAACAGATGTACTACACCACAGACCGTGAGTGATATGGGTCAGCTTTTTGTATATTCACTGGATGTGGAATGGAATTAAATAATAAAAAAGACATTTGCCTATTATTATTACAGAATTCAAATGTTTGCTTATTTACGTAAAAAATTCATTTCTTTATATATGTTGTCTATATGCTCTCTGTAGTAAACACAAAAAAATCTTACAAACATGAAAATTTTGCGAAGAATGTGAAAAATGTCCTCACCTAAGTTTATTTTCTCAGTTTAATATCCTGTACAGTGTTTCTGGGACCAACGGATGAACATGATTTATTTTCATCTCTGGCTGCACTTCCACAGAATTTGCCAGCTCCCCCTTGTCTCTTGATATAAACCTAAAAGGCTGTAAAATTGCAACACTTTAACTCTTTTCAGTAACAGATTGTGCCTGCCTGTTTTGCTCCCCTCTCTAATCTCCGGAGGAACAAGTCTGTATCAAAGAAGTATTTTAAAATTTGTTGTGTATTACCACCCAAAGCCTATTAAACAATGGGCACCTCCAAACTACCAGGATTCACACATCCTAAGCTTCCCAACTGTTTCTGATGCCAAAGGTCAATGGCTGCCTACTCTCCTACCGGCCCACACTGAGAGATGGGAGGACAGGGTTTGCCAAGTCAGGCACAAACCATGCTTTGGGTCATAAACACCTCTGCCTGTCTCCCCTCATCTTTTCTCCTCCACAAAGGTGAGTTGGGTTTGCACTCTGTTAATCTTTCACTACAGGCCCACTTGCCTTTACACTGGCCCACTGGAGAACAGAGGAGGGGAATGAAAGAAGGGTAGTAAAAGACGAGAGTGGATAAAAGAGCAGGAAGAAAAAGCCATAGAGAGGGCCAGATGGGCACCTTCACAGTCCATTTATCAAACCCAATGTGGCCCTCCCCTCCCCTCCCTGCTGCTCTCATGTCCTAAACCCCCATGTAATTCTGTAATGATTTTCATTATCATATAATGACCTTACAAAGCCTACAGCAGTTTGCATGGTCAGTACAAAATTCGCAGCTGTTCCCTTCAGTGTTTGCTTGCCGACTGTGACAAAGCTTTTTTTGTTGTTTTTTTCTGTTGGTCAGAGCAGTGACCTCTAAGCTACAGAAGGTCAGCATGAGGTCACTTTGTCCAAGAGATTTAAAAGTAGTCATACTGTAAACATACATTTTCAAAATACCATAGCATCTTGCCAAGTACCTACTTTTAGTAAGTTAAACAAGGGAAACAAGGGAAATTTGTTCGATTTGACTACTTCCATTGTTTGTCAGTTATTAGATCATTTAACCTGCAGTTGCATAGATGTGTAACAAGATGGATTTATATTTAAAACCTAATAATTCCAGTTCTGGTGCCACTGGGATGTGGTATTTCCTATATTAGGCATGTTCCCCAGAGGTTGTGCCTTGCTCTTCAATCTGCACTTCCTGTGTGGCACACTCAACTGCTCTGCTACGGTCCAGTCAACCACACACATACTGTAATAATCCATCTATTTCCAGGGAACTCACGGGGCATTTACCAAAGGGACACAGAGGGCAGCATCTATCAAAGAATTCACCATGTGCATCGGGAAAACCCAGTTACCAGAAAAGCTCATAAGAATAAAAAAGCAGTCATAACTTTGTTGGCTCAGAGTGAATGAATGGACTGCTTTTGCTAGCATGGCAAGCCGAGGCATCACTCATTCTGAGTGCCCATAAGTCACTTGTGAAGAACCACTGGTCACTGGGTCCAATTCCTCTTTCTTTACTTCTTGCTAGTGCTAAAAATGCCCCAGAGGCAAAAAAAAAATGGTTAGCCAGCAGGCCCACGTTGCAGCGCCCAGAGTGCTGCTTTAACTGGTGTTTAAGAAACAAAAGTCAGCGAGAAACTTAATCAATCAGTGCTAGTTGTTTATGTTTATATGCCTCTAGCAAGAGTCATCAATCATGTTTTTTTTTTTTTTTCACTTTTTTCCATCCTTTTGCAAGTATTATGTGGTGAGTGGAAACCATGAAAACAAAAGGCAGTATTATGATAAAAGCTTGCCTGTTGCATATTCTGTACATCTGTTAATAACATCAGAATGAATCAAATTAATTTCAAAAGCCCTATTTTGCTGAGTGCTTTTATGAAAATAAATGAAGGTTTGAAGAACATTTGATTGAAGTGAACTAAATTCCTTCACTTTGTATCTGTTCCTATAATATACTGTATCTTTACTTTTTCCGCTAAGTAGCAACACAACCTTTTCTTTCTCCACAAAGAATGAGTGAGGCAATTCTTAAGCCTCAGACGGAAATCTCTAAACAGTACCAGTACATCCCACTTAACATTGCACAGAGCCATGTTTTCAGTTTTGTGTAAATGCTATCTGTTGACAGCCACTTGACAGGATGACCTCTGGCTTTTTTGTAAGTGGGACAGAGGGGGTTAGAGACAGATATTCAATGTGTGTAAAGGGGAGAGGAGGTATCAGGAGCAACTGGAGTTCAAACGTTTTGTGTGAGTTGCTTGCCCTCCACCAAAACTAATCTAATCAGTCTCTCTCTGCTGATAGAATAAACGTCTGTCTGCCCTGCCGACAAGGACCGAGCATTTCCTGGCCTGTCTGTGAAACTAGCTGTCAGTATCTTAGGGTGGGCTGAGCAACGTCTAAGGTTAGACATGGTTAGTAGGTGGCAACATTGCATTGTGGGTGGTGGGGAGACGGTGCTGATGTTCAGTTGGAGATGGGTGTGGCGAGATGGTTTCTAGCTTTCAGCACCTGTATCTGGAATGCAACATGCATCAGAGCAGGCCCTTCATCAGACTTGTGAGGCGGCGGGCGTCGACACAGCAAAGCAAGGTGTGTGGAAACAGCTTGTTTACAAGGCTCATCTGGATGGGGCATAGTTAAGGGTCAACTAGAGGGGACAACTCAAAACAGAGGGGCGCTGTGGAAAGATGAGGGCAGCAACACAGCAGGAAATTAACATAAATCTTTCAAAAGAGAAAAAAAAAAGTTGCTTATAGAAATTTCTAGTCTGTGTATTCCGCCTCTGGCGCTTTTTCCCTCTTTAAGCTCTGGAACATGTCTGGTCCAAAGTGTGGCTGTTTCTGTGACACTAAGGTCAAATCTGCTGATAGAGACAATAAGCAGAAAAACCTATGTGAATACAATGCTAGTGTATATATGCATGCCAGTGTTTGTGTGTGTCCCTGCTAGTGCTGAGGGGGAGAGTGACTGAGAGACTGAACAGCTAAAATAACACCATGGTGTGTGTGTGAGGCCCTCCTTTATCTGAATGAATGGTCAGTGTTCTAATCCCTGCTCTCTCTGCCCTTATCTGGGAGGAAGGAAGTGACTAAGCTTATCCAAGACACACGTGTCGTTGTGATAGCTGTGATAGCTGCCAGGCCCACGAACCACAAACAAACGCCAACTACACCACTGGATACCTGCGGAATTCACATTCACATTTTTAGAAGGAATCATTGCCAACACACACTTAATGAAATTCAAATAATCCTTGTGGTGATTTCTGATTATTCAGGGTGTGATGACAATTGCTGAATTACACATGAACACGAACCATTTAGTGTTACTATCATTCTACATATCAATATCAATAGCTTTAGTCGCAGTGAGTGAAATAAATTATCACGCTTGCTTGTAACCTCTTTTTGTGTGCAATCATACTGTAGTCACATGTGCACCTAAGGTTTTTTGTGTCCCATTTCCTTAATTGAGGAAGGCATAAAAAGTTTGCTAAATATTTGTGTCTGTTATTTATTGGTTTTGATGCTTATATAAATATTCACATTCTGCCTGCTGACTCTTTACCCTTATGAAATCAGATTGTTTAGGAATATGGTTTAACTTGAGTAAAATCACAGTATAATTTACTTTGAGTAAATGTTTTTTTTGTTTGCCTATGTTATTTATAGGGTTTGAGCCTGGAAGCTCATACTTTTCTCTCACTGAAACAGCTAATAATCACCGCTGGCTGGTTTCTACAAACAACATGAACATGCTGCACTTTTTACCAATGAAATTGTCATGAACAATTTATAGATCTCCTGTGATCTTGTTTATAGGAACTAGAATAGAAAACACACATTTATATGCACTTTTCTGAGCGTTCTGCAGTAAAACCTGAATATGCGCTGTCTTTGTGTAAAAAACAAGAACATTTAAGATTTAAAATATTAAGCAGTAAGAAGTTAATTTCCAAAATAAGTTTGGAATAAAAGTTCCTGTGATTGATGGTGTTTCGATTATGCTCTTGCTACATATCACTAGAATTTATCTGTCTCAGACATCTGTCAGAGATTTATTTTTCGATGTCCAACAGACAGAACCAAGTTGGTGGTGCATTGTGTTACCTGTCTCTCCATGTCTGTCTTTGCTGGTGTCTGTCTGTCAAGGCAGACAGCAGAGTTTCTGCCATCTCCCTCCTTCCCTCCGCTGCCTGGTCCTCCTCCTCCACTGTAGTCAGGAACAGCATAGTCTGAAAAATAGAAGCAGGGTAGATGAAAAAAATAGAAGTTAAAAAAAAAAGGAAGTAAATGAAATGAAGCATAAACAACAATTGTATCATCTGAGCCACTGGGGGGGAAAAAGCCATTCCAAAACCTATCTAAATGTATTTTAAAACAAAAGAAAACTGGCTTCTTAAAACATTTATCGACTGGTTTACCAGGTACATCCTTGAAAACAATCAGCCTTTTGGCTCTGTCAAATGGTGGCTTGGTGGTTAGCACTGCTGCCACACAGCAAGAAGGTCCCTGGTTGGAAACCCAACAGGGGCCTTTCTGTGTGGAGGTTGCATCTTCTCCCTGTGGTCGTGTGCGTTTTCTCCGGGCACTCTGGGTTCCTCCCAAAAACACGTACGTCAGGTTGATTGGTGATTCTAAATTGAGTGTGCGTGTGTGTGGTTGTTCGTCTATATGTGGCCCTGTGATGGACTGGTGACCTGTATACTCCTGCCTTCCACCGGAATGAGCTGAGATAGGCTCAGGTGTAATCAGTCACAAACCAGCACGTGTTGCATATCCCTGTGCCCCTAAATAGGAATAAGAAGGTACAGATAATGGATGGATGGATGAAAATGTATGGAAAGACTACCTGACACAATTCCCTCCATCTCTGAGCTTCTATACTCAGTTTAGAAATTACACAGCTCTGTGCAAAGACTCTATTATAACATCCCTGGGATGGTGACATACAGTAAGTCTAGTATAAAGTCAGTTTCACATCAGAGGATGGGCAAATTACACCCAATATTAGAGTGTGAGTCAATTAATCACGTCCTGCACAGCACAGTGTAATGTGTGAGTATCCCCCTGTTGAACATGAATTACAGGCCGGCTTAAAGTGTGACGTGGCACATCAGTGCTAATCTGAGACATCCTGGCAAACCTTCGCCTCCAAGTCCTCCACAGCCTCTAAGCTGGTTGAGAAGGAGTCAAATGAAAAAGGATCTGGCAGCCCAAATTAAATGCAGTGCTGTCAGCCACACTCAAATCCCTCTTTCCCCTTACCGTCTCCCTCTTCTTCTCTACCCTTCACAGACTCTTTCCCTCTCTGAATATCCTTAAATATCTCCCCCCTCCTTCTCCCAGCCTCTGAGAAGTGATGGATCTGTAACTCTGACTGACTCTGACGCCTTGTTAAGAACAGTCTCTTCCTGTCACATCCACCAGTCAAGCACGTTCATTTCTTCCCATTAACAGTCACTCGCCTCCCCAGTCATCCAACCTTCTTTTCAAAAAACCCACAATGTAAGGGAACCTTCATTTATTCCCCTCTCCCTTTTTTAATCCCTTTCCTTGACAATCCACCTGTCTGTCTTAATTCATGTGAAGATAGGTTTGATTGCCTCTCTATGTGTCTCCAAAGGAGATGAGTGTGATTTTCAGACAGAGTAATATGCTTACTTTCTCCACACCACACAGGACAGGTGTCAAAACACGTGCTGGTTTGTGACTGATTACACCTGACTCGGAGGAGACACCAAAGATTACGGTGACCAGGAGGAAGCAGGGCCAGCTGTACTGCCTATGAAAACTGTATCTTTCAGTTTGGATCAAACCCTGTCCTCCTGGAATGAGTGACAGGCTAAGAAAGAACCAGAAAGTGCATTCAGACTGTATCACCATCGTAGCTGATAGACATCATACTGCCTTGGTGGCCATGTAGCACAGTTTGAATGTTTCAAGCACAGCGCTCAAGAGTAAGTGATTCGTAGTTGATCTGAAACCTGCTCTGGTGTGTTTCTGTGTGTGTCTAAGCTGTTCTCAAAGCTGCATGAAAGGAAAGACAGCACAGTCCCATCAGCTTAATTTTGAACAAAATTAAACTGAAGCCACAGCAAAAAATGAACTGTTAGACTAAGACAATACATCACGTTTGTACATCATCCCTTGTTGTGTATCAGAACCTATAAACTGATTGCCAAAATACAAATCACCAAGCTTTTCGACCCAACTCAGTGCGAGTGTTAACATCTGCCAAAACCTTCAAGTCTGCTCACCTACTCCATTAAACACAATAAACACACCAGCAGCAATAGCTTTAGAGGAGTGCATGTACTTTTGTGGGTGTGTATGATTCCTTTTATGTTTGTTCTATGTGATTGTAGGAGAGCCTCTAATGATGTGAGTGTGTGTTACCAAGCATCCTATCCATGAAAATGTGGCCATGTGTGTTTGCGTACCAGAGTGTCTGTGTGTATGATCTTGTGTTTAAAAGAGCCAGTGCTGAGAGAGGCCTTCAGGTTTTGCCCCAGGCTGATCCCCAGGTCATTTAGACACCCCACTGGTTGTTTACTGGTTAAGCCTGGCCTCAGTCAGCCTTAGCCAGACCCCAGCCCTTTATCTCTGGCTCTGTGTTAACATTAATCTGCCCTCTCTTCCCTTCTATTTACCCCTTGATGACAGTAGCTGTCCTCAGCCTCCACATCTCCCAGCCTGTTGCTAACCACATATGTCCACATCACCCAGGGCACATCAAGAGGTGAACGAGAGGACAAGGATGACCTGATACCCCTATATCTGGTCCCCAGACCCCAAACTCAACCCCATATATTTTACTACAGATAGGCAATAAACATTTCTGGCCCTGTGCAGGAGCAGGATAGGTAAACAAATGCAGCCAAGCTGAAGGTGATAGTTTGGTTGGTGGAGAGTTGGAGTGATGATAGCGTTCCAAGCAAAAGCTGGCTGGAGGGCAGCCTGGGGCGCCTCACTAACACCTCAAGGTAGGACTGTATCTTAACACCAACAAGCATCTGTCTATTCCATCATATAACAACATGTCAGTCATTCAATACAAAATAATAAAACAGGAAACTTATTTGTTGCTGCAAATAGCAGTGACAGGTCACATAATAGCTAGGAGACAAGTGCTCAAAGGAAGAAAGGTTAAAAAAAGACATAGACAGAACTCAAGGTTCACACTCAATAAAAAACAGCTTCTAGCTGACCACCAGGAAACAGTTAACACCCAATGAAATGCCATGGCTGACTTTAGACCAATACTTTTAGGGGACCCAGAGTACTGTTACGCTCACTGGCACTCTCTTATAAAGAAATCCTTTTATATTTGCAGGCCACAAACACTTACAAATTTAAATTTCACCTTACAGTTCTTTAAAGAAAAGGTTAGTGTAGAGCCCAGAATAGACAATCCAAATTATGGATGGTTATCTAAAAAAGGTTGGTGGCAAACAAACTCACCAGTAACACCACACATTCCCTGGGTTTTGGCTAGTGGCTGGTGATAGATTGCCTCCTCTCTTAAGTGCACCTCTGTCTGTCAGCCTGGCAACCACCAGGCCTGTCTCCCTGCCATTAGCATGTGCAACAGGCCCAGCGACAGGCCAGCAGCCTCCCCTGTCACTCTGTGTGCCAACATGTTTGTGTGCCCATATGGAGCTAGACATGGTCCTAACTAGTAATCCATCCTACTGTTTGTGACTGGCGAGCCACCACTGGGGCCTTTAACTCATAGTAATGGCATGCAAGAACTTTAAAACCTCCATGAAATTGGTGCATATTAAAAATGACATTTACTGCATAAAGAAGCCAATCTAATCAAACCTGACTTACACTATAGTGAGTAAGCAGCAATTCGGAAAAAAAAAATCTACCATTGAACTGCAGAAGAGCCTTTTTAACTTTCTGGCCATGGTTCAAATGTGTAATCTGGATCTATAAACAAATGGACTAATTCACTAAACAGTACAGATATTCTTTGTATAACATAGCATTTACCTAAGGTTTAGATTAAGATCCTCCACTGATAACCTTGTTTATCATTTCCATTATGTCAGATCTTGATCTTGCTATGAGCTTCACCATTTTATGTGGCTAAAATAAAATTATGTTTCTGTTTTATTAATGCTTTTATTTACCAGCTAGTAACTAATCTCTTCCTTTACAGTTACTGTAATACATTCATTTACCTCCAGCAACTTTTGCCACAGTTTAAGCTTATTTCACTGGCCTTTGGAAAAGGAGTTTGGCAGACTCTTAGCTGTGTCCATCTCCCTCTCCCCTCTAATACAAGAAACCAATATCACTTTGACCGCTGGTGGAAAAAGGCATCAAGCACCTTGCTCAGGGTAATGGATAGCTTCTGCTCACTGATATAAACAACAAGGGAGCTGTGATCCTGCCCAGGCCAATTCCAGTCTGGACAAACCCTACATGCTGCATGCCACCACAGAGTTACTTTAGTCTTGAGGGGGGTGGGGGTCTCCACTTGTGGAAAAATTATATTAGTCCAGGAAGAAATAAACCCAGACCACATTCACTTTTCTGTGACATCAGACTTGAAGTCATAAAAGTGTGTGTGCGCGTGTGTTTTTCTGCCGTCTGCCTGCTGTCACATGATTACAAATGGCTTAAAATTGAGGCATATCTGAAATTAAATTTACTCAGTTTCCATTATGTAAGATTGGTTGATAACGCCTGTTTGTGTGCATGCACTCGTGTGTGTGTGTGTGTAGGGAAAGAGTGAAGGGTGTCAGCATTGCTGGTCACAGTTGTCTCCCCAACTTTAAAGCCCCACAACCTTTGATTTTAACAACAAAAAATCAGGAAAGAAAATGTCAGTAGATAGTTCTATAAAATGTTCTCTCAAAGATGATTCAAGGAAGCATTTTCTTTTATTGTGCATGTGTATGTCTTCATAATCACCTGTGCAACGTTAAATAGTTTTTATGAATCTTAAGGAGAACTTCAGGGACCTTTCCAGGATTACACCAAAAGTCACTTTATTTCTAATCCTACAACAACAACAACAACAACAATAATAACAGATGAATCAATCCAGGGATATTTTACAGTTTTCTGTACCAATTTTTAGAAAGATATCTATTCTATACCTATTTATATTCAAAGCCCATCTACATGTTTATACAATAAAACAAGATATTCAAATTTCTTAGGACATCCAGAGAGCCTTAATTTTACTCCCTGTCTGTGCATTTGTGTGTGTCAGGGGTGCGTTTATGTGTTCTCGTGATCTCCGTGGTGATAGAAACCAAGCCCTTTCTGCCAAATTGACCCTTGCAAGGTCGTGGGCACCATCAATTATGTCAGCCAGTAAAATGGGCTTCGCTACACACAGCAGATTATATGGAGTGTAAAACATTAGAAAAATGTGTCTGAAATATCAGAGTAACACGTTTGAAGTGACAAAAGGTTGGGTGATGGGGGAGCCCTCCCAAAGAGGGAAGACCCCTGACAAGTGATTTTGTTTGAACCCATTGTAACACAGTCAAGTGGGCAGGGATGCATTCTATGGCCACAACAGCAGTCCATCTTCTAGGCAGAGTATAAGCGGGACGGAAGCACATATGCTTTCCACAGGGTCAAATGAAGCAGAACTCACAGGCTTTTGTGGCATTCCCTTTTGGTGGTGAGAATAAAAGGCATCTGTTGTTTGGTCGTATTCCAATGGGTCCACAAATATCACATAAAAATTCACCAGGACATTTCTTGCTAGGCTTTTGTCTCTTTCTCATGATAAGGAGTGTGTATCCAGTTGGTCCTAATGGCTGGACTACATAGTTTGTAGTCTGAATGAGCTCTCCATCAGGATGGGACAGGGGACGCACACTTGTGCAAACTCTTCACTGGCCTGGCAAGAATGCATCATCCATCCATCATGAGAAAGCTTTGAGAGGCGCTTTGACTAATTCACAACAATGAAGACAGAGTTGGACAGAGATGTTTGCGACGAGCGTGACACTCAAGCACCTTCTACTCTGTTAAAACCCCCTTTCTCTCTTTAAGTATATGAAAGCTGAGTCTAGATTCTAGCTAGATAGCAGATTGTGATCAGCACCTCACTCTCCTGCCAGTAGAAAGCTTTTTGCTGACTGGGGCCAAAGCCAGCCTTTCTAAGCCCTGGAGTTAGAGTGTTATATACACTGCACCATACTTCAAGTCTTCAAAAATGCTAAACCAATAAAAATGGATTCCATCCATCTAGAGACGCTCGCAGAGGAATTTTGTTTTAGAGGAGGGGTATGCCTACAGGGGCTGAAATGCAAGGCTATCAAAGTTTTGATTTACTACAAGAGGTCTGAAGTGTAGCGATTCTCCAGTTTTTGCATCTGGCTGCAGGCTGCTGTAGTGAAACTAAACAGAACCTCTTTTATTGCAGATTACTGACATCAAATATAAATTACATATAGAGGTACAGTGGAAAAGAATGACTATCTAAAGTAGGCAACATTAAGATTTTTTTTTTAATGGTACATTCGCTACAATAAAAACACTGTGTACTTATTTGCAGGCCATAGGGTCAGTGTAGTATCACCAAGAGACAAGCTCATTTAACTGCATTTTTATTACTAATTAAGGTTTGTGAGTAGGTTCTTTGTGGCATCATTGTACAGTACAGTCCAAGTACTGATAATGCAAAACACTTTACATTATGTGGCAAAAAACAGAAGTGTGTTCAATCGAATGCTTCCCAATGGATATAGGCTGGCAGCCCTGTTGCCTTAAACAATTCTCTCCACACTACACGGTTATACAGTAATAGACAATGGCACAAACCATGAAGCAGATATATATAACTGGATTACAGATTCATATACTCTGTAAGATGCTGTCCACTTCAATCTAGCCAAGAAGTCACAGACTCTCTAGCAGTTTTTACATTTAACACTGCATGTTCAACACAAACCATGGATGCCCTAAAAAATCCCATTCTTGAGTATATTGACATAATTTAATTAAAAAGAAAAAAAAGCACACTTTGGATTTGGAGTTACATCATGTGCCTAAATATATTGAGTTAAAATACCTATAGTGCATTGTATCTTGACACAAAAGAGTCAAGTTCAAGCTTCCTTTCATGGCATTTATGTTTGCTTATCATTGATATTAGGTTTAATCTTTCCACAAATTAGACCACAATAGTAATTCTGCTCTGTGACCAGTGTGCTGTGGGTGATCAGTATTTAGACACAGCCCCTGAGGACTTTTCCTACAAACACTCACTGCTTGGAATAATATTGTGTGTGAGTATTATTGTGTATGTGTATGAGTGACTGCTCCCCAAGCAGGGAGGCAGATGAGAGCAGCTAAAGGGTGTTTATGAGACTGTTAGCCAGAAGAGGATGCGGCCCTGCAGCTCTCACCCAAATAAAAAAGCCATTTATTACATCCAACATGACCCTCTCATTACACACAAATAGGAATTAATGAGCGCTATATCGGGCGCTCCCAGCGGAGCGAGGCGGGGCCCACTAAAGGACTAACGTTAATTACACTGTCCTACATCTCACCCATTTAACACCACCCGTCAGATCGCTCTATCTCCAAAGGGAGAACAGGAGAATGGAAGCATTGAACTACCTGGAAGGATGGCCACTCTCAGCTTCACCATTGTGGGAAATCCTAAAAAACTGCTTGATAAAGTGAAAGCTGCTTCTAGCTTTGTGTCTGCTACTGCACTCTGACATTTAGGCATAACGTGACTAATGAGTAAACTACTAAACCTAGCTTAGAAATGAGTGGTCACACAATCCAATGAAAATAAAGGTAAAAGTTATTAGGCTCCAGCAGATCCCTGTGACCCTGGTTAAAGGAATAAGCGGGTATAGAAAATGGGTCGATGGATGGATGGATGGATGGATGGATAGATGAAAGTTATTCTAAATACTCAATTGTAAAAGTCAATGCAAACTGTGCACAGTAACTTTTTTCTTGACAGTTTAACTATACAGTAGATGATGATAACTGATACTTTGGGTGTGCATATTTCTAGTCTTAAAAATGAATTAAAACCTGGAATACCACACATTTAAGGGGTGTTCTCTGAATATCAACAGCTCTTGTTCTGTAGTACTGGCTACCAGTGTTGGAATCTCAGTAGAGAAACTGGTGAGTAGAAGGTTAACGTAAGAAACAGTACTGATGGTTAAAACTACAAAAACAGACATGGGCTGTAAAAAATGGGATTTTCCTTACAGCGTTCACATAGGACACAATCTGCTTTACCAGACATATCAGGTTTGATCTCTGTTGGGTTACTTGCTTTATACTGTACATGCTTTGTTTTGAAAGGTGCATGTACAAAAAAAAAAAAAAAAAAAAAAAAAAACAAGGCATGAAACTTCCCAGAATACTCCCAGGACTCGTGCTTCCTCCTGACTATACTCACATACCCCCATCTACAACATCAGCTTTTCATTTCTTTCTGTTTTACTTTCTCTCACATGTTCTGTTTCCAGCTTAAATCTAAACTGTTATCTCTCTATTCCCCTCAACTCTGGAAATGCCAAACCCGTCTACCTCATTTCTTTTCCTAGTTCCACCTTCCCTCAAAAAAGTACACAATTATCATTAAAACCCTTTTTTCCCAGATATATTCCTTTTCTTTGCCTCTCTTCAAGTGTATCAGGCAATTTTACACCATCTTCCCATCTCTCCCCTCATTGTTTTCAAAGAAGGCTTTATATGCTTAAAACCCTGAACACGATAGCTGCTCTAGTGCTTTTGAAGAATTAGACACATACTCAGGTACTAAGTAGTTGCTGTTTTTCTGCACTAGTTGCAAAATTTGAAAAAAAAAAAAAGAAACAAATCTTGACAACACTGAAGACCTTATTCCTATGCCTAAGGGGTCATTTGGTGTCACAGTCATATTTGATTATTGTTTCTTGATTTGTCAAGGATTTGACCTTGAATATTTTCTGAAAATTCTTTGCCTTTATCTGCCCTTTTCAAATCTTAAGAAGGTATGTTATATTTTTTATCCCTAAATAGTTTTAGTGTGGGATTTTTTTTTTTTATTGTTCCCTTTGAGGACCTATAGTTTTCATTTCCATTAATCTTTTTAATTTATTGTTTCAATATGTGTGGGCGGTATGAAAACCCTCTGAGACGGGGACTGTGATTAGAGGCTGTACAAATAAATGTGAAATGAATTTGAGCTGACATGCAGATAAACAATAATAAGGATATCAACCACTAGGACTTGATGAGGATCCAGATTCAGATTCAATTGATTTCATTACAAGTGTGTGTTCAGAGTATGAGGGCTCTATTTTTGTTCACTCTGGCTTACAGAGCTCAGCACATCTCAATGTGTGTAATACCACGAACACCAGAAAAATTAAACAAGTGATTGACAATCTCTGGCCAAGAATTTAATATTCAGTAAGATTAACACTTCGCTAAACAACATAGATTGAACAAGAGAAGTAATTTTCTTTGTTTTTAGTGACAAATCAATGTGTTTTCTTGTGTCTGTGGTATTTTCTTTATATTCTACCACTTTGACACAGTTACCTAAGAGAGTAAACAATTACACCTGGATCAAAGTACTAGAATAATTAAATGTCAAGTGCTGGTTAGTAGTAATGTCTCCAGTCAGCTATAAGTGGGGCGGGCTTTGCTATGAGATGCTCTGAAATCTCTCTTTCATCTTTTTATACTTTCTCCCCCATCAAGGCGCTTTTATAACACACAAACACACACTCTTTCCTTGCATCTCCCTCTGTGTTGGTATGACACAGGAAGAAGCTGGGCCCTGAAGCCAACCCCGCTGTCCGCACTGAATGCGATTAAGCAGAGCAGTGATTAATCTGGGCTGCCCCATAATTCCTCTTTACCACTTTAATGGATGTTATCTCCCCTCCTCTGAAGGCTTATCTTGCTGATCTGGGCCAAGGATGAGGAAAGGGATAGGAAGAGGAGGGGGTGGCTATGGGTGGGGGGGGGGTAATCAAACAAAATCTGTACAGAGGTAAGTAAATGAATGAGTAAGAAAATAAGTAAGTAAATAAATAAATGCAGGGATTGGGGAAGCTGCTAAGCGGATAAGGCAGATCAGTCTCTGTAAAGTGCTCATTTGTTTTCTAAGAAGATGAGACAAGCCGCCTTCAAAGCCTGCTGATACAGTAAAAACACTGTCAACATCACAATTCACAGACAAACAAAATAAATTATCCAAACCACTGTCAATAAAGCTCCACACCCCCTCTTTGTAAAGATGAGGTGTTCTCTAGTCCTGGGTACAAAGACAAAAAAATAAGGGATTTTTAGAAATGTTGCCATTTTCTTTGATAAATGGTAGTGATGTAAAACAATAGCATTGTTTAATTTGTGGTCTTCACCTGACCCATAGGGCTGACATAAGTTATGTGATGGCTCTAATAAATTCCAATACATTACATGCCCAATAGAAGTTTGCTCAGGTCTGAGTCTACCATAAGAATGAAAACGCAACTCTCCTTGCCTAAGGTTTCGGGCACAATGAGGCGCATCTTATTATTGAGAAATAATTACACACATATATGAGGAATCATTTTAATCATTCTAAATGCTCCACAAGGGATCGTCCTCACATAGAAAAGATGAGTTGGTAACAGGCTATATTAACTAGCAGACAGTAATAGATAGTAAAACGCTACGGACTTTGACAAAACTAAATAATATGGCTTCCAAATAAACCAAGGACAGTTGACTGAAAAAAGTGATACTGAAAGGCGAAAGACTGAAATGATTTAAATGCATTAAGAGTCACCATTTAAAACTGTTAATCCCATGTGTTCACTGAAAACAGGATAAGTACCTTCACCATAAAGGTTCTTTTAAACTTTACTAAATGGATACATTGGAATCAACATATGTGTGTGTGTG
The DNA here is from genome assembly GCF_900324485.2 of Mastacembelus armatus. Classification (NCBI taxonomy): domain Eukaryota; kingdom Metazoa; phylum Chordata; class Actinopteri; order Synbranchiformes; family Mastacembelidae; genus Mastacembelus; species Mastacembelus armatus. Next base: position 21,615,216 of record NC_046635.1, read on the forward strand.
TGTGTGTGTGTGTGTGTGTGTGTGTGTGTGTGTGTGTGTGTGTGTGTTTTATTAGTGCATCTGTGTCATTGTTTTTGACCTTCTATACCTGTGTTCCTGTGTCTAAATGCCTCTGTGAGACGATAGCAGACAAGTGACAGGGTTAAACCTGTTCATAGCTCCTTTTTCTTCCTCGCTGTGGTTTACAGTGATGTTGCAGATTCTGTCATAGACAAACCTCTGTGGGATTTCATTCACTACTAGTGTACATCTTTAGGTACAAAGCTGCAGGCTGCAATGGCTCCAGGTAACATAAACGCTCCCTTCAAGCCACCGCGTATCTGCCCATGAAAATTCTCTAAAGGGGTTTAAGCATTTACGTAGAACACTATCAGGCACTGCTGAAAATTCAGCTTACCCTGTTGAATAGGGACTTCAAAGAGAATTGCAAATACCTTTGCACCGCTACATTTTCTTTCTCACTCTCTCTCTCTCTCTCTCTATGTCTCTTCCTGCTTCTTTTCATTTTATATTTTCAACCACAAGCTGCTGTGTGATGTAAAATGTATTATCAGCCATATATTTCCTCTTTAAATGAATAATAACAATAATCTTTGAGTAATTTCTTTTTTATACAGCTCTGTCTAAATAGGGCAAAGCAAGCAATCTAATATAGAGCCGTGGGTAAACAAGGCCGTGCAATAATGAAGGTGCGGATTAGACCTCTAGTCTATGTTGTGTGATAAGCAAAACAGCTACTACTATCCAGGTAGCACCATATTGACTGTCAATGAAGGATAAAATATCGTGCAGGTTTACATTTGTTTTCTTAAGTCACAGTATGGACACACTGTGCAAAAACACACAAACCTAGTTGTGTACACGCAGAAAAAAATATACAAATAGCATGTATGTGTGTAAGAACTGAAAAGAACTGGAAAATAATAAATGTATCAGCCTATATGTGTGATACAGAGCTTAAAATGCAAAACAATATGATGCATAAACACTGTAATTTAATGTTAGAGATAATAAATGGCTTCATAATGAGCAATAAAAATGGTCTTTAAACAGTTTACTGCTTAGTTCACACTTATAATTAATCTGTGCTCCATGTGTGCATATAAAGTGGGTATAAAACTCTGCTCGACTGTGCAAGTAAAATGGCAAGCGAAAGAGAAAAATGACTGCTGGTAAACATTTGCAACATGATTCAACTGTGGCCTCTAGCTTTCGAAATATGCTGCCTTTTATCCCTAAGCTGGACCAGTACGGCAAGCTTTCCAAATAATACATTACAAAAAATTGCACCCTGAAATTATTTACGGTAAAATGCACAACAGAAACCATAACATTTATAATGTTTTACAAACCCATCAAATAAGTGGAGAGGGGATTAATTGCCCTGGCCCGACCTTAAAATAATTATTTTGAGCGGTGCAACTCTAAACTCCAATGAAATTGATACACTTTGATAATTAGATTCTTGGCACTGACCCGCTGAAGTCAATAAAGGTTATTAAGGCCAATTGCTGTCTAAACGCATTATGGGCAGGGTAAACTGTCCGTTGGAGGACCCTGCTACTCCAGCGCCAATATGATAATCCATTCTCCGTCCTGAGGGTTTCTTCCCTAGCGCCTGTGTCTCCACTCTGCCATACAAAACCAGATTGGATTCGCTTAACCTTTCCAGGACTTTGATCAAATGAGCTCACACAGCAATAACATTTACATTGACCCCCTCACCCTCCTCCCCCCAACTACACATACAACCCGCTTCTCGCTCTTTTTTTCTGCCTCCCGCTCTCTGTGTCACTTTCTCTACAGATTCTGCCTACAGCTCACTAGCCTGAACCCCCCCCCACCCAGCCCCACCTGAGCACCCACTCTCCACACACTAGGTCAATAACCTAATCAGCTATCGATGGCACCGGGGCCAGGCTGTGTATGATTGCACTGGAGCCCTCTCCAGCAGCCCAGATTGTTTCCGAAGACTGTTATTATAAAGCGAGGGGGGAAGATGAAATGGTCACCAAGCGCATCACTACACATATTCTCACCTTCATTATAAATCAGAGGAGGTAACTTTTGTACACAATGAAAAAATGATAAGTGTGTGTACTGCATGTACACATATGTTTGTGACCAAACAACAGGGAGTGACAAGTTAGGTGAATGGAGTAGAGGAAGACATGGCCCCGATACCACTTCCTGTTTTCTATATTTTGAAGTATACAAATGCATTCAACTGAGTGAATCCCATTTATTATGAAAGTAGATTAATTTCCTTGATATGTGTTGAAAAGATCACCATCTAACAATGCCCGTCCTCCTGTCAAATGAGGGAGAAAATGTGCGAAAGAGACAGAGATATGTTGAGCGAGTGAAGGACAGAACAAGAGAAAGGAAAACCATAAAGAGAGACAGAGAGGGAGAGGGAGACGGAGTGCATTGAAATCTCTTTGCATCCGCGGTGGCTTTTGAAGTTGTGAGATGAGCAGCCACAGAAGTCAGGAAAGTGACAAATTAGGGAAAAAGCTGTACTATGCAAGCAGAGCTGCTAAATCAATTAAAGTCATGCCGAGTGCATACATTAACATCAATGGTGCACACATACACACACAAACACGCACAGGACAGGAAAAAAAAAAATAGATGTGCTCATGGGCTCATCGCTGTCGCTCTCCCACAGTGAAAAGAGGAAAGATAAAAAAATGCCACAGCAGTATTTAAAATATTCTGCATAAAGCCAAGACTCTCTGTCTATTGTCAGTCAGACGGAAGCTATTCATTGTTGCTAGTTTAAGGAAATGTCACTATTGTATGATAGCCATGATAGCAGACTCCTGAGGGAGCATCAGGCTGCGAGTCATGCAGGTCTAAATGGACTCGGCACCCTGGAGACAGGGGAACGTAAAACCTTTAAGTTAATGTCCATTTTTTCCACCCTCCAGAAACAACCTTTACCCTATATACACTAAACTGTCCCCACCATCTCCTGCACACACACACTTACACGTTATACTTTTGCTGTGCATTCACATCCAAACACCTACACTTTGACAGTGTAATCAGCAGCCCATCTCTTTGTTTCTATTAAGGAGCCACATGAATTCATGAGGTACAAAAAAAGAGGCGAGCAACCAAGTGGACTTGTTTTGTTTTGCTCTTTTCTTTATTTATTTATGTATTTTATCAGAATGTCATTCAAATGGAAGGATGAGTATTTGCATGACAACAGGATGAGGAGCAGAGAGGGAGCCCCAGGGAGAGACAGTATCCATAAACAGGAGCTAGTCCCCCATATTGCAATATTCTTCATACAGACTAACAAACGCATACATAGCCCAGCGCATCCCAAAACACTGTGTGCTAAATATGACAATAAAGAGAGGAAGTCTGGCTGTTTGTATAGCTATTCTAGCAGAATAAAACAATACGTTGTTTTATTGCTACAGCACAGTGTATAAAACAGCACAGTGTCATTTTATAACCCCTATTTAAAGAGACATATATTTGTTATTTTAAAATACCCATGGTGATAACAAATTTGACAAAAATAATGCTGTATTAAAATATACTCTGCAGGCAAGAACAGAAAAATCTAAATAAATAAATGGCAAACGGCATATACACACAGTAGGTCACTGATATTTTACTAAATCACACTACGCTGTCAATTGCCAGCTTCCAAATGTAAAATATATGCAATAAAGGAATGTAGGGGAGAACCCACATAATTTAAATAAGTCAAAGTAATTTAGAGAAATGTGTTTTAATCTAACTGCAGAAAAGCCACAGCTATCAAAACCTCCAAAAGGAAAATCTATAATTCACATCTATAAAGTGCTTTTCATCAGCGAATCACAGGTCGATGCATGTATGCAAATATTGCTTGCCAGAGCAATAATGTTGTCTTTCATCACAATAGTGAATCATTATATTTATGGGCTCACCAGTGTATTATTTTTGCACAGGTTCAATATGCATTTCTGCAGAAGAAATTCTTGCTTTTGTGTGATTTGACATTATGTGATGAAATGAAATCAAACTGAATTTAGACTGATAATAAAAATTTTAACTAAATAAATAGACATTACAGTACTCTGAGATGTAAAAAATGTGATTTTACCACACAGTTTTATTTTCATATATATTAAAATATTTTTTATATTTAATTATCGTAGTTTATTGATTAACTTTTTTTTTTACAGATATATGGCTGACATTATTATTTGCTGGGGTTTTTTTTAAAGCCTAATGCTAAGTCTAGACAAAGATACAGAGACACACAAACTAACACAAACAGTGGATATGGTTTTCTTGCCCATTAGAAAGAGACATAGACATAGCAACAGAGTTAGAGAAAGACCTCACATTTCACTGGTGCGCTTTTCTAAATACAGGTCCAAATCACACACTTCATCTGGGCCCAGAGGTGGAGCTCTAGATGAATTTAGCCCGTCTACTATCTACAACCCCCACCATCATCACCACCACCACCACCACCACCACCACCACTACCATAACCACACACACACACACACACACACACCAGCCTGTTCCACTGTGTGAGCAAAGAAGAGAGAGAGACCATGACTAGAGCCGAGCAGCGTCGGCAGTAGCAGTACTGTTCTCCTCCAGCCCCTGTCTTTATCCCTGCCTGAGCATTAGATGTGATTACTGCTCAGCGCTCAACACTGACAGAGACAGAGAGCTCCCAGAGACAGCAGGAGTGGGTGAGAGACATAAAGAGACGGAGAGTGAGAGGGAGAGAGCGAGAGCACAGAGGAAAAGAGGAGCACAGAGCTTTCGTTCCCTACGCTGCTACTGCTGCTACAGTGATACAAGAGTGCCCCCTGCTGCTTCTGGTGTCTGGGTGTTAAACACACATGAACATACATAAACACACACACTCGTTAAAACCTAGCTATAAGACGGGCTGAATTGAACCTGTGTGAAGAGAGAAAATATGAGACCAAGCATTTATGTGTGTGTTTATGTCCTGTACGTCTGCAGTGCTCTGTGTGTGTGTTTATGTGTGTGTGTGTGTGTGTGTGTGTGTGTGTGTGTGTGTGTGTGTGTGTGCGGCACATATGAAGAGTACAGAGGTGTGACGAAGGTGACTTAATTATGAGTTTGACATTACTAAGTGATTCCTTTCTAACCAATAGCTGTGTCTCCACATTCTTCTCTAATAAAAGCTGCGAGGCTATGATTAAACACATGACACATTCTTAATAAAGGCCTGTGTGCAAAGTTGGACAATACATCATGTAATTTTAAACACTCTCCCCCCTGTGAGGAGCATTATTGGACAACAGATGACTTGTGTAGTTTGTGTAAGCACAAGCAGAGGCATGTTGAGCATTTAGAAAAGTGAAAACCTTTATCATTAAATGACAGACTGTCTATAATAGCAAGAAAGCACCTCATATTTTGGGAAAGATTCATTAAATTGATTTTAATAATAGTAGCAGTAGTAGTAGCAATATTTTTAGAAGTAGTTTAGAAGCAGTATTATTAAAAGGAACATTTTCTGGGTTATATCTTTTTATAGACAATATATCATATATTGCTTTCTAATATATTACAATAATCACAGTCAATCAATGCAGTTGTTGATATTTTACGTGTTTTCAACAAAAACGGCATTAATATAAAGCCAAGACTGAGGATGCTAAGCCTGTAAACTTGAATTTTAGAGCAAAATTAGTTTTGTACTAATGGAAAAAGTTAACTAATTAAGATAGAAATGCATTTAATTAAACCACTGAAGGATTAGTGAAGTAATTGAAACTGAATATATACCATACTCAGTAAACAGTGGGAGCTACCGTGAGGCCAGCAGTGTGAGAAGCTTTACCATGGTCTCCATGAGCCTCCAGTCCTTCTCCAGCTGCTCCATTGGTCTGGTCCACCAGCTGCAGAAGCGGGCGTAGCGCTGGCCCTGAAACCAGTACTGCCGCAGCCACTCAAACTCCACCTGTGCACACAGACACACACACTGAATAAACATGCTAGCTCAGACACAGTTTTCCCATAGCTTAATCCAAGAAAATGAAAAAAATCATTTTTTTCTGAAATGGGCAGTAAAAACATTACAGCTCAATATTTCATTTAATGTAGAGAAAAAACATCATTACTAAAAAAAGTGAAATTATTGCATGATTTACTTTGAGAGTACGCTGAGAAAAGCTTTTGACAGTTATATTGCAAAAAGAAAATGAATTTGAAATTTTACATGTGAGACGTGACATGAAAAAGAAATCACTCGTATATATTTTTTTTATATATACACATTTTGCATATCATAAAAATATTTGAAAGCAGATTTAATAATTTGTATGGTTTAGAGTTTTAGGGTCTCTGAAAAGAATATTAAACAGTAAACACACAGTTTTTAATTTAAAAAAAAGGTATACTGGTCATCCCTGCAACTTCATTCACACCCTTACCAAACACAAGTGCGGAAAACACACACATTATACTCAGACACAAATATTCATGTCTATTCACACATATAAACACCTTCCAGTCAGCACACCTGAAAACTCCGCCCCTCATCCTCCATTCACCTCCCTCCTTCCCTTCCTCTCCCACTCCCTTGCTCCGTCTGGTGATGACAGTGGCTGCTGCCGAGCCGCTCCTCTCTCCACCACTGGGAGTGTTTTTGTTTCCTGTTCCTTTGAAGTGCTGATTTAATCCTCACAAGGATGCTTCGTGTAGCCAGGTGTAGCCTATCTAAGTGTATTTTTCTGTGTGCATGTTTGTGTGTTTGCACCTGTATGTGCATCAATGTATTTCTGCCTTTGCGTGTATCTGTCTACACAGGTATGTGCATGACTTTAACGTCTGTGCATGCAATTGCCAATGCGAGTGTGCATGTCAAAGATTGCTACTAATGTATATGCGAGACATTGTGAGCTGCCCTCCCCCAAAACGTCCTACAAAGCATCATGCACCCAAAACAATGCAAGCTCCATTTCATTCTGACGCAGACAACTGTACAAAATAAAATGCAGCTGCATAAAAAGAAATGGGACAGAGAGAGCTCTTGTTCTCTTTCTGAAATTTATTTTATTGTTTTTCTAACAGACCATTAGTTAATGTGAACAGCACTTTCCACTTAGAGCTGTGAAGTCAAAAATAATTGCAACACAGTTAGAGCCTAGAATTCTACCAAAAGGGTCTCATGACTCGAGGGCTCCAATTGTCTCAAAAAGTTAATATGAATACTGTTTTTTGATGCATGTTGCACCTATTGTCCTATTCGTATAGCGCAGAATTAAACCAACAACTCTCATCTGAAAACCTGCATGGGCATGCATGTGTGTGTACCTGCTGTGTTTAACACCCAGACCTGCAAATTACATTCAGGCCAACTCTTCTCTGCATGAAAAAAAAATGAAGCCTTGTCATTCCTTTGAATAAGGCTGGATTGTTGGCAAAGTGGTGGTGCCAATGAGGGAACGGTAAAACAACCCCCATTTATCCACCTAAAAATATTAGCCTGTAAAACCTGTAGTGGTACAAAAACTACAAAAAACAATTATAACTAAAGTTTTAACTCAAATCAAGACTTTAGGATCCTTGTTCATCCCATTGAAAAGTATAAAAATAAATACACGTAAAATACACACAGCTAAAATATTGTACTGTGAATGTTGTCATTTTTAGTGGATGCTGCTTGGTATTATGAGGGAAGTCACCTACCACCCAAAACAAGTTAAAACAAAGGGTAAAAATTATTTGCACAAACAACTTAGAGTGAGATATGACTTGGGTAAAAGCTGTGCACAGAATCATCCTGCCATTTGCTTCCAAAAGGCTCTGATCACAGCAGGGATGACATGCAAGGACTAGGGCATGTCAGGGAGAATACACAGCCAGTGGCACTGCTCAGCAGCCTCTCAGTCACTTCCATACAATCCACCCTTCAAAGAAATGTCATCCTTTATGGTCCCTTCAACACTCCAAATCTACTCCCCTTCGATCACTACAGCTCAAACACACAACAAAGCCACCAAGAGCCAATATCGGACGTCCTTTTCTCTCAGTCTGTCCCTCCTTCCATCCCTCTGATTGTCTGCCTGTCCTTTAGTGAGAAGAAACCAACCTGTGTCTCCACTTTGAGCTGACATGGCTGCCTGTTCCCCACTGCGCAGGCCAGTGGCAGCCACAAAGCGGGCCATCTAAAGCGATTGAGTAGTGCTGGCCATGTGGCATTTGCAATCTGGCCACCCAGCTGAGAGGAGAACTCTGACTAAATGCCACCTATCCAGGCAGACAGATCGAAAATGTGTGTGAAAGAGAGAGTGGTTGTTAGGGCTAGTTTTTCTCTGAGATGGCATAGAGGACCAAGAGGGGAGCTAGTGGCTCCCCTGCGGCAGTCGCTGTCATCTCTCCAGGTGATGGACACAATAACTATACATTAGTCCCGTATTAGCCGTCCACCATGGCAATTCTGGCGTTAAAGCCAAGTAGGCCCCTTTTTTCCCATTTAATGAGGCATGATTTTTTTTTTTCTTTTCTTTTTTCTAAACCTTCATGTTATTCCCTGAGCGGGTCCAATCAATTTCCGGGCCACGGCCCCGAGGTGGGAGCTGATGAGAGTGGGATCGATCCCACTCTGCCGTCCTCTGTTTACCTTTCCTGGTCTCCTAACACGTCAGCCAAGAGAACTGGTTCCTTCAGCTCTCTGTGGATGACCAGACACGCAATCAACACTCATCACACACTTGCCAAAGTGGTCATACACAAGCTAGGTTAGACAGTACATGCACACATTGGCGCATATGTTTACTTTTCCATATAATAATAATTCATTTTTTTTCTTGCTTAGACCACAGATCTAGGTAAAAGTGTTCCTCCTGTCATGTTTGCCACTGAAGAAGAGCTCATTGACATCAATATAACTAATCAAAACTAAGAAATTTTATCTATCTATCATTCCAATACAGTGAAAACAGTTCAATATATCTTCGAAAAGGAAAATCTGTCTAAATGATGATTTTGCAGAACGTTTTATCCCTTGTGAGTGGATCTTTATTTGTGTAGTGCTCCAAAACAGACTTCCAAGGTAAAAGACATTTAAAACAACATGTAAAAACAACAACAAAAATGTCTTACACGATGTGTGTTAAGGGGAAATACAACAGGTAAAAACAACGGAAATAAAAAATACAAATTATTAATTGCTAGAGCAAAGTTAACGACTTTATTCATTTATTTATAAAATTACAAACATGGCAGCACAGTGGTTTAGTTGTTAGCACTGTTGCCTCACAGCAAGAAGGTCCTGGGTTTGTAACTAAGCAGGGGCCTTTCTGTGTGGAGTTTGCATGTTTTCCCTGTGCTTCCATGGGTTTTCTCCAAATACTCTGATTTCTTCCCACAGTCCAAAAACATGCAGGTCAGGTTGTCTCATGACTCTAATTTGCCCAAAGGAGTGAGTGTGTTTGGTTCCTTGTCTCTATGTGTCCCTGTGATGGACTGGTGACCTGTCTAGGGTGTACCCCCACCCAAAGACAGCTGGGATAGGCCCCAGCAGATCCATGTGCCCCTAATTAGGAATAAGCGGATATAGATAATAAAGGAATGAATGGATTACAATCACTGTGGCACTATAAGCCCTTCTGCTAAGCCAAGCAAAGACTTGAGAGCCCTCTGACCACATGTTGGTCTTGTAAACAGGACATAGGAAGGTCACACACACCTGCTTCAACAGTTTACTTTATACCAGAGCATGTGAGAAAACCTTGTCCCTCCCTTCAATATTTACTGCAGGGGGACTAGGATCATTAGAGGGAGTCCCTCAGGGCACTGTGTCAGACACCCACCTTGGAAGTGACACAGTGGCTTTAAATGAGACAAGACGTCTGCATCTGGGATTAGCATTTCAAAGCCAAACATGCACACGAGGGCCACGTGGCGATGCTATGTTAGACAACCGCCTCCCACCACCTAAGACAGGAGGCAGGATTAAAAAGAGACAGTGAGAGGGACTGTGCCTAACAAACAGGTGGGAATGTCAGCTTTCTTCATTTCTGTCTTGGTCTCCCATCAACCCCTACTTCAACTCGACAACCCGCCCCATCCCCAAACACACGTACTCAGATGGCAGACGCTCTGCTTTATCATCGTCAGACCCGCCCACTTCCTCTGACAAGTGTCAACCTCCACTCCTTCCCGTTGCACCACATTACACAATATCAGTGGCACGTCACCTGGCGCTAGGTTGCTATTTAGCACTTTTTAAGGAAAGGCCCATAAGGCACTGCTCAGGTCAGGCTGTCTGCACGTCTCAGGCTTGTTCACTCCTTGGTCGTCCATGTCAAACACGACCTGTGCAATATGCACCCGCCAAGCACCAAAGTGGGCCGGCATCATAAATAACTCCACCAACAATACATCATTTAAGTGGGTGTTCTGCTCTCGTGGGCAACTCCAAACAAATGGCCACATCGATCATTGTGAGTGCCAAGGAGGGTAGGTTTGAACCCCCGAGAGCACTCCCCCCTTACTTACACATTCATAAATACACACATACACCTGCTACTTTACAAATAACATCCTGTTTTTCTAAATAAAATTGTTTTGTATGGTGTGGGCCTATGTGGCATGGTAATCCTGTAGCACTATGTGGCAAACTAGCAAGTGTTGCTAGCTCAACTAGCACAACACTCCTCTTGACACAGACAGCCCTATTGTTTGGCAGCACTGAATAATTAATATTGTCTACAACCTTTAAACAACCTTACGTCAGACTCATCTGTCATGGAGTCCCGCTGAGGGGCCTAGGTGCTAGCGCCGGCTAGGATGTGTGTTTTGAGACCAGGGGTGTAAAGGGGGAAAGGTGAAGTGCTATATTAACCGTTGGCCTGCGGCAAGCTAAGACAGGAGGCCAGTGGCTCCACAGACGGTGCCCCACGTTCCTTTTGTTGACCTCGCTCTATCCCTCAATACTCCAAGCCAGCATCACTCATTGTTGTATGTGAAAAGGGGTTAGGGAAGGGAGCAGGGCATGACTCCATCTTTAGATAACATATGGAGAGGCTATTGCCTTACGATCCATCACAGGGCCGGACAAATGAGAACAACGAGGATTTCATATTGGAGGCATTTCCCTGAGTAGAAACAACAAGGTAGGTAGAAGGTGGAAAGCTGGCAAGCTCCCATTCTGCCATTTAAAGAGCTCTAACCTGTTATTTGAGGACTGCCAGCATGGTCAGGATCTCCCATAATATACAGAGGAAATGGAAACAGCATATCAAACTAGGACCAGTGTGATCCATAGTAATTGTACATGTTTCTACTAATCAATTCCCAGGACAATTCTGTCTTATACTGTACAGTCCTTCAGATTTCATTTCTGTGATCCTGTCCTAATGAAATATCTTATTTGCAGATGGTTCATCACCTTTTTATCCTCCTTCAAATACCAGGATGAGGATTACAAGATCATGATAATACACTTTGTGTTAGGCAGGTTCATGACCACTCCAAATATAAGAAAACTTTCAAAGACTTTTATGGTGCATATATGTTGTTTACAGTGGCAATCCTCACTTCTCTGGTACTCAAAGCAGGCCAAAAAGCTGTTTGATTCAGGTCTGGTGTATATAGAGTACTCAGGAAAACAAAAGATGTAAGTTAAGTTAAAGATTAACACCTATACAGGCTAACAAAACAAACCGAAATAAACGTCAACAATTACATGGGTGTAGAAATTAAATCATACAAAAAGCACAGCCAAATGTGTGTGTGCGCGCACACACACACACACACACAAACACACACACACACACACACACACACACACACACACACACGCACACACACATACGTGTGTGTACAAAAAAATGTGTACCTACACATGATTGCCCATGCACATATCACCCACTGCCATATCCCCACCTCATTGTGAATCTCCTCACAGTTCTGTAGTGTTGTCGGCAGCAGGGTCAGCAGGCTGTGAGAGCCTGTTTCAGGGTCAGTGTGCAGGTTGGACAGGGCCTCCTGGCACCGTGACTGGATGTAGGTCAGAGTACCACTGGAACACTGTTAATAAAGGGATAGACCCAGGATTACACACATAGCGCTGATGCAAGATTTGCCTAAGGCCTTGAACTTGTGGAACACAAGACAACTCAAAACTTCTGTTTCAAATTTTATATAAAACTACACAGAAGAGGTTTTGAGGACTAATGCTCGAATTTCATGATGTTAATATATTTTAAAATCAAAAAGTGATTCGTGTCAATGTAATTTAAGGCATGTATAAGACGTGTGGTTTTTGAAAAATGTACGTCTGTTTTAATTCGTCATATCTTATGTAAATGTCATTCACATTTCAGTTTTATTTCTTAGAAAATGTTGCTAGTGGATTGTAAGATGACATGGTTAAATAGTTTTCATAATATTCTCTACTCTTAAGAACAGAGCCATTGCACTTCACTGAAAACTACAGTTTTTTTGTCATTGTTCTTACCAGACACAACACTGAAGGTTTTGATTTTACACAATGTTTCCATAAAATACTGTTTAAGTGCCAGCAGCATTCCTTACTGAAACCAAAGGGTTTTGTTTTCGCAACACTTTCAAAATACTGTGTTTTCCCTTTTGGGCCCACTGGCCTCTCACCTCAGCCACTCTGTGTGTGGAGCTGAAGCGTGCAGTGTCTCCAGCTAGGACACAGTGCTGGTGGGTACTGTTCAGGTCATCTGGTAAATACGGGAAAGTGAAAACATATCAATACCAACAATAACAATCAAAAGAACAGCAATGAAAAGAAAAGCCCAGAGAAGAATACTCATCCACCAGAAATAACTTCTAATAAAGCATTGTAGAAAAGCAGATAAGAGAAAAACAGTAGTTAAGACTCACATTTTTATGGTTTGAGTAATTATAACAAAGAGCAAAAAAGCTCATAAAAAGAAAAAGCTGATTACAGCAGAAAAACTGATGAAAAACAGGGCATGAAGGAACATGACAACTAAATCATCTTATACTCTCAGACAGATTGCACTTGGTCCAGCACCAATCAAATAGAATGAAGAGCATTGTACTATAATTTTAATTACCAAACAAAACCAGATCGCACTCAATCTGTCAAGATGGAAGAGCCATACCGACAAACATTTGTCCAATATCACAGGAGCTTTACAAAGAGGCCTTACTGCTGTTTCCTGTGTATCCCTCCATGTGTTTCTTTGTGTGTATAGATGTTTCTCAGCTCTGCCATTATTTGCCTCACACCAATAATTAATTTAGCCATGACAGAGCTGTCACTCACAGCACATGTGCATATTTACACCCGCCTTGAGCAAGAGTACACTGGCTAATGTCTGTGATTTGAAAGTCAAACAGCCAAATGCTTTGGGAGGAAGATATTATTGTTTGGTGGAAGAAGGAAAAAAAAGATGGTGACAAACAAAACAACTTGCCGGTGTTTTCTTCACCCTGATGAGATTGTGAAGGATTAGGTCTCTGGGCAGAATTACTCTGCGTCTTTAAAACTGTTTATATCCAATAACAAATTATCTCCATCAATCTGCTCTTTTCTTGGCGCATCTGATGCGTCAGTGGGATCAGGAGGGAGTAGAGGCAAACTCGATAACTGTAATAAATATTTATCTTTCTTTCAACCCCTGCGCCTGCTGCCACTTGTCCTCCTTTTCCAGGAAGCAGGCTTTTAAATATATTGGGTCAACTCTTTTCTCCAGTCCCTGTGTGTATTGGGAGCTGGAAATCTGATTATTGAACAGGCTCGGTGTCAAGACTTGCATTGTTCTTTTTTAACCACTGAAATTCCATTTGGGTGGAAATGACGGTGATTCAATTTGCCTCTAGCAGCTCAGACATTAGCAGATCAAAGGGGCCAGCTGGCGACAAATGGTGCTGAAAAGACATTATGGTGTCTGTGGTTATACACCATTGTAGTTTTCTTTTAATACCACAAAACTACTCATCATAAGGTGTATGTCACTAAAACACTAGTACAATATATTTTAACACTTGTTTTAGCGGTAGCTCCCCTGTTTGTGTGCACACGCGTGCATCCAATAACCACAAAACTGCTTTCTTTGCATGTTTTTGTGCATGTGAGTTTATTTATAGGTGCATGTATATGTTCATGCACTGTGCCAAGTATTTAATTCAGGTTGACTGACAAAGCGACAGACAGCCAAGGACTGTGTGAGCCACTATCGTTGTGGAGCAGTTGGCCTCTCAAGGGCGTACTAACCAAGTGGTGCATAAATCCCCACTGATCCACGACAGTCAGGTCCCATTAGAATGGTCTGCACAACAGCCCATCACTCTATTATCATGGCTGGCCTGAAACTGACTGTTCTATTGTAAATCTTATCCAGCTAAAGGAGGTCGACTTCAAGCCCTGTCAAGCCAAATATTAGGTACAGCCATTGCTGCTCTCAGATGAAAACACAGCAGCTTCAAAGAGTGAACTTCAGGAATTTATTTAAACCTTCCTATTTCTTCTTTGTAAAATAATTATTCAGAATGACAAACATTTATAAACAGCTTATGGGAAAGCTACTTTAAGTGCTTTGTTAGACATTTGTGTTAGATGATATCCACATCTGATCCATATCATATTTCTGATTAAGACTCACCAACATCCTAGTAACTAAAACAATCATGTTATAATTATTTAGTGTCAAACACTAATAATGTTTGAAATGATAATTACTGCAGTGCATACTGTAGCACTGTAGCGCACACACACACACACACACACACATTCACTGTGCTGGCAAAACAATGTCTTACCTGGAGTAATTAATTATCATTTACAGAACAGCATATAATTGTATGGGGTTTTGAATGTGCTATGTTGGCCCAATTGCTAAAAAACCAAATAAAACTCAAGAAAAAAAGTACACAAAAATACTTAATATGAAGCATATCTCCTCCAAAACCTCATTTGATATATGTCTGTGACATGGTTTTAAAAATTCTGAAAGCTGCTTTAAATCTTAGTAGTGTACTCACTACATGAATTTCATATTTATAAAGAATGCAAAGGGTTCAATGTCTTCACAAAAAACACTGACAGCATTTGTGATTGTACATTAGAAACACATATTATCCACTGAAGGATCAAAACAGTGCCCTTTTAATCACAAGAAAGTCTCTGTAATCACTAGGTCAAACACATACAGTGGGTACGGAAAGTATTCAGACCCCTTTACATTTTTCACTCTTTGTGTCATTGCAGCCATTTGCCAAAATCAAAAAAGTTCATTTTATTTCTCATTAATGTACACTCAGCACCCCATCTTGGCAGAAAAAAACAGAAATGTAGAAATTTTTGCAAATTTATTAAAAAAGAAAAACTGAAATATCACATGGTCATAAGTATTCAGACCCTTTGCAGTGACACTCATATTTAACTCACATGCTGTCCATTTCTTCTGATCGTCCTTGAGATGGTTCTGCTCCTTCATTGGAGTCCAGCTGTGTTTAATTAAACTGATTGGACTTGATTAGGAAAGGCACACACCTGTCTATATAAGACCTTACAGCTCACAGTGCATGTCAGAGCAAATGAGAATCATGAGGTCGAAGGAACTGCCCAAGGAGCTCAGAGACAGAATTGTGGCAAGGCACAGATCTGGCCAAGGTTACAAAAGAATTTCTGCAGCACTCAAGGTTCCTAAGAGCACAGTGGCCTCCATAATCCTCAAATGGAAAAAGTTTGGGACGACCAGAACTCTTCCTAGACCTGGCCGTCCAGCCAAACTGAGCAATCGTGGGAGAGGAGCCTCGGTGTGAGGTACAGAATAACCCAAAGATCACTGTGGCTGAGCTCCAGAGATGCAGTAGGGAGATGGGAGAAAGTTCCACAAAGTCAACTATCACTGCAGCCCTCCACCAGTCGGGGCTTTATGGCAGAGTGGCCCGACGGAAGCCTCTCCTCAGTGCAAGACACATGAAAGCCCGCACAGAGTTTGCCCAAAAACGCATGAAGGACTCCCAGACTATGAGAAATAAGATTCTCTGGTCTGATGAGACCAAGATTGAACTTTTTGGCGTTAATTCTAAGCGGTATGTGTGGAGAAAACCAGGCACTGCTCATCACCTGCCCAATACAATCCCTACAGTGAAACATGGTGATGGGAGCATCATGTTGTGGGGGTGTTTTTCAGATGCAGGGACAGGACGACTGGTTGCAATTGAAAGAAAGATGAATGCGGCCAAGTACAGAGATATCCTGGAAGAAAACCTCTTCCAGAGTCCTCAGGACCTCAGACTGGGCCGAAGGTTCACCTTTCAACAGGACAATGACCCTAAGCACACAGCTAAAATAACAAAGGAGTGGCTTCGGAACAACTCTGTGACCGTTCTTGACTGGCCCAGCCAGAGCCCTGACCTAAACCCAATTGAGCATCTCTGCAGAGACCTGAAAATGGCTGTCCACCAACGTTCACCATCCAACCTGACAGAACTGGAGAGGATCTGCAAGGAAGAATGGCAGAGGATCCCCAAATCCAGGTGTGAAAAACTTGTTGCATCATTCCCAAGAAGACTCATGGCTGTACTAGCTCAAAAGGGTGCTTCTACTCAATACTGAGCACAGGGTCTGAATACTTATGACCATGTGATATTTCAGTTTTTCTTTTTTAATAAATTTGCAAAAATTTCTACATTTCTGTTTTTTTCTGTCAAGATGGGGTGCTGAGTGTACATTAATGAGAAATAAAATGAACTTTTTTGATTTTGGCAAATGGCTGCAATGACACAAAGAGTGAAAAATGTAAAGGGGTCTGAATACTTTCCGTACCCACTGTATGTTTATCGCATATTATAGATAGCCAACAGAAAATTTAAAAATCTTTTCTTGTATTGATTTCTACATTAATGCTGGGTACTGCATGGTATTAGAAATGTGAGGCTTGAAGGTGGAAAGAAGCGGTTTAGGACACAGTATATGTAAGAGGAGGCACACCATAAGTTATCAGTACAGTTGGATGTAATAAGGTATGCATTATAATGGAACTAAAGAAACCAGATTTGGGGAAGAAAAATAGAACAAGAAAAAAGCTTGTGTCAGCTGTGGTTTGTAACAATGGGTTGAATAAATAATGAAATTCAACTATGAGCTCTGAGGTTAAATAAAATAACATGCTACAGACACTATTTTCTCAACAAATATCATGAATGGGTATGGTGCTAAAGTTCAGTCTTGTGATCTACTGTATATAAAATATTTATTTTGTTTATCTATCACTGATTTTAAAATGGAAAAATTATCATCAAGCAGATAAAGGGAGGGCTGACTCAAGACCATACTGCAAGTTTATCCTTATGCACTTATAAGAGCAGACAGGCTTTAAAAATAATAAATGAATCAACTATCCAACCAGGGTCCTAACTTCTTGTACATCTGAACACAAGCTTCTGCTGTGATGTGGATAAGTGTGCTAACACTCAGAAAATACGAGCGAGCTTGGAAGGGCCCAGGGGGCCGTGAAGAGGAGGGTGGAGGTGTCTGCTGCAGCCAAAAGCATTAAGTTATGATTTACACCCCTGTGGCTGACTGTCTGTCCTCACCATAGAAACACAGCACTGGGTCAGAGGACTTCAAAAAAATAACATTTGGTTTTCTTAACCTCTCTAATGCACACAATTTCATGGAACCTTAAGTTCCATGTATGGACCAAGTAACCCCTTTCAAAACATACATTTGCTTTGGCACCACAGAAGAAGAGAACAAGTGCATCATGGTGGTGTGGTTCATTTGGGACAAAATGCAAGAAACAGTAAAACACACCGGATAATAAAATGCTCCTTCCTCCAAAGTCAAACATAGTGGTGATGGTGTCTGAGTTTTGTAAGCCACGTGTTTACATGTGCATGTGCATATACCTATGTGTGTTTATAGAGTAAGATTTAGTACCTCTCATGTAATAGCAGTCTCCAGACTCCAGTGGCAGCATCAGGCCAGGTGTATGGATGTCCCAGGCTACCTTGAGCCCAATCCTCCAGCACGCCTTCTCACCACTGCCTCCCTCACTGCTCTCACCTGTCAGTCATACACCGACCATATCACTGAAACATTTGCATCTTGAATTTGCATTCACATTTTTAGGCACTGGATTGATAATTTCGTTCAGCAGGACTTTAACTGAGGGTTAAGGTTGGTAGTAGCAGTACGCTTAAGCTGTACATTTATCACTTACAAGCTGATTTAATCCTATTATAATATAATTTTCTGCACTATCTGTAACTGAAAAGGCAATACAATATAATACAAATACAAAAATGCAAAACAGTGATAGCACCAAGTGAAATCTGGGTATTGCAGTGCAAAGAAAGAAAAAACTGTTGCAATTACCAAAAAAAGAAAGCAAAATGAAATAAAGGATTACCACTTTAAATAGTAGAGGATGTATCGATTAAATCTGTGCCACCCAAACAAAGGATGTAAGATATAGACCTTTGTCTCCAGAAAGTGAAACAACAGAGCAAAGATGATATGTGTTGCTATGATCATATTGGCTGTTAGCACAGGATCTTTATGCTATCATTATGCCGTGTAAGAGGAAATAGTTGGATAAAAGCCTTTGATGTTGTTTAGTGAGTGTGTGAGAGTGTGTTATTGGACGTTATGTATCCTGCGTTACTCCTATTTCTCAACTCATTCACTATAACCACTTCCCTCATTCTTCTTTCTCCTTCCATTCTTACGTGGTATGGTAAGAAAAGAAGATTTGGCTTGGCTGGCCAACACCCTTCAGCAAAATCAATACTAAAGTCTTTCTGGTCCTCTCTGCCCCACAGCTGCCTTTTCCTTTGCTCAGGATGGATAAATAGTAACTTAATTTCCAGCCATTGTGCTCTCAGAGCCAGCTAATGACAGCACTCCCCAAGGCCTCAGAAATGGTGGAAGATCATGCCGGAAAACACTCAGTCGTGGCAGATTCCTTTGGATCAACGCAGCTGGGAAAACACAATTCAGACTACTCCTGTGACTGAACCAAAAAAAAAAGGAAAAAAAAGTGAGGCCTCTCAGGGATAAGCATCTAAAAATGCAAAATTCCTCAATTTAACAATTTCATTAGCCTGGTTCTGGGAATCCTCAGAACCAGGCATAAATTTCAGTGGTGTTCTGACCAGACTTTCCTTTCTATGGTCCAGACACAGACACAGCTGCTAAGCACAGCAAGGTGTTACACCACAATGTTTGAAGCTCATGTTCACAGGGTCAGAGTTGAAATAGCCTAGAACAAATCATAGAGGCAGACCTTTGGAGCAGGTGTTTCAGGTTAAGAAACCCCAAACCCAAACCCCCAGCTGTAAAAGTGTGCTGGGATGTCAGAGCAGTTGGCAGCGCACCCGCATGACAGTATAAAGTTACAAGACACAGTTTAAAGATACAGATCCAGACTGTGCAGAGCTCCCACCTTTAACAGTATGTACATGTACAGAATATTTGCTGAACTACATCTACACTTTTGTCTCATCCCCAATGGGAAATCATGTTTTGCTCTCCTTCCAGTCTTCTCAAGGTAGAAGGGCGGGTCTAACCAAAAGGCTGATGGAGGAACATTAGATTATTTTAAAGTCATATGGTTAAGAGTTAGCGTAAAGAGTAATACACAAAGGTAAGCCTGATCATAGTCAATAATGTTGCACTATTTTTTGTTTTTACAAAGAATGAGGTTGAATTTTGAATTGTATTGTATACAATGCAAACTTTAAAACTGAAAAAAAAGACATCCAAATTAAACAGATATTATTTTAAATCAATTTTGATATGGTGGTAATATCTTCTATGCGTAGTTGTTTTGCAACACTAGAAAGCAAAGTTCTTCTCCCACTGAGATCCTCTATCAACTCAATCAGCAATGCGATCAGCTCTTGAAAGAGTGCACATTCCATAATTAGGAGACATCGTTTCATCCATACAGTACAGTCTAGGAACACTTATCACAGCAGGGCTCATTAGTTCATATCAGATAATTGCACATCGATCATTTCTTGGGGAAATGATTTAGATGAGATGCAGCGCGTGTGATAAGGCCTGTTTGTTAGATTGCACCATTGAGCGTTGTTAAGAGCTCGGATCAGCTAGGATCCAAATGTCTGTGATCTCCCAATGCACAGTTGGAGATAAGGCTGTCAGCAGCAAGCTGGTGATGACATTTGATAATACCCTTACACTATCACATAGATGAATCTGATGGTTACCTCACTAGAGGCCATGTCTACAGCTGCTACAGCACTGCTGTAGGGCCATAATACACAAGGTTAGCTTCATTTGATCTACCATAAAGCAACTGAGATAAGTTGATGGGATATTGAAATGAAAGGGAAAATGGAATTCTAATTTCAGAAACAAAATGTCAAATACTAGGATGACACACTTTGGATTAAAGCGTTAAAGTGTTAAATAAGAGATTCTGAAGTGTTGCATCTGAGGATCTCAGCTATGGTTCAATCCAATTATAATAGTTAGAACCCTTATAAGCCCTCCTTGCTTGACCCTTACCTTTGTCATCGTGACAGGTATAGCTGTAAACAGCCACTGGCGAATGAGTGATCAGGTTCTCATCGTGGTGCCACCCTACTGCCATTTTCCCCATGCCAAAGTAGGGCTCCTCTTTCAGTTGACTCATAGCTGCTGGGTCCATGTAATTGAGTAAGGTGACATTGAACTTGACTGGGCCAGTGCATACCTGTGGAGGACTGGGCTGAGAGCAGCCCTGCCCACTTTCCTTTTCCTCCTTGTCCTCAGTTTCATAACCTGACAAGCTGTGCTTTAGGTGGACCACAGATTTCTCCTGGGCCCCAAGTCCCACAGATTCAGTCTCTGTGCCACTGATGATCTTGGATGGCCAGCCGGAGCATTTACCTTCACTGTGTTCGGACCCTGATGCAACGCTGGTTTCACTTGGTTTCACCTGCGAGGACTCTCCCTCTTCACCGCTGTGTTTGGACTCGGTCTCCCACTCCCCTTCTTGTTTTGAACCCGAGCATCCTTCTTCACTGTGTTTTGACTCAATGTCCCACTCCTCGCTGTGCTTTGACTCTGTGTCCCCTTCCTCACTTTGTCTAGACTCTGAGTCCCCTCCTTCACTATTTTTGGACTCTTCACTGTGCTTAGACTCAGTGTCCCCCTCTTCACCCTGTTTGACTTCTACCTCCCCTTTTGCACACTGTGTTAACCTGTCTCCTTCCTTCAGCTGAGACACATCGGAGCAGAAGAACGTGTTAAGCTCCCACAATGCCTTGCAAGCAGCTCTCAAATCAGGGTCACAACAATTTTGTCCTTTAACCTCAGTTTCTTCACTGTGCCAGGGGATGGCAAATAGCCGTGTATCCAAATAGCGATAGGTGTGGCCTGGCTCACCCAGCAGAGCCCGTGACACGGCGGTAAATACATCTCTGTCACGGACACGAACTAGATCCCTCAGGAGGCAGCCCTTGCTTCTTAAGGTGAGAAAAGCTGCCTGTACCCGGCTATGGAGCTCAGCAGGCAGAGAGCAAGATCTCCTTAGAACCAGGCCAGAATAGCTGGAGTCCCACTGGGAAACAAAAAACACTGATTTACTGTACATAATGACATGGGGAAAAAATTCTGGTTTAGCAATCATGAGCATTATCTTGAATTTTGGTTTACTCACCAGTTGCTGAAAGCCCCTGTCTGAAGGTCCCAGAAAGGGGATCTTCTGGTCTCCCAACTCCTGCAGTAGCTTCCGCCTCTGTGAAATACAACGTAACAAAATAGACTGCTAAGTAGCAGCAGAAATATAACGCATTCAGCCACGCTCTGTATGGCCTGCATGTATTAATTCATTAAAACACAGTTTTCATCAAAAAAAAAATTACTTAATCTCACATTATTAAAATCTCGAATTATCAGAGGACATACAGAGCCTGGTTCTACTGCCACCTCCACTTTGGCACTTAATTCAAATAACTGAAAATGTTAATTTTGAGTACATGATGGACTTTATAGCAACAATGTTTCAAATGTTGAATACATCTCCAACCATTTTGCATCATCTTACAGTAAATCTAATTATTAGAAAAAAAAGCAGTCCAATAGTTATAGAGTAGGGTGCAATATACAATAACATCTTGCATTGACTGATAAGAAAAACCTAACAAAATTTAAATCCTGAGTCAGTTTTAAAAAAATATGCTTTAAAACTGACTACATGATAGAAAGTTGGTAACCAATCACTTTCACTTACGTAACACTAATTTATATGATTTTGTAAAGGCTGCCCTGGGGTTCCTCACAACCTTATAAAAGATGACCTGTGCCATACAGAGCTCCTCCAATAAAAGCATCAGCCTGGTAGATGGATCAAAGTACCTTTCATTGGGCCACATTCCTTTCTGAGCTGTAAATCCACTGGCAACTATATGCCCAAATAAATTTTGTAACCGTTTCTCCACCCTCCCTTCTTCCCCCTCTATTATGCACATATGTGAATGTATGTATACGTGTAGGTGTGTGCGTATGTGAGCCCCACAGGTGCATGC
The DNA here is from genome assembly GCF_900324485.2 of Mastacembelus armatus. NCBI lineage: Eukaryota > Metazoa > Chordata > Actinopteri > Synbranchiformes > Mastacembelidae > Mastacembelus > Mastacembelus armatus. Next base: position 21,637,716 of record NC_046635.1, read on the forward strand.
ACACACACGCACACAGACACACACAGAGACTCTGCATGGTGTCTCAACAGCAGGAGGAGGAGAAATGTCACCGACATGCCACTGTCTTTTAACATCTTTAAAAGTTTTGTGTGAATCGCCTGTGCAACGAGCACAAAGCAGCAGTGATGGTTTAAGGAGAATTGACCCTGCGTATATTTCTGAGACATTTACAACAAGTGCACATTTCTTCTGTCCTAATAATGCCAAATACCTCTTGTGGCACACTACAGGGAATATGAGAACCGGCCAAAATATGTCCTGACTTTTAGAATTAAATAAAATCTCCTGTTAATAACATTAAAATGCAGTTATAAGAGCATGTGTGTCCTGACTCAAAAGGGGGCTGGATCAAAATAAGGCCAAGCGGTCAAAGTATGTGTATTAAAAGCCAGAAAGGAGGGAAAAGAGAACCAAATAATAGAGGCAGATGAAATAAGAGAGCATCAGATCTGAGGCAGCTCGGTTAATTCACCTTCAGGGATGAATCTTTACCTTAGGCTAAACAACACAACACCTGCTGAAAGCTTTCTTAAAGGATGCACATAAGTGTACAGGCCTTCCAAGTTATTTTGGAACAAACAAAAACAGACTTACAGACAGTTGGAATCTAAACAACAGAACAACATGCACTATTCATGGCCAGACTGCATTCAAAAGCTGTTGGAAGAAATTGACAATCTGATGCACATTCATTGGTGTCAAATTCTAACTCATGACAGAAGCTCAAAATATCAAGGTGAGACTCTGGGCTAGAGCTGCGTGTGTACACAACTTTGTGTGTTTTTTTCATGTGTGCTGCTGTGCATTCATCCACTGTACTGTAGATGTGTGTATGTGGGTATATAAGTAAGATCATTGCAGTCTGCAAACCACTACTGTGTACACAAGCACAAAAGTGTTCCTTCATACTCTGTGTGTGCAAGGCTAACACACACACACACACACACACACACACACACGCACACACACACACACACAGAAACACACGCCCCTCTTGGAAAAATGCACATCCACGGTAGCAAGCATGATGCCTCAACCCCAATCACACACAACCAGGGCTGTCACACACATGTCAAATACATCGAGCTACTCAGACATTTCACAGAAAAAAGAAAGACAAGAAGTTACTGGAGCCCTCTGAAGCAGATGGACTCTCACAGTATCACAGAACTGCTGTGTCTGTCTTCCTGTCTCTCTGTCTATACCTGATTCTATGAGAAAAACTACAAGGCACAAAAAAAAGGTTTCCACTCAGACCCAAGAAACGAGATTACCAATCCCATAATACCACAGATACTTCACGATAGTCGTGCCAACCATCTGTACTGAGTGATAGATCTGATGTTTGTTTTTTTTTTTCTTTTTTAATCTCTCTTTTCCTTGATGGGATTATTCTCTCAGCCGGACTGTTTATCACAGAAAAACATATTAGGTAGAATAAAACAAAATTGGTTTTCTTTGATCTTGGCCTATAAGAGTTTTCAAACTGTGTACTGTACATTTATTAATTTCATTTATTTCCCATCTGTGACACTTTCTTCAAAGTGTTTTTTTTTTTTTTTTTGCAGAGTAGATTAATGTCCAGCATTTAGCATCAATAGCTCAAAATAGTCAGTTAACTCAGCAGCTGTGGGGATAAAAACACTTCCAGTCTAATTTGTGTCTGCCCCAGAGGGTCCACTGGAACATCCTGAATGAGGTGCAACCACTGAAGGAGGAAATAATCTCAGTGGGTTTGAGTAAATTTGTGTGATGCATCATTTACTGCACATGAAAGGTAAAATGTAGAGTAAGCCCTAACAAGTAAAATTTACCTTGATTTCTAATATGTTTAATTGAGAATATGTGTTTTAGGTCACTTACTTTTTCAAACAAAGCACAATTTTTAGTCTTTATTTGGGCTTAAATTGGGCTTTATCTATTAGTTGTGTGATATCAATATTTCATTCTTAGTCTACAATGTGAGATACAGTGGAAGAGATAGCATATTTTATTTCAGACTTCTAGAGAAAAGGGGGCAGCAACCCCATTGCTATAGGTGCTTCAGAGTGCAGACAAATAGAAAACCATGGCTCTCAAACAGGCCTCGCACAGGCCCTAAGATGACTTGATGAGAGATAGCTGTGTAATAAAGCTCCGTGTTTAAACAGCAAGCCATTGGTACTTGTGTGACACCAAATTCAGAACTGGTCTACTGCAAAAGCAATGGTGAATCAACAGTTTTGACAAGTCGGCTGTAAGACGTCAGACTCAAACAAACAGACTACCTGTGTACATCAAAGGTGCTTCCGCCCCGCTCCATTTGGCACAGGATCGAAGAATGTAGGGCACTTGTGTGAAGTGACACAGGGCACAGAGGAAAGCAGGGAGTGTCCAACCCACTAGAACATTTGTGTGTGCGTATGTGATAGAAAGTGTAAAGAAGCTTTCGATTCAGTTGTTCCATAAAGCTCTGTATAGGGCAAAGTCTACCTCATGATAGGGTATGCCACTGACTTAAACTATAGTGAGAAAACACAGCACCCATGTGCCATCACACACATATGCCTGTTGCACACACACATATAGAGTACATAGCCAGGGAGAGGTTCCACTTCCGGTGAAGTGCTTCTTGCTGCAGTGACTTATCACTTCTAACACCTTTTCTTAAAATATGCAACTTAGAATGCAAACAAAAAAAAGAACTGCTCCAGTATTAGTTGCAATAGGGACTGATCTTTTTCAGCTATTTTCACAAATGCTTTTAGCTTTTTGTAAGTAACCCTGCAAAAATATTCAGGGCAAAAAATTAACCACTTTTCACTTTCTAAAGTTTTGCCTCCCACCACGTGTGGAATTCATTCATTTTAAGAATACCAGCTAGACGTTGGTGACTTGGTGTGATGGCTAACTGGGCAGACTGGTAAATGGCTAACTGCAATGTGTGAGAGTTGACCTCAGAGCACAGTCACTGGTAATGTGTAACCCCATGTCTCCACACCTGTTCAGGAGCAGCCAATGAATATGAATTGGACTGTGAGCAGTAAGATGTTGCCAAGAATATTTAAAAATACAGCAGCTACTTTTCTGTTGATATGAAACTCTTGTTGGATAATCTGTATGATCATGAGATATGTTTAGAAATGTAATTTGACATGTAGGTCTTGCCTGCACTGGCATATCACATCAAGTTTAAAGCCAGGTAGTTCACCCAAGCTTATGCAAACAAAACAGATTAGATGTTTATATGAGTTATTAAGAGCATAATCTTTAAAATGGTTTTGTGAAGACACACAATATTATACTATACTATACTATACTATAAAGGTTTCAGCAATATTCAGTTAATAGGAACAGTGGCAATTAATAAGAATGAGAAACAGTTTTTTCATGTCAAATTAGAAACAAGAAAAGAAAAAATACGGCCAGAAATAACCGACAACGAATGCTAAACCATCAACCAGTGCATTTTTTTTTTTTTTTCAAAATCAATGACGTGAATGTTGTGAATATATCGACAGCCATGTTCAGCATGTGTTCTGTGGGGGGTCCACAGGTGAGGTAAGCGATGACAAATGGCAGACAGGCCATCTCGGGCCTGTTAATTGTTGTTGGAGGCTGAAGGCTGCGTTGTTCATCTCACCTCGCGACAGGTCAGCAGGGGACACGATCATTAATATTAGAACATTTCCATCCATCTACCTGAACAAGAGGCCAGTCATTTAAAGGGCTGGCACTGGGCAGACCTTTCACGCCCTGTTTATAACACTCATATAAGCACATTACCAGAGCTGTGGGGGACCACTGCCAGTCATTAATTAGATTCGCACACATACACACACAATGTGACCACCTTTATTGGCATCCAGTCACATTTGAAAAATGTCACACGTAGTGAGATAAGGCACACCAACACACACGCGGTGTTCCAATTTAACTAAACATCAAAAAAGTCTGCCCTATTCTCTCTTTGTGCGTCATGTGGACACTTTCTTACACACATACTTATTTCAAGCTATTCTTCCGGGCATCCCAGGGTACGTGTTATTCTGTCAGGTGGAGAGTATGTGTGCACGTGTGTGAGAAAGAGAACGAAAAGAAAAAAGTATTGGCCCTCATCTGTTTTTTTGAACTCTCCGACTCTCCATCTCTCTCACTGCACCTGACAGGCTTACAGAAGACCCAGGTTTCCAGATCAATCATTCAAAAGTATTTACAAATGCACAAAGCCAGACACAGACAGGTTGGCACATGGCCGCTCTGTTTAAGTGCTTTTCAATGTGTCTGTGGTGTCAACATCTATTACACACTTATCTACACCTCAAAGGGGGAAAAGATGTTTCTGTGACCTTTAGCAAGTGTCAAATCTGGAGGAAAGAAGAGAGAGGAAGAAGAAAAACATAGAAAGGCGATTTAAGAGATCTGTCAATGTATACCTTGACTGAGCAGACTCTTTATAAGAAACATACTGGCTGCTTTACACTCACATACCTACAAAGTTTTGCATACAGAAGCTTCCCAGTACATCTTAAGATTTCTGTCGGACAATGAAAACTTTGTCTGTTCTTTGCCGGAGCAACCAGGTGTTAAACTTCTTGTTCATAGGCATCTTGGGGTTTACACCCAGTACAGTATTCCTCCCAGAAACCTTGTCATCATGAGATACAATGTCCTATTTCTATGAACTCTTGGCTGCCACCACCAACTGGCCATTTTGCATCAATTGTTAGTTTGCAGCCTGGCCATAACGTTTCCATTAAGATTATGTCAATCGAGAAAAGCTTTTTAGTTTTCACCTACAAATTACATGAGGTCAGCTGTTTTCCATGTGGAATGGGTGCTTTTAATGCAGACACAATCCCTTGATATTCAGGCGGGGTCCGGTTCATTGAGGGGAAAGTCAAGAGTGAGAAAATGAGGAAGGGAGAGGGATATGGGGAGGAAAAGGAAGAGTGAAAGGAGAGTGTTGATTGAAAAACTGTGATTAGCAGTTTTCAGCAGTGCACCAGGGCCACTGAGTTGTTCTAGCAGGGTTGTCGCATCTCGAGGTGCAGTCAAGGAGAAGTCAGTGCTTTAGAAAGCTCCTTCAATTTCTCCATTTCCCCCTCCCTCCCTCATTCACTCTCACCACGCAGCCACACTTTTCCTGCCTCTCCACAAAATCAATATGGCTGTGCAAAGTGCAGCTTGGCCCAAGGGGAGTGACGGGTAGCTGTTGGGGGCTAGATGTGAGGCTTGCAGGGAGGACAAGAGGCGTCCTCCAGGCCTGTCCCACAGGCAGTGTCAAGGACAGACCTAAGAACTGGAGGACTGAAGCTACCAGATTGCCCTTACCCTCCACATCAAGCCTACTGTCTCTCTCTCTCTCTAGCCACAGCTTGGATGGCTCAGTGGGGCAGAAGAGAATCGATAAGCAGGTGGAGCGTTTAAAATCCCCAGCTCTAGAGGCTGACGTTACACTACTCAGAGCCCAGCAGACCAACACATTGCTCAGGGCAGAGCAGCTGGATTGATGGATGAGTGGGTGTATGATGGTCACACCTGGTCATTGAAAGGTTTGTGATTTGTGACAATAAACAATTCAGTAGCACTTAGCCATACACAGTGTCTAAGGGGTGTAGAGCCAGACTCACACACACTGCCATTGTCTCAACATGTCACAGATCAGTAGCATTCAGACAGGTCAGGCAGCTATAGACCAACTGGTACTGGTGTTCTAACGCAGTACCCGTATTACTGCAGGTATTATATACAGTTATAAAATAAAGCATCAAAAATGTCTCCTTGCTTGAACCATTGTCAACAGTGGTGTTCCTCATTTCCATACAGTAGGTTTGACGAAGAAGCCTGTACATGATGTGGATGAACTGCACAAGGAGGATTTCAGTCCTGCCGTGTGTCTCCATGTGTGAGTGACTGATCACAGTAAAAGTGGCTTGTGTCTCTAATCCAGTACCACTGTTAGACAGTGCAAAGACCCGGCTCTGTGTACCGCGGCACAGGCTGATCAAACCTATCATGTGACAAGCAACTCTTCAAATGATGATGATTTCCCAGCTCTGTGTCCTTTCAGCTCCATATTAGATCATCTTCTGACACTACTGAGTCTGGTACTTCATCTGGGATAAAGATGATGTGCAATCCAACCTAAGGGTTTGGGAGTCATGGGTAAATGAGGGTCTAAGACAGGGGTACTATGCCGAAATGGCTGACAGCTATGACAGTTATCATGTGCTACTGTATATTGTAACCGTATGCCAAACACAAGATTTGATACAGTACTTATGTTTGACAAAATATTTCAAGGATATTTTACCATCATTCACCATGTGCTGTATCTGACATTCACAAGAACATCAACAAAGAGCCATTTTGAGTGAAAAAAATAAAATCATATAGAGTTAAAAAAAAAATCATTCAGTTTTTCCAAGGGCAGGCCTGAATTGCCACTCTGTCCAAATGTGACTTATGTACTTTTCGGCTTTCAAGAATATCATATTTTTTTTCTGCACATAACTAGGACAGCTGTTGAAATTATTTGTTGAAACTGTTTTTTAAATATGGTATTATGATAAAGCTAGAGCAGTAGCCTGAGTTTAAATACAATCGCCTAATCCACTAGAAAAACATATGGCACAAAACAGATGTGGATTGAACATCTAGGACAGGTCTAATTCTATCTCATGTAGTCTTTGACCCACATAAACTGGCATTATGATGTGACCTCAGATTAATATTGAATTAAAGGCCAAATATCATTTGTGGCTGTTTACACGACCATCAGCCTGTCTTCCTGGAATCCTGAAGCAGATATGCTTGCTATAATGGCATTAGCCAAATCCTGAAGTATAGCAGACGGCACTTGTCTTGCTTGAGAGACCACCTCATTTCTTTATTTATTTTTCCTTCACTCATTCTGAACAAAAGGAAATATTCTACCAGGAATTGAATAGCTTAATCCTCTTTTCACTCTTCGCAGTAGCTTGAATGGTGACAGATTAACATCCTGAAGGTTTACAAACCCAGCCATTTGAAAATGTAATTGCTGGTGCCACACTGCATGCATGTGTTTAAGTTAAGGGTTAATATTAAAACTCAAAATACACACTCGAGCAAAGAGGGATGTGGTCAGGTTGGGCCAGACCCAAGTCCCTTAAGCCCGGGCAGGATGGCCCATTCTGTCACGTACATATCAGGGAGTCGTAAGCTGTCCCAAACCCTCACTAGGCGCCATAGTTACTGTTCACTTCTGCTAATTATTACAGCCAATCAGAGGGGTTAACGGGGCGGAGCCTGGCCAGACCATGTTCTGGGGCATTTAACAGCTGGCAGGAACGGAGGTGAATGCATTACACACTGTCCTCATCCAATAAAAATAAAACACCCTGACATCTTAGCACTGAGGGGAGGGAAGAAGTAGGGAAGGCAAGAAAGGAGGGAGGAAGCGAGGGAGGGGAAGAGAAGCGTGGTGGGGTGAAGGGGAGAGAGCATCCAATAACACGATGTCCAAGTGCCACCTAGTGACAACTTTCCAGCTTCTCTGGTCCTTAAGGTTCCTGAGCATCAGGGCTAGGGGTGGACAGATGAAGTGACCAAGGACAGACAGATTCAATATCAGCGGTATATTGTTCTGTTCGTTCCATGACATCTCAGGGGAGTCACAACTGTATCCAAACAAGTTATAAACAAGTAAACAAGTCAAGGTTTATGTCAAAATTCAACATACAGTAAAATATCAAAAATAATCTTGACCTTAATGATTTTACATTTTGTTTCCAAAACCCAATCAAGGACTCACATCAGCCTTCCTGAGTGACCATACTGTCTCTTCAGTTCAAAGAGCAGGCCTGTAACACTGCACTGGTAAGCTTGTGGCCCTGGGCTTCTAGTTCCCCTCCCCTCATTAGCCCAGGTATAAATCACACTCTGCCAGAGCCCAGAGGTGAGAGGGATGAGAGTGGAGGTGAGCTTGAAATAATGCTTATGTCACGGCGGGTCAGCCCTCCATTATGGCCGTTTCAAAAACTATTAATCTTGCTTGTAGTCAGTGGCCTAGAAATAATTACTTCATCTAACCCATGTAATACAGCATGACCAGCAGTCGAGCCTGGTCAATTTGAGGCTGGGGAGGCAGGATTGGGGGGGTGAAGTTGGGTGGGGGTGGGGGGTTGTAGAGAGACAGTGAGAAAGTGGGAGAGTGTGGAAGTAGGTGGGGTGGGGAGCCACAAATTACCAAGCCCTGTCTCCTGCTACTGGGTGACTGATGCCCTGTTCACTTTAGCTGTGGCCTTTTACATTCTCAACACTGATTTAGATAGATACACAGACATGCACACCCTGAAAGGCAGATAATGTCCAAGCACATGTGTATGCATATTAATGCATGATTAAATACATGCACTTTGAGGGAGCAGCACAAAAATCAAAAATATTTTAAACAACACACACAATATAATACAAAATTAAATTTGTTGGAGTTAGCATGTAGAACAGAGACCATCCATTGGCTACCACTAAAAACTATACCATCCTTCATAAAACTGATCAACAATATTCAAAAAAAAAAAAAAAAAATCCAGAAATATCCAATATTTTGAAACTATTGAAATTATGGATCGCAATATGAAGGTTAAAATATTTCACAATTTTGACATTTTACACACAGGAATTCACACCCTGGCATAAATTTTAGTTAGTCCCTCGTCCTCCTCTTATTGTTGCTCAATAGTGCCGCCTGGAGTGACTCTACAAAGTACAGTCACCTGCCTCCATAGTGGAGGACTTATCCACCCACCCCCACAACATCATGACAGATACAAACACAATAAAGACGGTTTTTGGAGAATCCCCACGCTGCAGGTAAACAGAGGAGCTAGTGCACACTCAGCCTCCATGAACGTCACAGGAAGTATGTATGGAATGACATAAATAAATGCATCCCTCCAGTGACTGTCACAGCTGGCATTGCAGGTGCAAATTTAATTAGTCAAGGTGAAGTCTCCCTTGTTGTCTGAGAAGAGGGGGTCCTCGCCATGCACGACTGTAAACACACGCTATACCCTAATCAGGTGTCACTGCGGCGTTTGATCAGCCCGCGAAAACTTGTCACGTATCCCCGGCTGAGAGTGGGCCGAGGGGGAGAACAAAGGGAAAGAGCTGTCATGGGAGAACAGGGTGGTGGTGATGGCAGTAGCAGTGGATGAAGACAGTCTGCCCATTAGCAGTCTCTGTCGCCTATCTCTCTCCTGCTCCCCTTAACGTTTCTCCTCTAGTTTTCTTTCTTTTTTCTGTGTGGCTACCAACAATATACACCTTACTGTATCCCATCCCAGCTCTATGCCGGAAAATCTCAAACGCATGTGTCATATACTTCACAGCCGCCAACGCACCATCCAAACGAAAAAACCCAAAGTAGTAAAATACTTTTGTTTACCTCCAAAAAAGCCACACAAGTACAGAGATACAAGCTGCACTTGTTTTGTTTTTATCAAGCATCATTCTAAGTAGTTGGGTCCTGAAGAACTAGAGACAGGCATGCTGTTCTCCTCCCGCCAAGTGCCTCCAGGCTGAACTGAAGAAGTACAGGAGCACATGCGCCATTAGATACTGTTTACCTTTCAGTTTGAGTGATATTGAATATATTAGCCAATTGAACCTCATAAGAAACACAAGCGAGTGACAAGGCCCAATCGTCTTTGCGACTACCATGGTAACTGAGATTACAGGCTAACAAAGAGCAGACAGGGAGAAAAAATATTTAAAACCCGAGCAGTGATACATAAATTAATTAAAGGACAAAAAAAACAAGTGGAGAATTAAAGTTGGAACATCTGTCAGCGACTTAGCTTCCCAACGTAATACCAGTGTTAGAACATTTATACCCTTGAAGTTAATGATCCCCTCTTTAATTGACAGTCAAGGAAAACTGGCTGCGGCAGCATCCTGCCAAGACGGCGATAAGAGCCCCCCCCCCCTTCCCAAAAATAAAATAAAAAAAAAAAAACAGTTTAAAGAACCTTGGCACTAATCCCTATTGTCATCCCAGCGCAGCAGAAGGACTTACAAACACAGATAACTCTGCTGAAGCTGTCTATTTCTCAGGAGTTATGAGGACAGCCGAGCCGTTGTGTGCCTCGAATCAGTCACTCAGATTAGCCCAATCCCTCTGTGCTGTCAGTCAACCGAGACACTAGCCTGTCATCACATTTACATGAGTCCATCCCATATGTGACAATGCCCCCTATATATGACAACGGATGTGAAGAAGGGGTCCACTCGCTCGCAGATAGCGGGTGTACGGTATGGCAGACAGGCTGTTGTTGGATTAAGCTCATGGTGTGCGCTGTGCTCATGTGTCTTGCCTGACACTCCAACAACAAGTTTAAGGAGTCTTAACCAGTGCTGTTTTTCCATAGTGGAGAAAATGTGGGAGATGTATGTCAGATGAAGCACCCTCATACACCTACAATGACAAATACTAGCATAAACTTCAAAAAACTTGGAAATACAGAAAGACTATGGTATTAAAATGAAAAGCCTGCCTGGTGTATGTCTTCCCCAAAGTTGGTTTCCACCATGACTTTAATCCACATACTTCACTTAACACAATGAAGTTCACAGAATCAAAGAGAAAAAAAAAAAACAACACATGACTAAATATGTTCTACAGAAAACATCTGGATCAGTCTCTATCTCCAACAAAGACAGCAATGATAGAAATTAAAAGGCCAACCCTAAAAATATCTCCAAAAAGCCAAACTAGATAACAGACAAACTTTGGGGTGTTAAATTAATAAGGGATTAGCTTGTGCAGAGTATGAGTATTTGTAAATGAACATGTGGTATTTGAAGGCACCTGAGAGCTCACAGTGTGTTGACTGCTTTTCATGCTTCTATGGCTCACTCCACTTCAAACAGTCCTACAACAAATGGCAGTGGATGCCCTCTACATAACAGGGCCAGGGCAAGCATGACACAAGGGTTGACAACTGAACCCTCAAACTCCCCAACCCCTAAGCCCACCATGGCGAACACACATGCAGGCACGCGTGCGCACACACACACACACACACACACACACACACACACAAATAGCCCTGAAAACAGCCCTGACATGACCACTTGGCAGCCCTTCCTAACCTCTCCTTGTGATTTTTTTCTCTCTCCATCTCACTGAAGACAACTCACAATTCAGGACCGTTTTAGCCAGGCAAGTGGATGTGACCTGCTGCCCCCCAGTCAGGCTCATCTGAATAAACAGAGTAGAAGAAACAGGCAGAGGAGGGAAAATCTGCCTACATTATGATAGGAAGAGAGAAGATGGGATTCAGCCAAGGGGCTCCTCTTTTTATGCACGTTTGATCAAGTGCTTGACAGCGGCGGTGGATGGAATTACGGACTGTTGAACAAAAAAGTTGCGCTGTGAGTTTAAGCGTGTGTGTGGGCATGTATGTTTGTGTGTGTGTGTGTGTGTGTGTTCGGTTTATTCTGGACAGCTGGGTTTCCATGGTCTGACAGTGTTAGGGTGCCGCACCACACCACTATCACATACAAAGCACAACCACCAGCCTTCACAGTCCATCATTCAGGACGGCCGAGGGAAGTGCCGTGAGAAGAGGTCAGACGCGGAAAAAAAAAGGAGAGGAGAAGAGGATGAGAAGGAAGAGGACGGAGGGAGGGCCGGTCAGGGGTTAAGTGTAGAGAAGACAGCGATGAAAGGCAACTGTCATGCACCAATGCTCACCCAGGAGCACCTGTCTCGAGAAGAACATGCAAAGTGTGCCGGTCACGTCCTGACAATACCCTTACTTTTCTACACATACACACACACATATACACACATGGATCAACACACACACAGACACATACAAGCTCTCAGTAAAGGGCTGATGCTCCACCATTGGAAAGGCATCACCTGCCTGACAACATGCCAGTCAAGCTGTCATTTGCTCCTTCGCATATGCAAAAAAAAGTTAGGCTGATGAAGAAAAAACACCAGGGGCTCACTGGGAGAATCACTCAGACATGAACAGACTACCTGAAGTAAGCAGACACTTCTCAAAGACTTGATGCAGGGTAAATGCTGGAACGGGCAATGCAGAAAGCTCACTGAAAGCAAATCCAGAATAACCAGGTATACCTGCTCCACACTAGAAATTGGTGGGGTTACTAATGCCCTCAGATGAAAGCATCTGATGCCATGTAGAATAATTATCATTTTTCTGTTAGATAAGGGAAAAAATGCAGGGATTAAATGAACTGTTGTATTTGAGTGTTTCTTAATGCATTTCTAACTTTGATCATGCCAACTCTTTTGCTGACAAGCACAGAAAACTGAATTCCTAAGTCTGAGAACATTACTATCACACATTTCCTAATACGCTTATATTCATTCATTCATCTATTATCTATACCCACTTATTCCTATTTAGGGTCACAGGATTCTTCTGGAGCCTATCCCAGTTCTCTATGGGTGAAAGGCAGGGGTCACTAGTCCATCACAGGGCCACATGCAAAATCCACCTAGAAAGGCCCCTGACGGGTTTCGAACCAGGAACCTCCTTGCTGTGAGGCAACAGTGCTAACCACTCATCCACCATGCTTCCCAACACTTATATTACAACACAAAATTATGAATTATTAACTACCGGTGGTGTCTCGTTAATGGTGGTTAGGCAGAGGAGGCCAAGTATGCCTCCAGCTGGCTAAGCTGACAGCAATGTTCTAGCTAAAAGGAGGCACTTCCTATGTTCAACCTCTACAAAGCAATAACCTAAATGCCAGGTACTTTAACACACTTTCATTGCTCACGTTTATTGAAAAGAACTTATGATGTACAAATTAACAGTGCCTTGTGAACGTGGTCTCCTGCAGCTTTTGTGAATGAAAGGTTTTGGACGTTCAATTGAAACCAGATGTTGGGCAGCACTATAGGAGTAATCACTATTTTATTGGAAAGGTGAGTCATTACAAAGGAAAATAAATCCACAGATAAACAGCATGAATATGGCCCCGGCCCCTGCAGGTGGCTTTTGTAATGATATGTTGTTGTTTTTGCTCAAATTAGCAACAAGAGCAGCGAGGATGTATTCTGAGTAGCATGGATTATTACTCACATTTTGTGCTTCGTGATTAAAATTAAACAGTTTGATGCAATATTAACTCTGTAATTGTGTAATTGTAATTGACTTGTGGAGCTTAACAAACTTATTGATGACTTTTATCCCTTACGTGTTTTCTTAGCATTCACACCAACAGCAGCCTCAACATACACACACACACACACACACACACATACAAACACACAGACACAGACACAGTCACAGACACACACTGCCAGAATGCCAAACAAACAGAAATGGAAAATAACGACTTGCTTGGATCATAGCCTCAAGTGGCTAATGAATCCCCTGGAGGCTCTAAGCTCTGTGTATGAGGTGAGAGGGTCATTCCCATGTTTATTCAGCACCAGCCCAATGAGCCACCACCATCTATTGATTGAACTGATTATTCTATGTCTCTCTTGTGACAGGAAACATGCATGACAGATGAACCCTACTCGGGCAGGTCACATTCGATGTAATCTCATTGAATCTGACAGCTGATCTGGTCGACCAGTTTGCATGATCCCCATCACAGCCATGTTTGTGGATACACAGACATCTGTGGCTAATGCCCCAACACTTATATGAGGTGCTTTGTAGGGCCTGTCAGACACATAAGCTGTCAAGGGCTGTTTGGACAATCCAAGTGACTCCTTCCATAGGAAAAAACCATCTGGGCAGTAAATGTTAAATACAGCAATGTAAGATTTTTTTATTTTTTTTTAACATCTTTTAACAATGAACCTTCACTATATTTTTTTAATTTTGGGATAAAAAAGATAAGGTCACCATTAGTCATAAATAAAACTAAGCATTACTTCATGGATGTGATGTCACATCTGTGGAAGTTCTGCAGAAATATATCTAACTTTGTGTTTCGTGGAACTTTTTTTTTTTAATTTCACATGTTTCCTATTGCCATATTCATAGCCAAGTAGATGGCAGCTGGTGGTTGGGAACCTCTGTGTATGACCCTTTTAGTTACTCTGTGATTCATTACAGAGTTCAGTCCAACCACAGCCACACCAAACTATAATGTCTAGGATAAGGCTATCTGTTATTTCATTTAAATGTTTAGTAAGATCACAGGTCCTCAAACACATATGGGAGTCTGTGGCAGGTCATCTTAGCCATGTACTCTGAGACAATGCAGACAGGGCAGTAAAAGTTGATATTCTTCCAGATGCAAACCAAATGTGGACAATGTGCACCTTTAAAATGTCATGCATTCAACACAGACTGCTATAAAGAAGGTGGTAGGAGGTGAGGGAATGACTTTTGGGTTTTCTCACATTGATCATAAGAAGCTAACCTAACCCCTGTACGGTTGATAACAGAATCATGAGAACCATGTCATGGGTAATAATCAGTAACTTGGTACATGCTAACTTTAAGAAAGAGCCTGTGTTTAAATGTCAGTTATATGACATATATTCATATACTGCATGACAGGTGAAGTGAGACAAAATACAACAAAACAACAAGTCAAATCTTAGCAAATGTGTTGTATTTTACATCTCGTTAGGTTCTCTAACACTGGTGCACAAGAGCATGCATGCATTACAGTTTGGCTGAATTCATTTAAAAAGTGGTCTTACTAAACAATCTGATCTTTAAACACCCCAGTCCAGATATATGAGCCAAAGATCAAATAGGCAAGACAAGGCAAAGACATGTAGAGAAAAAGCTCAGTAGCAGACTAATCAGCCCCCTCCAACGCTCTCATAACAAATCAATGAAAGACCTGGGCCCTTGGGCCTGCGCTATATTACACACCAAAACTTCATATTCATTCATTGATTTTACTTTTCAGAATAGTATATCATTGAACTCCAATGGGAATGAAAAAAAGAGGCCAGGGCTGAGGTCAACTCTCGTGCGGACGGATGTTTGCACAATATTGATGGCGCACGCAGAAAGAAATGACTAAATATCTGGATCAATACCTAGTTTCTCTAGCCACGACAGGTTGTTCCAGATGGAAATATATAAATACTTCTTTATGGCTGCTGGAGTGGCCCTAACGAACAAGTCTAAATGCCCCCCTTAAGGTAAACTCTTTGATTAGCCGGGGCCAGAGGTGACAAGAGGGGTCTGCAGATGCTAGACTGTCATGCTTCCAATGGCCCGAGGATGCTTAAGCACACAGGGACCCAGTAAAGGGACCAAGAATATAACAGGTCACAAGCCCTGGGCAAAGTTCTCTGTGCTACCTGACCCTATTAATTTGTAATGATGATAGGCTCAGTCTACACCATTCTCGGTCATGTTCAAATAATGCATACCATGAATAATTCAGAAAATCTTTTCTTCGACTTTCACATAAATATACATAGACATAAAGTCACAATACTAACCGTAGTAATCAGAAGTGAACATGGCAGTGTCATCAAAGTTGGACATAAGAAAAAACATTTGCATGCAGAATTTCCATCCCTATGATGCAAGACTGAAGTAGAGTTAAGTACAAGTATTGTGTAATCAAATCAGGCTGATGGCCTGGTGAAAATTTTGCATCATGTTGCTGCTGATGGCACAGGAGCTGCCTGCTTGTATTTACAGCACAACACAATTACTAAGAACAACACCAAACCTAACTTCCCCTGTGCCCCAGTGGCTATTGGGGCCATACAGAAGAAGGAACCACATTATTGCTTGCTCCTTAATTAAATGAAAGCTGTTAGGTTCATTTGCCTCCTTCTTCACACATTGAACTGGCCAGCCCACTGTTCAAGACCTCCCAGACACCATCCCTGCTTGGCCCTAAATCATGAGTCAATAATCAGCCCAGTGGGTCCCTGCTGGACGCACAGCTGCCACCCAGCGGCAAAGCCAGAGAGGGGCATGCGGTGGATCGACACCTAGCCAGCGATAAGTAATTCTGTACAGGATTAGCAGCATGATAGCCTGATCAATACTGTGTGCTCAGGCCATTAGGAATGCAGCGAGGAAATGACCCCCTCCGGTAATAAAGCAGGGCATCTGGGTTCTCCTTCATTTGCCAGCTCCATTAGTGTAATGGTATCATTATCTGCCACAGCCGTATTTTTCTGAGCCCTGGCTTTTCCACAGTTCGAACGGCGGGGGTCTGATGAAGCTGTGAGAGCCCCCATGCCGAGTGTTCCCCTTTCTACCATTCTATACAGAGCCTAGGTGTAAATCTAGCTCTGTTGGAGCTTATGTGCTACCCTGCCTTAGGTATCCATACCCATGTTTTATGTCAGCACCCAACACTATTTCTCCATTATTGGCTCATTAATAGAGCGAGCAGCATGTAGCTTGAGTTAAGAGGGAGAAAAAGATGGCCGGCAGAGCACAAAGCTGCTGAATGTGCTGAATTTGACACCCCCCTCTTGCTAAAACACCAGGCCTGACATGACAGGACATCGGCATTAGCTGCCATAAATCGTTTCCTTTACACTAATTCACCAGCTAACATTTTGTGGGGGTGAATTGATTAACCATGTCTGAATGTGTGGCCACATAATCAGCTTTTACCTCGCTAGTTGTTAATTTAATAGAATTGCCAAGGGAAACACAAACCATTTTAATGAGTGTTCAGAAATTAAATACCCTAAACAGCTTGCACTAGGTGCCACAACCCAAGCAAACCAATGAGGCTGATCTAAGCAATGGGCTGGGCTGAGCCCAGGACCTCACAACATCTGGTGACCCTGTGTGATCATTATTTAGCCTGCCGCTCACGTTCGTTCACACACACACACACATACACTTCCTGTTTCGACTCCGCAGTTAATACTTGTCATCACTGTCCAAATGGCAAGCTTGCATCAAAGACGGCATTAAAACATCGGGTTAACGGACAGGGTCAATGGTGTTTTCACACTTGCCAAGGCATGAGTGGAAATTTATTTTGTGACACAAATAAAATATAATGAAATGTTTTCCATTCATTAGAGTATATATGAA
Source organism: Mastacembelus armatus (assembly GCF_900324485.2). Taxonomy (NCBI): domain Eukaryota; kingdom Metazoa; phylum Chordata; class Actinopteri; order Synbranchiformes; family Mastacembelidae; genus Mastacembelus; species Mastacembelus armatus. The sequence goes on from NC_046635.1 coordinate 21,654,749, forward strand.
AAGTTTAGTGTTGCTGTGTGGAAGCCACTCATGAACAAAATAGCTACTTATCGCACTGCACACATAAATAGCCTGCCATTTTTCCAGCTCAAACAGCAAATAATAAATTAATGTATTAAACAATGTCTGGTGGATCCAACCTCTATTCCACTATTTCTTTAGTTTAAAACAATGTGAATTAATGTAGCTGAGGTCTTCCTGAGCAGTTGAGCCAGTGCCCTATTCTATTTCACCTACAAATACATACATAGGCATCCAACCTGTATGCTATCCTGACATGCTGTGATGGGATTTCCTTATTAATTTGTCAATAACCTGCTACTGCTTTCATTTCTTATATAAGAATGACAACGGATCCATCATAGTGCATCTCTTAGTTTGTGCAGCATTGCAAACAACCCCTGACTGGATAAGAAAACCATCATATCCAAATTACTAGCTAATAGTAATAATAATAAATGCATCATTATATAACCCCTGATATTCTGAAAGCTAGGCCAAAAAATGTGGAACTCCTTCCTTGGCTGCTTTACAATCAAATAGTTATTTTACAATTACAGTTCCTTTTGCCCATCATTTTATTTATATGAGGAGAAAGGAAGCTAAGCCATCAGGTCTGTGCAGTGCTGCCTCACTGCCTCGGGGCCAGCTGGAATGAGTTCTTTCTCTGAGCCGCTCATCTGGCCGCCATGGCTGCTTTCATAAACAGGAGGAACCACGTCCTACATAGTTTCACTGCTGTCTAACATGATCCAAACACATGTGCCACAGCAGACGGCATCCAAGTCAGAGGATGAGAGTAGAAACAGACAGAGAGGCAGACAGACACTATGACTATAGGCTAAACCCAGCCTAAGATGCCACAGGTACAACTTCCTTTCCCTTTTAGTTTATCAACAAACTGCACAAGTTATGGTTATTCAAAAAGTGAAAGCCTGATTAAGCCCAGGTCAGCAGAAAACACAGCTTAACGCACCAGCACACAGCGCAGCTGGTCCTCACAGGTTAGAAACATACAGCCATCTCCATTCACATGATGTGAAAATGATCCTGCAACACATCTCTTTCTAAACTTGGCAGGCTCTACAGATGGCATATGTAGAGGACATTATCCCCATTGATCCCAGCATTAGCCAAAAACATTATCACCTCTCCTGTGCATCAGAGAGCCAGTTAGTACCCAGTGTATTTACTGTAAAGTCTGCAGCAAAGTGTATACTGCTGGCCTGGCACCTTCCCAGATCTCAGACACACCACACACTAACTTTACTGTTTATTTATTTATTTTTTTTTCCTCTTGTTGCTCCCACAACATAAATAACAGCTGAACCTTTGTTCCCTCCTCACATCAGAAACTAAGCTTTTACGTTGTTTTCTTTATTAGCCTAACTGTTGATAAATCACCTACTGAATGATTCTGGTTTTTCTTACAAATATCCTGCAGACTGTAACGTCACTTCATATGCTGTTTGCTACTTGGTATGGGGTGTTGCTAAGATAGTATTCTGCAAGCTGCAGCTGCTTATCAGCAGTGGGCTAACGTGATAAAACACCGTTTTTTTTTAATGTATCTGTAATTCTTCATTGTGGCAGACTGGGGGGGAAAAAATGGAAAACACAATAAAGGAAACAGGCAAGGTGAGGTATGCGCTGACATTCGCGGCTTTCTAGCCTTCAAAATGCAGCCAGCAGCAGCACATAAGGAGCATTAGATATTCAACGAGCGACAGGGCTTAGAAATATGCCAGACCTAACGGAGAAAAACGCTATCAATACCTTTCTTCTCTTCTCCCCCTCACTGTCAGCCGATCTTTTCATGTTCCTGGAGTTGTGTTTACACTGCCTCGCTTTCATTAGGGGCGACGTTGGTTGTTGTAGTACGCGAATAAATGGTGTCTGAAGCCATTCCCATAGAAGAAACAGCACAGGCAACAGCAGCCCTTGGTTTTATTTCAGTCGGGAACCAATTGTCAATATTTTCAGTGTATACTGGTCTTATGTGGAGAGTTTCTTGAATGAGATGATAAAAGGGTAACAACGAGAACTACAAATCCCAGAGTGGATGCGTGCCGAGAGCGGAAGCACTTTAGGCACGCTCTAGAAGTTGCACGGCGCAGATGCAGCGCAGGTATAGATCTACAAATAACAGATTTGCCGGTGAATATGGTTTCAAATCAGTGATTTGATGACCGTGATATATAAATGAAGTAATATAAAAAAATATTAGATGTAAAAAAAGGTATTATATTATTATTGTTATTGTTGTTGTTATTGTTATTGTTGTTGTTGCTGCTGCTGCTGCTGTTACTGTTGCTGTTGTTGCTGTTGTTCCTGTTGTTGCTGTTACTGTTGCTGTTGTTGCTGTTATTGTTGTTGCTGCTGTTGTGGTGGTCTTTGTTGAATGTAGAAGTAAGAGGCAAATTTTTGAGAAAAACTTACACACACACACACACACACACACACACCCACACACACACACACTTTAAATATTCTTAACTTTTACATGGATATTCCATATGCTTTCCCTGTAAAGCAAAAGCAGTGCCACTTTCATCTACTACGTGTAAAAATAGCAATCATGCTTTGAACGTTCTCCAGTTCAAGTCTTGCCAACCTTCTTTCAAACTCTTGCATGCATTTCAAATGCAGGTGCTATTCTGTCAGTTCGACTCACTACCAATCATGAATGTGCACCATAAAATCACAGCATCGATGTGGCTGCCTTTGTGTAACACCCACAGTTAAAGTACCCCATAAGGGTTCATCCAGCTTGGCCATAACATGATCTGAATAGTGCTGAAATGTGTTCTGTCCATTGTTCCTCTCAAAGCACATGTGAAATATGGGAGAGAGTTTCATGGCTGGAACAGGCAGTGGTGGGATTGTGGTGCAGGGGATGATTGCAGGGGTCTGAAACACCTGCTACATATTACCATTACAGACTTTGATCAGTGTCTTCATTAGTTTTCTTTGTAATCTCTGTTCTTTTATGGTAGAAGTGACCCAAGTGAGCGGGGTACTGTGATTTAACACACATTTCCTTCACCTGTCTTGTAAAATACTCTAAAGCTCTCCTACTTTCAAAAATGTGGGTGTCTCTGGCATCCCTTACTAATAAATGGATGGGGGTTCTTTTGATTCCTATTTATAACCTACATTTCCTCTCCACTGTTCTGGTCCTCCAAGCGGAGATAATGTTTGAAAAATATCCTTGGGATCATTTTCTGAAAACTAAATCCATGTGCATGCATGTTTAAGTTTTTCACGAGAACATATGTCTGCCTATAGTACCTTTTTTACAGCTACTATAACAAAAAACAAATCTGATGATGTTGTCAATTATTTCATTTTTTATCTTATAATATCACCCCCAATCCATCATTAGGCTACACTATATTCCTTTTATGCATCAAATGATTATTCATATATTCCCACTGTCAATCATCTTTATTGTTACCATTTCAAGGAGCACTGGGTTCGCTGTCTGATTTTCTTTCTTTTTTCTCTTTTGTTTTGGCTGAGTTTCTCAAATCAGGGGCTTGAGTGAACATAACGTACAGGGCCTTTAATGACAGACAGGCCACTTACCATGTTCAACAAATCCTGCAGAAGCTTGGCTTTTAATTTCATATCTGGTGGCCTTTTGGTAGAATAGTGTAAAAGTTCTCACTGTCCCCATGACTGAACAATCATATGTGCACAGTGGACCCTACTATAGTATTTATAAGAATATAAACCATTCAGATCATGCAGTGTAGTTCTTAGTAATGGAGGTAATGTGGAGTAATTACAGAGCCATTTCAGAAAGAAATGCTTTGATCACAATAGTGCAGTTTGATTTAAATATTATTTAAAGTTATATATATAGATATATAGATAGATAGATAGATAGATGGATAGATAGATAGATATGTTTACCTATCCTGTCCTTAGGTAAACATACAGACTGCTAGCTGTAGTTTCAGATTTACTGTACAGATAGTGTTGGTACATGGATATCAGCACCAAAAAATGTACTAAAGGTTGAAGAATTATTTATTGTATTTTCAGGTATTTTTAATATGTACCACATCGAGCCAGAGTACAACTTTGTTTTCCTGTTTTATTTTTTGTTCTGGTGATGTCAAAATCATTACAGTATGTAACTGTAGGGAACGCATCAAACTATCATTTACATGTTCTCACTGTCAATTATCATGATAGGGAACATGTCAAAGAGGAGAAAGTTCCCTGGATGCTTTTTGTTTGATGGTCGGATTTGAGGTTCTGTGAACAATCATAATGTACAGGCTCTTTACATCAGGAGACGAACCAATTACTTTCTTCTACAATGCCTGTCATTTGTTGTACATTAAATCAGGCTCTAAAGCAGGCACCTCTCCTCTCATGTCCGACCTGTAGGGTTCAGCATAAGGCAAGGTCACCCCTGTGCACACTGTGATGTGGTATCATATGGGATGGATAGGAAAAAAAAAAATCACTTTGAACTTCTTCTCTCATCATATAGCCCTATCCGCTCGTCTGGCCAATGTGTTTGTGCTCACGATGGGGGTATGTTTTCTGTTATTGTGGATTGCATCAGCTCTGGATGACCCTTTGACAAGGTTTCTTTTTGTGATATAATGAGCGACTAAAGAACCTCGGGAAGAATAAAAGTTGAGGGGAGCATGAGGCCAGAATGTAGCCTACTATGGCGCAGTAAAGGAAGACAGAGACCATTGTGTTGTGTTGTATTAAAACCAGAGCCCACTGCTCTGCAATCATCTCTCTCTCATTCCTGAAACTATTGTATGGCCTGAAAAATCAGAAATACAACAGACAGACCTCTTTGTGAATAATGATATCTTTCCGATGCAGGAGTTTCTGTTGGGCCACCTAGATTTTATTATTGCGTTATCACATTAAGCTGTGGTTTCTCTATGAAAGAGAGCAAGCAAACTACTGGGAAAATGGAAACAATACAGTCAAGCTTTGTCCTGCACCACACGGGATGTTAAGTGAAGGTATTGTTAAGAAATGTAAATGGCATTTTTTGCTCACCACAACTCCGGCCAGGGACTATCCTCAGCATATTGTGCTGCCTCCATGAAGACAAGCTCTTTTTTGATTTTTATTTATATCGAATGAGCATATGGAGCAAGTATGTGCCTTCTCTGCTTGGTAACCTTCAATGCTTAGCCTTAGGAAACTGTTATTTGTCAGTGCTATAAAGCAGATTGCTGCCCAGTGGTTTCAATTAACATCAAAGAGCTCTTCACAGGCAGTAATAGTTATATCAAAACCTGAAATGTATTATTTAGGTTATGTGCTGGAGTCGTACAAACGATTATGTCCTCACTCAGAAGAGGGTTTTCTTTTCATGCTGACTTTTTCCACTCCATATACTCTACTGCATTTGCCTCATTTCTTTGAAGCACCCCGTGCATAACTCCTGTATAGTCTCTTTGTAGCGCCAGGGTACCTGAGTGACTCACACCTGGTGGCCTATTAGTTACAGGGCATAAAAAGTGGCACTACAAAAGCAATGGAGGAGATTAAAAGTTCTGTGTAGCTAAGTAAGTAGAGTCTAGCAGATTTTGCAAAGTTTTCTGTGAGTAACTATTCATTTCCCCCTGGAGTCACATACAGGTATAATGCATTCACTGATGGTCCTATTACTTGTAATAAATTGCAACGCAAAATGTGAAAAGGTGTAAGAGGTATTGTCAGTGTTAAAGGAGAGTTGCCTTAATGAATTACTACAAGTCTTAAACCCAACTGTGACCTGACATGTATTTTCCCCCATGGTTTTTCCAAGCACCAACACGCTTGATGATAGTTTTTGTTACAGTTCTGATTACAATAAAGGAAACATTTAAATGTAGGAAAGTTATAATAGTTATACATTGCTCATGTGTATTTATCATCAGATAAAAATGTTATAATCTTTGGATGTGCAAAAATATTGCTATTGACATTTGGTATCTTTTTTTTAAATTATTTTTAATTTTTTTTACATTTCCTTATAAAGACGCCCATACTGGATCACTTCAAATTAGCATAGACTTGCTACTCAGGTACGAAAATGCCAGGACTGAGTACCACCTGCCATCTGCCTGATATAAATACATTTCTTCAAGTCTCCTTGAAAGGGAAATATTCTTAAAACCACTATGAAAGCCCCAAAGGAGCAGGAGCTTATTTTCAGCTATAGTCCTTAGCTGAAGTACTGTTAAAATCCTTGCAACCCCATGGCCGAGGCTTAGAGTGCACAGAGAGCCTTTAAAAATTGTTCAAAAAGTACATACACCATTCACATTGATTAAGAGTCAATAAATGATCATATAGTACCACAGGAAAGAACCCTTTGGTAAGCGAACAGAAAGGGCATGCAGCCTTAACCTAAGATGTGGTACACCTCCTTGCCTGGGATCACTTCCAGACACAGAAATGAGGAAGCGCTTTACTATTGCTGTGATTTGAATACCATGATCACCGAGCACTTTTATAAGAAACCCATTAAAAGTGAGGCTTTGACATACAAAAGGGCCACTGTTTAAATCTCACGCACAATGTCAGGCTGAAAGACATTATAAAACTTCATACAGAAGCATACATCCTCTGTGTGTGTCCTTGCCTTGCACACCATCAGGCAGAGAGATGACCCTCTTTCTAGAGAAGCCTGTGCCCAATCACTCAGCACCATGCTGCAGATTAATCGCACATTTGTTCAGCAGGATACAATCACCCACACTGGTCTTTCAACAAAGACGTCTGCCTGAAATATGCTGATTTGTCAAACTACTCCGTGATCTAAGAAAATAAGTCTTTCTGAAAAGGACCAGCTGAGATGGACACAATGGCCCAGTGTGACCCCTCACTCCACCTGCTCTTAACAGTGTTTATAAAGTGCCAACTCCTCTTATTAGCACTCCTATTACTCCAGAATTATAGCAGCCCTGCAGATCAAACACAGTCTGAGTGAGCAATGGCTGAAATGGCATTAACATGATATGTAAGAGTTCAACAAATATTGGAAGACATCTCTTTGATGGGGACTGTTTTACATTAGAGGCTTTTTATTAGGGCTTTTCTGGTCTTTAATGTGCATGTTTTCCCCTTGACTCAGTGTTACCAGGTTTAGGTCACTGAATTCAGTAGAAGACACACATGCGGTGCACATACATGTGTAATTGTTATTACACACAGTGCATATAATGGTAGTGCTTTGGGAAAACAAGAGGACCTTTCAAAGTGCAAACCAAATCAACTCCCCCTCTGGATTAATAAGGAAATGTATTCATCTTTTGCAAGTGATCAGGAATTTATCTCACAGCCCCAAAACCACTGTACCCAAACTCAACAGCCTGACCACTGACATGAACACTGAAATGTGTTTATTTATTCATGCACATTTTTCCTCGTTTCCAAATTAGTTGACATTACGGAGCACGCCGTTAGTGACAGGTACATATAACCCTGGCTGAAAAGTTTAAATCACACACAGAGCTTCTTACGTTCTCTTTGCGGCCGCCTTCATTTCTAATTAACGTACAACCAAATGAATGGCAGGCCGGTTTATAGGAGACCATACACACAGTCTCCCCCCAGCCCACCCTCAAAGGTTAAATTGAGAATATGGTAGAAAATGTGTTCTGTCTTCTTGCGGTTTGCTTCTTGTTTGGTTTCTTTTCTTTCCTTTCCTCTTTCTTGATGGGATGGATTCACAGTTGAAGACAGACTGAAGAAGACATGAGCACCAAAGCCATATCCTGAAAAATATCAGTCATCACCACATAATAAATGATATGTTTCTATTCAGTCCTTCAGTAAGGGAGAAACCAAGGGTTAGACTCACGTCATTTGCAAAACAGGGAAAGTTGTATTGATTAGATGTACTGTCTTTATAATTGTGTGAGCAGTATTGCAGTATTTAAAATCTTTTGCATGCAGTGCCGCATGTGTTTGTATGTCTGTTTGGTTTGGCCAGAAACTGACAGCAGCTTCTGGTTATCCAGAGCTCATTAGATTCTTTGATCCCAAATGGGCCTTGTTTCCATTTACTGAAAATAATGTTCTGTATTTGTACTGCTGTAAAGTACATGGTTTGGACCTCTGTGATCTAGTTCTGCATGTTAGATGCAGCATGATGTCTTGCAAGATCATTTGAAGATGCATCGATTTCCGTCACCTTAGTCATCCTCTTTCATGTTCTCATTTTTATAATTACAATCACTGATGACAGATTCTGTTGCTGAAATAAAATAAATAATGATTAGCTTTTTGAAACCACTGAATAATTCTTGTTTTTTATGGTATACGGTTAAGGCGGATTAATGAAGAATGTAGACTGCCTTGCTATAGCTGAGGACAAGCAACTGACAATGTCATAAAAAAAAAAATCCTCATTTTTACACATGTAGCTCATATATGTCACAGAGCCAAGTCCCCATTTCAACACTATGTCAAAGGCGCCTCTGGACCACATCCCAAGCTCTTTGCTTGTTTGTCTTTTGTAAAAAGGACAACTACCCCAGCCGTGCCAAAGCACCCCAGGCTCTTTGATATGTGTAAGCCTAACAGTGGGACTGCTCCCTGCTCAGCTGGTACACAGATGTGTGTGTGTGTGTGAGTGTGTAGGGGGAGTCCGCTGTCTGAACCGAACACAGATTAGTGACTCCTTTTTTTTTTTTTTTTTTTTATTCCTAATAAATAAACCCCAATGCATGCTGGGGTATGTGTGAGGGGAAAATAACATGCCACTAGCCAATCAGAAGCAGGTGGTAGGGCTTGGTGGCTACAGACCCTGCAGATCTTATTATAAAACAACTGCACTTTTAACTTTAATTGTAGTTGTGGATAGATTTTGAGGTTTGGTTTAGAAGTGTTTTATTACTTCAGACTGGAATCAAAGCAGCAGAAATATAATTATGTTAAAATCAGGCAACAATTTTGTTGTAATGGATGGTCGCCAAGTTTCTGGCTGAACTCAGTGATGAGGGTACTGCCACACAAAAGCAGAAAACAGCATGTTTACTGCTTGGCTGAATTTAAGTGTATTTACTCAAGTACTGTAGTTAATTTCAGCACTGAGGTACTTTCATTCTACGACTTTTCACTAATACTTAAGACACTATGTTCCAGGGGAAAATGTGTTTTGTACAAAAAATGTATCAGGCCACTACATTTATATGTTTTCAAATTTTTATTTTACATATAAAGTATAAAAAAAAATCTAATTGAAAACTAAAATACAAAATTCTGTTATCACATCAATACATCAGTAATAATCATCCATTTATATGGGATATATTTGCTACTATAACAAGCAAAAGCCTTTTGCCCAATTGATACTTTTTCTTTTGATAATTCAAATACATTTTGAACTTTTTGAATGGAGGACTTTTATCTGTAATGGAGTATTTCTACACTGTGGTAGGAATGGTTTAAATTACATAAATGTAAATAATCTCAAAAATCCATCCATTAGTAGTCATTAGTTTGCATTTTCTCAGAATTTATTACAATTTAGCATATGACTTGTGGGGTCAGAAAGGTCACTGGGAGTTTTAGTCCACGACAGCAAAGCTTTAAAGAGGAACTCAGTCTGCCATACCATCTACAATGTCGCTACCATGACACCAGCATCAGCAGTATTATAACTATCTCGAGTATCACCATAGATTCTGTTTTGCAATAGTGGAAGTTCGCAAGGAAGATAATCTTTTTTTGGTCGAGGATGATTAGGCCCTGCTCTGCCCCCTAGTGGATATACTGTTTCCATCCTGCAGATAAACATGTTACACGCAAGCAAGCAAGTACGTGAACAACGAAGCTGGTGTCGCAGCTATAATGCACATGTAAGCATTGGTTACAACATTTAAAAAAATCACTTTTGTTTCCATTTTAAAGCATCTCAGGGTTTTCAAACTCTCAGTTCAGTCAGACTTCACACTAAATTTATTTGCATCCTGTTGTCTTTCAACAGTTAAATTCAACTTGATGTACAGTTATTGTCTCCCACTGCAGCATTCAACTCTGCCATTTGGTAATAATGAATTCAACAAACTATTTTAAGTAAGAGCAGCAACTTTAAGATTTTGTACATGTGTGTTTCAAAGAGTTGAGTGTGTGTGTGCGTGTGTTGCTGCATGCAGTCTATCAGTCACCAGTTAGTGGAGAAAATAACAGCTGCATAGCAGAGGTGACAGATGTGTTACAGAGGTCAGAAACTGACTCATGTACATTAACACATGCAGACCAGCACTCTACAGTTGAGCTGAGTTTCTTTACACTCCTCAAACTTCAAGATGGTGACTGTTAATCCATAACCCTTCTGTGTAGTGAATTGTTGAACTAGGCCATAGGTAGATCTCCGTGTGATGTTCGAGGCTGCGGTTTTTGGGCTGATGGCCTCCAGTGAGTTTTTCTCTGAACGTGGGGGAGATTATGATGAAAGGAGCAGAGAATGAGATGACACACCCTGTCTCCATAATTCACTGCTTCATCATGAACAGAGGCATTAAGCCCCCCCCCCCCCTCTTTTTTCTCTCGATTCTCTCCAGAGAATCGTACATGTCACACCGCACAGTGCCTCTATATGAGTCAGTCACCTCAGGTGTTTCGCACGCACATCAGTGGAGGCATGGCATGTCTTCAGATTACTTCACCCACAGCATGTGAGATCACAGAAGAAAAAGTATGACTGATAATGCCAATCAATGATGCTTCACTTCATCACAGAGTTTTCCTTCACTGCAAAAAAAGGTGGTTAGGGTGCTGTGTCTTGAGGATCTTGAAACCCATGACAGACAGTTCAGTTTTAAAGATTTCAGTGAAACATTTTAGTGTTTCTTTGTTTCAGTGATAAAGCAGAGGCTTTCCTACTCAAGGAAAAAAAAAAATCTCTCGGGACGAACTGCTCTACAGATGTATGCTAGATTTTGCTACACAACTTACTCAATTATATTGTTGAAGAGTCATACTTAAGGTACAATCCAGCCCCCGGTGATCTATTCACAACCAACCCACATTTTTTAGAGTGGTGATGATTTATGTTAAAGTTTTTGTTAGTAACCAATAACTGTTAGTACTGTTAAAAGGCTCCATAATGCAGTTATAGCATATCTAATTACTTGGTTATAGTCCATATCTATGTAATATGAAAATATAACAGTATTTTGCTGTAAGTATGTATAATTTCTTTGGTTTGATGTAGTTTTTGTACATGTACAGTTTGGACATGATTCTTTCAGAGAAATTAATTGCCCCTATTTTGACCTATCTCACATCTGACCCCAGTTTCACACACTATAAATCGACAGACAATTAAAAAAAAAGAAGAGAAAAGCTTAGGAACAGCAGCAATCCAAATGCTGAACCACAAAAACATCAGACTGCCATTTTTGGGGCCTTTCCCATAACCCATTGCTCTTGGTAATTAGTCAGCAATTGAGATAAAGCGTGTGATTGGGAGTGAAAACAACGTGGGGATCGCAGACTGTGGTTTGGAATGGCAAATTCCTCTGGGAGACACAAGTCTGTCACAAAAGGAAACACTTGATTTAAAGGCGTTGATTCAGTAAATTAGGCACTCTTGAGAGACAGCAGAGGGGTTTTTAATTGCAAACATTAAATTACAGACTGAGAAATTGTGGCGTGTACTGTACAGTATGTATTTAGACAGACTTGCAGCTGTAGCTTTGGTCCTGATAAGTATCGGTGTCATCAAGACATGTACTTGTAGTTCAAGCTGTGTGTTGTATCTCAGTGTGTAACGACTGGGTATATACTGTATGGACAGTTTTACAAAAAAAAAAAAAAAAAAGTTACTTCAATAGGTTTGCTCTATACTGATAAAATTTGTGTAAATAAACAAATCAAGCTTGCCATAATACTGCCATTATAGATTATTCTACATTTGGCAGGTGTAATCTCGCTCAATTATGACACTGAACCATTTAGGTTACTTTGTGTCTGGCACGTATTAGTTTGTGGTAACTCATTTGTATTTGTACAGTTAGTATGTGGCATATAAGTGACTCACCCATCCTTTCACCACACTGGATTTCTCCCACATATGTACAAGTTGTGATATCCGGTCCACCAAAATGTCTACATAATGTTTTTTGGGGGTTTGAGTGTGGTTGCAGTTATCTCCCAGTGGCACCAAACAGATTTGTGTCTCTATATTGGGCATGGCAAATGTTACCACCCAACTATGGTGATCACTTTGTGGATGGAAATGTGTTTCTTTGCGTGTAAAACCTGCACATGTGCAGTGATGTTGCACATGGATGTGACTTGGTCTTGACTATGTGTGACTCAATGTGTGTGTGAGCCGAATGTGTGTGTGTGTGGGGGGGGGGGCATGTAATGTCAACAAACAGCAACAACAACAACAACAGTTATGCTGGCTGCCACTAAGCCTCAGCTATGTTGTAATTAGAAGTGGATGAAAATGTGGGACAACAGTGCCTTTAACCATAACCAAACATTTCTCTCAGGCAGAGGATTACAGACAGAAACTGAATGCGGTCTGCTCTCTCCTCTGCATGCCACATGTCACTGCTCCTCTGGCCACCGATCCTGGTCCTCTCCTCTGCCACCGGCCATTTGGGTCTGCATCCCAGATGTGTAATATGGTCACCTTCAACCGCTCAAGTGACTCAACCTCTGTATAGACTTGCGTGCAAAAATGTGGACTCTGCAAGTCCATTATCCTCCAGTCTGTGCTGCCTCCCACTGGTCGGGCATGATAGTGACAGTTACACTTATTTCTCTTCAAACTACGCTTCTCTTGAGAGACAAATAAAGTTAAATAGTAATGCAGGTAATTCATTTTGCATTTGTGTCAACCTGCTAGGAATTAGCTGTATCAACACAATTCAGATGTAACTGAAGTGTAATAAATCACTTTCACAGACTTAGCCTCAACCAGTTGGAAGTCCAAGAAGTTATATAAATGTTAACAAGGAGGTGCAAAATCCAATGTTGCCTCACATCTGTGTTTTCCACTGTCAAAAAAGAATGAATGATTTTGCACTCTAGCTCGGTCTGAAACAAGACCACCACATATGTGAATGAGTTTCAGGCACTGAGCTCTACCACCATGTCCTGGCATGGAGCGCACATCTGAGAAAACTTGTAAACAGTCAACCATAATCATATGTACCCCGAATGGAGACATGATTAATCTAATCCCTGCCTGTCTGAAAATGCCAGAAAATGTGTCTCTATTGGAAAGCAATAAGCATGGGCTTGTCCTGTGGATATACATTTACTTTGCAACGACTGCAAAAAGATAGACACAAAAGAGTTTTATCCAATTTGCTGAGTTGATCAGGTTACAGAAAAGGCATGCTGAGTTTAACCCAGTGAAAGCAGTCTGGAGATTATTGAGACCTGTTAACTGTTGCCTCCTTTCTGTTCCCTTGAACATCTCAGGTTGACCTCTGTGCATCCTTTCAAAGGTAGATATCAAATTTAGGAGCTTAATTGGCTGCAATAAAAGAACACAAAGCCTGCTTTGTTTCCCAAACACTTCTTCCAAACTAGTAAGTCTGCTGCCAGCTTCTTGAGCCCTGCATGGGACTGGATCTTAGCAGGTAAGCAGGGCTACAAGTTTAACTCTAGGCCAGGCCTTCCACATTCCTGTCCCCCATGTTCGCCCTCTTGGTTTCAGTCAGGTGGGAGTGAGTCCCTCACCCCTACAGCAGCAAGATAGTGGGTTTGAATGTGGACAGAATGGTTTGCTCAGCAGCCTGTTGCTTCAGTTTGTTTGGGGCTGCGGTCCTCGCTGGAATATGTAACCAAATTCCTTTCCCTGTCCCACAATCGGAGTTTGCTGCCAGCTTCCCTGGCAATGAGGCCCTGAATTAGGGCCAGTCCTCCTGCTCATCCCACAAAGCCTTTCATGTTCCCAAACCGCAGCCTGAGCAAGGCGCCTCGGTTTCAACAGCAGCAGACCAGCATATGTTTGCCTAATTCCTGAGACATGATGACAGTGGTCTCCCAGCCACGAAAAGACAGATTCAGTTTTTTCTCCATCCTGCACTTTAATTATTATTTTCTGTTGTTGATGACTTCCAATAGTTACACACCACATGTTTTCTCATTACACATGTTTTTATTCTTTTTTTATGAGCAACACCACCCCCCCAAAAACCCACACCCCTAATCTTTTTCTCCTCCTTCTCCTCCACCTCAGTCACCCTTCTCTTCCCACAATGCTTTGCTAGCACATGACCCTGCAACTGGAAAAAAACCAAAGAGCGGCAGGGGAGTTGTTTTCATTGCCCAGCAGGAGATGGAATTATGGTTCGTTATTCCCCACAACTGCTAGGTGTAAGCAATGATCACAGAGCTGAGAGGTGGTCACAGTTTTTCTGTCACAGGTCACATTTGATTACCCCAAACCAGGCCTGATCTCATAAAGACAGGGCGTTGGAGGGCAACACCCAGCATTGCACCCATGGATGCCCTCTTGAACTTGTATTCACACGTACTGGCGCCTCCTCACGCCCATTCAGAGCCATTGTTTTTTGCTGTCTTCTGAGTTTTACCAATTAAATATTTCTTCTGAAGTAAATAGCACTTTAATCACAGAATATAATTAGGAATATGAATTTGATGTTTTTGACCACAGTGGCTGTAAGCAGCAGCCAGCTGGAGCAAATAGGTGTTCACTGAATCTGTACATTGATGAATGAATTGGCTGTAGCTTGAATCACACTTGTAATCTTACAATGTTAAAAGTCTGGGTCCTGTCTCAAAGTGTGATAAAAAAAAAGTAATAAAAACAAGAGTAACACCCAGTGACATGCTGCGATCCTTTTTTGACCTTTTCTTCATGTTTACTGGCGCCTGCAGAAGCGCAAATTCTAAGAAATTTTGTCAGAGGAGGATTTATTGATGGTGTGATGATCATAAAATCCATGAGAGCCATTTCTCTTTTTGCCCACACAATTTACGGTGTATTCTTCTGTCTTATTAAGCACAGTGTGTATTTGCTGGTGATGTGAAGCATAGGGCCACAAATATCTTACATAGCCAGAGAGGAGCTCCGAGCAGCCAAGACAAATAAGCACCAGAATCACACTGAAAATAACCAGAATTTAGTGACCAATAATGGTTTTGATAGACTGGCGACCTGTCCACGCTGTACCCCTGCCTCTCGACCAGTTTCAGCTGAGATTGGCTCCAGAACCTCCCCCACCCTCAAGAATAAGTCGGTATAGTTAATGGATGGATGGCTGGATAATGGTTTCCTTTGAAGGGGAAGGTATTCATATTTTCTGCTCTTTATTCCACTTATCAGTAGTCTTGCTCTCTCCCCCCTCAAGCCAGTCTTTTGGGAGCTAAGACTACTTGGCTCTCATCAAATAGCCTGTGGCTGTCATTTCATGTGTTTAGTTTCACCACTAGTTTCCTATGGCTTACTGCGGCCCTGCTATCCTCTCAGATGGTGTGTGACACACACTTATCCCAGGCAAATCTGAGCATCCCCTCCTGCCAAGTCAAACAACTCTCTGTATATTGCTGATGTCTAACCCAATATCTTTGGACTTTTAAATACGTGTGCTTTTTTTTCCTGCTTTTTCATGTACAATGTGACCATAGTTTCAAATACTCAATCATTAAATTCTCAGCCCTGCTTGCTGAAACATCCAAAGTTTATTTTATTCCTGCGTGTACAGACAGCCGCAATACATTTTTAGCAGCCACGGCAGGAGCTGTGTGTATTTTAACGCGTTGGCCATATGTGGCACCCTGACCTCTTTCATAAACAGAACAGTCTGCAGTGCACCATGGGTCTGTTTCGCCCGTTTGGGAAAGGAAGAGAAGGGGGTGGTAAAAGGGTAATTTGGGAGGGGTTCTATTGGGGTTGCTTCAATGGAAGTCATGTTGGAGCTGGTCTCCTTTGAGGAAAAATGGGCAGCACTTGAAACTATGAATTTAACTGAGGTCCAGCTCATGCTTGTTTTAGTTAAGCCAAAAACTTCATCCGTCTGTTCACCAGAAGGTTGACAGAATTAACATAAAAAGGATTCCCTGTCTTTAAACTGTCAGGCAACATACAATCGTTTGGGCAAGTCCAAATATATCGGACTATTTCGAATCCAATTCTGCATTCTTTGTGCTTTGTATTACAGTTTTGGATGCAGGACAGTGGCTCGCTAGAACAATTAGCTCTCCATGAATAAACAGCTCATTTTCAGGAGAACAGATGATCAGTCTCTGTGTTATGGGGGTCTTTGATTGATGTGGGTGGTCAAAGTTGAGTTACTCTAAGCGGGCCCTCAGGCCTTGGAGCCCTATCATTGCAAAAGCCCCCCTGTGGCGCTCTACCTGCGGGTATCAGGTGTTGTGAGAGTTTTTGTGTGGGGTGGGTGGGGCAGTGTGGGGTGTAATTACACATGCATGTGAAGGAAAGGCCTCTGAGGGTAATGAGGTTTAGAGGATGCTGCTATCTCAGCGGGTGGTCCCTCCCTCCGTGACACCGATCCCACTGCCTCTCTGTCTGCGGCTGCTCACGCGAGTCGCCCTGCACCCCCCCCCCACCCTCACCCCCGTCTCTTCCTTCGACCCGAACCACCCACTCCCCTCCTCTCCGAATGCTTGGACAATCGGATGGGCTTCAATGGGGGCCTGGAAGAGGCGCCCACCCCAGTCGCTCCAGCCAAGCAGGCTCCCAGAGCTGCTTCAAGGCATTTCATCACATTACATCAGATCAAAAGCAATAAGCTAATTACAAACGACTGTGGGCATGCAAGCAGTAAATACAGAATCAACATAATTGATTTAATCCTCTCAATGCTAAGTGAAAAACTTATCTGTGCTGGGGCCAAAGCTGTTTTCCAGGGCAACAGTGACAATTGGATAAATTAAATAGATCATATGAGGTTCATTCAACCAAAATAAACTCTAGTGAAACCAACAGGATTCACACAGAAATGCTTGGTTAAATGGAAAGAGAGACATGTTTTAGGCCTCAGCGTTGCGTCTAGGACACATTTAGACTTACTTGTTTTGTTTGTTCATCTGTTTTCTTTTTGCCGTGAAGAGGTTTTTGTGTGCATGGGTTTCTTCCATCATTCATAGCGGTAGCGGAGAGGGGGAAAGAGGATGTTTTATGCATGCCTCGCTCAATATGCATCTTAAAAGCAAAAGCATTAGGAAAAATAATGAAAATGCAAAGGGTTTTCGCTGATGTTTACTTATTCATGACCCTCTGAGAAAAGCAACTTATTTTAGAGCAAATCCATGTTATCATTGGAGAAGCTACCCAACAGAAGCCATTTTCCACCTGAGGACATGCGCTTTAATGACAGTTTGAGGTGGTGTCGCTGGAACAGAGATACAGACTCCATGTTCACAATGCATGCAACATCAAAGCAGGGAGGAGGAGGGGAGGTTTTCCTATAAAACTTATGTCGTACGATAAGGTTGTGATTCTTTTTCATCTTATTCTCATTTTAATCACAATACTGGAATGAAAATTGTTTTTTTTTTTTTTATATTTCCCACCTGATCTGTGTTTCTTAAAGCACTTTTTATTATTATTGTCATACATTTTAAAATAAGTTTAAAATCCTGAATTCTCTTCTTTCAGATATTTAACAATTGAAATAGTTGCGTTATCTGGTTTAATGTAGCACTAATTTGCACAGCTTGACAAATGCATCATTATCAGTAGTGTTTCCTGATCATTTCGGTTGAGTGTACTTGACATACACAACTAAATGTGTATGCATGAATGTGTGTGTGTGAGAAAGAGAGCAATAATGTGTGTCAAATTGGCTTGCCCCCTTACTTGTCTTTTGGCTCTTGCTCTGTGGTGGCAGCCCTCTCTCTGACCTCTCATATGTCACACAGCACTCTTATCCAGCATTGTTTTCCTGGAAGATGTCGACCGTGGCCTGATCATGAACTACGAGCCCCTAATCTCACCAATATGCTCGGAGTTTGCAGTACAAGTAAGCCATCTAATGGACAACAATGGAAGCAATTTTGGTTTGAAGCTTATTTTATTGTCTATCTATTTATCTTTCCTTCAATCTAGAGTTTATATGGTTTAAAAAGATTAGTACTCTGGACTGGATTAATAGCAATGAATGAACGTCTAAACAGCAACCAGTGTCCTCTGCTCTGGTGTCTGGGGCTCATTATGTTCTTATTTATCCTGCATAAATAACCACAAATTATCCATAAAAACATAATGTCTTAAAATTCTTCCCACTTCATCTGGCTCTGATTAATGTTTTTACAGCATGGAATTAAAATGTGCTAGAGACACGACCCGTGCATGTATGGAGCCCCAGCGGAGGAGAGCTGTGACTCCTTTAGAGGAAAAAAAATCTCTTTGTTTTCCGTAAAGGGACATGGCTTTCTTAACTGTTTCCATGTGGCCACAGTCAGCGTAGATCTGAGGAGTGAGGTGGCAACAGATAATAACGCAAATAAAACTCATGGCAGTTAAAGCAAATATACCAGCTGTGCTGTTTGAAACCGCTCGTCGTCACTCAGCCGGGTGTGTAGGCATGAGATTTCTGGAATGGGACAAAGCGGAGTGTGATAAACTTATAGTCTCACTTATGGAAATGTTTGCATGAGCTCTTGACGGATGAGCGGCGCTTGTGTTTGCTGCAGTCTAAAAGAGTTCAGTATCTGTGTCTACCAAGACCACAGTAGCAGGTGTCTAATGTGACCATTCTGGTTATTCAACACATGAGTCCATTATGACCGCTGAGCCGTGAGAAGAATAGGGGGGAGGAGGGCTGCTCCTTTAAATGGAATCTTTAATTTCACAGGCCTCTTGATATCCTGCCGCAGTTGTGATTGTGTAACAGTAAAGAGGAATCAAGGCTTTTGAAAGCACATTAAGCAGAAAGCAATTAACCAACACACAGTAGTTAATTTTTGTATTAATACTTCAACAGCTGGTGCAGATTGCTTCCTCATTTTTATCTTCGCTCCAGCTGTTCTTTCACTGACAAGAACATTAAAGAGGATTTGTCCGTAATAAAGTGGCTCCATATATAGATACCTCGCTGAGAAACGGAACCCGTGGGGAATGTGGATTTACATATACAAAAAGTTGGAGAAATGGACATCTTTTCACTAGCCTGCTGGTCTTCCTTTCAGCAAGCTCCTCCAATGGGAGCTGTTTCAAAGCCCCCTTTTCTTGTCTATCGAGTGTTGGCGTTGGTGTACATTTCAAAGTCCTTTATTGACATCCTCTACAGATGTGCTGCTTGGAGAACATTTGTGTATTATGAATTGGGTACTAAAGGCAAGGCCTGGGAACATTTTATTAATTCTCATACATATGGCGTGCTAGGCTGAACTGCCTGTATGTGAGTATCTCCATTCTATTCTAAAAGCCAGAAGGCAGAGGGATAAAAAAAAAAAAAAAAAAAAATCATACCAAATTAAATGACTTTTTTTTATGTTTCTCTGGGCAACAACTTTCCATATTTAAAGGATAATGTGGCTTTTATTTCTGTCTCAGAAAAGCAAATTTATTATGTTTTTGGATCAGCCAGGGCAAGGAGGGCCTGCCCATGGGGTCTTAGCTGACTGTCAAAACAAACATACCAGGAACAAGTTGAGACAGGCTGCCACTAGTGCCACATCCGTCCTGTCTTAAACCAGCATAAACCACAAGACATGTACTTATGCACCCAGCCTGTTGCCACACCATGCCACATGCCTGCTTGATTAAATGAGTGCTGGGTACGCCTGACTGACAAGTCTCGGGATGGGGAAGAACTCGTCTCCGTGCCTCATATATTCTGCTCTCTCAGATGTCAGGTGCTTGTAATAAAGAGGTGAACGGGGCCTGATTGTCAAGTGATTCTGATTTTTCTTGAGGGGGGACAATATAAGGGTCATAGGTCAAAACTTACTTTGTTAACAAATCAGAAAAACACTTTTTGACAGGGTACCTTTTTTTTATGACTGTGTATATGCCATATGACAGGAGTGGAGCTGGTATAATAGAGAGATTTGGAGGATTTATGTGGTGCTCTGTACTTGAGCATAATTGAGAAAGTTCATGACACTTGATATAGATTTATATTGCCACTTACCCAAAAAATATTTTTCTGTTGGCTGGCTTTCTAAATACTAGTCTTAAGTGAGATGAGTGATCTTGGTTATCTTTGTATGAAGATTCACAACACTAATTATACCAATATTGCATGGGTAACTGTGTCTTTAAAACCCTTGGATGATTATTCGCCTCACAGAAAATGATTTACAAAGGGGAAACTAATGCTTTTTTGCAGTCTCAACACATGCCATATTTGCTTTGTTGCTTAGATACTTAGTGTTAATAAGAGTGATGCACAGAGAAGAAAAGTGCACTGTTGCCACTTTTTGCAGCAAGAATTAGTGGCAAACATTATGAGAGTGCAAGCCATTAAAGCAAGAAATAAGTCTTAATTTATAGCTCTGGTCTGTTTGTCATTTGGCTTGGCTACTGCTTTGTTGCATAAGCATGTGTGGAATAATTACAGACACAGTGAGATGGGATTTATAATGGGGCTGAGGATGATGATGAGGAGAGGGAGGAAAGGGAGGAGGGGACCGCGGCCTTCAGCAGCAGCGCCTCCAGATGTGCAGACGGGGGCCGCAACGCTGTGTGGTTCCACTTTAAACACAGTGGGAGAGAAGCACGGCCTGTGAAGTTGATGCGCCAAGTACAGTGCGTGCTTGCGTGCGTGTGTGTGTGTGTGTGTGTGTGTGTGTGTGTGTGTGTGTGTGTGTGTGTGATAGTACCAACTTAAAGATCAAATATTTCAATTTGCCTGTGTGTGTGTGTGTGTGTGTGTGTGTGTGTGTGAGGGTGTGTGTGTGGATGTGTGTGTGTGGGTGTGTGTGCGTATGTTTCAGAGAACGTGTTAGCTGGACTTTTATTCTTGTGGCTGATAGTTTTACAGCAACAGCCAGAGAAAGATGGGCTGTCTGTAAAGCATATGCAAGGGATACAAAGATTTATTAGAGACAGGTTGCCTGAGTTCACCCTGCTAGTCCTGACACACAATCAAAACACATTCTTTTACTCACACACATACACAGACTCATACCCTTTTCCCCAAGTTGCCCCACCTCTCACCTAGATGCTTAAATGTCATTACTAAATGCCTGTTGCCTCAGATGATCTTCTCAGATGGTCTATCTGGTAACACACTTTAACATTCTTCATGCTGCAACTGAGCCTCCTGGGCCCTCACTGTGGCACTACACAGGCTATCCCTATTCAGTGACCTCAATGAGGCTCAAGGGACCCAGGTGTTACTTCCCTCCGCTCTTTCTCTTCTTCTCCAGAATGATGGAGCCTGCACTGCTGATCAGAGGGATGGAAGGCATTAAGGGCCAGCTCCAGCCTTAAAGTCAACTGATTTACCCAGCTGCTCAACATGAGAGCTCAGCAATGCTGAGGAAACCAGAAGTTGTATCAAAAGCACAGCAGCACATTTATTATACTATTTCCTTTGTCAAAAAAAAGGAGCCACATAGTCACTTTGAACTGAAATAGCCATGTTGGGAACATAAAAGTATTGTTTTTGTCAAGGATTCTGTGCTTTGTTAGGGAGGGTAACAAAATTATATTTATGGCTAAAGAAGGCCCTGTTCCATTCCTGTCATTTTTAGGTCTGTTTGTTTTATTTTTGGTACATTTTAGTGTTTAATAGTCATTTTATTGGGTCCCTTCTACCCTCTGGTGTTGTCACATGTTAGCTCTGCTGTTGATAATAATAGAAATTCATGTAGCGTGCTGTTTGCCTCTGGGAAATGTCTTTGACACTGTTACAAGGCTCGCCACTGCACCCAAGCGTGTTGGCTATTGACAGTAGCATGGCTGTATATTTTTGCGTTCTAGCTTTGACAAGCACGTCGGATAAATCCAATGTTAGTACTGGTGCTGTCACCACCGTTTCAGCCACCCACACAGCTGTGGACAGCTGTTAGGACATGGTGGCCCTCTGCCTCTAACTATAGACTGTGCACCAACTTTTTCCGTAATTCCCAAGTGTTCTATTAAGGCTTTATAGCCCTATATTCAGATATATGTGAGCGCAGGCCTTACATGCCAAAACAATCTGCCCTCTTTGTACTCTGTCATCAGCTCAGAGTGTACTTTTTTCCCAGGCTGCTTCTCTTCATCGAGTATATCTCCTGACTTTTCCGTGATCACCTGTGATACAGTAATCAGGAACAAATCCTTTGATGGCCTGAACCAACAGCTGAACTGATGATCACACACTATGCCTGGTCATGAAGAGACGGCAAGAAAGTTCCCATTTTGTTCTCGAAAACCTCCCCTTCATTTTTCCATTTCAAAGTCTTGTATCATACAAATATGCTGGGCAGAGATTATGCCCACCCTCCCCTGCCCCCCTCTCCATTTCATACATGCTGCTCTCATCATTGAGAATGGAGTGTATACATAATAACTTGCACATGTCCTGCTTTTGTCTTTGCGGTTTTCATTTGGCTATAAAATGAAGGTAGACACTTTTTTCTGTACCCCTTTGGGTGACGTGTAAGACAGGTTTAAATGGATGTAATTTCACTTTGAAGCAATTGTGTGACTCATTAAAGGGTGCCAGTTTGCGTGTACATTGCTGGTGGTTTTTCAAGCAGCACAAGGGCCCTTCAAGTCACCATGCTTCAGGTCCTCAGCTTAAAAAAAAAAAAAAAAAAAAAAACGACATCTGGCACCCATTCTGGTGAGAAGGCGAGTGCCAACATGAACACATTAGGCGATGGACCAAATGCTCTCAACCCCCGTCTAACACGGAGCGCATGACAACCAAAATCGAAACCTTTCGGGGAGCTTCAGCATTTGCACTTCATTCTATGTTGTGTTGCTCTGAAGATTTCCCTTTCCTGACGCCAGTGCTCTCTGTAGTGAAACAGATCCTTATTGAATTATGAAGGAAGCCTTGCACAACCATGTAGCCCAGCCACTCTCAAATCTGCTGTGGTCAGCATAAAGGGGATGGTTAATTTTTACATTAGTGAGACTACAGATGATTTGGTGAGTGGCATGTTATACTCCCCAGATGACCCCCGTAGCTTCTGATTCCTATTGGTGAAGAACATAACATCACGCCCCCCTCATAGCTGAAGCAACAACCAACATCTTCCAGGAGCAAGTTAGATACAATAAATATTCACATTTGTTAATACTAACAACAACACAGTCTGTACTTTTTGTTGGTTTTATATTCCTCATACCTATAGCAATTGTTGACTTTGTCACAGCATTCAGTGTCTATTCACTGGGTTATCCCACCCCTGAAGCTGATTGAGGAGAGGCCTTCTGCACCTCACAGTATGATAGACATGATAATTAGATGAACAGTGACCATAGTTAATATGACATCCAAAGAAGTTTGGTGATTTGGTGAGTATGTAGTGCAAAAAAAGCAGTGTTAGGAGGAGTTCAGGGTGGATGATTAGGTCACAAAACATCAGATTTTCCACAGGAGAATGTTCGATCCCAGTGTGAAATGTGCTTTTTATCAATGAAAGGCATCAGTACTTGATGTCCTGCGAATGAAGAGTTGAATCATGACAACAAAGTGGCACCAAAACAACCTACTACTTCTCCTAGTGAATAGAGTAGGGACCTTCTGAGATAACTGGTCACTGAATGCCGAAATAAAAATAACATAAGTGTATTTTTTTCAAATTGTCCCATGATGACTTTCAGTTCTTCTAAAAATTGTTTGGTGGTTTGAATTATTCATTTTATGTGAACATTGTAAATATAAAATATTATTATCCCTCATGAAAACTGGATCCAAATTTTCCTGCTTTTAGAATATTCCATGTTATAGGTTTTAAAAAAACACTATTAAAATACCGGATTGTGACTCTAAATTTACTGAAATGGAGACATTAAATCATTTTTTATGTCAAGGTTGGGACAGAAATGTTTGATAAAACAGAAACAGGAATTTTGTCTATTTTCCTCCAAGTGACGTAAAACTGAACGGACAAGTCCATCCATGTATCAATCTTCTGCCTAAATTATTTTATGATCATTACTTTCTGTCATCCATGTTTTCAGTATTTGCACTGACATGCTATCTGGAACCTCTCTGCCTAAAAGATTTATAGCACATCATTTGAATCAGCAGGGATGGTATAGTTAGCCAGTAATGGCCTGGAAAAGTGACCATGCTGCTTTTCATTTATATTTTAAATCTGCTGAAGAAATACCATTTGAAGTCCTGAAGCGATAAGTTGTAAATCAGTGAGCAATATACAGTAGTCTCCTACACAGTACTCTACTACATTTGATGGCAAAGTCATGAAAAAGGAATAATACATATATTTTTTAAGTTGAAAGTTTGGCACTTATTTTACACAGTGTTATTCATTTATTCATTCATGTAAAAAAAATCTGGGTATAAATCCAAACTTTGCAATATATGACTCCAAATAAAATTACCCACTATCATACCACATTGTCTTCATGTTCCTTTCCTAAGACAATTCACCCGTCTTATTGTCAGTACTGCACGAAAACAGATCAGTGTAAGACCTCGTTTCATGCAAATACACTATCTCGTTTCAGGATGAAACAATAACATCCTGAATGCGATTCTCTGCATGGAAAACTCTGGAGCAGTGGTCCACATCTGACCTTGGGGATATGCTAACCCTGTGGCTTCGCGGAGATTTAACAGTTGTCATGAAAACATTAAATCGAGACCGCTGTATCTGGCAGTCAGACAATAATGCCGGTACATCACAGTGCTGCCTTTTAGTGGTGCTTTTAAGGAGCAGTGACTCATTTTTTGATAAACATCTGCATCGTAAAATAAAAGCGTGGCCTTGCCTGCGTCTCAGTAATGGTACAGTGGATATCAGTTATGCGAGCAAGTGCTTTTTTTTTACCACTGAATTATAGTTTATTTAAAGCATACAGCTGCATCTGATAGCCCACAAAATATTGGGCACAGATTGAGTGAGCTCTGTCATGGTTTCCATATTTTACAAGGTATGATTACTAAATTATTGATATAATTACAGTGTTTCTCTGTTGCACAGTCCCATAAACACTGTCGCCATTGTGTACATTATCAGTGAATGGGTTTGGATTTTATGAAATACTTAATTTCATCCAAACACTGGAGCAACCTTTCTTTCAAGTTCAA
The DNA here is from genome assembly GCF_900324485.2 of Mastacembelus armatus. Classification (NCBI taxonomy): domain Eukaryota; kingdom Metazoa; phylum Chordata; class Actinopteri; order Synbranchiformes; family Mastacembelidae; genus Mastacembelus; species Mastacembelus armatus. The sequence continues at coordinate 21,679,909 of NC_046635.1, forward strand.
CTAGTTGTTCACCCATAATTCTTTGGTCAATGCAGAGACTGTGCTGCACATAATAATATACAAAATATACAACATGTGTTTCAAGGCAGCTTTCAAGCAATGAGTCTGCCAACCTAAAAGACAATGTACATCATTTGTCCCTTCCTTTGGATACATCCTGCAGGAGTTCACCCAATCAGGCATCATACCTTTGTTGTAATGGTAACAATAACAAACAGGTAGCTCAGGTTGTGGAGCGCCATGGTTCGGTTAGTTCCAGGCACAAAAAACAAGTTAGTAGTGTGTGGCCTCCACACACTACTAACTCCTACATATATGCTGTATGTTCAACTCTTACACTAGGCAGTCCAATTGAAGTTCAGTTCATTCATTAATAGTCACCTATAGCTCAGCCAGGAAAAACAGTTGTATAACATCCTCTGTGGAGGCGGCTTATGAAAACAAACCTGGTGATCTCATGGAACTGCAATACTAAATTGCTGGAGCACCTCTTTAATTTTGCATAGTAACACAACTATATTTTTTAAGACTATTACTAAACTACCAATTCAGTACTCGTGTGCACTGCAACAGAAAGTATTCTACATTACCTACTCAGGAAAGTGACACATGAAACTTAGTGGAATATTCTTGATTCGGTGCTACTGCATCATACTGTACACACTTGGTAATATGTTTTGGTTCTGGTTTCATTAAGGGGACAGCAGTACAAATAAATCTGAATTTCACTTGATGTAAAAGGACGAAGATGGATTTCCTAGTGGAAATTAATGTGGCTCAGAGCGTTAAAGGGACCCCGGGTGATTATTTTCCTAATCAATTCTAGCCGCAAAAAAGTTCACTTAGACTGAGTGCAGTTAATGCAATCGCTTAAACACTGCTTGCTAGATGAGGACTAAGCTGCAGAAGACATGAACATAATCTCAAATTGTTCCTCCTTGCTCCAATTTCTGTTCCATTAAGCGTTAGAATTTAAAAAGCTTTGCACCAATCAGATGGTGATATTTTTCATTTGTTTGTTTGTTTGTTGCTCAGATACATGGCCGTATCTAGAATATTTATTAGCCCCAGAGGTTTTGTTTTCTTTCTTTGGTTTGAGTCAGCTATTTGTATTGTTAGGAGTCACTATGGAATTCTCTAATGACAGCCCCCAATTTGGAGCCTTAATTCAACAGTGAACTCGCTTCAGCTGCCTGGTATGAAAAGCTGCCACCATCGCTGTCTTGAAGCCATTGTTTTACAAGTGGAAACCCCAACGACAATTACTGTATGCCTTGCTGGTTATGGTTTGGCGGGGTGAGATTGCAGAAGCCCATCTCCATGTGCTCCTACTCTCAGAATGTGACTTTCCAAAGCAAACAAACATAAACAAACAGACAAGACCAAAGTTGAACAAACGCCACCAAAGACACAACAACATAGCTGAGAGTTTCCAGAGCTGCCACTCCACTGAGTCCTGGAGACCTGATAATGCACATAAATACAGGATTAGTGGTCAACCTTGGAAACACATGTGCCGAAAGCAAAGGAAGCAGAGCAGAGAAGGTGATTTGGCATGTGCAGCAGCTGCGTGGTTGTAGGCACCGCAGGGCTCTTTGATCTTCTGTACTCAGGTGTGACAGCACTTTGGCTGAGAATGAGCCTGGTGCAGGTTGAAGCTGAGGCAGGACGGGCCCATATGGACTCAGTAAGAGCGTGAGAAAGGCCACCTGCCATGGAGCAAAGAACAACTCAACAAAGGTCCTGAACTGTATCCCAAAGACTTCTAAAGTGCGCAGTGTGCAGACCTGGTCGTCCAGGGTCTGGAACTATTTTTTGAGGGTTTCTTCGAAACTCCTTTGTGTAGCAGATAAATAAATTTAAGATATTGCAGGATATTGCAACTGATGACTCATCTGACATTATCAAAATTATCTAGATGTGGTGAGCTCCACCCAAGGCTTGTCTAATTTGATTCACAATAATCCTTTTGCACAGTCTGCTAGTGTTGCTGTGTACATCTTTTTATAAACCGGTACCACTATAAAGGATGATTACTCCAGCATTAATGGTCCCAAGGCTGATTGCATCTCATATAGCAACTGTCATTGCGTTGACCCTTTCATCAGCAGTGATCAGATAAGCTCCAAAGGAGCCTAATAGGCTGTGGTATAAAATACATGGTGCCATCATCAACTCAGCAAATTCACAGTTCGTCTGGTAACCCGTCTTAAGGTCTTTCAATAAATCAGTCCAAGAAAGGATTTATGAAAATAGCTCAGAGAACCCAGAGGTCACAGGCAGTTTAATTTGATACTTCGCAGTAAATCCTCTAATTGTTTTTCAATGTGTCTTTACAGTTGTACAATAATACCACAAGAATACTAGCTTGCATATCTAGCTGCATAAAAAGAAACTATCTGAAAATATAATTTTTATGCGCTGTTTGTTGGACACGCCTATATTTAATAAAAATGTTGCATTTGATTTTGCCCTATAAACCTTCTCCACAAAATAGGAAATTAGTCTGTTACCCTGATGCTTAATGAGTTGTGTGTTTTCTAGGAACCCAACTAAATCAGTGGCATTTTGTCATGATTTGGCATGTTGTGTTTCAGTCCTGGGCTCTATTATTTCTTATGGTCTAATTAAAACATTAAATATTATAGAAATTCTTTGCTTTTTGTGGAGTGAAACTATAGTCTTTTGACTTGTTCCACCCCCCCCCCCCCCCCCCCCCCCCCCACACACACACACACACACACACACCCTCCCTCCACCCGGTGCTTGGACAGAGATCAGGTTTTCTTCCATTGCAACTGTGACTTCTGAAACAGAGACAAGACCACTGTGACCTTTCTGACCCCGTCAGTGTCCATCCAACACCAACAACCTAAAGATTCAGTCAGATAAAACCTTGAGCTCTTTCAACATATCCTGAGCAGTAAGGCCCTCGCCCTCTGTTCCAGTTTTCATTGCTCCCTGACTGGAGTTTGTTAACTCTGTCATTTGCCGGGAGACTTTACAAAGGTCACTGTCTGTGTATTTTTCATTAACAACCCAGCGCCGCTCACTCTTCAGATGGATAATGAGAACCATCGCCTCGGCAGATCCGGAGAAACATTTTTGGTGTCAGCAAATGTCGCAGCTTGATGGCATATAAATGTAATTTATCAGCGTGTTTATGTTGCTGGTTTAGTAGGACATTTTTATGCCCCACTAGAGCAGGGATGCTGTGTCAGTGTATAATGACAATGTCACTTGCAATAACGGACGGATTTGGTATTTGTGGCATCATCTCATAAAGCAGCTCTGCACGGTTTGTGAACTGTGACAACTTTATGATTGTATTTTACTCTCTTTAGGATAACTTTTCATCATGAGAAGGAAGTGAGACTAGGACAGCCTTTTGTTCTTTAACTGTCCCTGTACTGTCTGTACAGACTATTCTCTTGTATTACAACACATCGATTTGAAAATAAAGCATAAAAATCCTAATGAAAACAGTACCGACATGGAATGCGTTGCATCGAAGCTCACAGGGAAAGAGGCTGAAATGCCATTGGTCATTTTAATATTAGGTTGTTACTCCACATGCACATTTGGTACATGAACATAAAGATACTGTAATCTTCAAACAATATGAGGGATTGAAGTTCTCCAGCTCTCACGTCTTGTCGGCGAGGAAAGGGGCACGTTTATTGCAGCATTAAAAGAAGCTGGCTGAACTTCTATGTTTGATCCTCCCAGGGAATAGAAAAAAAGGGTAACACTTTAATCAGTTCAATACCTTTTTTTTTTTCCAAGAACTTAAACACACAGAGTAATTGGCAGGCTAATTTTGTTTTTTTTAACCCGAGCACCGTCTGCATTGTATTTTGAAGGCATGTCCCAAGTGTCGTGGGCCAAACTGTTGTGTTGTCAATGACAGTTATAGAGACTGACGGCAACACGGAGGGAGGGGGCTTCTTAATAACTTGTAAACAAGTTGCAAAATGAAAAGAATAGTATGAGCTTCAGTTAGACCCAGTGCTGCTATAGTACTGGTTTTTACTGATCAAAGGGTTTGTGCTGTTGGATAATGGCCACGCTGGCAGTCCGGCCATTGGCAAGTCACTATGGAGGAGCTTGATAACAGAGCTCATTTGAATTTATCCTTCTTGCAACAAAAGTTCCTTCTGCCAGTTTATTCATGAGGTGTGCATTCCCTGTTGGTGCTGTCATTGCTGGGGAGTTGTATTTTATATGGATGGCTGCCTTTTTTTTTTTTTATTATTAAAACCAGACCAGTCTGATAGTTATCACCTTCTCAAACTGCTTTTCTCAAACTGATGGCTTATGCTGTCTTTCAACTAAAAAGCATGAAATAGTAAAAAAAAAAAAAGAAAATTAGTATGAGAGAATGAGAAAGACCAGAGCATTTGTAATGGCAGACAGAAGAATCATGCATTTTTTCTACGGTTTGAAACTAATCAAGTCTTTTTTTACTTTTTACTTGCTATTGCCAGAATTGATTGATAGGTCAGACATTTTTCATGGATCAGTTCACTTCCAGTAAATATGTGCACAATCATGCTGCCTCTCTGAAATGAGAAAAAGGAACACAATTTCTTTTTGTTTTCAGTCTTGTAAACCACAACATTTGTATGTTGTCCAGTAATGACAATGTCAGACAAAACGAGCCCCAGAGGATTTTCTGGGCTTGAGTTCTGAAGGCCACAGACTGACAGATACATGTATGAGAACAAGGCAGAGAGGAAGCCTCATTATGCATTTGTTCAACCACCACCCCTGCCCCTCATAGCCAAGACTTCTTCAGTGACCGGGATAGCATAACTTCAAATAGATGACAGATTCTGATGGCAGACGCTCACAGAAAAACAATGTTTTTGTACAAGGGTGTAACTGCTATTTTTTTTTTTTTTTTATCACCAGCAATTCCACAGTGACTACAATCAATCAATCTCTAAATCATTGCTGTGAGTTCAAACTGATGAAGTATGTTGAAATGCACAACCATGTGTTTGCTGTTTGAACTGGATTTAAAGATTCATGTTCCCTCTTAAATGGCCATTTGAGTCTTGCTACCATTACCCTACTTCAGCAAAGATACACATGAGCCATCAGTGTCCAACCTAAAGGTATTACGATTTAATGCAGAGCAGACGTTTGCATATTGATCACTGAATATCTTCGTTGGAGACTGTTGATGAACATGAACTCGTACCTAATCTGCTACATATCACATACAGGTGATGCTTTATTCCCTATTTGTTGGGGGTGGAGGTAAAGTTTGATGCAGAAAGGTTTGACTACTATTATGTAAATGTTACATTAACCCAAACAACAAAAAAGGAAAAACACAATTTATTCAATATGCTAAGCCTGCCAAGTTGAAGGCTCCTCTATTAAACTAATACATTTTTTAAAAAGTCTTATTAAAATGTACCTTAACCAATAAAATGCCTTTCTTGACTTAGTTGCCATATTCTGCTTTTCTGCTTAATGTTTAAAGCCTATTGCCTTTTTGAAAATTACACCTTGATTAATATGCAACAAGTGGCAACAGCCTACAGCTTAACCTAACATGTCCACTTCCTATTGCATGACCCTTGTTTGTTGTGTTGTTGGCATCGTCTGGACTCCACCAGTGGAGCTGGACAAAAAGAGGAAAAAGTTTAATAAAAGTAGCCTAATTTGTTACTTTATTTCTTAAAAGACTGCAACAGAGTGACTAAAGGTCTGTAACAATAAGCATTAATCATTAATTGAACATGAGAAACTTTTGTTTGGGCTCTTTATTGGCTGCTACATACAACACAGTTGTATGATTGGTTAGAGTGCTGCTGGCACCCACTGGTGGAAATCAACTATGTGCATTTGCTCAAGTACTGTTACTTAGATAGAATTTTGCAGCATTTGTATTTCCCTTGAGTATTTCTACGTTATGATGGTTTATACTTATAAACACTCCACAAGGTAATATTGCAATTTTCTTTTGCTCTACCAGTTTTGCAGATTCAGATTAATAATACGAAATATAAACAAAATTTGTGACATATTCATACAAATCAATATAAGACTTTTTTTTTTTTATCCCAAAAGAGAGATTCACAGTATTCTCTGTGAGGCAAGGCAAGTTTATTTATATAGCACAATTCATACACAGAGTAATTCAAAGTGATTTACAGAAATAAAAGACAGGTTAAAAATCCATAATATCTGTAGTATATAAAGTAAAATAAAATCAGCCCCACCCTTAACAGTTTCAACACTAATGTGATGTAGCCTTTCATCAATGCATGAATAAATAAAATTAACTCCACAAGTCAGTCATGCATCTTGAGTATATTTTATTTTTAACACTTTTGCACTTTGGTATTTCTACTGCACTTGTTTCCCTTTTCCACTTGTTTTCTTGTACTGGATGGAATCAGAATCAGTGAAAAGCATTGGCTGATGTGAAATATCAGCCTAACAAGATCTGCAGAAACTCATTTCACTGTGACTGATAGCATTAATTGCCAACCAATACTTTGTGTTTGTATCTTTTTTTTTTACTATTTCTGCAGTAATGGTGGGAAGTAAAGACAGAGGCAGGAGGTAGCCAGCAGCAAGAACTGTCAAAGTTTCCTCTGAGACTTGTGTCAAAATGCTCAACACATCTTCACAAGTCCTGCACAATTCCAAGTTCTGCATAACAGTGAGATTTCAAAGAGTTACACCACAAGCTCTGATAGTACACATGACTGCCTGTGTAAGTGATGAATCTTTACAAAGAGGCCTCTAGCGTCCCTGGAGATGTCCTCAACTTCATGGAGAAAGGTAACACAGAGGACAAGCCATACCAGCTAAAGCTACTATCTCTCTAATGTCTATTTATAGTGGTTCAGTTGTATTTAAAAGTTTAAAAACCTATCTAAGAATGCTAAATATGTTTGATCCCTTTCAGAGCATAATGCAAACAGATAATTATGTTTGCTTTTTTCCTGCCTATTGATACATACACAGTTCTCCTTATGAATATAACAGACAGTATCAAAGATAAGCCTGTTCCTACAAGGAAGCTTTGTGATTGCTCTCTAGTCTGCAATTTGTCAGCGTGATATTTATATTCACTTTCATATCTCCACTGGCACTAATGGCTTCTGGTCTGATAAACAAGAAAAACACTCGGAGAGAGAAACTCTAATATTTATTGGTTTTGCTATTTTTTTTTCTTTGTCCCTGTTTATTTCTTTTGTTCTCGTGTAGTAATGGTCTAACATTTGGAAAAAAGGTCCATGGGTTGGTTCATATACAGGTTAGCTTCCCTTATTAGAGTCCAAGTTGTGAATGACTGAACTATTAAGTCTTTAAATGCTAAGTTTTTCAGGTGTAGCCTTCCACTATTGGTGATGCCACTGTGTCTCCTCCCACCTGAAGATAAAAGTCAGCTTGAGCTTATTTCAAGTACTGTACATTCCAGGTCAAAATCCATTTAACACACAAAGCAAGCGTAGAGGTTAAAGTCACAACAGCCATCAAAATATAATAGATTGCAGTATGGAGTTGGTTTACTCCTGACAGCTGATCAGTGGTGCTCCTTCTCTGGAGTTTGATCAGCTTTTGGCTCCATGCTAGTCAATCATCAGGAACAATAAACCAAGTAACTGCAGGCGTGACGCCATGAAGAGCTGAAAGGAGCATGGTGGCTACTCGTCAGTCTAATTAACCATACAGACACGGCCCGGCGCCATAACCCAAGACAATTCCAATCCGAGGGGCTGTAATTGAAGTGACAAGTTAATTACAGGCTGATATTATCGTGCATTCCTTGTAACACTCTTCTCTAACCCCCTCCCCACTTCTTCCTTACCTCCTGTCCCACTCTCTTTCCCCTTCTCTCGAACCTGCTCAGCCTCCCAGCTTCAGATGTGTTAATTAACAGCAGTACCCCCCAACAGGTCTGAGCTTGTGCACATGCCCTCATATACCCCTGACCTTTTCACCTGTGCTGGATGTATAATTAAACAGAAATAAGTCCACTTTGTCTCATTTTCATTTACAACATTTATGAGCTGCACTTTGTAGACTTGAAACTCCCACCAGCCACACTGGCAGCACCTCAGCCCCCCCCCCCCCATCTGATCCCACCCAGCACCTCTGTGCACCTCTGTAATTAGCGTTAGCATCTTCTTTAAACAAGCTACATAAAGTTTAGTGGCAGGATTAAATCAGATCATTACCATAATGTGGCTGTGCAATTTGCCCCTATCTCTTTGCTTTTCCGCCACATCAAAGCCCGGTGGAACACTGGTGTAATTGGGCCATGCCGCCTTGTCAAGATGATTCAGCCTGATGGCTGCTCCTCTCCCTGAAAAAAGCCCTTGGGCATGATAATTAATGAAGAAGAAAGTCAAGTCAACATGAAGAGAAAAAGAAGGAGGAGAGAAAAGGAATAAAGGAAAAAAAAAAAACTTTGGACAGCTCCACATGAATATTTCACACCTTTGACTTATTCAAAATGAACAGTACCAATTGATGTATAATGGATATTATCTTTGTCAATGCAGTTGCCTTTTAATCCAACTATGTTTTTCATAATGTTCCACAATCTGATTCCTTATGCTGTGACCTTATGAGTTTTTTTTTTGAATGATATAAGTGAAGCAAAGTTTGTTTGGCTCATTGTATCCCTGTTAGATCAATGCCCTCATTTCTGATGAGGTGTCGACATGAGGACAGCTGCCATTCATGCAGTTCATATTCAGATGATTCTGAAGCTCATTTCCCTTTGGAGTTAAAGTAACAAAAAGTGCCTTGTGTATCTATTATAATTTCCTTTTCAAACAGTCTCATGAGAGCAACGCCAATGGCGCTACCTCAACTCCTTACACAAAATCAGTTTTCTTCGATAATTTGCATCATTATGTCACCTTGTAGGAAGAATGCAAATTGTAGGCCTTCTGTGCCTTTGTTGACACTCTTTGCCAACACACTTTGGTAATGAATAAGGCAAGGCTTCAAACACAGACAGGTGCTGGGCGTCTAGTAACTCTCGCTATGAATATCCAGAATAGAAAGTCAGCTTGGGTCACTGTTGATTTGTTGCAAATTAGCACCATATGTTTTATCTCTGTGTTTACATATGAATGACTCAAAACACAGAAAAGGAGGTTGGAGGTGGGTGAGAGGATGACTCTTTGGCTTTGAGAGGGGAGGTGGGTGTGTGTGTGTGTGTGTGTGTGGGGGGGACAGAATGGTGCCTGCCATTCAGATGTCCATCATCTGTTCAGCAAGTGAGGGAGGAGAGACAATGCTGGTGACAGTTGGTGACAGAGACAGCTGGTTGTCCCACTAGCCCCTGCTTATGATCCACTGTGAAGTGACACATTGGCCAAAAAAAAAAAAAAAAGAAAGAAAATTGGAGGAAAAAAAAAAAAACACCTTTGACTAATCAAAACAGCAGGACAGATGCCCTGTCTTTGCCTACAGGAGACCAATGCCACCAAAACGCCCTGGCTGGCATATCAGACAATACCTTCCCTGTCACAGCGCCACTTCTTCCTCGTTCCATCTGCCCTTCCCCGAGTCATCACCCACCAGTGTCGGGGCACTGGGGGCTGTCTTCTAAACCAAGTAACCTTTCCGCGCTTTCATTTCTTCTACCCCAAATTTGAATATGAAAAGGGACTCGCTCCTACCCAGTCAAAGACCATCACTTTAATGACATTTGGCAGTCATTTGATTTATTAGGTTTTAGAGGGAGGGGAGAAGAAATCCACTAAATATTTCATATGCCATGCTAATCCTTGTAATATTGCCAGCTGAAGACATGTACCTGCACTGCTAAGACGTGAGGCACATGGATTTCTCACAGTCAGATGGCTGGAAATGCCTGTGAGTCTACTGAATAATAAAATAGCTGTATTGAAATATTTAGACTTTGATTCCCATTAAAGGAATCTTTAAAACATGAGATTTACGTTTCGGAAAGAAAAGAATAGTGATAGTACAGACAGCAATCACAACACACTCACACAGAAAAAGCTTCATCCAGCCTGGATAATAGTCTCTCCCTGTATTCTCTGTAAAAAAAAAAGTAGATTTGGGGGAGAAACAGACGGTATAGGTTCAAACAAAGAGCACGCTACCACTGCAGAACAAACACCTCACAAGATGCAGTTTGCATTATAGCATGTGTTGTATTTCTACGGGTGAAAAGCACAAGTTAACAAGAGATAGGGTCTACACATATATAAAACATTCTGTGACAGAAGTAGCTTCAGAACCGGGAATGAAAGGAAATGAGGTGTCAGCAGTTTCATCCCACTCGCGACACTTCTCTCATCTCAGCCCTGTTTGACATTTCCACAGCTGTTCGAGCAGTAAGCGTCGTACTGAGGATACCGGCGCTCCCTTTGTTCGCGGAGCACTTTGTCCATTTGACTGCTTTCCAGATAGACTGAGAGAAGAGACAGAGTGACAGAGACATAAACAGAAGCATGTGGTTGACTATCTGTGTCCCCAGAACTCGAGGCCTACAGTTGGCTGACTGCACACAGGCCTGATGTGCAGGCGCGTAGGCGAATGTGCCACATGGTGCCTTCTTGCCTCTTCTCGTTAAATTTGTTTCTCCCCACAAGTCCTTGGCAGCCACTTCTCCTTCTTTCATATTTGACATTGACCTTACTGTGACATCACCCCCTCGGGGCACTGTGGCATCACTGAGAGATATGATGAAAGCATCCAATGGCAGGCCACCATGACTACACACAAAACAGAAACTACTTTGAACTCCCCGTCTCCTTTTGTTTTTGCTGCAGTTTAGAACAGGGGTGGTCAGAGGCCAGCACAGCTCGTGGTAATGTGCGGCTCACATGTGGCCAGAGCCTGAGTAATGCTGCCTCTTTGGTTGGGCCATGTTGAGAGATGTGCCGCAAATATCCACAGACTGAAATAACTACAACTGTACAACAGTAAACGCTACATATCTAACATTTCATTTTTAACCAACCAAAACCAGAATGATTTTCAATTCTGTTCCACATAACTGTGTTGCTGCAGGCTATTTGCAATATGCAATACCCAAAGGTTTTGGCACTGGTAAGATGAGAATTCACTCTGTTGAATAGAGAAGGAACTGTGATCTTTCTGTTCCCAGAAGATTCTTTTACTTTGGGAATATGTGTCAGAGTGGAATGTGTCACATATTAGTGTTGTTTGTAAAGGTAATATCTAGGCTCAGAAGAGATGGTGCACCTCAGATGTAATATAAAATGTGTAACTGTAATATATATATATATATATATATATATATATTTATAAATTTGCAGCTTCTCTCATCTTGTTGTGGAGTAAAATGAAGCTTAAAGAAAGAGACAGAAATCCAGACACACTGTTCTGCCTCCTCAGTGAGTGGAATCACTGGTCACAAAGCAGATGCAGATGAGGTTGTGTGTATCTTGTTGTTGTATCGGTTGTGTGCATGTTTGTTTATGTCTGTATGCACGTGCAGGCTCTACATGTGCATGGGTGCTCATGCTGGAGTTGGAGTTACACATGCTAATCACAGCTACCGGGTGTGTAATTGGACATAACAGCCGTCACTCGAGCAGGGGTGGGCAGGAAGAGGCAGTGTGGTTTCTTGAATGCCCAGCTATCTAATTTGCACACAGTGATATTCGAACATTGACAACAGGAGGCAAATAAATGAGCTGCGGAAAGGCAGCCAGGCGATGTGCCACTGTTCACCCGCTGCTTGATTTGCCACCAGGGCTTCGGTATCCAGGTAGCACAATTACTGCCCATCCTTTCTCCCTAAATTGTGAAGCGGAAAAGAAGTGACACCCATAAGGCGTGCATCACTGTAATCGAATCTAAATGAAGGCTGTGCATAACCAGAGCTCCCACCTGAGACAGTGGGAGAGATGTGACCGCGCCAGCCTGTCAACACCATGTCAACACACCCATTCACAGCCCCATCCGCATGCATAATCACACCAATCATTACAGTGTCAATGACGATAATGTAAATATAAAGAGCAGAGGCAGCAAAGAAGAGAGTACCATGGAATGATGGGCAAAACCACAACTTCAAGATTAGAATTGTGAGCACGAACAATGATGCAACGAGGAGGAAAAATGTTCCATTTAGTTGTGCTGAGGTTATTTTACATCAGGTGGTTAGGGAGAGCACACAGATCACACTCATGTAAGAGACAGAGCTCATGTAACATTTATGGTTAGGTGCAACTTTTAGGGGTAACTTCTAGCAAACATGTCAGCATCAGACAATGGCTACAGTTGGTTTGGTGACTGAACTGAAATGCTGTGCATTTTTCTCATGGGCGCTCCACATTCTTCATGCAAATATATCATGTTCTGGTATTACCATTACAAGAATGCAATTTAGGAGTTAATAATATGATCGTTAATGAATGAATGTTACTTTTGCAGTAGTACCATTAAGATACTATTAGCCAAACAGTCCTAGGTAATGTTCAGAACTTGTCAGAAAAAGTAATAGGTTAAATATGTTCATAGTTTGTTGATGTGCATTGTGACAGCCTAATGTTGAGTTGTAATTGGACTTTTTTTTTTAAACACCACTCAGTTATATGTTACGATCTGAAATAATGAGCTATGTGCATAAGATATGTCTGGTTCCTGGTTTGACAGGCTTTGACTATGACATGTGTAACACAGGTCATTGCACATGGTTGTATATATCTGATAGCTGGTTAGCAAGGTAGCTTGTTAGCTCAAAAATACTGCAAAAAAAAAAAAAAAAGAAAATTGGACCCTGCTGTCACTAAGCCAATTACTCCTATTGAAATCTATCCAAAGGAGCCATCTCATTCGCTCCTTCAATATTCTTGCACGTGGTAAGCGTGTTAGTGCGAGGTTAGCACAGGGCAAAGCACCCTGGGTACAGTCTAGTCGTACTACAGATACAATTGGTCTGTAAAAACATTTCTACACTTTGTTTAGCTTAAAAACACAAAGTATAATGAAGAAAAGAACATGCATTTCAGAAGGTTGTGTTTTTATAATTCTATTTTATCAGATTTTTTACCTACAGTCAGCTGCCTATATTTAACATTGGAATTTTGAAAGGTGACCCAGGTTTACAATTGAAGACCTAGTTATTGGTTAGATTCAGCTGATCCGTTGATTAATTTGTGCTATCCTTGTAATAAAGAACTCAGAAGGTTATGTGAGGGATCATGTGGACATAATGTGTGTGCGTGCCTGACTTTCTCTGTGAGGGTGTGTGTGTGTGTGTGTGTGTGTGTGTGTGTGTATGAAGTTGCTCACCACTGCAGAAGTTTAAATCATTGCTGATGTCAGAAGGGACACGCTCTATGCCACCCAGCATCATTATCAGCACTTCCTGGTGCCAAAGGGGAAGCATTAAATCCTCTCCACCACCCCAGCGATTGAGACTGTCATTGTCATTAACCTGAGGTGACGTCGGTGCAGGCCACTCAGTCTGTTAGCCGCGATCTCCACTGACATCTACACACTCCTAACCTGCCAACAACAGAGACATATGTCTGTATAATGCCTGAGCCTGAAATCAGCTTGTTTCTAGGACTGCCGCCTCTCAAGCAAAACTTTACTCTGTTCTTTCAGGATTTATTGGTGATGGTCTCAAGTGGGGAAGGGGACGCAAGTAGTGTATGTAGAGTTTGCACTGTTTTTTCCACATGGGGGACCTGATTCAAATGGTCCTGATCGGGATTATCACAACACCAGTACATGCTCTTTTGTTTGGATTCCACTATATGGCTAACTTTTGTGTCACAACTAAATATGTTGCATGTGTACACTCAAATGTAAGGGGAATAAAATTTAAATATAATTTAAGAAAGCTGTCAGTTTCAGATCATGGCATTGTCACACTGAAAAACTGCTTGTAAAGTAGAAAAGTTGGTAAAGATTTGAGATCTCAAATTCTTACACATTCAGTGCTTTTTGTTAGAAAGTATTTTACTAAGTAAACAAAACAATTAACATAAAAAAATGTCAATTTGTAGTTTTTCATTCATATTTTCATTCCATAATCCCATGATTTTTGTGTTTCACTCATTCTAATGGCCTACACAGTCTCACCAGTGAGTGATTTCCTTCACTATCATGAACACCTTTGAGAAAAAAAAAAAGCAATTGACAGCAGAGCTCAGTGTGTACTTTGAGCTGTAAGCATAACACATGATTTACAGTACAGTGGATTTTATTATAAGAGATTCAACTGCCTTGTTGGGTGATGATGAAGTGGCAGCACAGATACAGAAAGTCGGCCGGTCTCTCGAGGCTTTGACCAGACATGTATTCCTCTTTCTTTAGCCCACAATTAGAAGCGATAGTCTCCCAGACCTATGATGGCTCCCTCTCCTCAGCAGAGATATATATTTATCTGAGGATAATTGGCCATTAAATCCTCACTTGACAACTGTGAAAATGCCACCCCAAGAGTAATCTGGCTGCCAGAAAATGACAACGGTTGGCAGAGCTGTCGACTGCTGGGAGCCACATCAGGAATGGATGGATCTATTCCACACGTTCACATCCGTACACATGCACACATACACAGCGAACAGAGCTGGCTGTCCTAATCAAATTCTGTACTCTTTGCAGGCTTGTGATTTTTTTTTCCTTGTTTTTTGAAAAAGGAAATCCCTCATTATGACTCTTATTAAAAGACAGGTCTCAACACTAAGAATAACACAGCATCCATTTAAACCCTTGTCACTAAAGAGAAACGCACTTTTTAACTTTATTTATTTTCATTAACTTTGCAAGCACTTTGATCACTTCATCGGGGTACTCTATATTCAATTACGGATGTCACACTTTTTTGAAAGCCCTTATAGCGTCTGTCTGACTTGAGCTGATCCTTATCATATGGTTCAAAGCAGCTGAGCTTACCAGCTTTTTGAGGCTGTCGAAAGCCTGGCCAAGACAAATGAAAAGACAACCGTTGCACTGTAACTTTCTGTCCTTTTTGTCCAAGTGCTTTGGCTGTCTGTCAAACTGTTAAATAGGAATCAGACTGAGCTACAGATACAGTAAATGTAATTATTCGCAAAGGACGAAGAGAAGACCAGATTTTTGATAGCGTTTCAAATACTGGCCATAGATAGCCCCTCGATGAATATTTTCCTTTATATGTGTGTTTTTCTGTCTCTGTCTGATCAAATCCATACCAAACTTTTTTCTTACATTTGAAATATTGCCATTTTGAGGTTTAAATGTTAAGTTTAAATAGAGTTTAAAGGGAGACCTTGATGGGTGTGTCATGGAAACGGTGGTATCAGTATTAGACTTGGGATCGGCTAGGTTAGATTTGCACTTTGGGAGATGTTTGTTTGGGCAGATGCGTTTGTTGTTATTGACATTTTGACATGCCATGTAGAGTTTGTGTGTTTTATTGTCTGGCAAATAAGCTTTGACCATGACAGAGGAGTTGCCATAGGCATGTGAACAGTATCTGTCTCAGAGGAGCCTCGCTGTCTTTGGTAAATGAGTTAGAAATGGAAGGCTGATTGAGTTACTGTCTTTGTTGGGGAAGTGTGAGGTTATGGCAAAAGGACAGGAGATTTATAAAACCAAAAATTTATGACTAGCCAAAGAGCCTGTTCTGTCAGATTTCTCAGTGGATGAGAATACCATATTCCACTCTCCTCCTAATCTAGGCCAGAGCACAACTTTCACAGTACTTGTGTATGGAGATGTTACAGGCTTTCAAACAAAAAGGAGCTGAGAGAATGGGGAAACCATGCTTTGAGTGTAGCCTGTCTTTTCAGATGTCATTTGTGGGGCTCCTAAAATCACAGCACCCTACCAGAGCATGTTTCAGGAAGCGCCCATCCTCAATCGCCGTCCAGGAAGCTGAGAGTTTTCTCTAATATCACAGATGGTACTCGGCAACAGGCCAAGAATGAAAAAGTCATATTACTAATAATATAGCAAGTGGCAGGAAAAGGGTGGATTCCACTCTAAAAGCTCCAGACTATATTGTTTATTAATTCAAACAGTGTTTCAGTTTCACAATCCATGTTATCAAAAATTCCAACATTGTGTTGAGTGCAATCTCATGTTAGAGTGATAATGGGACGGAAAGGAGAGGTGAATAGAAGGTATGCATCATAAACTATTCACCAGAGAGCATGAGATAGGAGGAGAGGGAGTGAGAGAAAGCAGTGTTTCTGTACTTCTGTACCTCTATCCACCAGTGACAACACCCAAAACAGGCGCATTCTACGTTTTAACAGTTTGTTGAAGAAGCTTTTGTTTGTTCCATTGTCTTTTTTTGCCTTTGTTTTTTTTTTTGTTTTTTTTTTTACATCCCTCTTTTCACATCCATACTTTACTCTGGAGGCTGCCTTGCCGCTCACAAACAACATCATTCTCCCAGTTGGCTCTGTTTGATGACCTACATTACATTCTCTTTGCATGGAGGTACAGCAGGCCTGCATGTTGTGTGTGCATAAACTTGGTGGTGTAAATGACATGAACAAAAGGGAGGAGCAGCCGTACGGGGACGGAAATGAAAGAGTGTATTATTGTAAGGGACACATTGCATCAAGAGAGCTCAGTGCAGTCTAAACACTGCCACTGAGAGTTTGTGTCACTGACGAAGGCTTGTGTTTGGTACCCGGTGCACGCGAGCATCTTTTATGTGTGAATGTATATACATACAGTACAGCATGTGTGCGCTCGTCATGAATTTGTCCCTCACAGATGAAATACTGCTAACATTCCTCTGGGACCAACTAGCAGCCACTTCTTTCCTTGGTTTTTGACAAGTTGTATGTAAAAACAATCTACAGCGGTAATGTGCATCTTCTTCCTTTGGGATTGGGTGTACCAGTCTCAAACTATAGCACATCTGTAGGAAAAGCAGCTCAAATGAGTTTCATCTGGGTAGATGGTGACCATATAAGACGTGCTTTGATTGTAAAGCAAGACCAAGCATTGTGCAGGCCCCACCAACACACCACATCATGGTAAAATCATGTACTAACTTTTTATTTTATGTATAGTGAGTGTGCGTCTTCTAGCAAAACCACACATGTTCAGCATGGAAGAAACGTCAACTTCACGATGTTCATCCAGCAACGTCCCCTTTGATTACTGCTTTTCAAGCATGGGTAATTTCACCATCTGAAAAACCAAGTCTCTTCAATGTCTCTGCTCCACAAAAATTCTGAGTACACCCATGGCACTGTTGCAACTTGTGTAATGTGTCATGCGGACATCTGTTTGCTTGGAAGTAAAAGCTTACTTCTGAAAGAGCCGTCACACAAATTAAGCCCCTTCATTTCCCCATCTCCAAAAAACTAAAAATTTTGGTGTTATTCCTGAGAGCAGTGCTAAAGCAGAAAGCCATTTAAGCCCCATTAGGAGCCTGCGCACTGTGACGATCTCATTGGAAGTGCTGGATGAAAATTGCCCGGATTAATGTGTTAATCCACCTCTTTAAAATGCTAATGTCCATTTTATGCCCATTAAATTTCAGTGTGTGTTTTCTTTGATGCGTGCAATTTCTATCAATTAAACACACAGGAGTGAAACAGGCAGGAGGGAGATTAGTTCCCTTGCTTCAAGCATGAATTTCTCCTTTTGGTTTCATATTTATCTTGAATGGGAAAGCAGGGAGGTTTATAGTGGGTTTGTGAATACAGAAGGAGAAATGGGTTGATATGAAAAATTCTTGAAGCCCTCCATGCCTTTCACATAGCTTTCCTTCAAACATTAAGTAAGAGGGAATATGTAAAAATAATCATTAAATGGTATTTTTCCTTTCAAAACTGTATTTCTTTAAAATAGCTACAAACTTAAAACCAATTTTCATTTATTTTCTATTTACATATTTTAATGGTCTTCTTTTGGCTTTAATTTCCTTTTATTATTATTTTTTGAGTCTGCATTCTTTTATAAAGTGACGAGTTGAAAAAGGTCATTACTAAACAGACCACAGTAAATCGTTTGTTTTGACTGTTGACTGTTGCAGCATCAGCTATTGTCCCTTTATTTTTTGCATGGTTTCACATATACTGCATTTTAAAATGATTAAATATTGTCCACTATTTAGAATCAAGTGTGTCTAATTCATCAGTAGCTCCCACTCACAGCATTGTGACATATGGTATTTTTCTTATACTCTTACTCAGTTCAAATTCCAATGTAGTATGTACACACAAACGACTGCAATTGTATTTATTTGATAATGTATTAGTGATATTCGTGTATATCCAGTATTAATTAAAGATAATATTTTTATTTAAACACTGACTAATGAGATAGACTGCAGACAGTTAAGTATTTTGCAGCTTAAAAGCCAAACATTCCCCTAAGGAGACAAAAACTAGGTGGAGAATGAATATTGGACTTACCTTCATTAAATGGACAGAAACATGACTGAAAACTTAAACATGGATCTTCTGTGGAACTTAAAAATGCTTGAAATGCTCCCCAAATGTGTTGGGAAAACACCTATAGGAATCTGTTTTGCTAATATGTTTATCCTTTGTGGGCTAGATGTCTACCGGTTACAACTGGATAACTTTATCTGGTTACAATATACCATCATTGTGTATACAACCTGTTGCATTGACTCAAAGAGGCCAAAAAACAGCACTCAAGTGCTATTAAAGAAAATCCGTTTAGATTTTTCAGGATAGAGGTTTACTAGGTTGGTGGGGACTTTTATTTTGAAGAAAGGGGCTTTCAGCCTGTAATAGGTGAAAGTTGAACAAGTACACCTACAGAGACAAGTTTATTCCAACATTAGTTATATAGAGGACAGAGATGAGCAGGGAAACTGCTGACTTGGATGGTCTCATTAAAGCTTGGAGCAGTAAAATCAAAACATGCCATGAAGACTATAGGGATTCAGTTATACTTGAAGTAAAGCTAGAGATTGTGCAACGCCTGCCATGGAAGTAAAAGTATCCTGGTGCAGTTAACAGCAACGTTATGAAGCTCATGGTTCACACTTTATTTTCTGACTTAAAATAATGTACACAAATTGAAACATAAGTGATATGATTCAGAGCTATCTTCCTCTAACACTGACAAATGCATTTTCAGATAAGTCATTATAAAAGTTCCCCACGACCATGGGTATTGATTAAGGACATCAAGCTGAATCATGTGTCTGCAAGAGCCTGCACATTGAATAAGAAGTTTGGATAGAAACAATCTGTGCGGTGAATCCTGTGGAATTTCTCATCCCATAAATGGCGGGATGACTCTCAGATGCCCTCGCTGTTGTGCAGAGAGTTTTAAGACCAGGAGTGACATAGCTTGTCCAATCACAGAGGCCTCTGTGGCTGACCATAAAATTCTTCCAGATTTGTCACACACACACACACACACACACACACGCACACACGCACACACACACACACACACACACAGACTCATTGTTCAGAGTTAAAATGCTTCCAGTAAACTCGCATTTATCATGTGAGCTCTATTTTTGAGGTAGAACGCAAGGAATGATTTATAGAGGCATTTCGACTTCTCTCGCGCTCGCCCTCCATCATGAGCAAAATATGCTGCCGTAAAAGTAAAATACACCCTGTGCTACATGGTGAAAATGTACTAACTCATATTTTATTTACTCAGGCATTGTGTGACAAGTTGCAATGTGCCAATGGAAGGCCAGTGGCTTTTTGGGAGGTCCTGCAAGCTATGAATATAGATTATTTAGATGTAGACGTACCAGTCTGTACAGTCCATTAAGATGACTGAAGATAATTGCTCCTGTTTACAAGGACTCCAAAGTCACTAAGCAACTCGGAAGTGCTGATATTCCTTATATGGGCGCACCCTCAGCCAATTCGCCCACTTCCTCCTCTGCCACTTGTCCCCATCTTCTAATACATGTATTAAAACAACGAGCCCTCCCACCAGCAAAACAGCCCCTCCTCCACCATAACCATATGTGGGCTATTCAGTGGGATGGGTAATTTATTAAAATCAACCTAATTTTCCATGATATATTAAATCACCGCCTCAGTAATCGCGAGCCCCATTTCATTGAGCGAATTAGGTGCCCACTGCTCGGTGTGATCACATGCTTGGAAAATGAGGCCCGGACTGGTATTAGAGAGTGTTCGCAGCCTGCTAATGGTCGTGGGATGAAATAGATTACTGCAACATTCATTACAGTTCAGTGACAAAGTTGAGCAGCCAAATATAAGCACATGGTCAGCACCATCATTAAACAGGCCTGTTTAAACTTACATGAGACTTCAGAAAACAGCCAATTTGTGGTATTGAAGTATTTGTGTGGTGGGGGAAGAGGATTATACAGCTATGGCTTATTGCCATATCAGAACCCAAGGTTGGGTTTAATGCTATTCACCCAAATCAGCAAGATTTAAAAATCAAAGAGTTTGCACATTTCAGGAATTAATCTCTTATCAAGAGTGACCCGAAAATGATGGTGATTTACTAATTCAGCATTTTTAAGTTTTTGACTGGATGTTCATTTAAGGGGAAATCACAAAGTGTTGGTAAATTTATTTTATTAAAGTGTTATATAAATACCACATCTCATTTCTGTAAGTTAGGTACCGTGCTGAGCAAGTTGCTTAAAAAAAAAAAAGAATTGTTCTTCATACTACTGACTAAAAAGTACTTTTAAATAATTACTTTCATTACTTCATACATTATATTCATTCCTTAGTACAACTTCATTTGTTAGTCTTTCTTCTTTTTCACATTTCGTTTGACCACCCTAAAGCCAGCAAACTCCTATGAGAGCTCCTGCATGTTACATGAAATATAGTCTATGATATGTAGTCTATGATTTAGTTTGTTATATTTGATAATGATGGATGGGCCTGTGATGGACTAGTGACCTGTCCAGGGTGTACCCCTGCCTTTCACCCAAAGAGAGCTGGGATAGGCTCCAGCAGATCCACGTGACCCTAAATAGAAATAAGTGTGTATAGATAATGGATGGAAGGATGACATGGGCACCCATTTTCTAAGATTATAGTTTGATATCTGATATGTGACTATTTGACAACAAAGAAACTTGATTTTATGCTAGATGTAAAGCATTTTGGACTGACCCTTCAATTTGCCATTGATTTCTTATAAGTAGGTGAAAGGCAATGGAAAAGCCACATAATCTGGATAAATTTCAAGATACACCGGGAAGACTGTATCATTTGATACAGCTGGATGGAAAGATGAATGAGAACATCACTCTTTAATGTTGGTATTTCTTCCCATCTTAACCTCTAATAGAGGATGACAGTAATCTAATCCAGGGTCCTGATCAGCAGCATAAACACTGGAATCAAATCAGCAGTGAGGTTTCTCAAACACACCATGGTGCCAAACTGAGGGCTTTGCCCTCAACCTCATTTTCTACAAACAATCTATATTCAAAATTGTAGAACAATATGTAAATTTTCTTACTGATGTTGAATGCCTGCTCAAAAAAAGTGCTCACAGCCTAGCAGAAAGTGGATAACTACAAGTATAGCTCTCTTCACATCTAGCCAAACCTCAGATACAATTTTTGCGTGTAAACAGACAAAGCCTGGTCATTGTCATTCTGTTCTGCTTGTTTTGGGGTTGAGGCAAAATTAGTTGCAACTCAGTTTGAGGTCCTGAGACACTACGCTCACATGATGCTTGGGCCACCATTTGTCATTATACAATTTGTCGGTACTGTTCAACAAACAGGAAGTCCCATAAAACTAGCAGAGGACCTAGCGAGGGCATTGTTCCTCCAACGGGTCTCATAGAAGAGGACTGATAGGATTAGACAGATTCAAGGTGGTGTGGTTATATCTGATGGCTGGGACTGTTCCCTCACAGTTTTGCTGAGGAAGGAGCCAGTACACTTGGACAGCCTGCCAGCAACTATTGCGCATGAGAGATCTAGCCCACAAAAAAACATTGTCATTCTTGTACTCTTTTTGCCTTTGTTTGTTCTCCTGAAACACAAGCCCCCATGTGTTCCAATAACTGAATCAGCATTTTGGTTCGCACTCCGAGATCTCCATTATTTCCCCTTCCTGTTTTCCACTAGTTCCAGCTGGTGTTGTTGAATTGTATATTGTAGCATGATCCTTAGGGAAGGCATTGTTATGGAAGTTGGGTCTACTGCACAAGAATCTATTCTAACTCCATTCGGCAGCCTCCCTGTCTTAACACCACAGCTGTCAGCAGTGTCACTACATGATGAGCCATGACACCACTGAATCTAGCAACGCTTTGTCACCCTGATACACTTAAGCACTGGTTACAGAGCTCCGGCTCGGCAAAGACATGCTGTCAAGAAAGGAAAGACCATTATCTGCAATAGACACAAAAGTACAGGGGATCCCTGCAGACACAGAGATGATTAAGGGCTAAGTGTCATTCTTCCAGTCTTGGTGTATTTTTTTAAAGAGCTCTATCTCTCACTGTCCTTTTTACCATTCGCCTCAGACTCAGTCCTATCCCCCGTGCCTGCGCTGAAGGGACACAGACCCTGACAACCATGTTGGGGTATTATCCTAAAGTATCAGCCGTGGTCATACACCACTTCTATTTGAAACGACTGAAAAGAGACAAAATATGAGACTAAATCAATGTGAGGATTTCAATATATGTGGAAAGCTATCAGTGACAAACATGGAGAGCTGAGTGTGAGCCTGTTGTGTAGTGATGGGAAAATATTTGAAGAATGCACACACAAGAATCATAGTCTTGGTTCTAAATAATGTAGCTACGCCTCATTGACATAGGTCTGGCTGTTGGTGTCTGATTTCCCAGTGACTATGCAGCTAGCATGTCACTAATACTGCCAGATTTAGTACAACAGTATGATTCCCACTGTCATGCTCAGTGCTTATGCATTCAGGTTACCATATATGGCATTTTGAATAATAGTGTCAAGTAGTTTCTAGACATACTGTTTATCCAAGATTTCAATACATACCATATCAGCAATCACATCCAGAGTACTGTAAATATCAGTGATTTGCTTACAGTAGGTGACCTTCAGCTGTAAAGCAATAGTTAATCACTCTGTGAAATGTTTGCTCATTTGCTACCTACAGAGAGTTAGAGGAGATAATAGATATCACTCTCCTTTCTACCTCTATCTGATGAATATGAAGCTACAGCCGGTGGGCGGACAGCTTAGTTCAATGCAAGCAACTAGAACGGCCCGGTCCATTCACCTTTACCTTCACCTTCATTCACTCACCATTTAAAACAGCATCTCTAAAGCTTATAAATTACCACTTTATAAATGGTTTGGTTAATCTGGGCAATGACTAAAATATAAAAACAACAGGGGAAATTTATGTGCAGGAATATTTCTTGGCTAGGATCAGTTGCTGATCAACCAGTCATAATTTTAAAAAATTGTTTCTATGTTTTATCCTGCCGTTGTTTGCCATGTTTTCTTCACTTCTTGACATACATCAGGTTTTGGAGCCAGTTTGGTGAGAATCTTTTAACAACAAGCCTGGATTTCCAACCTCTTTACTAACATGAGCCCATTTAATAGTCTGAAGATTGGCATTAGTATTCAGTGAGACAGACTGACATAACAGACAGACAGACAGACAGACAGACAGATAGGGGGAGAGACAGACAGAGAGATAAGCAGACTCCAGTTTTATCACTCAGTGTTTGTAAGAATAAGATATGAGACACAGCAGTATCAATAAAAGATCTAATTTCCAGCCTCACTTGAACAACTGCGCCTCTTTCAACCTACGCTGTGGGTATCAATTGTGCACTGAATAATGAAAAGCAATTATGTAGCTAAAGAAAGCTGTGGTAGTAATAGGCTTTTGTTTTATTTTTATCCACAATATGAAAATAGATTCTACAGCTGTATGTGGTTTTCTTTTTCAAGATCCTGCGGGTCATGCTCAGGACATGCTCCTCCAATTTGACTACAGTGTTATTTTATTAAGGTTTCAATTCAGAGGAATTTAATGGCAAGTCACTATGAATGCAGGGGAGAGAGGCACACAATCTGGCTGAAAAAGGGAGGAAACAGAAGTCGGCTGCTTAGATTGTGTCTCAATTAATTATTCAAGGACCAGATTCTCTATCCAATGACCCTGGTAAAGAAGCACAAATTATTTATCAAGCTGCCACATCTGCACTTGGTGTGAGGACAAGACGCATGGGCTCTTACAGAAGTATCATAGGTGGCTCAGGCTGCTTGCTGCATGACACACAGCCCCGTGGGTATTGACAGCTATATCTGGGTACAAGGATACGGTTTCTCTCACTGGTCACCCATCCAGCCTGTCTGCATTGGCCGGGCCTGACAAAAAGGGTGAAATGTATGCTCTTGTTACCAACACTGAATGATTCAGATGCAACAAATGAAGCATGTCATTCCAAAATCAGATACCTCCTCTATTTAAAATGTGACACTTCATCAGAACAAGCGATTGCACCAGGTTTGAACAAATGAGAGTACGAGTTACAGGACAGGGAACAGCATAAGTTCTTGATTAGATTATATTCAAAGTAGGGGGAACACTGAGCGTTTTGCCTATTGCTTTTATAAACAAGCAGTGCTAAAACTGTATTGCATGGGTGACTCTGTGTTTTGTTTTTGTTTTTGGTATTGGCTAGCCATGTGACTTTTATCCAAATATATATGTTTCACATATAACAATGAAACATGTTGACGTATTTATGCTGCAGGGTCGCCAAGACAAAGTCTTGAACCTGGTGACATACAGAGAAATGAGACAGCCACGTCTGACAGCATGATTGTCACCCTGTTATTTTTGCTGCTCTTAAAAAAGCTATAGAGTTTCCACAGCCACTCAAAATGTGTTATAATTTCAGAGTGTGCCAGAGAGAGAGAGAGATAGAGAGGTTTGGATGAAGTGAATGGGAGAAGAATGTTTGCACACACATATGCAGGTGTTTGTATACTGTGTATGGGATAAGGAGTTCGCCTTGATCTCGTTAGTGGAGATTGGGGTCTCTGTGAGACCTCACACGCTGGGCTGTGGGTGTAATTGCCCCTGGCAGGCTGGCCTGTAACCATGTGG
The DNA here is from genome assembly GCF_900324485.2 of Mastacembelus armatus. NCBI lineage: Eukaryota > Metazoa > Chordata > Actinopteri > Synbranchiformes > Mastacembelidae > Mastacembelus > Mastacembelus armatus. The sequence goes on from NC_046635.1 coordinate 21,704,928, forward strand.
AGACTTAGGGAAGAGGAATAAGGAGGAGAGTACGGGCCTTTGTTTGTGGCAGCTGCCACATGTCTGCCTGTGTGGCAGTGCCGAGCTCCCGGGTGTGGAGGCTTGGCTTCAGGGAGATGATTGTTATAGCACTGGTGTTGGCTTTAAAAATGCCTTTTTAATGGGAATGCATTTCACAGGCAAGAACAGCAAGGACTGGGAAGCCAACATCACGGTGGCGGGTTACAGAAGTTCAGCATGTGTTTGTGGCTGGAGACAGTTCATCAGTGGAAACAGCCTGCCATCTGCTGCTGAATACAGGAATAACAGACAACAGCTCAAAAATCTCTCCAGACTTGTGAATTTCAAATATTTTATTACAGGCACTATGCAATGTGTCCACTGAAAAAAAATCATTCGAAATATCCTAAAATTATACCATGTTAAATCATCCCATAACTTATACGCTTGTTATATTCATGCACAGTAACATCTGTTATCACTTCAACTTTTTTTGGATGTTACTATATTTCATTTAAAATATTTGGGCCAATTCAACTTCACCTATTTATTTTCTTTCAGTTCTCTATCATTTCTTGTCTTTCCACACACTAATTCAGCATGTAAACAAACATGAGGCGTATGTCATCAGCCATGTAGCTGTGCTTGTAAAGTAGCTTATTTAAAGATCCATTCAATATATGACCTTTCCCACTTACCTCAAGCACTTTCAATGCTTTTGGTTGGTGAACAAATGAATTATGCAGTAACCTAGACTCAAACCAACAAAAGGCATCTGATGCCTAATGTGTTTGCCTAAATAGCAGTGAAGAGCAGGTCTACCTTTTAAGTGGATATGGTACCTCTGGTCGACTTGCGGTAAGTGTCTAGCTTAATTTAATTCAATAATCCTGATAAATGAAATAAATCCCTTCTGGGACATCCGTTCCTTGAGTAGTGAGATAATATAAAATGAGGTTCACAGAGAAAAAATTAGGACATTATGGTTGATTGAGCTTTTACAAAAAGCAGAAATATTAATACAGAGATATTCTTTATGTTTGTAATTTTGCAATAATGAATGAAGGCATCCATGTGGAAAACAATCAGAGCTCAAAATGGATGACAATGATTGTGAGGCTTAGTGAAAGAATGCATTAGCATTTTCACACACTCCCAATGCAAATTGTTTCTCTTAAACTTTTTAAATACCATTTTGTGTTCTGACTTCATTTTAATAAGTTTGCTGATAAGGAAGCATAAGCATGGACTCGAAAGGAAGATTGTGAGTCTCTGCAACACATTTATTCACGTTTTGCTTCATGAGAGCAAAGAGGGAAATTGAAAAGAATGAAAGCATGTGATCTTCCCTGAGAAATAATACATTTTATGTGGAATTGAGATGATTTAAATATAATAAAAAAATATCCATATCAAACATTAAATTGAATTGAATATAGATGCTTGTATAATTGAATGCACTCCTCTGCACAAATTAAAATGGGCCTTTCTGGAGGTTGGCTTTTCTTACATTGAAAATGTTACGCAAATTCTGCTTGGGCTAAAATTCATGAATAAATGTGTTTAGCAATATACATATTTGCTATATTAACTAGCTAAAGTAAGTTTCTTTGTGTATGACTCAGCTAAAGGCCATTAATGTGATAAGTAGTTATTCAGAAAGTGTTTACTTTTTAAAAAACCTATTACCTGTATTTTTATATAACAAAGGATGAGTTTAATTAATAACTTAATATAAGTAATAACTTAAACGGGCATAAAGAGGCCAATAGTTAAAACAGCACCATCAAATCTTCTGTTTTGTCAAGAGGATTTCAATTCATTAACTGTTTGTTCTAGTCTAAGAAAACCTGCCACTGAGCTCACACTAAATAATGGACTGATTGTAGGTTTAATTCTGTTTAATTCTGTTTTTCTTCTCTACCTGTGTATTGCCACAAGTGTTTTTATCCCCGCCCCCCACAATCACCACACTCATAACAGCCCCACCTCTGCCCCCCAGCCCACCACACAGACTTATCACTTGTTTCCTGCAACTGCAGCCTCTTGTAAGTCAAATTGATTGAGTCGTCCTTGAACATCTGTTGTTCAGCCAAGCCTCAAAGGTAATCCCACTAATGGCCCTCTAAGCTATCCACATAAACACACACATAAATAAAAATGTTTCCAAAGAGATTTGGTCACTGACTTGCTGCTAATCAATTCTGAAGCCGCATCTGTTGATGAAGGTTTGGGAAGTACAGAGCAAGATATATGTAGCGATCAATGCCTGGCACTAGGCTGGCTGGGCAATGAGTGACAGTCACAGCTCCACCGGGAGTCAACATTTACACACAGATGGACCGGGCCCGTCGGATGTGTTGGCAAAAACCTCCGGTACACACATACACAGCAGGGAAACACTGACCGACAGAATGTTGTCCATCGACACAAGAGGGAAAATTATGAGCTCGTGTGAAGTAGAGTCAGTAAAGTGAAGAAGTGGCATTTCATAATTTGAGTTTCTAAGCTCTGGTGCAGACTGATATGACTGCCGTTGGATGAATGCCACTGTAGAAAGCCAATGTTTCTGAAGCGGCATTGTAAGAAAAATTGGGGAAGAAAGGCTTTTCAAATGGCTAGTTATATACATTTTTCATATTTTGTAACTGACTTAAAATAACTTATGATACTCTTACTGTATCCATAGGATGTAGATCTTTGACTAAGCAAGAACGAAAACATAACTCTGTTATGTTTAATGCTAAACAAAAGCTGGATTCACTTGCAGCACAATAAGAGGATCAAGAAGTTGCATTGTTATCAGTATTATTATCACATTCTGGTTTAGAGATCATTACGTATGGAATTTGTTGTCACATGGAGCACAATAATCAGGTCATTGTTGTTTTATTTTGTCAAAATGATTCTGTCCAGTTAGACTGGAGTAGCCCACAGCATGGGTTTCTACTTTTGAAGAAAGACAAACACAAAAGGACCAAAACACACCTACTGTTCTCTCAACATGATACTCATGGGGAGACAGCCGGAAATTTCTCTAACACCTGGGCTTACAGTGAGAGAAATATCTGCATATGACAGACCAAGCTGGGCTTTTTTGGATCACTCATGCTGCCAAGCAATATTCATAAATTTAATTTCCAATCTGCTCTTCTTTTATTAGTTTGGGTGTTATTAAATGAGATTGCTTCATCTTAATATAATATATTTCCAGGGACTGCGAATGTGGCTAGGAGCTGATATTCAAATTCAATAACATGGTCTGTACTTAGTGCATAGCACTAATAAATGCCAATGTATGATGCATATGAAGATGGGGCTCAGTGTGGCAGTCACAGCAGGCAATAATAATGCTGTGAATGTCCTTCAGAGGTGAGACATGTCTCTCTCCACCTCTGCGCTCCAGTGCTCGTATGCCTGAAGAAGCACAGGTGACCTACATAAGAGATAGGTAGGCTGCACCGAAGAGAGAGGAGACGTGGCAGTTTATATTTCTCTGTATTTTATTAACTAGACTAAACAAATCCCTGAACAATGTATATACCACATTTGATGATGTATATCAGAGAGGACACTGTAAGTCACTACTATATGACTGGCCTCTGTAGAGCGTAGAGGTCAGTTTCCTCTACGCTGAAGGACACTGACCTGTTGGGTCCATCTTTGAACAGACACCTATGTTGCTTGATGGTAAAAAGAGATAAACAAATGACCAAGAAGGTACAGTTCATAGTGGTGGCTTGGTTGCATTGTCTCACCTCTTGGCTTTTGTAGGGTTAAAACTTGAGCCACTCCCTTTTTCCTATTTTATCGCTGGAACCTGACAACTGCTCTTGCAAAGGTTGCAGCTTAGGGAGCTTAGCTGCAGCAGTGAGTGACCTTTACTTTTATTATGAATATTTCTATTTCATCATTATTATAGAGTGAAATCTATGCATATGATCAGCACAATGGATTTCTTTTTCATTAGTTGTGTAAAATGCCAGTCAATGAATGGAGGGGCAGCCGGGACTGCCTGTCAGATTACCCCCCTTCTTCCCCCACTGGAGGGATCTGACAATTGGAATTAATATGCGTGAAGCTTTCCCTCTCCATTTGTTGGCTGAGGTTTTCCAGGCAACTTTATCAGGGGTAACATTATCAAGAGCTTTGCCGAGAGCTTCTTCATCATGCTCACATCCGATCCTGCCCAACACTTGTCACTGTCAATCACAAGGTGATAATACACAGATGATTCTCTCATTTGGTTTAATAAAATCTCCAGGCTTATTTGAACTGCAGTCATTACAGCAAATAATTGCTGCATTGAGGTTTTAGCCAGGCCATAGCCTCAGGGATAAGAAAAGACTATTGCTATATGAAGGATTTGGCTGATGTTTTTTTTAACCTTTACTCCCCAGTTGTTCATATTTCTAAAATGAATATTGCATTTGAATCTAGATTTGGCTTTCTTTATTCAAACTAACATTGTTATTACATATTATCTGGACGTGGAGTCATCTGTTTTCACTTTTTTATGTCTGCACTGTCAAGACAGGTTTCACCAGGGACTGCCAATTGTAATTTTTAACTGTCATTTAAACGAAATTGTAGATCTGAATCTGCGGGCCTAAAATTCTCTGAAGCAATGGACTGACAGAAGAGAACATATTTCATCTTAAATTTGTAATTCTGGCACCAGCTGAAGGTGTATAACTAGAAAATGCTGCTGAAATCACAATGTATAAATCTTTCAGACAGGAACAATCAGACAATAAAATATCCCATTACAACACTGATCTACATGGCACATATAGAAAAAGGATCAGGTGCTGGTAAGATGCTTCCTGTTCACTTAGTGTAACTTCCAGCTACACTAAGGTCCCAGTGAAATGAGTCTTAGCATGAGCAGGCACTCATGGATTTCATAAGTCTTTACTAATTATGTATATTTTAAATTATACTGCATATCATTGTCATTTGACTCCCCCCAAAATAATCTACAAGTATGTTTCTATTGAGTTTATGTATAAAAAAAGAAATTTTCCAGCTCCAAAGATCACATATTCAATTAGTTAATCCAATCTCCCCACTTTAATTACATTCATTAGTATATTTGTTTCACCAAACAAGGTCACAATAGTTGATTAGATAAAGAATCAATGGCAAAGACAAAAAACTCATTACAAAAGCAGCAGTGTGGATATTTGTACCCTTGTTTGCGCCAGACAGTTTATCTCAATGTCGATGAAGGCAAAACAGGCATAAACTTATTTGTTTTGAGGTGGTCTTTGATTTGTATACGTCAAAAGAGTGATGGTGACCTTGCATTGTTGGCTGCCCCAATAAAGAAGCAAGACACTAATTACCTTTGTCAGTGAAGTGTACTTGGGACAATATACAATCAGATAACAATAATGGAGTCAATAATTTGTATTTACTCTGAAACTTGGACAATGTTATTTCTTCCAATTAATGCAATCACCCATGCATTAAATTAGTTTTTTTCTCACCCAGAAAAATAATTAGGGGTAATTGTTGGGAAATCAATCAATCAACAGGATGAGCTGTCAATGAAGTGTGGTCAAAGCTAAAGAAATGTGTGACACAGATGGCTTGGATGCACCTTACACTCAAGGGACTTTAGCTGTGCAGTATACCGAAACATTAAAATGAAGGCAATAGAGAAGTGTGTATTAGTTTCATGTTTATCAAAGTGCCCCATAGCAATTCTGTAGGACTCTTTGTTATACTTCAGATAAGGGCCCAGATACACTTAAGATCCTCATGGAAAATGACATATAATCATTCATTTAAAATTACATTAGCAATAAAAAGTATTCTTAATTAATTAACTTCATTATTATTATTATTATCAGTTATAATAATGATAACAATAACAACGATAATAATTTCAACTCACTCCATGAAGTATTTAATTTAATCTGTAGTTCTATTAAAAATATTTATTCAACCTTTATTGTTACCCATACAGAAAATAAAATGTGAAATACTTACAATAACAATATAATAATAACAAAATATAATAACAAATGTAATATTAGACCACTCCAAAGAAAACAGCTAGATGGGATCTATTTTTTTTAATAAATTGGTAAATTGTTTTTTTATTATCTATTAAAACAATTATACATAAAGACTTTGAATTATAGTTTAGGTGAACCAATTAAAATACAAACATGGGTAGCGACAGAGATAGAGATTAGTGATATTCAGTAAATATTAGGCCTTTTTTCTCAGCGGACATGTCACATTAAGAAAAGCACAGACGTAATCAGTCATATTCCAGCTCCAAGCCCCTACACCTGTGTATGTTGGCTCTATGTCATGAACTGAGCAATCGTTAATGTTATTAGTTCCACCTGTGCACGTTAAAAACGTCTGCTGTGGAAACAAGTCTGTTTCCTGTCAAATGAAAGTTGTTACCCTGATAATAACGATATTCTTTGGCGTAAAACAAACGGCGAAAGTATTTGCTTTTCACTAACATACGCCATGAGTGTATTACCAACCCATTTCTCTCAGTATGGGCCACGGCACTTTCCCTCTCACGTGACAGAAGCGTCAACAAATCAAAAGCGAGGAAGTCTGTCCCGTAAACCAATGAGAACCCGCACTTCTAACACTGAAACGCCCCTCATTAAGTTAGATTGAACTCCCGTTTCAGTGTCAAATTATTTAGCTAGCCGATGCTAGCTCGTTAGCCGCGATGACACCCAAAGGGACGGCGAGTAGCTGAGCAGTTTCTGTGGCAGTTATACTGGGACACACTTTAAGACCCCCGTTAAAGCGATATTTAGAGAAATCTAGCTTATACGGTGAGTTACACCACTGACATTCCTCGTCTGCAAAGACCAAAATTAGTCAAGTTGTTAGCAATGTTAGGATAATGCTACTGCTATTGCAATGGCTACTGAGTTTAGGAAACAGGTGAGACAGCTAAAGGGTGTGTGAGGGCTAACTTTAACTTCAGTGTTGGTTACGCCTTGAGAGTATTCGGACAGTTTTCTTGCTGTCAGCTAACTAAGACTAGCTATACCACTTTCAGAATCTAACGCTTGTCCCTAATGTTTGCTAACATAGCCCTGTACCATCAAGCTGTAGCAGATGACACAATAACCCGACAACCTGTCGCGATAACGTTACCAGTAACTGGATTTATTGAAGTTAAAAGACAGGTCTCTGTTGACTTATGAAAGCGTCTGTTAGCCATACAACAGACTTTGTGAACGTCGACAGCAATACACCAGCTAACGTTAGCTTAACGTTACTTTGTTATTAAACAGCTAGCGTCTATTACCACGACGCTAAACTGTCCCAAACAATCTTTCATTTTAACGTTAGTGAGATAATCCCTGTAAACATTGCCATGTCCTGTCGTACTCTTCAAATGTTAATGCATTCTAATATTAGCTGTTAAGTTGATGACAAGCATTAAGAGCCTGAAGAAGTGTTGTGTTAACAAGTCGTTTAGATTCTACCGCAGGAGTAATATGTTTCTTGGGTGTTCTTTCTATGACAGTAAGGTCGGCGGATGGCCCGGGCAGCACCTGCTGTGGGACCTAGGCAAAGAGGAACATAAATCCGGGAGCTCTGAATGAGTAAAGAACCTAAACCCCTACTGGAGCATGTCTGCCAATATGAGTCGTAAGGTATAGTGGTGTAGGACATATGTATGGCATATGCTTGGCATTCAGTTTCGTTTTTATCATCTTTTAAATTCTTCATCAAAAGTAACCCTAAATTATATGTTTAGAAATGTCATGTGTCTGCTTTACTGGCAGAATTTGGACTCTTCAAAGGGCATGTTGTGTTGTGTGAAATGTTTTTATGTTAGCTGAAAAACAGCAGAAATTAAACTTGTTGATTTATGCTGGAGTTGTAACCTGTTCTACCAAAGAATCAATCTGCCAAAATGAAGCTGATGTGTCTGTACTCATAAGTGACAATTTAAGCTGGCTACCCATTAGACAATGTAATGCCTTTATAATGCAAGATATACCACCGAACGTGGTATAGAGATGTGTGTTTTGCATAGTCACTTTTGATCATGTGAGTTTCTGGAAGAGGAAGAACTTGTCTGTGAAATTGTTACTTCAGATGGCAGGTGTGTGGCCTCATGGTCTGGTCGAATTGTCTAGTGTGTGATCAGAGGATTATAATGTTAAATACTCTTTGATGTCGTTATGTCTGTGGTCTCCCATGTTTTTAAAATCAAAGTTTTCATTTTTTCTTATGTCTCATACAAAACAGCAGAGACTTGACAATGAGGAACAGAGTGGGCACGGTGAGCAGAGAGCCAGCCCGGCCCGGCTGCCCTTCGGCAAAAAGCAGCTTCCGCCCATTCCTAAGAATACAGCCCCCATTACCAAGCCTCCATCGATGGGTACTCCAACCCAGTCAGCCAATGGCACACATGCCTCCTATGGCCCCTTTTATTTGGAGTACTCCTTGCTGGCTGAATTGTAAGTACAGACATAGTAAACACTTGGTATTTGTCTTGCTCTATGTTCTGTGTTTGTCTTCCTCTTATATTGATCATGGATTTTGCCTTGTGAACTACAGCACACTAGTGATTAAGCAGAAACTCCCTGGAATTTATGTCCAGCCATCCTACAAGTCTGCACTAAGTAAGACATTTTTTTGGAAGTTCTTTCGGTTAATGTTTCATATATGTTGGTGGTTCTTTGATTCTTGTTGCCGTTCTTTTCTCTCTCCTCTGCCTACTCACCCTAACCAGTTGAGGCAGATTTCTGCCCAAACTGAGCATGGTTTTGCTGGATGTTTCTTGTGAAAGTTTTTCCTCACCAAAGTATGCAAGTGCTTGTACATAAGAGATTTGCTGGGTTTCTATGTAAAGTGCCTCGAGATTATTTTATCGTGATTTGGTGCAACAAAAAATTAAAAAAGAAATTGAAATTGAATTGACAGTATTTTCTAAAACTGTGCCATAACATTGAATGCAGCAGAATATAATTATGCAAACAAAAGCATTGCTGTTACTGGTAATGTTTCTGTAAATTTATGTTTGGCGTTCACCTTTAATCTTATGTTAATAAAAGTAAAAAATCTAAAAAAAAATATGTTTTCTGTTTAGTGTGGTTTGGGGTCATATTCATCAGACATGGCTTGTACCAGGACGGAGTCTTCAAATTTACTGTGTATATTCCCGATAACTATCCAGATGGAGAATGTCCTGTGAGTAGTGTCATTTTTGTAATATGATTTTTGTATTGGTAATAGGAATAGAAAATTTGGAGAGTATATTTAGTTGAAGGGAAGAAGATATTATCCGCATCCATCCAGTTGTGCAGTATTTCTGTGTAATGTCAGGGATTGCATGTTTTAAACAATGTAATGACACATTTCTTTATGATAAGAGCAGAACTCAAGAGAAAGTATAATTTGATCAGCAATAATGAAAACTAAACTTTTTGTGTTCTAAAATACTGAGGAGGATTGGTTAGGGAAAACACTCAAACATCTTGTTCTTGTGCTCGATTTCAGAAATTAGTATTTGACATCCCAGTCTTCCACCCCCTTGTTGACCCTGTGTCTGGAGAGCTTGATGTCAGAAGAGCTTTCACAAAGTGGAGGTGTGTTCTGTGCTTATGTAGTTTTTTTGTAGTTTAATGTGAACTGAAGTATGCATGTAATGATATTGTCCCCCCTTGTCTATTAATTTTTTTGTTTTTGTAGACGGAATCATAATCACATCTGGCAAGTTCTCATGTATGCACGTACAGTTTTCTACAAGATCAATACCACAGAACCACTCAACCCAGAAGCTGCTGTGCTGTGAGTGTCAGTGTTTTAAAACAATCAGTGCTTATAAGAAAAAAGTAACGTACCCTCATTTGCTAAATTAAACTATATTCAAAAGGTAAAATATATACTTAAAATTAGCACATAATCTTACATTGCAGATCTTTAATAAATGCCTTTGTGATCGTATAGACCAGGTGGTAATTTTGTCGTGGTCTGTTATTAGAATTTAGATATATTTTAAGGCTATAGACTACAACTGGGTTTATCTTCCACTGGAAAAAAAGAAACTGCAAAGTTGAATGGAATAAGGTTCTGGGTAAATGGCTGTATTGCACTGGAATGTACAGTTACTCAACATTTAAGCAAGTTGTTAATCAGAACATGGTGCATTCCTATGAAACAATTATTTCAACAGACATTTTGATTTGTAGCTGGAGCTGCACAGATGTAACTAATATTATCTCCATTTTCAGTGTCCATTAGCCAGCATACAAAATACTAGAGCTCAAGATTTAATTATATCTTTACTCTTTTTGCTGAAAGTCTAAATGTCTGTGATGGAAAAAGATCTGTTCATAAAGGCATCTTCTTAATTCAGTATGTGGCTGGACTTGGTTTTAATAAATTGGAACAAAGGTCTATGGAAGAAAAATCATTTCTTTTCTTGGTTGTAAAAAAAATGCTTTGCTTTCAGATATGAGAAGGATGTCCAGTTGTTCAAAAGCAAAGTGGTGGACAGTGTGAAACTATGCAACAGTCATCTTTTTGACCAGCCCAAGATAGATGATCCCTACGCAATAAGGTTGGTGAACAGTCCCCCACCCATCCCTTAAACACCATAAAAACACACCCTGTAATCCTGTATGTGATGAAACTCTTAAGGGGAAAGGAACCTGATCATGCCCTGACTGACTTTGCTACTGTTAACCATCGGTTACAGTTTCTCTCCATGGAACCCATCTGTTCACGAGGAAGCAAAAGAGCGGATGTTCACAAACAAAGTAAGTTTTAAGAAACTATAGATTTTGCATTTTCAGACTGTGCATGGGCAGGGCATTGAAACCTCTTGCACATCACCTGTGACTGAAAACCCCAGGGGGTTTGGTTAGGCTAGATTGTGACCTATAAGCACTTTGCTTGGTCAAACTGTTCCGGTTGTGTGACAGCTAATTTGCCTTTGTTGCCCCAGAGACGGCCTGAGGATCACCACAAAGGAGCGCCGGTGTCTGGGCTGTCTTGGGTGAAGCCTGGATCAACACAGCCCTTCAGCAAAGATGACACTCCTCCCCAGAGCTGAACCTGTACTATCACTGCTGTGGCCACTAGAGGGAAGCAGAAGCATTGTATGCCACACCACTGGCTAGGTTCAGCTTTTTTTGAACTGGATCCTTGAAACAGTTGGGAGAACTTTATATTAAATCTCCATGTTATTTCTTAGCTTTAAAAGCTTTGTAGGCATGTCCTCAAACAGCTTTAGAATAGGGAAACAAAGTTTGTCTTACATAAAATGACAGTGACAAATGGATGTCACAGCGACATCATCTACACTGTTGTAATCAAAGAGCTTTCTCATTTAGATTTTCAGATCTATACCCATCTTGGGCTAGGTGATACTGTCCGAAAAAGGAGCTGAAAGGTGCGAGGGAATCCATAGTATATATAACGTGTTGGCTCAGGACTGTTTTATTTGTCAAACTTGAAATATTGTCAGTAACGGCTGTGTGAATGAAACATCCTAATCGCCACTTCTCCCTGTACCTAAATAGGTTGATGTGTGTTTTATATTTGTTATTGGACAGTGATATCGTTGTCTTACATAGTACTAAAAATAAGTAGAGCAGGCAAATACGGTTTTAAATGAGAAGCTAAATAAGTAAGCTCGTTTTATTTAGTGTTTTTAAATCATTTGAAATGTTTTACATACCTTTGGTCATTAAAGGTTTGTGTAAATAATGACGTGTTAAAGTTTGACTTTAAGAGAAATGTTTGCATATATGCTTGGATTTTACAAGTAAATGTTTTTGTTGCTTTCTTAACAAATATTACTTTAGAAACAGATATTTTCTTCCTGCTGCAGGCGTCATACACAGGTCTGAAAAGATCAGAAATGTATTTTGATAAGGTTAAGTTATTGACTTCCTGTGGGGCACAAACATTAGTTTGGTTCAGTTACAACAACACATCCTTCTGTTTTGCCAGACCCATGTCACTTTATATGTAACGTCTTTTCTCAGAGCTCTGGCATAATTGGCAGTACTATTGCTAAGCAACTTTCAAATTGCAAATAATGTTGAACTAAGGATGGGGAAGAGTGACAGTTTAAAACATATGAAACCCACCAAAAATTCTTTTATTGGAATAGTGGATATGGGTCTGACAACTGTTGAGTGGATTTAAAGCCACTGAAAGCCAAGGAAAATTTTGAGTTGTTGGTACCTTCAAATGTGATTTTTGTGTCCTCTGTTCCTGAAGCAATTTATGAATGACACTACATGAGATTTAAATGCTTTTCCCTGAGATGAATAAAATTGTTATAAATTAAGTCAAGCCATGCTTTTTATTTTATTTTTAATGGTTGTATTAATTCAGAGCTGTAATGTCAAGGCAAAGTCAAATGTCTAATTTTGTGTCAAAAACACAAAAGGAGAAAAATGGATTTAAACTATACAAAAAATACAGCAACAAAGATAAAAATCAACTGCAGGGTTATGCAAAACAACCAAATGATAAGATAAAACACACTAAACAACCCCCCATTTACCCCACCCCCACCCCAACACATACAGTGGGTACGGAAAGTATTCAGACCCCTTAAAATTTTTCACTCTTTGTGTCATTGCAGCCATTTGCCAAAATCAAAAAAGTTCATTTTATTTCTCATTAATGTACACTCAGCACCCCATCTTGACAGAAAAAAACAGAAATGTAGAAATTTTTGCAAATTTATTAAAAAAGAAAAACTGAAATATCACATGGTCATAAGTATTCAGACCCTTTGCAGTGACACTCATATTTAACTCACATGCTGTCCATTTCTTCTGATCCTCCTTGAGATGGTTCTGCTCCTTCATTGGAGTCCAGCTGTGTTTAATTAAACTGATTGGACTTGATTAGGAAAGGCACACACCTGTCTATATAAGACCTTATAGCTCACAGTGCATGTCAGAGCAAATGAGAATCATGAGGTCGAAGGAACTGCCCAAGGAGCTCAGAGACAGAATTGTGGCAAGGCACAGATCTGGCCAAGGTTACAAAAGAATTTCTGCAGCATTCAAGGTTCCTAAGAGCACAGTGACCTCCATAATCCTCAAATGGAAAAAGTTTGGACGACCAGAACTCTTCCTAGACCTGGCCGTCCAGCCAAACTGAGCAATCATGGGAGACGAGCCTTGGTGAGAGAGGTAAAGAAGAACCCAAAGATCACTGTGGCTGAACTCCAGAGATGCAGTAGGGAGATGGGAGAAAGTTCCACAAAGTCAACTATCACTGCAGCCCTCCACCTGTCGGGGCTTTATGGCAGAGTGGCCCGACGGAAGCCTCTCCTCAGTGCAAGACACATGAAAGCCCGCATAGAGTTTTCCAAAAAACACATGAAGGACTCCCAGACTATGAGAAATAAGATTCTCTGGTCTGATGAGACCAAGATTGAACTTTATGACGTTAATTCTAAGCGGTATGTGTGGAGAAAACCAGGCACTGCTCATCACCTGCCCAATACAATCCCTACAGTGAAACATGGTGGTGGGAGCATCTTGTTGTGGGGGTGTTTTTCAGCTGCAGGGACAGGACGACTGGTTGCAATTGAAGGAAAGATGAATGCGGCCAAGTACAGAGATATCCTGGAAGAAAACCTCTTCCAGAGTGCTCAGGACCTCAGACTGGGCCGAAGGTTCACCTTTCAACAGGACAATGACCCTAAGCACACAGCTAAAATAACAAAGGAGTGGCTTCGGAACAACTCTGTGACCGTTCTTGACTGGCCCAGCCAGAGCCCTGACCTAAACCCAATTGAGCTTCTCTGCAGAGACCTGAAAATGGCTGTCCACCAACGTTCACCATCCAACCTGACAGAACTGGAGAGGATCTGCAAGGAAGAATGGCAGAGGATCCCAAAATCCAGGTGTGAAAAACTTGTTGCATCATTCCCAAGAAGACTCATGGCTGTACTAGCTCAAAAGGGTGCTTCTACTCAATACTGAGCACAGGGTCTGAATACTTATGACCATGTGATATTTCAGTTTTTCTTTTTTAATAAATTTGCAAAAAATTCTACATTTCTGTTTTTTTCTGTCAAGATGGGGTGCTGAGTGTACATTAATGAGAAATAAAATGAACTTTTTTGATTTTGGCAAATGGCTGCAATGACACAAAGAGTGAAAAATTTTAAGGGGTCTGAATACTTTCCGTACCCACTGTAACTATCATATAGTCATTTGGTTGCTCAATTTGTCTAGGCTAAGGAGTGTAGTAGAGGTGGGGGGCCTTATACATTGTCTGTGCCCAGGGGCCCATTGTCTTCTGATCTATCCATGGTTTTATCCCATATTAAAAAGATAAAAAGGACACATCCCATCCAGTAAATTAGATAGATAACTTTATTAATCCCCAGGGTGAAATTTTGTAAAGCCCCTTGTGGATTAATAGACAATCTACTTATTTTCTATTAGAAGTATATTTATTTAAAAAAAAAATAAAGTAGGGTAGTATTATACTATTACTGACATGAATTTTATAGTCCCTGTGAAAACATTGAGGACGACATATCTAGACTAAACTGGAATAAAATAAAATTTACAATTTAGGGCAGTGTGTCGCTCAGTCGGCCACCAGAGGGCGGTATGTACCCACACGTGGGGAGCAGCTCTCCCACTCCTTGTCGGTTTGCATTGACGAGAGATTCCGGTCCATGTGCGAAAGTAAAACCTCTCCGGATTGGCTCTGGCTTGAACGCGGCCATCTTATGCACTCTGTCAACATAGCGACTTTAAGAATGAATACCTGATTTAATCAAGCGGTCACCGGCTCCGCTTTGGGACGGCGACGGGACGACACCATCCCAAAAGTACTAATACTGCACGAAGCAGTTTTTTAATTTTATTGAGAACAGTGACATTGTGGGAAATTGTCGATGGTCCAATCACAGAAGAGGTCACTAATATGCAAATGCGGTGTTATCACCGTCACGTCAGCAGCAGCAGTAGAGCCGCTGCGCTGTGGTCGCCAGCAGGAGTACAACTAACAACACAAGTTCGCCGATAACACTCTTTCCATATTAACGTCTGAAGTTGAGCTTTGGGCCTCGTTTCAGGTAGGCGATACCACTTCCTTTGATGATTTTCGTTGGATGTTTTGGACTATATGGTTTCTGTTTCATTCAGGGCAGGAGCTGTCAAATTTCTGACAGACAGTGAGGCTCGTCTCAGCTGTCTGATGACACACCACCTCGTCGCTGAGTGTGTATCTTCCCGGTAGAAATAAGACTGGTGACTTGCCAAACTTGTCCGTGTTAGTTTTGCTTAAGTTCGCATTTAGAGCAGCAAATGTCATCGTACTTTCTCACAGTTTGCCGGTTAACCGAAGATACGTGCGGTCCCAAAGTAGTCCTTCGTGGCCCTTGGTCATGGTGGTCCTGAACTGACAGCGACCAGCCGGGCTCACACAGCACCGCACTTGAATGTGGACGCGGTGACTGTCAGTACCTAGTGGCAGTACGTAGGCAGCTTTTAAGAAACGAAAACGAAACTCGGTTAGCGATTAAAGAAAATTAGTTGTTTTATCGTCGATAGCATCACTGTCGACCTCTCTCCATCCATCTCCGCTCCCCCCCCCCCCCCCAACCCCAACCCCCCTCCTCCTCTTCTTCACTGAGGAAGCGTCACGAGTCACGACACCTTTTGAATCCTGTGGCTTCCGAAGTGGAGGTCTGGCGAGGAAGCACGTGTGACCAGTCGCAACAACCCGGGGCTAATATTTGAAATTCACCGTCAAAGTCCCACGTGCATTGGTTTTTGTTTTCCCCACTTAACGAGCAGTTTTGCTGAAAAGTCGCGCAACACCGGCTCATCAAACACCGCGCTCCGAGGAGGTGAAGCCATTGCTGGGCGAAGATGAAGAGGATGCTGCCGACTTGAGTGGTGAGGCCAGTGTCTATTTCATTGAGCCAGACTCCTGCTAAAAGCCTCGAAAACACTACAGGCGTGTTGCCGAGATACAACTGTGACGATTCGTACAACACAAAGTAGCATGACTCATTACAGTGTACTCGTAGGAATAGTACAAGTGCTAAATAATTGTGCTTTTATTCACAGCAGCACTTTTTTTTTTGTCCTAACGTGGTCAACTTTTAAGAATTGTAGTCTTCCGCCAGTACTGCTGTAAATGTTGGTTTGACGTTGCTTGAGGTGCGCAAAGTGGCCATTTGGATGACATCAGGGTTCAGTGGAGACCTCGGGACAGTTATGTACACAGTTTGGTGTTGATATTGTGCATGGCCTGCACGTGCCTGGATAGTGCTTACAGCGTCATGATTGTGAAGGAAACAGCTGGAAGGCGACAGAGGCTGAGTGAGTACTGGCCTACGTGGCTCTGGGCCAGATGAGGTTTTTTTTTTTTTGATGGTTAGCAGTGGCTTGGCTAGGAAGCTCAGGAATATGTTGCCCCGAGTGAAGAAACGTGAATAAATAAAATAAAATATAAACTTTTATCTTCTAAACGCATTATACTTAAGTTTTCATACCATACAGACCGCGTTATCTCCAGTTTTTACTGCTGTGAATTCGTCGTGAATGGCCTATTTTCTTTAATTCGGCTACTGGCTTTGCTCTAGACTCAATGTGAATGCCACCCAACAAGATGACATTTATATATGCCACACAAGTGCTGTCAATGATTTCAATCAAGAAACGAGCATTTCCTTCATTGCCTATTGTTTTGGCACAAACTCAGAAGTGTCCAAATGATTGGTTTACATCAGTGAGTACCATTAAAAACACAAAACACATGCTTTTAAATACTGTTAAAGCACTTTACTAGAGTTTTAAGATGGTGTAATTATCTTGAGTATGACTAGGAGAAGTTGTAATTTTTGGTTGTACTTAAATTGCCATTACACATTCCTCTTTATTTTTCTCCTCAGGCTGTATTGTCTGTCTCTTCTTAGACAGATATGCCTATTGAGATTGTTGACACACATCATCAGTATGGTGCCTACATATGTAGGCATCTAGGGAAGCCTAAAACAACTGAACAGCTAACAGATATCTTGTGATTCCCCAACACACACATACACATGCATACACAAACTATATATGTATACATAGGTACTGGAGACAGAACTGGAGTGAATCTGGTGCTGGAAGCACAAGCTAAACTGGAAACAGGAATGGCAGCATGCCTATTCGAACAGATTTATTTCAACCTGTTGATTGTGGTTAGTGGAGGAGACTGATAATGCAAATTAGGCATGTATCATACATGCCTGTTTGAGTGACAGTGGGGTATGTATGGTAGTATTACAGTAAACTATAGCAGAATTTCTTTTAGCTCCGTTTGATAATTTAGGTTTGTTTCCAGCTTCATGTTTTTAACAATGTAACTTGTGTTACCACTTTCTGAATGACTCACTGGCAATAAAATGGTCTGCAAATTAACTGGTATCAGGTGTAAGTATCATGTATAGTGCTTGTGGTCACGCAACAGCTGTCTATAACCTGGCATCACTTTTCAGCAGAATTTCTGGTAAAACCAAGATGTAATCTGTTCATTTGATTTTCTGCCTGTGCAGAAAGATTTGAGTTTCAGTGGCCGTTGCCTGGGTTAACATAAAGAAAAAACATATTCAAAGTCTAACAATAGCTCAACTAGTGTAAAAATGTGCTGGCTTCTTGATTAGATAGGTGATGTTTCAACCAAAGGTGTGACAAATTATGATTTAGTGTTCATTTACTGAAACTGAAAATCACAAATTATTTCACAACTGTATGAACACTCCCACAAGCTATGAATCAACTACAGTATGACAGGTGTGAAAACAGGATGGCATGGTGGAGCAGTGGGTAGTTGAAGGTTCTGGATCTAACCTGATGGCTGGGTCGGGCTTTTTTGCATGGAGTTCAGATGCTCTGCTTGTGCCTGTGTGGGTTTTTCGAGGTGCTTTAATTTTCTTTCCCAGTCCAAACACATGCTGGTTAATTAACTCTTAAATTGCCTTAAGGTGTGAATATGAACATAGATTGTTGTGTGCCCTATGAGTGACGAGCATCGGTGTGTACTCCACCTCTCACCAAGTGTCAGCTGAGAAAGGCTCTAGCCTCTCCATGACCCTCCAAGGGATAAACAGGTTTTGATAATGAATACATGGAAATTAAAGCAATGGAACCAGTAGTGATGCAGATAGGTGGTTAGATTTTAAACCGCATCCTAAATGTTGAAAAACTGACAGTTAGAATCATACAGTCAAAACGCTACTTATAAGAGAGACTTCAGAACAAAACCCGCAGCACCAGGATAGCTAACAGTTGAACAGGGGAGATCAACTTGTCTTGGTTTCAGGGCCGAAAAGACAATAACCAGCCTTTATCAGTGAATCATATTATAGGGTTATATTATTATTATATATTATTATAATTATTATATTATATTATATTATAGGGTTGCAGTTCAGGCATGTTGCTTATGTTTGTCAAATATGAGAACCCTGGCATTATTTACCTTTTCAAATTCTCTCACTAATTAGACAAATATGTTAATGTATTACCTAGAGTGGTGTGTTGGGGTTTGAGGATATTTTTTCATGACATCCACACAAAAAAATGCATTTCTGATTAAGTAAAGTAAAGTAAAGTATACACAGAGCACTGAATCCAGTTTAGTTATTTATATCCTTCTGTGGCTGTACTCATTACCTGTTTTCAGTGTAAGTCATTTCTAGTGATTTATTTGCCCATGATTACAAATGACACAGAAAGAAAAACACAAGCAACAGCTAGTGTATGAATTAGTACAGGAAATACCAGTTTTCTCTATATTAAACCATTCAACAGCCTGTCATTTCAAATGTATATTAGACGAAGATACTGGAGTACATTTATGCTTTGGTGTGCCTGTGTATGTAGCAAGTCAGCATATAATGACTGACCTGGGTAAGCTTCTGTCATCTTCCGCTGGTCTGTGGTTGCAGAATGCACGTATACACACACACACACACACACACACACATACACACGCACGCACACACACGCACGGCTCTCATCTGCCTCTGTCCCTAGCTGTTGAAATTCTATCAGCTGTCTGCACCTCCCACACATTCTGCAGCAGCAGGGTGGGGGTGGGGGGTGGAGGGTGGGGGGTTGAGATGCTTCATTTGTGTGTGTGTGTGTGTGTGTGTGTGTGTGTGTGTTAAAGGGGAGGGGTACAGGAAGAGGCACCTGCTGGTGGCAGGCGGTTGGTTTGCACCAGCTGCTTTACTACACACATGAAAGGCAGTGCTGATAGATAATTGACAGTACTGAATTTCTCCCAGACCCTTCTGAACTAGCCATTACCTGGCTTTTGAAAGCTTTTTTCGGAATTCATTTCAATTCTACCACAAGCATGTGTTATGGAGAAAATGGAAGATAAAAATAGATATGGTGGAGAAGAAAATATACTTGATATGATGTCCTATCATCTCAAACTGAAAATGATTTGTTTGTGTGGTGGAGATTCCAAATTATTTTAATGAGTAACTTGTAGGTTGTTTTCAAACTTTGATCTGATCTTTATCTAGAACATACATTACTCAGTAAAAACACAATCTTCATGTTCTCATATGAATCTTTCATTTTCTCTGTTTTTGACAGGGACACAATGTAATGGACATGTTGTAGCTGTTTATAAAGTGAGGCTCATTGGAACCAACTTGGATACAGTGGTGTTCCAAAGGTTCTAATCTTCCTTTGGGCTCTGCCATGGACTTCTACGATGACCCCAACCTCTTTGTAGGAGGTTTGGAAGGGCTGGATGACGATGGCTTTCCCTCAGCACCATCACTTGTGGATGAGCTAAACCTCGCGGCGGACTTTGAGCCCCTTCGAGTGGAGTCTCTAGGTCCAGGGAAGCACCAAGGCATGATGCCACCGGTTTCTACTCATCAAGCCATGCCTGCATATAGTCAGCAGATGGGTCACTACATTGGCGTTAAGGCACAGAATCAAATGGCCCAGGCATTTCCTGGTCCTGGGGGCACAGGTGGTGGAGGCGGTGATATGATTGCAGAACATGGCCAGTATCACAATCCTGCCATGAGTCAAGTGCCTCAATCCAATGGGCTATTCTGTAACAGCAGCAGTCCAATGTGGGACAACCAAGACCAGAATGGGAATATGTACCACGCCTTATCTCAACCGCACCACCTGCACAGTCAGCAACTTCATGTCAGGCAACAACTACCACAACAGCAACAGCATCACCCCTGTCATCATCAACAGGAGCAGCAGCACAGAATATGTCAGCAGCAGCTGCAACAACAGCAAACTCATCAGCAACAGCTGTTGAACCAGCACCAACAAATTAACCCACAGACAATGTCCCTGCAGCAACAGCAGCATCACAGTTACTCTTTTCACTCCCAGAACCACCAGCAAATTCACATTAGTCAGCAGCAGGTTCAGCATCAACTAACTGCAGGAGGACCAAGGTTCCATTCAGGAGGTCTGCCAAGTAAGTCTTATTTGGATAGTCAAAATGCTTCTCTGAGTGGGACCTGCTTACAGCAGCAGCAACCCGGTGGTTACCAGATGACTAGAGTAGGCCAAGACCCTAACCTGGCCTTCCCCATGCATTCATCATCTATGGTTCACTCCCTGCCCACGTGTTCAGTCAGTGCTGCCACGGCTTACCCACCAGCTCAGTACCCTGCCTACCCTGGAGAAGCAGAAATACCTGGTCTCAACCAGCAGCCTTTGTCCTCTGCCTCAGTGTCTAGGCCCACTACCACCACTGCACCCCTCACATCCACAGTGCCTGAGCTCACAGTGTGTCAATATCCATCTGCAGCGGTTATGAGCCAGCAGCATACTAGGATCTCAGTTAGTCAGGCAGAGGAATGTCCTTTCCAGGACCTACATTGTTCAGATGAAACCCAGGGAGACTACAAGTCATCTGAGTTGTTTGGTGACTCTATGAACTGCTATCAGAGCATGGCCTGCCAGTTGCCCTCTGAGCAGCCTCAGAGCTGCGGGGCCATCAACACTAATGGATACCAGGCTCTCGGGGACAGTCTTCTGCCATCAGAGGTTCATGATGGAGACTTGCAGGGTCTAGAGCCTCCGGACCTCCTGCCTGACCTACTGCCCCAGCTGGAGGCTGCTCTCAACCAACAGGACAAATCCAACTGTTCCTGGGCTGATTCCAGACAGGAGACTAGACATGAGCACAAGAAACCACCACCTGTTGACTACAAGGAAGAGAAGGTAATACAATGTTGCAATAGTGTTAGTTTCATTTTTGGCTCTTAAAAGATACAATGCATTTTACTTGCATGGCAGGATATTTTAACTATACTATAGCAGAGTAACTCACTGTATGAAATAGCGTCTTTCAAAGTCTATTTTTTCTGGTGTTCTTTATTCCTCTTTTTAAATTACTGAGGAGAAATTAGGGAAATTAAGGTTAAGTTAACACGATTGAAGAAATAGATGTTGCAAGTTAGAAATGCATAAAATCTGCTTTACTGATAGAGAAAATTTCTTTGCTGTCAGTAAGAGAATAGATGTGTTTTTCCCAGTATATCATGGCACCAAATCCAGTCACTCATGTAATGTTTAACTAACTATCCCAGATAGAACATGTGCTTGTCCAGTAGAAAACTGCAATCAGTGGTGGAGTGGGGGAAGGTGGAGAGGCGGTACCTATGGCTGTCTAAAGCCCTCTGAAAATGATAATGGTCTGTCCAGCATGGCCTATCTATCTGCCTAGTGTGCCAACAGCAGGTCAGGCCTGATTAGGCTAAGAGTGGCAGGCGGGTCTTCAGGACTTAGCCGTAAGCATACTTAGAGCTATATCAAGATGTGGGTCAGGGCAAGCCAAAGGCACTTGCACACTGCCTCACTGGAGTGTGGGGGAGGATGCACGCTGTTGTGGTAGCTGCCACAGCCTGTGTGTGTTTCTGTGTGTGCGTGATTACATGTGCACGTGTGAGAGAGCGGCGGACAGGAGGAAAAGAGCATGGTGAAGGAGAGTGGTTAGCACTTGACAGAGGGGGAGGGTGTTTGGGAGGGAGCAGTAGCTCATGGAAAAAGGAGCTTAGGAAAGAAAGGGAGAGAAAGAGACAGAGGAAGAGCATGAGAGGGAGAAGAGAAGCAGAGGGGGAGGTTGAGAGAATGCATTAGCTGGCTGTAACAGGCTTCAGGCGGTTCCTGGACCTCACTTGGCTAGTAACTTAGCAGCATCCACTCTTCTTCCCAGCCTAAGAGTGACACATGGCCAGCTGCAAAAGCAGAAGACCTTTCATTATGGTCTGTCCACTCTCTAAAGGCCATGTGAATTTCAACACATCCACAAGTTCCTTTTTTTTTTTTTTTTTTTTTTTGATAACGTGTGAAATTTTAGAGATGAAAATGTTGAAAGTTCACACTTTTTTATGGCCCACTCCTGACAAAAATAGTGTCTTATTGCAACTGACAGTAACACAGAAGTGTTTGACATAATCATACTAACCCATTACTACACTAACTTTTCTGTATTTATACTTATTCTAATGTGGCAAACAAATGACTGACTGCAGTTTTCCTATTACAATTTGAGTTTATTTATTGATTTATTTATTTAATTTTAATCACTAAACTGGCAGGACACCCATTATGCCCCCTACATCTAAAACCTATGACCCAAAACACAACCTGTGTGTTGAGAATTGATTATCTATTCCCTAACAGGCACTATGGAACAACAAAACTGGTGATCTGCCTAAACCAGAGCTCATCCACACAGGTTATTTGCCCATCTGCAAAGGTCCTTGATTGAAATGGGGTTATGAACCACAGCCATACGAAAAGCCTCTCCCTGTGTCAACATCCAGCCCTCTGTTGATGCTTACAGGCTGACTGTGCTATTCATGTGCACTGATGTGTGAAGAGCCTGCTGATAGTGTGTTTGCTGAACAGGCAAAGCATCAGGGGATAGCTGCTCACTCTTCACTCCTCCCGCAGTGAATGTGGCTAATTAGGATTTCCAATGGTTGTAATGGTCAGCTGCAGCTGTGATGAGCAACTAAGGTTCAGATTTGAATAGTTCGTCCCATTGCTGTGTTCAGAGATTAAACTTGATAATGATAATGTCTTAGGCCCTTTTGAGAATTCGAATGAACAGATGTGTAGAACTTTAACCTACTCCGTGAACCATTTTAGCAGCATGTGTGAACGGTTTTCTCTGAGGAGGTAGTTAAAGCTAACAGGCATCTAGTGAAATGCTTTTGAGCTGAATGCTAATTTGTGATGCTTTTGTGTACTCATGTGAGTCAGCAGTCAGTCTTAAAGCTGTGACTAGTCAGGACCTCACTACTGATGTGTTTGAGATCTGTGTGTACCCCTGCAATTTAAAGATATACTACCAAAATTTTTTTGGGGGCTTGTTTAGTGTCTCAGGTTGTTTTTTGATTTTGGATGTACAGTTTTTCTAGGTGTTCAGTTGTAGTTTATTTACAGTTGGAGGTTTGGGCCTTCCTTTATTTGTGTTCTTGATTACAATCCTGATGTGTCTTGATTTGGATTTGATAGACCTATATATGGGTATAAATTAAACTAAACCCCAAAGGCAAAAAGGAAACTGGTTTTGAACATTTGTGGGGCAACAGCAGCACATTGAAAACACCTCTTTGTAATTTACTCAAACTGAAAGAGGATGTTTGCCACCCTGATTTCAGTCCTGCCGTTATTTCATATTTATAACTGACTCTGGGCCGTACCTCCTTTACAGAAAATGTATTTGTTTATTTATTTGTTGATAAATTGGTGAAATGCCTTTTAACCTTAAAACGTGTGTCATACCTGTGAGCTAGCGATGCAGACATTTACTCATATCTGTTTAGTCCAACTAACATATACACTGTGATCTAATGTTTAGAAAACAAGTTTAAAACTTTTAAAATAGTCTTGCATTAATACTCTATCTTAATTGTTAATTTGATAGGTGATGCTTCTCCATGTACCCTTGTACATGCCTTTAACTTTCCTTAATAATTTATTTTTATTTAGTGAGCGTGTTGTATCTTGTAGACTAAATTGATTAACAAAATGCGGTACCACTGCTACTTCAGTTCTAAATAGTGATCTAGTTGCATAATTTAATATTAAACTCAACTCAACGTGAAATCCCCTGTCCTAATTTATCCAATACTGTCATGTTGAATGGACTGTGCTTCAATCCAGTTTTCTTAAAAGCTGTTTTAAATTTTATACAATGTAAGATACTAACTAAGATGATTGGATAAAAGTAAAATTAAATTATTGATTTTCAAAGAGACGACATGACCACAGCAGTGACATTTTATTAATGTTTCTTGATCATTTTCCAATAGATGTTCAGGACAGTTGTTGCTGTTGATGATCAATACTGACACAGTAAACTGTCCATAAGCTTAAGTGTACTACTATACCTGGGGAGTATTGCAGAAAGGGCTTAGTAAAAACTGAAATTGTTGAAGGAAACTGAGTCTTCAATTCCAGAAAGTGAGATTACTATAACTCTGAGTCAGTTACAGTGGCAACTTTGTGAACTTAACCTACTCAGTGGCAGGTTTTCTTCAACAGACCCTGGGTATCTGTCTCCTCCCCTCTTTCCAAGCCCATCTGACATGCTGTTTCATTTTCTCATTCATACAGTTAATATCATTGGAGTGCATTAATCAGTTGAACAAGGTCAAAACCCTGGTTGGATATTAGTTTGTAACCTAAAACCTATATTTGTTTACATCTCAATTTTTATGATCATTTTGTTATTTGCTGTCAAGTTGTCAGCACTGAAATATTTCCTATATTGTTATGATTGGTGCACTAATATATAAATAATAATTATGATTGGTCACATAACATTCATTATATCATATTGGACAATAGATTTATTCTCATGAGAACACTGTTACTGTGGATGAAAAGACAGGACTAAATAAAATAATTAAAAATAAACCAATTAAAATTGAATCCTGGCTATAGGCTGCTTATAATCACAACGTAACAGCATTTCAGTATGTTTAAATTTACTATATGTATAAATACAGTGAACTGCATATCACCAGAATCATTGCTGACTAGGATTCAATGATTGAGGTTTCAATCACAGACCTACTAATAGACTTATGTCTTATCTGTTTTGGTTCCATCATTTTGACACATTGTCCCCATTAAAGATTTAATGTATCATAGCTACAATAGGATTACAGTTTTTATCATCCTTGAAGGAAATTTAAGTCTCTGACTGTATGCTGGAAAAATGTAATAGTGGTAAATTATTGACTCCTTTTCCCCAAGTCTTTGTGCCTTTTTTTTTTTTTCTTTAAATGCACCAAAGGTTTTAAATGTAACGGTGCAAATGTTTCTCTTGCTGAATAGCAATGAAAATGGAGACTGATGGATACTGATGGCCTGGGCTGCAGTAGCCATTGCAGGCCCCCTGGCAGTGACACTGAGCAGGTGCCTGCTCCATGCCTGGCTACATCACTGGTTTAGATTTATTATCTGACTGTGTATTGCTGCTCGCTCCATCTATCCTGCCTTAGCCTCTGAGCTGTGTCGTCAGAAAGCAATGTAGGCTATATGTGTGTGCACTTGTACAGCAGGGTTGGCAGGCGTATGTGTGTGTCATGGTAGCTTTGTTGCTTCCTGACTTCCTTCTTTGAGGTTTATATAACTCCTGGCTAACCTGCCGACCAGACTGGGCAGGCAATGCCATAATCAGCCCTGAAACTTGACACCAGACATCGCCCCACCACCCACATGCTTCTTTTGCCCACGCAAGCCCCTGAGGAAACCTGCTGTTTCTGTGGCCACATGGTGATAGGCTGTCTCATTCACACAATTTCTCTGATCACCGCCCCCAGTGTCCATACACATCTCTGTCTCTGTCTCTCTCTCCCTCTCTCGTGCTCACTCTCTCTCATTTGCTCTCCTTCTCTTTCTCTGGCCCTCTCTCTATTCTGTGTGTTTGCATCCGGCCTCATTGGCCTGCCTGTTTTGGAGGCATTCCAGATAAGGGCGGGGGTGGGCTATAGAAGGGTCAGAGGTAAACAGGAAGTCAGGCGGTCTTTGCTGTGAACAAAAGGGGAGGGCTCATGGAGGAGGAGGCAGGGGAGGAGCTAGGAGAGGAGAGGGAGGAGGGATTTGTACTTGGATTGACTGTGTCAGGAACATGTGGGAACGCTGCCAGCCCAAACTACACAGTAAGTCTGAATTTAAAATATGCTCTTGTATACTGCTTTTCTTTCCTTTTTTCTGTCTCTTGCTGCCTTCTCTAGGGATTACATGGCTTTAAATATTTTTCAGAGTTGATGTGTGGTTGAGTGTTTGCTCAGCAGTCAAATCTGGGGGCTTTGTCTGTGTGTGTCTGTGTGTGTCTGTGTGTGTCTGTGTGTGTCTGTGTGTGTCTGTGTGTGTCTGTGTGTGTCTGTGTGTGTCTGTGTGTGTGTCACTGGAATGCAAGGCTTTTTGGTTGTGACGTGAGGCAACTTCCTTGAACCCGTGTTAACCTTTGACTGGCGAGAGAGGAAAGCGCAGATATTGAGACAACAACACTGTCACTGGTGATAGAAAGGCTTGAATTTGTTGAAGGCAACATGAGATTTGCTTGTAAATTAGCTTTAGTGTAGGATGCAACAGAGAAGATCCAAAAAGACATAAAGGGGGGTAATGACATCTTGTCCTTGTCTGGGTTTTTCTTGTGGTAAGAGAGACTGTAGAAACAACATCTAGATGGAAGATGAACTTAGTAAGTCTGTCTTTCTGCTCCAGGTGATACATGGTTTTATGTAACGCAGTTTGACTTTGACAGAATTTTAATAAAAAATGAGGTCATATTGTCCACAGAGATGGCTGTTGTCTCACTGGTTACTGATTTGTAAGTTAAGCAAACAGGTTTGTGTCAGTAGGAAGCCATTAGCTAGTTGTCATGGATGCCAGTGTTGTACGACTTTGCTTATTAACTGTTGTGCCTGTGTTTTAAAACGGTCCAGTTTATGAAGAATGCAGTTGACTTACCACATTTCATGGTTTACTTTTGAAGAAGAAAGTTCACTGTTGAAGCTGTTGAATGTTGCCGTTATGTTAACTACATAGAAAGCACAATATTACCAACACTGGGTTTTCACCGCAAATACTTAGCAAGATATTTTTCTTATTGTTTTAGAAATTCCTCTTCATATAAGGAGAAAGACGTAACAGGTAATCCTGTTTATTATCCAGCTTGTTGGTGGAAGAAAGCCTAGCTTGTGTGCCTGGCCGGTAATTCCAGCAGAGGTTCACTCCACAAGCACCTGCCCTACAGTGAGCAAGAAGTGGAAGTCAGAGTAGGATTTTATTTTTTTTTTCTCCCCCCAACTTCATCAAATCCTGAAGGCAGCAGGCTGACTATGCACCTGGTCTGACTTGCTTGTGTGCAGATGTACGTAATTTGCTCTGTGTGTGTTCCTCTTCACACAGGCATTGGCCCTACTCTCACTTTGCACTGCTTTAGTAATGAAGGAGTTGTAAAGGTCTGGCAGTAAGCCCCTTGCTCAAACCCCTCCACTTCATCTCTCCCTCCCTCCCTTTTCCCTTGCTCTCTTGTCTGGCTCTCTGTCTTTCACGTCCTAAGGGACCTCCTCTCAGTTCCACTCTTCAGTTTGCACCGATGTTCCCATTAATGAATGGCATCATCCGGCTTGCTTGTTTTGCACATTTCAGCTTCACTTCACTGCCTGGTGTCTGACCTGCTGTACCATCTCTGATTCACAGAGCAACACATCATCACTCATAATAACCACTGCTAAAAAAAACAACCTTAAAGAAGTAGTGTCACAATTTTGGCCATGGCACATTGTCTACGCAAAATACACAAAAATCTTGTGCAGCTCAATATGTGACACATACAATATGGTGGTGGTTAGCACTGCTCGCTCCCAACAAGAAGGCTCCAGGTTCGCATCCAGCTCAAACCTGGGGCATTTCTGTGTGGGTTTTGAACCCTTCTATTACTAAATGCCAGTAGCACTTAAAAATGATTTTGACTGTTGGGTAAAAAAAAAAAAAAAAATCATTGTGTTACCCTTTCAAACAAGACCAGATTCACCAGTTTATTTTAGGAATGCCTTGGATAGACATTTTTTCGTCTAATTATACAGCAATTGTAAGGGGTAAAGTGTAGAAAGTTTGATTGCCTCACTGCTTGTGTTTCTTGACTTGATCAACATTGTCAATGTAATATTAGGTTTTAACAAAGTACAGTGTTAGCAATCCATATAAAAACCAAGACTATTTCCAAAGAACTGACCCCAACCCTGACTACTTCTACCCAGGCAGGAGTGCTATTGTTTTATTTAACTTGAATGAGAGATACCTTTACAATGGTTAAATGAGTTTGAGCACAAAGGATCCTTAATGGCACAGCTGGTATGTAAAATCAGGAAGTCAAGTACTAATTGTGAAGGGTAACTGTCTGTGGATGGATGGCCTCTTGCTTTCACTTTTCACTCACGGCTCGTGCTTGCTGGTGCGTTAGTGCACACACTGTGCTAGCTCTTAAAATATCTTAAAATCTTGCTGAGCGACTGCCCTCTGAGCTGAGCTGACACTTAAAGATGCAAGAAAGGCAGATGCCCTAGTTACAATCACTGCCTGACACAGAGCCAGGCTTATGTTATATATTCTGCACAATCCTCAAACCTAAGTCACAACTGTGTTTTTTTTTTTTTTTTTTTGGTAAGGTACTGTAAGATGACAAAGAAAATGTGTCTTGTTGGTGGCTGCATAGTCAATTTTTCAGTGTTTCAGCAAACTGGATTTAAAAAAGTCTTGAAGGTTTTGAAGATTATTATGCACATTTCTGATATTTTAGAGAAACTAAGGGCAGCAGGCATATCATTGAAATGCTCGATAATAATTAGCATTGGCACTGCTTCATATCTCTGTCTGTCTGTTAATTTAGCAGGGTTAATATTAATATCTTTGCTTGTCACATTATTATGACTACTTCTGATATGACAGCCACCTGACATGAAAATTATGATGGACCTTTTTTTTTTCCTCTTTACTTTGCTACCATGGTCTTTCCTCATAGTCACCCCCTAGTGTTCAACTCTGTTTTAGCCAGATGACCAGGTCCACCATGTTGTACCTGTTGGACTTCACAAAGATCTGTCTGAACTCATGAACCTTCTTATCAGCAATAGAAATAGGGTTTTGTGACGAACTTGAGTAAATAATGGAGTCAGTTTACTGACTGCATAATAGCAAGTTAATAGGTTCTCTCTATAAAATTGTTTGAGGGAAGATTCTTGGTAGAGCAGCACGGCTCTAATCATGAGACACACATCTGCAGCTGGACTAGTTTGTGTATCCAGTGCTCTATGGGCACCTTTGCAGAAGTTTTTCATCTTCAAGGGGAGAGCACCCAGGTTTGTTGTTGTATGAGTTTAAAGCCAGATGTTACTCAAAAAACACAAAATGTCAGGAAACTGCTCACGATAAATAAATATAATGGAAGATGCAACGACATTGCAGCTGAAGAGTGCCTTGTTTGTATTGTGTGTTCGTACATTTGTTCTTGTTTCTGTCTGTGCTGTTCTTCTGTCTGGTCATAGTGGAGGCCAGACTATGGTGATAATGTTAGACTTTCCAGCAGCTCCTCTAGAGGGCACAATGGTTAGGTATGGCTACCCCTGAATAAAGAATCATTAATGCATGGTGCTATATTTAATTGGTTGAGGATGCATTGCTGTGCTTATGTCTTCTTTAATTTGCCTCACATTTCAGTGTGCCTGCAAAGTGACTTATTTTTCTTTTTTTGCACCCAGACTTAACAGGAATATCTATATTTAACAAAACCACACATAGAGAACTTGTTGATAGTTGACAAAGCATCTCTGTTTATTTCTGTAAAAAACAGGCCAAACCTATTTTTAGTAAATTTCACAGAGAAACATTTTCAACAAAGTGTGAAGGCCAAAGCTAAGTGAAAGTTGAAGGTGATTGATTGGGACTTTTTTTTTTTTTTTTAATCAGGCATTGCTTTTTTTATGTCACTGATGTTTTGCGGTAGAGAGGGCAGCATCTCATGTTAACTAAAACCTGTCTGATCTCTTTCTGCCTGGATGTTCACAAATTTGAAATTAGAAAATCTAGATGCGCTGCTTTATTATTTCAGTTTTTTATTATGTTACTACTGTTGATACTTGAGAGGAAATGGCCATTGTATGAGATCTTACTGAAATGATTAATTAGCTAAAGGATATGGACAACCTTAATAACTGATTGGATCTGAGTTTAACTGATGACTTACTTGCCAACCTTCCCAGTCTTCCTGGGAAACTCCTGTTTTGTTTTTCTTCTTTCTGTGGTCAACAGAAATTCTTCTAATTTATGACAATTCCACACCTTTCCCTTCTTTCGTTATCACAACCCGTTCCTGGTACTGTGCTTTGTAAGAGTATTCTTTCCATTTGGACAACAAGTGCAAGTGAGCACTGTTCTTACCACCTTCTGCTTTTAGTAAGAAATTAAGAGCAAAAGAAAGAAATACTCAGAAGGCATGGAAAGAAGACTTCCTGTTTCGCATGGAAAACTTTGTAAATGGTTTGTAAAGCAGGAGACAGCTTAACCTTTTTCCACATTAGCTCATTAAACTGATATAGTTGAAACTGCACATATTTTTTGAAGATATGTTTATCTCCTGTTTTATAAATTGATGGTTGATTGTGTTTTACATCTTATTACGTCTTTTGCATCTTTATTTATTTATTTTAGGCCTAGTATGCAACAGCTTTATTGGTCTACTTGAGATTAAAATGGATTATATATGGCCCATTTAATTAAATGACGGAAACCCCTGAACAAGTAAAAACTGATGCATTTTTATTTTTAAGTCAGAGTTCTCACTAAAGGAGTCAGTTTATTTTCTATTCTCTTTATTCAATCACAGTTAAAAGTATTTTACATAAAAATGCTATTGTAATGTACTCACTTTGGTATTTACCTTTTTTAAAGGCACCAGAATGTAGAAAACAATTAATTTTAAGCTCAAAATTTTCAGTGGGAGGACCCACCAGACTCTTGCTTTAGCCTGAAGGTTACCAAGTATAACTGATAAACACTTGGATTTGCATGCCCACTTTTTGTTTAGCTGTTCGCTGATTAAACAAAATGAGCATACTGACACTGGTTCTTCTGATTAACTTCTTGTTCAATTTTTTTTTTTTTTTTTTACACTTTTTTGTAATATTGGGAAAGTGCTGTCAGGTTGCTACACAATTG
Source organism: Mastacembelus armatus (assembly GCF_900324485.2). NCBI lineage: Eukaryota > Metazoa > Chordata > Actinopteri > Synbranchiformes > Mastacembelidae > Mastacembelus > Mastacembelus armatus. Next base: position 21,736,169 of record NC_046635.1, read on the forward strand.
AAAATTTGTTGCAGAAAATAAAACACGTCGCACTCATCAGGTGCCCATGATTTTGTGTGCACTTGATGTTTTGCTGAATGATATTATAACCTTGTAGCTTCTCTGCTAATATTCTATCACTAGGCCTGAACCTGTGTCCTGGATGATCTTGACATTGACTTTTTTTTTTTTTTTTTTTGTCATTCAGTGCACCATTCATAATGTGGTAATGATGTCATTAGATTCTAGTTAGCCGAGCGTTTCGCCTGTGTGAGAGTAGCAGCTTGCTGTAGACTCTGAAGCACTGGTGGGTGCTTGCCGTGTTGTCATTTTCAGTCATTGCATTCCTAGCGCTCAGCTCTCATTTCCCTAATGGTGAGTTAGTGGAGACTCACAGTGGTACAGGCAAGAAATGAGAGCAGTGGTGCACTAATACAGGCCCTTTGATGAGGAAGTAATGGAGTGTTCAGAGACAGACACCTGTGCCTCTGCAGCCACCCAACCTCTCTGCACACATGCACACAGACAGACACACACACTTTTTTTTCCCCCCACTAGCTTCCTTTCACCAGCTCTGCTACTCCCCTCCCCTCCCTGTTCTCCCCTCCCCTACTCTTCCTCTTCCCCTCCCTCATCTGTCCTTAAAGGAAGCCACTCCCCCTCCCACAAAGCTGCCAGGCTTGTTTGCATATTAACTGTTTAGTTACCAGAGAACTGTGGCTTCATACTATGTGACTGTTGAAGCCTAGGTATGTTGTTGACTGTTATCAAGTTATCACACAGGCCTGTCCAATGAAGAGAAAAACATTTTATTGCTAATAGCCAGCTGCTTTTTCTGGGTTTTGCATGTAATGTATCGGTGACAATTATTATTAAATTAATTATTAATTTCATAGCTTCTTTTTACACCATGATGTAATGGCTATTGTTTTTGTAATTGCTAAAGTTTAAATATTTATACACGTCTACAGCACATTTTGACGGTTCGTGACAGTTTAGTAGAGACTAGTTTTTGTTCATTTGAAAAGGGCCAAGTAGAGTTTTAGCACTCATTGCACTCTTGTTGTCCATGCATATGTGTGGGTGTAGTTGAAGCTCACCTTTAGGCCACTGTACCTTGTTGGGCATTATCTGACAATGGATTTGTTTAGCTTGGAGAGAACGCTGTTGCTCAGCTCCCGTTTTACATGTGGTCTGCTTTAAAGTCCAAACTCCAAGGCCTAGTCTGGCTGGTGGACCTTATGGCAGCTGGTGTATACTCTTGGAAACAACAGACAATGTTATGCACACATGGCAGTTTCTTCTCTTTTTTGTATGAGATATAAAGCTTCAAAAAATGTAAAACTGCACAAATCAAAGCACTCTAGTGCAAAAACTTCCAGTGTCATTGTCATACTTGCGTGTACACTCACATGCACTGACATACACATTTAAATAAGGATGTTCACACGTTTGCAGTTGGTCTGTAGAATAAAAGTTTATTACTTATCTGTTCAATGTGCAAAGTAAATCACTGAATTTTGTTATAACCCACACACATTCACCCATGGTTCATAAAGTAAAGTCACAAAAGTGTCATTTGCTTTGGGCCACAATATAAGTTGCACAGAAATAAGCAAAACAAAGTAACATTGAATGGTACATGTTCCCCCAAACCTCAAAGTCAGTTTTACAGAAGTGCATAAAGAACATTTCACACTTACAAAATAACAAGGATCCTTGGAGATATTAAGATTGACACTTTACTTTTAATGATTTTGTGGTAGATCCTGGGTGATGTCCAGTCCTGTGTTGTTTTATCAGCCAATATCATCAGTATGTAGTCAGCTTTACCTGAAAAGATATCTGTATTGACAACTTGTATTTCAAAAGGTGGAAATGTAGACATCACATCACAGATGTAGACATCACATTTCCCTAATTAAATCAATATACTACAATCATATATATAAATGGTAATTTGGTATTTTATGTTTTCTATCAGCATTTGATCTGTGAAGGTCTGCCCATCTGTGCCGCTCTTCTCAGACGAGGTGTCAAAAGCATATCATTTATATTGTCTCAGGTATGTGGTTAGTAGTCCTGATAGAATTGGGCAGCTCACAAATGCTAAGGTCTGCAGCTGCATAAATGGTCACTAGGGTGTTGGCTGGGAAAGGATCACGTTCAAATTGTTTTTCACAGTAAATAACGATTTAAAAGCTGATGGAGTGTCTGTCGGTAACTCCAGCCTGACCCAGTAGTGCTTGTGCACTGTACCTGGCTCCAGGCCAGTCATGTGTCTGCATAACTTCCAACACCATGTGCCAGCCATTGCACATGGTCCCTGTATCACGCTGACTGACAGGAGTCCTCTGATAGACCAGTTCGCTCCTCCAAGATATTTCGTGGCACACAGGAAGTCCTGCAAGTCTTGGACACATCCTAGTTTCTGCTGGATTTTTTTTTTCCTTCCCCTGAGTCATAGCAGGGTGACGAAACCTTAACCTCACAAGTGCATGAATTCACCACCGGAGATGGCAGTGCACGTTGCTTGTGTCTGGTATGGTTAGGAAGTACAAAATATGCTGTGTTCATTTCCTAATACCTATTTTTCTCAATAACATTCTGGTCGTTTGTGTCAGGAATGTGTTTCGGTTTTTGGGATTGTGTTTGTTCGTCAAGCTCAAGTGGATGCTGCTCCGTAAATAGATCAGCGCATTGCTAGCAATAACCTACATGTCGACAAAAAAAGCTACAATGTTGACAATCTTTGGTGTGGGAGAAATCTAGTACTTTAGGGGTTAAGTTGTGAAAGTTAATGTAATAACTGCTAGCACCATCTGCTGGCCTACTTCCTTACAAAGAGAGAGAGAGAGAGAGAGCGAGTGAGCGAGCGAGAGAGAGAGAGAGAGAAAAACGAGTCTGGGTTTTAACGACATCTCTAATATTCATGCTGATGCATTTTGCTGCTTTGTGCTTTCATTTTCCGTCGCTCTGCCTGCCAGAGTCTCAAGCTCGCCATACTCACCCCAGCCAGGGAAAGTGGAGGGCAGCGAGGGAGAACGAGGAAAAAGACAAGTTGGAAAAAGGAGGAAAAAAACAACCGGTCAAACAAGCGAGCAAGCTAACGCAAAAGCCTTTTTTGTGTGTAATAAAAGGATTAACCTACCTTCTTATTCTGGCTGGTGAAGAAGACGAGGAGAAGCGCAAAAAGGAAAAAACAACAAAGCAGAAAGAGCGAGAAAGAACGTGAAATAAGAGGGAGAAGGCTTAGAAAGTCATAGAGAGCACACACTAAAGGCAGGCGGAAAGAAGAATCAATGAGAGGGGAGGAGAGAGGCGGCAGGGGAAGGCAACTCTGACACACAGAGAGAGAGAGAGAGAGGGAGAGAGAGAGTGAGGGAGACTTGTGTGAAGCCGGACAACAGTGAAGCAGCACGCAGCAACAGAATGAGAGCTTCCTGGACTGCCACGCACCTCCTCTACCGCCCACAGCGCTGCTCCCTCATCACCCTGTGAAGAGACGAACGAGGGTGAGAGAGAGAGAGAGCTCCCATGCACTCCTCTTGAGCCCTGCCTGCTGGGGGAGGAGGAGACGAACGGCTCCAGCACACTCACGCTGCCTGAGGAGAAGAGCTGACCGGGGAGGAGGAGGGGAGGCAAACAAGGAGAGAGGGAGGGGAGGGGGGGACACACAGCTCAAGGAAGAGTGAGAGAAAACGACTGTTGAAGAGGAAAGAGTGAGTGTGTTTGTAAGAGAAAACGTGAGCGAGCAACAGAGAGAGAAAAAACCCGGCGAAAGGGCAAGGCTTTTGTTAGCCAGTTGGAGAGGGGGAGGAAAGAGGAAGGAAAAAAAAAAACACCATGTCTACAGTGAAGAGGCCAAGAGGAAGGGTAAGTGAGCTGCTCTGAGAGCTGGGAGGAGGGACGAGGGGGGAGGAGGAGGGGCCGGCAGGAACTGAACAACCTCCTCTGCTACTGGCTCATGCTGCACTGCCGCCATCTTGAACTCATTGCTGCTCCCCCCCCCCCCCCCCTTTACAATTCCATACTCATTTGCTTTACTTTGCTACACCTTGTCAATTCACACTAGATATAGCACATTTTCATTCCCTACCCCCTCTGTCTATTCATTGATGTCCTCCTTTTGAACTGCTCACCAACCTGTGCTGCACTGTAGTTCATGTACACCATAAGGTGTTTGTGTGCGCGCGCGCGTGTGTGTGTGTGTGTGTGTGTCTGTCGTCCATGAGTTGAAACTGTCAGTCACCAGCCAGCTCAGTACATGTGGAAATGGGGATGAGAGTGAGGGAAATCTGCCTGGCTCGAATGGAGCTTACTCTACCTTTTTCACAGGCTGTAATGGTCCCCACCGTTTTCATGGGACTACGTGCTGCTTGAGAGATTGAAATCACCGCAGTGCTGGCAGGCTGTAATTTCAGTTATTTATAGATGCATTACACAGCTGCAATGCTCTCAGTTTTGGTGCATTTTGTCTTTCCTCTTGTTCTCCCTCTTTCTGATAGAAGCCTGTTTTCATGTTTTTTTTTTTCTTCTTCTTCGTACGTCTTTCTTGTGCCCTCATGTTCTTCCGCTCTTAAGCATTACTTTCAACCCCTCCCCCTCTTTTCTTTCTTTTTTTTTTTTTTACCATTAACTTGAGTGAGAACATTCCAGCATGATCCAGTAAATTTCTTCCTAATAGCCTCAGCAGCACTGCGCACGTGAAAATCATAATGCAGCCGTTGTGTTTATGTGTGTGTGTTTTCTTTCCTTCCCTCTGCATGAATCTCTAGTTATTCAACTCCCTCTCCCTACTTTATTAGTAAGGTTTAAGCTAATTCTCTTTATTTAGCTAGCAGTATGGGGGGAAAAAAGGCAACCGACCGCACCTGGGCCATGCAGGCATACACAGCACATTTTTAGATTAGGTCATCCATTTATGGGTTTCCTCTCCACTGGGCTCAAGGCCCGCCACAGGGTGCTTTTGTTGGCATAACCGCAGTCACGCCATCTATTATTCACATATTATCATGTATCAGGAAGGCTGGATTATTTATGTCCGTGAGGTTCACTGTAACCTGCTACACTGAGCTAGTGTTTACCCTTCTTTGAATGGCTTACTGCACTTTTTCACAAATTTCATTTGTATTTGGCTCAGAAAGTTTTCATGTCACATGGTTTCAGAGTTTCAAAGCCCTCTTAACCTGCTCTAAATTAATTCCTGGGGGAAATATTGGCCAGTCCCATACTGATTGGTTCCTGGTAGAGTTAGAAGGTAGAGCTGAAGTTGAAGAGTGCATCATGTAGAGGGAGACAGGTCCAATCTTCATCTCTCAGCATCTGAGAAGGGAAATGCACTGAACTCTGGTGTCTGGGTGGTTCATACAGATGATTGTGTTTTTATGAATGAATGAGTTATAATTGCATTGGTCACATCACAAGAATACAATATGTAGTAATTGGATAAAGGTGTTGCAGCAGTTTACACTATTATAAAAAGTCATGTGTGATTATCACACTCACCCTCAGCCTGTTGTTTAGTAAAGTGGGATCCACTGTTGGAAAAAAACTTAGATTTAACGCCAAACCTGGATAGAAATGAATCTATATGGTATTTTCATATGCGTATATGGTATTTTCATGTGCATAAATGGTATATGGTATTTTCATGTGCATAAAGACTACATAAGTGGTCAAAAGCCTTTACCTGTCTATGTAGAACAAGTGGCCATGAAATAAATATGAGTTTAGTCCTGTCCTGTCTTGTTTTGTTTGTCCTTCTTGGGTCCTAGAATCTGCTAAAGCTTAGTTTTGTATAGCAGCTTCAGTCATCCAGCTCTTTCTTAAGGGCCAGATGTCAAGTTTATGGATCTGTCACTAACTCCTTTTGTAGCACGTATACCATAGCATCTGAGTTTGGGTTTGGTTGAGTCGTCACAATAGATGACATCATGTTGGTAATATGTATTTGCCTAAAAGGAGACCATAATTCTAAATATTAATTATCATTGCATTTATGCTTTATTTTTCTCTTTTTCCTTAGCCCCGAAAGAACGCTAATGGTCCTGGTAGCCAGGTACGGGTCCTCAGTCCCCCAATGAAGAGCAGCTCATCGTCCTCCTCCTCTTCCTCTTCATCTTCATCTTCATCCAGCTCCTCATCAGAGAAAAGGACGCCACGGAGGACGCATCATCAGATGGAGCCAACGTTGCAGGACAAGCAGGAGAAGGCCAATAGGATAATATCAGAGGCTATTGCTAAGGCCCAGCAGCGTGGGGAGAAAAACATTCCCCGAGTTATGAGCCCTGAGAGCTTCCCCAGCTCTTCCTCACAGTATAAGACCCACCGTGACCGTGATCACAAAGGAAATGGCAAATCCCGGCCCAAAGAGAAGACCTGTAGGAAAGCCTGCATTGTACCCTCCTCCAAGCCCAAACAGAAGGCCAAGATTGGGTATGTAGTCAGAACTGTTAATACTGTTCTGTAAACCACTGCTGTGTACTGTCATTTGTTAAAAATAATCCAATAAGTTGAGCTTTGATCTCCTCTAACTCAACCTGAACCACTGCAGCAGCTCATGAGCCCAAATGAACAGCAATGACATATGCCACTGTAAGAATAAACAGCCTGCCAGTGTGTCAGTACTGTTTAGGCGATGTCACCCAGAGGCAGCTGGAATAATCATTTATTATTATAATCAATCATTGTATTGATTTTAATTCTGGATAATTATTATAATTTATTTATTCTGTATTATGACAAAGATAATGACAAATGCATTTTATATTATCCTGGAGAGCAGAGCTCTATCTCAGTCTTACAGTGACAAAGTATTTGTGAAGTCATAATCAGCAAATTACTGAGGGATTCAGTTGACCGAGTAGTTGTTTCAATGTAGTGTACATCAATAATAATTTCAACACTATTCAACACCTGTACTGAAAAAAGGTTTAACGTTTTCTTCACTGCAGACCTTGAAGCCAGTTCACTTCCTCTGCATTCATTAATATGCATGACCTAGGGCAAACTGATAAATGTCACAAAATACTGGCAGAACCAGATACGCAGATGTGCAGTATTAACACAATGGTTCATTTCACTTGCTCTGATTTGGGTTGGGGGAAAAAAAAAAAGAACAAATAAAATGAAACCTGATCCTATCGAGCCTGAGGTATCTAAAGGGATAGTTGAGTTTTTAATTACAAGTGGTATGGTTGGTCTTTCTCATATATATATATATATATATATATATATATATATATTTATTTATTTCCCCAAGAGGCCACATTTGCTGCTGTTTGTTTATGTCTGACAAGATGCTGTGTGTCTGTCTCCATGTGACCTATTGATAGCACTATTAAAAAAATCTATTCCCTTAGGGAAAGTCAGTCTCATTAAGAGTCCAAATAGAAGTCCATTGGGCTTTAGCTGAGATTCAAAGCTTGATTAATTGGTAATTTAGATATGTGTTAGATTGTTTGTTTGGAGCATTCTCGTGTTAAAGTGTGCATACATTGTTGTATGCTTGGATTGATTACTCACACCTGATGCCTGGACTAGTATCGTCTTGATATTTGCTACAAAATGTATAATTGCCTTTAGTAATATACGTTGAGATTTTTTTTATTTTTTTATTTGTGATTTATGGAGTAGTAGTGCAGTATTTTACTGATTTACACTGCTTGTGTACTGGTTGACTTTGCTGATACATTTTTACTACCATACAGTTTATGCCTGTTATTGCTAAGAAGGAAGCTCAAAGTTCAACAGAATTTACTGCACGCTATAACAATTAACCAGGCTCAGTGATCAGCACAGACATGGGGGGGAAACAAAGGCTGCTTTCACGTGTGAGACAGTACTGCCTAGTATTTTCAGGCAAGTAGCTCTGATGTATAAATACCATAATCTGCCTCCCATCCCCCTGTTTAACTGCTATACGCAGTGTGTAGCTATAAGCCACACCCAACACAAGCTATTGAAATATCAGCTGGTGCAGATGTGAGGGCTGAGGCAGAGAGAAGAAAAAAGGGGAATATTTAAACATGGCAATGTCAGATTGCACAGGCAAAATATGGTGTTATTAATTTAAACCGTCATTGAGTAGGCCTGTATTTTTAAAGCCGAGTGCTAGAGTGACAGTGGTCAACAATAATATCTGCAGGCAGCTGCGCTGATTAGTAATTAGATGAGCTATACGGAGGGAGTAAAGCTGTAGCAGATAATGGATTTTGCTTGGTGTGTGTGTGCGTGATAATGAGAAAGTTGTGGCAGTGCTGATGTTTGGGAGAATAGGGAGATTATGGAGGCATCAGTCATGGTGATAGAGTCCCACCAGCTTTTCAGCTTCAGTTGGGTGTGCTTGTCTGGAGACGCTCTTGGCTGTTTTGGTTACCTGGTGGCATCATTTAACCTGCGTAGTTTTTCTCACTACATTAAAGTTGTGTTTCACAATGTTATTTAACTCACAACCTGCATGAAAAGACAGATCTCTTTACCTCCTAACTATTTTGCATGCTTGGAGACAGAGTTGATAAAACCATGCTATCTAAGATGTTAGTCTTGAAGGGCATTTGACAACTGTTCTGCAGGTTGTCATTCAAATGTGTCACTAATGACAGTCCTTGTTGTAAGGGGGCAATTAGCTATGTAGCCCATTTTTATTTGTGAAAACATACTTGGCCTATATGTAGAAAAAGCATCAGATCATTGTGCAGGCAGCACAGCAGGCTTACAGACCCTAATATTGTTTCAGTTATCCTTTTTATAGCACTCATTACATCATGGATTCCAGCCTTTTTAACACATCAAACTAAATCAGTCTGGTTAGATGACTGGTCAGACTGGCACATCTCTTTTCACTTAATTTTTAAAGTTCTCAACACAACCAAAGGCTGTTTTTAGAGTTTGCTAGCCCCAATTTTACCATCTCAATGAATATTTAATATCTCAACTAAGTGTGCAGTGGCCCGCACAAAACAGGTCAACATAGAAATCCTGTGTGTGTTATTTTGAGTGATCATCAGGCCAGTTAAAGTTCCCACAGTTTTATCAAATATGCTTAATTTTAACAAAAGAAATCAGGACAAATCTAAATGTGGTTCTAATGAAATCTGAATGGTGTGATGCTGTGGCCCTAATATTCTGGTTGCATATGTGTAGAGGAGAATCTTATCACATCCCTGTAGGATATGGCCATAGTGATCATTTACAGTTGTAACCCTCTCCCTTTGTTTCAATTGTGAAAAGAAGTTCAAACGTACAGGCCCTCAGTACAAAATGTGGCAATGACGTATAGCTGTCTGTATATGACAAGAGGCTTGTGGGAGTGTGTGAATATTTCATCTGAGGTGTGAAAATTCATAACTGGCAAAAGCTCATGTTAATAGGGATTTTACTTTTCTACTCATTAGAAACAGCACAGTAAAATAAACATTTTAGCAAAGCTCTTCCTGTATTTAATGGTAAAGCAGGGGTAGCAACATAAATGGGGCCCCTGATGACATGCTGATATGGAAAAAAAAAAAACAAACTTAAACTTACAGAGGTGGAATATTGACATCAAATTATCATTTATAACATAATTATTGTATAAACTTACTTCTGTTGTGTACCAAACTAGCAAATCTGCTTTCATTGAGGCAGGCATGTCTAGGCCTACATGTCAGAAGTCAGTACATGATCAGTCACAGGCACATGGCACTGTAATGTAAACAGAAAAGAACTAAAACATAAATACTACTGTATTGGTCTGAACATCAGATGACCTGATTATACTCTAAAATAATTTTAATTAAACAAAATAGGCCACTGTACTGTTTTTAACATCATTAATATGCATTGTGTAACTTTAAAAATTAAAATACAGTACATGTCTAAAAATCAGATAGATGAAACTGACCTCCTTAGAGACTGGAGTACATACACAAAAGTGTGTGACATCTTACTCTAGGGAGGAAATGTTCCAACCTAGCTGACCAAAGATATTAACTGTAATACAGTACTGACTTGGCTGTAACAGGTAACAAGTCTCATGGCAGGTCACTCCAGTATCTGCTGTTGTGAATTTGTAATAATTAGCAGAAGACTCTATCTATGATGTCATGTCCAAAAAGATTTGGATATGAATGTCCCTCAGTGTTTTGTGTTTGAACCTCTGCCTTGGACTATACCTCCATGTTCTGCTTACCTGTCAAGGCCCTCTCATTAATGTCAGTACTGATATCTGGGAGTGGAAACAAAGTTGACAAAGTCAATGATGGAATGCTGGCAGTGCCCTGACTCATCTGGGTTGGCTTGCATCACATTGGACATTACCACAAAACCACCAGTGAGACCTGGTGTGTTTGTTTATCTACATACATGTTGTTGAAATGTGTTCCTACGCAGCTGAGAGCAGAGATAGTTGTTCTGTTGTTAACGTGGGGTTATAGAGACGGCCTGCGTGCATGATGAGAGTCCTGTTTGCATGCATGCACCTCCCAGGATGTCTCCATAAAATATTATTGTATCTCAGCTGCAAAGGTACTAACCTTCTGCATTACTTCAGTCTCTGCTCCATTGAGGATGTGTGCAGAATTGTATGTGTATTTGGTGTTCAGTGTATGCTCACTCTACCGTTGCATCAGGCTATTCTTTAAACTGGGAATGGAGCCTGAGATAAGACTATTATCCTAATTGTCTATGTACTTAAGGATCTGTTTCTCTGCGACCACTGTACCGTCAGGGTTTCCCCTTGAATCATCACTTCCATTAAATTGCTACTAAGTGGCTTCTGAATTACTTTGCTAGTTTACCACCAGTCATTTGGAAAGCAAGTTACGGCCATTATTAAGAAAATCTCACCTGAAAAACTTAAATGAAAGTTCAATGTATGGATGCGTCAGCCGCTGTGACAAGTTGACTACACCATGATACATTCCCAAAAAAATGTTGTAGTCTTTTTCTTAGCTTTAATATCAAGAGCAGAGCTTGTTATATGACGGCCATGAGGGAAAATCCAACCTAACTAACTAAAAGTCTAACTGATGTTTTAGTGTGATATGTTGCATTTAATGTGAACTTTTCCAGAATTATAGGAGTTGATTTAAAATTTAAGTATGGGTTGTTTCATTCTTTATCATAGAATTATAATCTGTGATGCACATTTGTCAAAGCTTAAACATAGATTCCTGTATTTAATAGCCTTCAGACAAATCAGTGTGTCATCACAGAAGCTCTTGCACATTGCTGCTAGAAAGCCAAATAACCCCAGGGAGTCAACATTATCTATTAAAACAAAAAACAATAATACAGATTTCTTTCATGCTGCTTCGAATTCACTCGGCTGCAGTATTTCCTTTCAAAAGTTGTTAGTGTAAACTTAATATCACTCTGTGCATATAAAATCATAATCATGTATGAAATTCATTAGATAATAGATTTATTATTGAAAGAGATACTAAATGTGTAAAAGGGTGTTGCAAATGTCACTTAGGTTGTTGAGTTGTTTTTGTGTAGCAAATCTAAAGTATACATACTAGTGTGGTGTGAGTTTTTAGTAGAAGAAATTACTATAAATTGTAGATTTGTTTCATCCTCTAAAGGGTCCCAATCTATTATTATTAGTTAGCCATAGTCTTATATCATGTATCAAAATATTTACAAACAAAATCTACCCTCAGGTGTGCCAAGGTTTATTTTATAGGCCAGGCTTGAGTGCTCGCAGCTCTCTGCAGACTGAAATTTGCTTTTCTAAGCAGCCTACCTGCTGAAAAATAACCTCATATAATTATCAGATGAAAGCACTGTGCCGCTCATTCCCTTTTTTTTTTTTTTTTTTTTTTTGTTTCTCCCTCCCCCTCCTTCTTTACATTTTTTCCCCTAATATTAAATTGGTTCTTCCAGCATGCCGAAAGCTGTGCATCCAGTGTTTCCTGTGAGCAGACATGTTCTAAATTTGCTGATACTACAATGCAGCACGGTAGCAGGAAAATATCAAACAAAATGGTGCTCGTGAGATCAATTACATGATAGAAAATGGAGGTTTAAGTCTGGCGTATATGCTGCAGCATATAGCCATTCATATTTCACTGCATGCCTGTTGGCCATCTTATCTCTTTTTTCCCCCCTCACTATTTTATTAGGAAATGCTAACCCTTTGAGGGTGTGTAGGTGTGCGTGTTTACATTATGTCCTCATGTTTGATATACGAACATGGTTGTGGGTCTGTGTTGGATTTCCTTGAGTTGAATGTCATGCAGGTGTATGTGTTTTTTGGGTGTATGCATTTGTGTGAATGACAGCATTGCCCGATTCTTAAAAAAATGTTTGCTAAATAAAGCAGAAATCCCCCATGTGTCCATGTGTGCTCTGCTGATACAGTATTTGTCTTTGAGAGGGGGCCTGATGGTGCTATTACTGCTGTTTTCCAGTTGTGTGCTGTGTGGCAACGAGATTAGAGCCTTCCATTCATAAGACTGGGACTTACTGACAAGGACCAGCTCTACTGTCTCAATAATCCCCTCAGGATGAGAAACACGCACACACAGACACACTTAGCAGCAGTTTTGAGGATGACTCAGTCACACACAATATGAATTTCTGAAGTAGAGCAAGTTAAAGGCAGTGAAGGCCAATCTAAGATGCTGAGGTAACACATTGCAGTCTTGGCCTGCAAAACACTATCATATCTTGATTCTATTAAAATCAAGCCATCACACATTCTCTCCCAGTGGCAGGCTGCCAAGTAGGGCAGGACAATACTGGGGGGACAAGGGATGGTGGTTATTTGGCACAATAGGAGGATGGAAACCAAGCAAGCAGTCTTAAAGCCAGCAACCTGACTATAACTCTAAGGAAACAGCTTGTGGTAGGCTATCATCCGAGATCAATATGTAATGTCCGATCAGGGGCAGCTCTAGTCCTATTAGAGATGCAAGATTATGTCTGGAGGATGGCCTCTTTAAATCATGGTGGGGAGGTGAATGAATCACTTTTATCTCCGTCGGTAGCAAGAATGTTCGCTTGTGAAATTAGACAAAAAGGCTTCTTATGCGTTAAATGCATTAGGAGGAATGAGAACTGAAAATGGATATTTATTGCGAGATCTGTGTTAGTGAAAGTTTTACGTAATTTAAGTAATAGCATGTGGAAAAAAAATAAGAATATGAGCAAAATATTTTTTTGGACATACAAATGTGTTTTAATATGAATCAATTGTTTTGTTTCTGGTGTCAAGATAATTCAATGTACATTAATTGCAGCTAAGTGCTGACAACTCTCCAATTTCCTTGTCATTTACTGTTTTAATTATAGACAAGCAATACTTTTGTTGGTTCAAATTCAGAAAATGGTAATTGTCTTAACGTTCAAACATGTACACTAGTGATATAGTTATGAATATTCTACAAGAAATAGTGGTAGAGTAGTCTAACTTTTAATTCTTAATAGGTCCCTGTGATGGACTGGTGACCTGTCCAGGGTGTACCCCTGCCTTTCACCCAAAGAGAGCTGGGATAGGCTCCAGCAGATCCCTGTGACCCTGGTTAGGAATAAGCGGGTATAGATAATGGATGGATGGGTGGATATTTATAATAGTTTGCTAATTAGATCACCAGCACACAGCTGAATTTTTGTTGCTTAGTATTTGGATAATCAGTCACTAGTTCTCTAAACTTGTATATTTTATACATTTATATTTTTAAAAAATGGAAAAGATCCATGTGCAATAAATTATTTTGCATCAATTTCTCTGATGACAAAAGATTGAGTGATTACAGTTCTGTTCTTTTGGTTCAACAAAAATTATATGGCAGTTGTTTACAAAGCTTCCTGCCAAATGCTTTGGCATTTACTAATGTGCCTTAAAGTACACATATTTGTATTAAAGCGGACTTGTATAAAATAACCAACCTTCGAAGACTAAATCAAACGGTATATAGGATGTTCCTCCTGGGCAATATGTGAGCTGATGAATAATTACAATATTTCTTTGTCAGAGTATATTTAATAAAACATTTGAGGCCCTGAGTCATTGTAGTATCCCAGGTTTGGCTGTCAGCATTCTGTACTAAAACACTTGATTTATATGGCATACAAAGTCTAGATATGCAAAAGTTCTTCACATCAGCAAGTCTTGACATTGTCTCTGTGGACTAAAATTGTCTACATTCAGACCTCTTTTTCTTAGTGAGAGCTTGACCTGAAAGTCTGTTTGTCCTCCCTGTCATTTGAGTTGAAGTGTTGTGAGGAAGCTACCCAGCCAAAGGGAGCATTTTCCTTAGTACTGGTGTTGGTAAACCCCTGGGTGGTCCTGCGTGTCAGCCGCAGCAGAGTAGAACAGGCCGTGACCATTGCTAAGATGTATTGTTGTAATTCTGTATTTGGGCATGTAAACTACTTTTCATCATATTAAGCTTTAGACAAGCTGCCTTGCTGTTTTAAATGCCATGCTTACCTGCAGTAGATAGCAGTATCGATGAGCTGCCTCACCATCGGTCTGTACTGGCTCAATCAGTGATTTCACAGCCCTCAAGTATCTCGTTTCACAGTTCAGGTTTTCCCATATGGGTATCAGAAAGATGCTCTAGCCCTGTTATATGCTGTCAGCTGCTGAGCTGCTGCCTGGTGATTTGACACTGTTGCTCAGCAAGGCCTGTATCCCAGTCAGCTTTTATTTGGTCGAAGAACGTTGTGTCCCATTCAGCTGCTTTATAATGTGCTATTCCCTATTGTTCTGAATGTCATTTGCTTTTTTTTTTTTCTTCTTCTTCTTTTCACTTTCTCTCTGACTTGGCACATTTGTCAGCCACTCACATTGACAGTGGACATATACTGGTGTTGTTTTTTGCAGGAAGTGATGTCACTTTAAACATTACAGCCCCCACTGTCAGATACACTTCTAAGGGCATGTTGCATGGCAACCATGAAGTGTCACTGTAAAGAGGATTTGTGAAATGCAACATTATCCACAGGAGGCAGGGACACCAGAAAGAAGGGACAGCTCTTTAGCACAGCATGCTAGACGAACCTGGGTCCTGAAATGGCTTTAATACCATTTCTATGAAAGCTTTTTTGCAAACTCTGTTAAACATGTGTTGCTGTTAAAGTAATAACTGGTCAAGTTAGTTAAACCAGCTTATCATGTCTAAAGAATTTCTTCATCTCCAAGAATGTCTACACAGTAGAGTATTTGTTTGTATTTTTTTTTTTTTAACCAGAGAAGCCTATAGAGAGGCAATACAAATGTAGTAGTCTTTTCAGCTTTTCATACTGTGTGCACTTCTGTTCTAATGGAAAATGGACCCCATACATCTCTGAGTTCAATAGTTTTTGTGCTGTATTTCACAAAATACATTTTAGTGAATATCACTTGTGTTGCTGTGGATATTTCTTAGTTTTATCTTAACACTGCAGAAAGACTTATGAGATACAAGAAGATGAAAAAGAGAACATCACAGTCATGTTTCTTTTGTCACAATCTTTTGACATCTGAATAGAGCAGTTTATGGCAACCAAAAATCAGGGTACCTCAATTAGGAGCAATAATGGAGATTATAAATAAAGAAACAGATATTGCTTTATATGGCTGATTTGTTTAACAATCTGTTTTGCTGGCTGACCTGCTGACATTTACGGGACTTTCATGTTGTTCAGCAGGCTGACCTCTTGATCTCTGAAGAACTGAATTGCTGTCTGACAGACTTGTTGGCTAATAGGAGAAGATGTAGACTGACTAGAATGGGAATCTTTGTTCACACTCTGAGTCTCTAATGTGGTCTTATATGAACAAGCCTACAGGGACATCCTCTTCGCTAGAGACATACCTGCTCATGCACAAGTCTGTTTGAATAGGCCCGTGACTGTGTGTGTGTGTGTGTGTGTGTGTGTGTGTGTGTGTGTGTGTGTGTGTGTGTGTGTGTGTGTGTGTGTGTGTGTGTGTGTGTGTGGACTACAAGACATGTTTTCATCTGTGGGAAGGTGGAGGTGGGTTTGTTACATGTTATAGATGCATTTTGTAAAGTGAGAGGGAAGATGCCATTGCGTGTCAGTATGATAGCAGTGTTTTTATTTTTTTACCCCCATTAACATCACGCTGAGCTAGAGATTTGGCGCCTGTGGCTTCCCAGAGATAATACATGTGGAGAGGCACAAGATGTGGAAGTGTGTGCATATGTGGTGAGAGAATATACGGGGAAAGGTCACAGAAATAATGTGTGACTGTGTGATAAAAAAGAGAAGAGAGATGAAGCAGTGGGAAAAAGTTAAAGCTTTTCATTCATTGTGCAATCTGCTGCTATCTGGGCTCCTGATATCATAACATCCCAGCAGCTTGACTCAGTAGTACAATTCTATATTAGGTCATGGTGAGAATTTCAACACTTGCAAACTAGCAACAGAAAGCTTAAAAAATATACAAAAATAATAATATATATATATGATCAAATGATGTTCATCTCAGCCTGAATACTACATGGGAGTTCTAGCAAACCATCTAAACGCAGTCATCTCCCATTTTGAGGAAGTTAATACATGTAAGCATTTTCTACAATCCTTCCGCTGCTGTTGTACTGTACATGTATGTACAGTATGTCGGGATTAGGTATTCTGTACTGACAGCTGTACGGAACAGAATATAGGCTAATGCTTCTATTGTTTACAGACACTTGTTGCAAACATACGGAGGGCACAAAGTGTAGTCAACAGTCAGTTGAGCAGTTGGTTTTGTGTCTGTCCTGGAAAACATGTTTGACTTTGATGACTCAATGCTTATTAGTTTGCCATGGCCACTTAATGTAAGCCTCAATCTAACAACCGCATGATGACACAGACCCATCCTACGCTTATAATCCATTGGAGACTTTTTACATTTTTTTTTTTTTTTTTTTTTAAATCAGTTCCTTATCCACCCACTAAAAGCAGTTTAAATGTCTCAATGTAAATAATAAATATTAGTGAATTGATGTTAATTCATTTTCATAAGTACTGCTACTTAATTATTAAGTACTATTAATATGTTGAAGGTATTTGTCAGCATTAAATAGTACTGTTAACGACGATGCAGTGAATGCCATTGTATGTACTGTTTTCATTACTCCAGCTTTTATCTTATTGTGTTCATGGTGTGTCTTTCCCCCTCCTTTCCTCAGGAAAATTGTCATCAAGATTGGGAAGAAGAAAAAGCGAAAGCCAGAGTCTTCAGAGGAGGAGTCAGATGATGACCCTCCCCCTCCACACACGTCTAAAGATGACTCTGTAAGACCCAGTATATACACACACTCACAAATGAATACAACCAGACACATAAATATATAATACATATCATCATTACTGTAAATAGGGTAATAACACTGGGGAACATTTAGATTGTATTTCAACTCACTTGATCAAATTAAGGCACAAATCCTGAACTGCAAGATGGCACTTGGACTTTTGGTGGGAATTTGTTCTGATAGTGTTACCTGTGCCGTCACACCCCTGCTGAAAAACAAATGAGATGCTGCGTCTGTTTCTGTTACAATTCTCATACAAGGCAGTGAGAGAAACTGTGTACTCAATCTGACTGTTCACGCTGCCGCTAATTCTTGAGTATGGCTTCACAGCTTTGAGCAAGAAAGGAATGACTCTATGGTTCATGACGAGGTCATGCAATGGGTGGGTGTCAAGTACACATTCTTATCTGTGCTGATGATGGAGCCCACTGACAGCAGTGAGGCATTAACAAAAGCATTTTCATGTGCATATGCATTAATCTAAATTTATTAGCAGTGAGAAGTTAAAAAAATTGGACATGCAGCATTATTTAAACCTTTTCATTTTACCCAATTTTCTATTCTCCACGACTTTTGAGTTTGTTTGATAGCATACCACTTAGCAAACTTCAATTATAACATTTGATGCCGAGGCAGTTACATAGCTTGAAAATTAAAGCTATATTATCTCTAAATGAGCTGTGTAGAGAGTCAGGTAGAACTGTGGGTAGGTCCTGTGAAGAAATCCAGTTTTTCATGACCTTACCATGCTGTAGACCTTGTTATGCTAACTAAATTCAATATAAAACAAGAAAACCACCATATACATACACTTGAATATTCATTCATTGTTGAATGTGACTGGTATTGATCAACATCCCCTACAACAGTTTTCCTCCACCATATAATATTAATCTGATTAAGAATAACAATTGAAGGAGATAACAACTGAGTTTATCTTTTGTTATATAATTTAGTCGCTGCTGTCATGTGCTGTGGTAAGAGGGACATGTCTGAATGAGTGGAGATGAAAAGTGACTTTTTCTCATCGTTCACTCACCACCTCTTGTCGCCTTTCTGAATCCTATCCGGGCTATGGCCTATGACATAATTACTCTTGTTAAATAGCGCCCCCGGCCTTAATTAAAACAGTCTGTTGATGACTCATTTAGGATGAATTTGTGGATGAAGTAAAACTAATGTGGCCGACAGCGAGAAAAGAAGCATGGCCTCCTCAGGGGTTTAGCCCTATTGCCATGGCGGGTGGCAGGTTTAACTTTCCAACTTCTGGTCATCTTGGGTTTGGGGATGTGAGGGCACATCTCCGTGGGGATATTACACTCCACACCTAATTAACTTTGACTCAGTGGCATTTATTCCTAATTAACTACATATTATCATTAGGAGGGGCTCTTTTATTGATGCAGGATACAGCTGCTCACGCGTATGATAATTATAAAGCCTTGACAGGAAGGATTAGAAAGAAGCTGGAGTTTAAAATGCAGGCAATTTTCTCACTTGCAAAACATGTTTTGTTTTGTTTTTTTAACTTGGCGTTATTGAATTAAACAAAGTTATACCTGGAAAGCCAAAAATAAATACTTTGAGTATCTTACTGTAAATCTTACTTTTTTTTTTTTTTTTAATCATTCAGATTTTCATCCATTGCTGAGAAGTATAGCAGACAATGTGTACTGTATGGTTTACTTTTAAGCTCTGGTAACTAAAGAGATTCATACAAAGTGCAGTAAACAGAAAAAATGAAGCAAATAAGTCAATATTTGGCGTTACCACCCTTAATCTTTGTCAGTACCAGTTTTCCTGCATATTGTGTGTTGAAAAAGTATCAGAACATCTAAAGAGGCTAAATCCTATCCACAGATTGATGTGGTATAAAATGTTGCATTAGTTTCTTTGTTTCTCCATCACTTGTGCAAAGTAACTAGCCTTTCATGCTGGACGCTGCTGTTTTTTTTAATTGTGAAACAATAGCATGAAGTAATTAGATAATTTGAATATTTTTGTGAATGCATTTCTCTCTTTTTGTCTTGCTTCTCTAGAAGAGACGTTCTAATCGCCAGGTGAAGAGAAAGAAGTACGCTGAGGAGCTGGAGGCAAGGTTGTCAGATGAAGAAGTCAAGGTTATTGTCAAAGCCAAGAAAACCAACACAGCAGCGTCCAAGGAGCCTGCTCTTCAACTCTTTGTAGTAAGTACTTCTACCCCAAAATACCTTGTAGCTAAGAAATGGAGTTTGAATTCATCCTATAAAAAACATGAAAAATACTGCACAGTTGAGCCAAATTTATAAATCTCACAGGAGTATGTTTTGGCTTACGATGAAAAATCCATGCAAAGGCTCAAATTTATGTGCATAACTGTTGCTGAAGAAAACGAACTGCAAAGTCAGAAAACACGTTGGAGAACAACAGGACTAGTGAAATGCCCCAAAGCCTGTTGTTTTCCCCCACCTCATCATGTTGTTCAAATCCGGACCACCACTGTATGCTTATATAAAAAGGGAAGATGCATGTTCATTGTCAACTTTTAATGGCTTAGATGCAATAGCAAGATATTAGTAGAATACTATTTAAAAAAAAAAAAGGCTTTGCACTAAAAAGTTTCTTGCAAAGCTCAAATGTTTGGATCTTTTGTTAATTTTGTTTATGTAATCCAGAATTGCACTTTACCACAGGGCTTTACAATCTATATGACAAACTGTATGACAGCCTCTAACATTCTTCTTTGATTCAGATTAAAAAAAAAAAAAATACACACACACACACAAAGCTAAGTCAAAAACCCAGGAAAAGTAGTCCATATTATTTTATTATTACACACTGTTTACTATGCATTACACACTGTTTACTATGCACTGTGGTTTTTGAATTACAAAGTGTCCTTATGCAAACGTATTGCTTTGGGAGACTAACATGAAATGCTTCATGTTCACTGCATTTGAAGGAAAATCCCAGTGAAGAGGATGCTGCTGTTGTTGACAAAATCATGTCTTCTCGTATCGTCAAGAAGGAGGTAATGATTTCTCATTCGGTGATTGTGCAGCACCTTATCATTTACAATCAGGATAAAGGTTGTAATTATCAGCAAAATATTGTTTTATTTGATACTTCATTTATTTATTTATTTTCATATTTATTTGAACTTGGATTCTAAATGAAACTACCTAATTTTGTAGCACTGATAAGGTAACTGAAAAAAATAATTGTTCAAAATTTACCTCTAATTATATATTTATTTTAACCCTCTCTGTAGGTCTCTCCAGGGGTGGTGGTAGAAGTGGAGGAGTTTTTTGTAAAATACAAAAACTAGTAAGTTCATTGTTTTAGCTTTATAGTTCTGGTTTGAGGTATAAACTGTTTATATGAAATAATGTTGTGCAGTGAGGTTTTTCTTTTAGACTATTGAGTTACTTTGATTATTCTTGACCAGCACTTGTAGGATCTGGGTAACATTGCATGAATGAATAAAATCTCATTATTACAAAAATTCCTGTGACAAAAGTTTGATTAAAGTTGAAAACAGAAGTCCTGAAGGCTTTGACCAAAAATGCTCCAAAGGACTGTGTGATTACATAAGCGTACAAGCATCTCAGGTGTCCATAGGACAGTATTCAGTGTCAGCAAATTTTGCAACCTTGATTTAAATTCTCTTCTGTGGATTTGGCGATATGATTCAAAATTCTAGTTCTTTCCCAGAGCAAATGATCAGTGTGAGTGTTTTGGAAATTATGATTTATGAACCATAGGTTTACTACCCCAGCCTCCCAGAGAAATTGTTTATTTTCACAGAACAGATAATCTATCATCAGCCAGATCAAATTCATTACGTTTTCTGCCTAATTAGGAAAAGGATGGAAATGTGAATGTCACACTTGACTGTGTAAATCAAATACGACTGAGGAGAGCAGACTTTCTGAATTGTAGGTTGGGAAAGGACTCACATGACCGAATTTATGGTCTCTGCAATTGCCCCAGATGTTTAGAAGTTTGTTTTTTTTTTGTATGTTTCTCACTGTAGACTAATTGTGTGTGTGTGTGCGCGCGCGTGTGTGTGTGCGTGCGTGCGTGTGTGCGTGGTTGTGTGTTTTTGCATACCATGTTAGCTCCTACTTACACTGTGAGTGGGCCACGGAGCAGCAGCTGGAAAAGGACAAGAGGATTCAGCAGAAGATCAAACGCTTCAAGATAAAACAAGCACAGAGGGCACTCTTCTTTGCAGATGTAAGGTTGTGTGACTGTGTGTGATAGTGTTTATGTATACACATATTTGGGCATTTGGTATGAGCAGGTGTGTGTTTTCATAATTTTGTGTCCTTTACGATGTGTGTTTAGTGTACAAACATAAATATTGTGTGTGTGTGTGTGTGTGGCTGTTTAATATACATTTTGTGTCTTGTTTTGCGTGGGCAGGCACATCTGTGTACATATATTTGAATTTACTCGCTCAGTTAATACAGTAGTGATACTTGGCTCAGATACCAGATGGTTAGTGAGCACTTAGGTTTATTCTTTGCTTTTCTCTCTCCCCTCTCTCTTTCCCTCTTCTCTTTCCTTCTGTCTCAGATGGAAGAGGACCCTTTTAATCCTGATTATGTAGAGGTAGACAGAGTGCTGGAGGTGTCGTATTGTGAGGACAAAGACACAGGAGAGGTAAAGTGAATCCTCTTTCATTTGGTAATCATAACCATGAGTAGCATGCGTGTGTTTATTTGTGTCAGTGCGTCTGAACATGTATTACTCTTTTTCAGTTTTTTTGTGTTTTTGTTCTATTCAACATATTCTTCACTCCAGCAATGTCTTTATATTTCAAAAGTGCCCAAGGCCATCCTAATGGGCTGCCTCTCAGCCTTTGATAATATTATAAAAGCAGAGCTTGGCCTTGCTTAAGTCTTTTCCAGTGCTAATTCTCCTCTCTCTGCTGCAGGAGGTGGTATACTACCTGGTGAAGTGGTGCTCTCTGCCTTACGAAGACAGCACCTGGGAGTTGAAGGATGATGTAGATCAGAGCAAGATTGAAGAGTTTGAGCAGCTGCAGGCAGCCAAGCCAGACTCACGCAGGGTGGTAAGCTGTGCCCACCCACATTCCTCACTTCTCTTAGTATTTCCCCAGATTTTTTTCTATAGGTCCAGGAAGGTTGGATAGAGCAAGTCTTATCAAAATTCTAACAGAAAACATATAGTATTTATATAATAAATGTTATTGTGTGACCAAGTCTTTAAAGTGTGTAATGACCATGCAGACAAACCTGTGTTTTAATATTAGTTTGTTTTTTTTCTTTTTCATTGTATTCATAAATGTAATGTAATTGTTTTATTAGGTTTACACTTACTCTGCTGGTGATATGTTGATTTCAGTCTCTTCGGTTCTGAACTTTGTGGTTCACAATGGTCATATTTGGTAATAGGGATTTTACCCATCCTCACAATGGCCAGCTGTTTCTCTGGTCTCGTGCTTATTTTAGGTAGATGGAATGAGTTCTTTTTCTTTTTTTTTTTTTAAGAGCAAGTTTTCATCAACTGCTCTTTTTTTTCCCCGTGGATAGTTTTGATCACATTTAACATGTTTTCTTGTCATATTCCCCTCCCTGCCCCTTCCCTCTGAATAGTTCACACTTTGCATATCTGTTGTTATAACTGTAGGTCAATCTTTACAACACTTCTTTCCCAGTAGTGATGATAATATGCTGTAGATGTGCCTATTATATGATGGAAGTTTTTACAGATAAGTTTCAGGCAGCTTTTCAGAATACAGTCACCACATGGTTGGTTGATTCTACCCTGTTTCTGTATTTCCTTACTTGCCTTATCTTCTAAAAACATTACCCACTGTCATTACCCACTTTTCCTGTGATTTATTCTTGCCTGTCATTTAGATATAGAATATTGTATTCCTTAGTAATGTTTTTATCTAAAATTTTTATGTAATATATTTCAAAACACCCCTTATAACTTAAAATTTGTCACTTAGGAGCGCCCCCCAGCCAATCTGTGGAAGAAGAGGGAGCATTCAAGGGAATACAGGAATGATAACACTCTCAGGGACTACCAGCTTGAAGGAGTGAACTGGCTCCTCTTCAATTGGTACAACAGGTCAGTTATAAGTACTGTATGCTAATGCCTTCCCACACATACAGTCCTTTCATACTAAAATACCCATGCTGGGCACGGTGTGCAGTGGTCATTGTGGGTTTTCTGGCCAATATCTGCAACCCTGATCTGGATTATGGCATGTTGCAATTGCAAGTAACTTTCTATCACAGAACCACATACATTATTTAGAGCTCTTGGTAGCTACTGGTTAATGTTCCACAATACCATTTAATATTAGTATTCATTAAACAGAGCCATATAGGAATGAACAGGTTGAACAAGACAGGATCAAATATGTAAAACGAAATCTGTGTAAAAAAACTGATGAAATAGCACAATCAACTTTACTGCAGTAATGGAAAAATAATGTAATATATATTCTATCAATGTCACAATGTCACATGGATATGACTCCAATAACTCCAAAGCACACTTCTCCCATGGAAGGACAAATGGTAGATTTAGTATAAACCTTATACTAAAAGCAAAATATTCTCTATACATATTCCCTTGTGAAGCTTTAGTGATCCCATGCTTATAGAACAGTGCAGTATATTTTTTGATTCAGAGATTTTAGTTAGGCATTTTGAATTTCAAGAAGGATCTTCTGCAGTTCATGAATAATGAATTACCTTTCCTGTTGTATGTGTGTGTTTACCATGCAGTAGTCACATTATCTGGTTAGGCCTGCAAGGAGAGTCAAATTTCCTGTCAAGGTGCACGCTGCTGCAGCAACAACTGCTTTTCTTCGCCCACAACTACAAAAGTGCTGCACAGTACATCTGGGGTACACAATGTCACTGTGCTTGCATTAACCCTAGGAATTGGTTTTGTTATGTGTGAGCATGCAGGAGATTTTTTTTGTATGCCTACGCAGAGAGATTCATCAAAAGTAGAGAGCTGCTTAAGAGGCCAGTGGGAATATCTGCACGTTGCAATTAGCATCAAGACATAATACCCCCACCCACTGGACAGCTGAAAAAATGGTTTGCTGGAGTACACCACGCAGAGGAGGCAGATGCATTTGCCGTTATTTTGAATCTCATCTCTCTGCTCTGTTATTACCGCTGATGATGTTGTTTTCTCTTCTGTTTATTCTTTTAGTATCATGGGATTTTTGCATTTTCTGTGTTTACCTCCTCCTCTGTTTCAACATATTTATCACCCCCTTTTTATCCCACCACATGCATTTTTCTGCACTTTGAACCCATACTGGATTTGTCACATGCAGCAGAAATTCTCATCCAACTTTTTCTTGGTAATATAGAGATGTAATACCTCATACATCACTGTAGTTAGTTTTTAAACACACCAAAAAGATCATTTTCACACTGGTGTGATTGACTTAAGTTTAACCACCTTCTCTTATTCTTGGCCGTCACTTTCTGCCATTTATATTTGATCACAGTTGTCTCTCCTCCCTGTCCTGTAACTTTTGTTATCTTCATCTGTCAGACGGAACTGCATACTGGCAGACGAGATGGGGCTGGGAAAGACCATTCAGTCTATCACATTCCTAGAAGAGATCCATCGTGTGGGCATTAAAGGGCCATTCCTCATAATTGCCCCACTCTCAACCATTGCCAACTGGGAACGCGAGTTCCATACTTGGACCCACCTCAATGTCATTGTCTACCATGGAAGCATGGTCAGCAGACAGATGCTCCAGCAGTATGAGATGTATTTCAGGGATGCACAGGTAAAGTATACCAGAGATCTTTTTTCCTATAACTTTTATAGTGAGAGTTGAGTAGAGTGCTGGTCAATTTGTAGTGTTAGAATCAATGAAGTCACTAATTTGGAGGCACTTCCATCTGAGTGTAAATTTGTGTATGTACAGGACTTCACACTCATTGCATAGGCATGGTGCAGCACACACATTCTGTCTGGGGAAAGAAATTACAGTCAAATGCTGATGTAAAGCTTCTGTCCATTTTTTTTAATGCAGAGGTTTCATCTTAATACTAAAGATGTTATTTTTTTTTTGTAACCTTTCTTTTCTGTTTTATTGGCTCATTTCATTTCATTTAAGAGTAGAATGGGTTTACCCAGTAGTGTACCCCTACATTCATGTACATTTCTTGTCAGAAGCAAGCTCTAGTGTTTATATATGCATTATATTAATTGTAGGTTCGCAAATGTAGTGATAGCAGTGCAGCTGTTGCAGTTGTACTTCTTAAGAAAGAACATTGCTTTAACCGTGTTGTCTGTGGTTTATCACCTCAGTAGTTTGTTCTGGCCTGAGAAAAGCAAGCAATTTGTTATAGATACACACCTGAACACACAGCATGGCTCACATATCCAGCACAAACAGAATCATGAGGATTGAGAGGCCTTTTAGTTCACCCCAAAAAAACCTAATCTTTCCCTTTTTAAAGATGGGCAGCAGAACGCAACATCCCTGCGCTTACCTTCAGAGTGGAAAGCAGTGATTCACTTTGATTAAAATAATCACAGTGCTTTTTAGAAAACAGCAGCACTGTGTCAGCAACATGAAGTCCTGTGAGTAATCTAATGATATGTTTCAAAGCAGGAGGCCTGCATACAAGAGTGGGAGTCGGATATTGAAAAGCCAGAAAGAACGTGATTATCATGTGTAAAACTGGGACTCTATCGTCTGCAGCAAACTCACTTAATGCAGTGTTTCAAAAGCAAAAAACACTCTTAGAAAGAGAAAACAAAACAACAATTGAAGGATAGTCCATGTATTGTGATGAGTCAGTTAAAAGTTTTCTTTAGACAAAAGGTCTGTGTTTATGTTATTCAGGGACAGAATTAGATTTTGTTTGGTCTGATTTGGTTATTGTGTCATGTTACACTCTTTTTAAATGATTATCAAATGTAATGGTTAATGAAGCCTGTGGTATTAGGGAGCTATTTCATGAACTTGTGGTTCATAGTTTCAAGACAACATTTGACAAGATTCTAGGAAGGGCACATGCCTGACAATAAGTTGACTGGTGGGTAGTTAGTGAACATTGATCACAGGCTTTCTGTGCTTGGCAGGCCATGTGATGTGTCACAACAGGCAGGAAGGAGGTCTTAGTATTCAGATGAACCGTAGAAAGAAATAAGCAACAGCAGAACAGAGCAGAGCCGCCACCAGGCTGTCTCCCAGGCAGCCAGTGATGTCATAGCAGCCCCCAAGGGGAGCTCTCTGTCGGCGCTGCTCAGGCATATCAGAAAGAGAGAGAGGCTTTTCTACAGAAGTCTTTTGGCTGGCTGGCTGTGGGAGGGGGTTACTGGATAACTAAGTATCCCTTGAGGACTGTTGTCAAGGCAATAGATACAAATGGAGAGGCGGGGTGAAGCAAAGCCTCCCCAGACAACCGAACAAACAAACAAACAGCATAAAGACTCATTAACGGTTGCATGCTCTTGTCCTGGTTATACTGTAGATTGCTCCCCAACCCAGAGGTGTGCATTTAGATTGTCACTGAAATCTAAAAATAAAGTACGGGATTCCTGTCAAGAGCACAAATTAGTAGGTTTCGATTATAAACAGGTGCTGTAAAGAACAAGAAGTATGCAACAGAGAAATATGTTGTTTTTCTCTGTACTTCCCTATGTATTACATTTCAAATCAGTTATTTATCCTCTCAGAGGTTACTTTAATAACAGTACATAGTGTGTATTATATTAATAAAGCAAATACAGTGTGTTTTACATACCTATGCACAAATTGCAACTCTGAAAATTTCTTTATGTTTTGTTTTATAGATCCCCTGTAAACCAGTTTAATAATGTATGTTCCCACATGGCTTCTCTTTTTGTCTTTAGGGCCGTGTGATACGAGGAGCCTACAGGTTCCAGGCTGTTATCACCACATTTGAGATGATCCTGGGGGGCTGTCCTGAACTTAACGCCATAGAATGGCGCTGTGTTATCATCGATGAGGCCCACCGCCTGAAAAACAAGAACTGCAAGCTACTAGAGGGCTTCAAGCTCATGAACCTGGTACATAAACCATCAACTTAGAGGAGAATGGTGTCAAACAGTGTGGTGCAGGAGGGTTTTTGACAAACCGGACTCGTAAATATTGTAACAATGTCCTTTTTTCACCTTTTGCCCTCTTCTAGGAGCACAAAGTTCTCCTGACGGGTACTCCTCTCCAGAATACAGTGGAGGAACTTTTCAGCTTGCTCCACTTCCTGGAGCCAACGCGCTTTCCCTCAGGAAACAACTTCATGCAAGAGTTCGGAGACCTCAAGACTGAGGAGCAGGTGAGCTTGTTGATACATAGAGGGCATGTCCTCTGTGTATATCATATTAATATCCTTGGTGAAAATATTTTTTAAAAATAGCCAAATTTTTTCCTGTAGCTTCACAACGCACACACACGCACACGCGCGCACACACACACACCCACACACCCCCACACACCCACACACCCACACACCCACACCATCGCTTAGATTCAAAGATCCTATTGGTACAGATGGAACCCTGAAAATAGGGCCTTTTCTAATTAGGTCTCAAACACATACCAAGCATATGGTGGATAATGATAACAGATAATGGGTTGTTGAAACAATTGCTCATTAGAAAAAACATATCCCTCTCCTTCTGAATGTTGTTATTTGGACTTTCATTTTTAGACGGTAGCAGCAAAGAGATGTTTGGTGAAAAGATCATTAAAACAAGTTGGGAGATGGTACTCCCACTAAAAGTTAAAATATTTTGACAGCTACAGTTCAACACTGGACACTAAAAGTAGAAGCTCTTCATACTAGTGGGAATGTGAAATCCTTTTCTAGTGGAAAAATTGCTGGTGCTGTTAAGAGGTACTTTAACTGGTAATAGACATGGCTAGGGAAAACTGGCTGTTGTACTATTGCGCAGTCATATGAATATACTTTATTCCTAAAATGTAAGTGGACTAGATGATAGAGATGATGTGTCACTGTAGAATTTTTAATGTTGTAAATCAAGATGATTCCTAGGGACCTATTGTTCTTAAATAAAGTATATGCACAATTTTATATGTGATTTGTGAATTGGAAAGAAAACTGAAATGCTTCCTATAAATATATTGAGCTGCATTACAAGCAAAATATGAATATGAACCTTTTGAACATCAATATAATGACGTTTGATGTTTTTTTTTTTTTCAGTCAGAGCCAGTCTAAACATGTGTAAACCCACGCCTGTGTAATATACAATATCCCACACTAGTTAGTGAATGTAATAACTGTACCTGTTTTTTTTTTTTTTGTTTGTTTTTTTTTTATCTTTGTGGTCCACAGGTGCAGAAGCTTCAGGGCATCCTGAAGCCCATGATGCTGCGTCGGTTGAAGGAGGATGTGGAGAAGAAGTTAGCTCCCAAAGAGGAAACCATCATCGAGGTTGAGCTCACCAATATTCAGAAGAAATACTACCGCGCAATCCTAGAGAAAAACTTCTCTTTTCTGGCCAAAGGTGCTGGCCAGGCAAATATGCCCAATCTGGTCAACACCATGATGGAGCTGAGAAAGTGCTGCAACCACCCCTACCTCATCAAAGGTAGGATGGCAGGGATTAGATATACGTTAATAAAATTAAATATAATTGAAATGGTACAGCTGTGATCTGCAGTAAGTCTGCAGTCTCCACAGTTTCCTGTTTATCTGTCTAAAAGTTGTGGGCTCATTTTAGAGGATTTAGAAGCACACTATAATGATATCTCAAGGGATTGTTAGGATAAACTGCAAACTGGTAAAATTGCCCTGAGAAAGCCATGAAAATCTTAGCTGATTGCATTTGCAATCAATCAATCTAGTATTTCCCCTTTTTAATTAAACCACTTTCAACATCAGCAAATGCAGAAAACCTTTAAAAAATATATACATCCTACAGTATAACTTGCACAGGTAAGTTAACATTCAGTGATGGGTCAAACATTTGTTATAAATGTGCCTCTAATGTTCTTGTGCACCAAGATCTTGGACAATATCAGTCTTGTTCTTGTTGGAACAAAACATGAGAAATGCAGTGTTCCTGATGCATCCATGTTTCCGCCATGTCAGGGGCAGAAGAAAAGATCCTAGAGGACTTCAGGGAAGTATATAGTCCCACTGCGATCGACTTTCACCTGCAGGCCATGGTGCAGTCTGCTGGGAAACTGGTCCTTATTGACAAACTGCTGCCCAAGATGAAAGCTGGAGGGCATAAAGTTCTCATCTTCTCCCAAATGGTGCGCTGCCTAGACATCTTGGAAGACTACCTCATTCAGCGAAGGTAAGAATCATGGTTGTTGATGCATTTGTTACTTACTGGCCAAACCTAAAAATTTGAAACTCGTAAAAAAATATTTAGTATATATTTATATTTTTTATAATTTAAAAAATGTCCCACATTGCAGAAAAAGTCAGCTATGATATAGCATCAGGCAGTCGATATGCATGACATTAAAGATCATGCAAATCATTAAATCCAGATATTCAGTTGTGGAAAAACCCTAGAATATTGAGTTGTGTGTAGTACATACAATTACAATTAGTTTATATTTACACCCTTCACTAAATTAATCACATTTTTACACTCTGACTTTATTGGATTCAATGGAAGTACAACATTTTCAGATGATAAACATGCTATTTTAGCCTTTATTTTAGCATTCTAAGTCCATAACATCTCAACTCCACAATAGAGTTCAATTTCAGTTAGTATTTTTTTTTTTTTTTAATCTGCAATGGGTGTGAAAAAAAGTGAAGTAAAAGTAAATCCCTGCTTCTCCACCTACAGACCACTTGGACTTGGACTTAGCTTGGCCATAAAGCTTCTGTGTACAACCAGTGGCTCTGCTAAAGTACAGCATTGCATCACATTATGAGCTTTCACCTTGCTTCCTTCTGTGTGTCTGCTTTTGTCTGTCTCAGCAATGTCTTGGGTAATATGCAGAAATCCCATAAAAACCTCAAATTGACTAAATGGCCCAGAACATTCAGCCATACAAAAGGTTTACAACAGGGCTTTAAGCTGAGGATTTACGTTTCACAGTTAGCAGTGTCAAAATTAACAGGAATCTTGGTTTCTGTTTCTCATTTTTGC
The DNA here is from genome assembly GCF_900324485.2 of Mastacembelus armatus. NCBI lineage: Eukaryota > Metazoa > Chordata > Actinopteri > Synbranchiformes > Mastacembelidae > Mastacembelus > Mastacembelus armatus. The sequence goes on from NC_046635.1 coordinate 21,766,501, forward strand.
ATTTTTTTTTCTTACATCTCACATCTCAATCCAGTCTTTTACATTTGGTTTATATTTTGTGCCCTTTGCCTCCTTGCATACTTTTTTTTTTTTTTTTTTTTTTGCCCTTATGTCTCTGTTTCTTTTTTTTTCTCTTCTGGCTTCCCACCAGCAGCTGGAGCAAACCCTGAACTATTGTAAACATGTGGGGTGCTGCAGAGCACAGATAGAGTTCAGCAGCAGGTTACAGAAGCCCTCAGGGCTCCACCACAATAGACAAACTGGAATTTCTGAGAGGTTTCTCTTGAGTGGAAGTGGATTACCCTGGGGAGGGCAAGGGTTCGGATGGGAAGATGTGGGAATATACACAAGGATGAAAGAGCATAACCACTTCTTGTAGAAACTGTTTTATCTTTGAGGATGCCGTCTCCAGGTGTAGAGGTGAAAGAAACTAAAAGAAGACTGGGTAAATTTATAGGCCCAGTACTGTGGAGTTACAGTAGGTTGGGAAAATGCAAACATAATTAAAAAGGTACACATTTAATGTTTAAAAAAAACTTTTACCCAGAGCACGAAGTCTGAGTTATTGTTATACATAACCGATTCTTTTGTGTTGCAGGTACTTGTATGAGCGGATAGATGGACGTGTTCGTGGAAACCTGCGGCAGGCCGCCATCGACCGCTTCAGTAAGCCTGACTCAGACCGCTTTGTTTTCCTACTGTGTACAAGAGCTGGTGGCCTGGGAATCAACCTCACAGCAGCAGACACCTGCATCATCTTTGACTCTGACTGGAACCCGCAAAACGACTTGCAGGTACAACACACACGCACTCTCTCTTTGCGATGGATTTTTGCCATTATGCATTATGGAAGTTTGGCACACTGATAGCTCTCTATTTGTCTGACATCTGTTCATATAAACACCTGCCAAGAAGACTCATGACCATGGAACGTGTCCTACACCGGGTCCAATCAAGAACTGGAAAGATTAAAGTCACCAAAGCTCCTCTTTGTATATCCAAGTGCACTTTACTCAGGTTTTTTTGTCCATCACAGGCACAGGCTCGCTGCCATCGGATTGGTCAGAACAAGGCGGTGAAAGTGTACCGGCTGATCACCAGGAACTCATATGAGCGGGAAATGTTTGACCGTGCCAGCCTCAAGCTGGGCTTGGACAAAGCAGTGTTGCAGAGCATGAGTGGCCGTGATAACAGCCTGGGAGGAGGCACCGGAGGAGGGGTGAGTTTGCTGGTTGTCCAAATGATTTTGAATATAGATGGACAATTAGATTCAGTTAAGTCATTCAAATTATGCTCTGCTAATTTCTAAAAAGAGGTGTGTGATGTGTACATGTCTTTAGCAGGACATGACTTACTGTCCCATCATCAAATTAGTACTCAAAAGAAGAGGAAATGGTGAAGCCTGGTGTGGCAAAACCTGATGCTTAATGCCATCCCTTTGGTTATCCATGTTTTCGACTTACCCTACACATTACCATGTCTAGCACCTTAAGGGTTAAGTACTCAAGTAATGACAAATAATACAAGTCAGCCTTCTATCTCACGGGTATTAAACCTAAAGTGAATAAATTATATAAGATTTTTAAAAAGTTGTTTTATTTCATCCTAGTGTTTTTCCTGCAAAGTGAAAGTTAATAATTTCTGTTATCCTGAATTACATCAGAGGAACACTGTAACAGATGGCAGACAAATACAGGATGCCAAGAAAAGAAACAACTGTTAAACACCTAAAATTTGGAGCTCACTCTTTTAAAAATTCCACTTCAATTGGAACTGATCCTATTTGAGTCTAATTGCTTTGTGAGGGAGTGTGTCAACAGTGTGTGAAGTGTGTAGGTGGCTGTTTAACTGTGGTTGATGTCCTCTGAGAATTAGCTGAACTATAAGGACACAAAGCTATTAGCAGGTTTCCACATCTGGTCTCACTGAACATATTTGCATACTAAACAGCTGCTAGGGTTAGATACAGGGCTGCTGATGTTATGATTTTAATAATTCAATGTGTGTGTGTTTTTTTTTTCATGTGCATTTAACAGGCTGTTTCTTTTTAGTACTGTCAGGTTTTGTAGGTATTTTTGTCAGACATTATGTAGTGTTGTACTTGTACCTCAAGTCAATTGTATAGTCTATGTAACCAGTGTATATTATTTATTTGTTGGATATTGTCTCCTATCTCCCATTTCTTCTGATCTCTCAGGCTGTGCAGCAGCAGCTGTCAAAGAAGGAGATCGAGGATCTGCTACGGCGAGGTGCTTACGGGGCCATCATGGATGAGGAGGACGAAGGGGCCAAGTTCTGTGAGGAGGATATTGACCAGATCCTCCAGCGCAGGACAAAGACCATCACTATTGAGTCTGAGGGACGAGGATCCACCTTTGCTAAGGTGAATAAAATACATAAATACAGCTGGTGTAAGATAAGCGATCTAGATTAAAAACAGTAACAGGACATGATGCCAGGCATACAGGCTGGAGAAAATGTGATTATGGCTTGATATGATTCTGATGTTTGCTTTCAGGCCAGTTTTGTGGCATCTGGAAACCGCACAGACATCGCTCTGGATGACCCCAACTTCTGGGACAAGTGGGCCAAAAAGGCTGACATTGATGTTGATATGGTCAATGGCAGAGTAAGTATTGCACCATGGTGAATAAAGTACACCAAGCACAAAATAATTAAGAAAGACATGATGCAAGGATCACTACTAGGGTTATTAAACTCCAGTATAGGGCCTGAAAGCCCTGTCCTGAAATTTTGTTTCTCTAACTACAGAACAGCCTGGTGATTGACACTCCTCGTGTCAGAAAGCAAACAAGGCCATTCAGCGCCACCAAGGATGAACTGGCAGAGCTTTCGGAAGGAGATAGTGAGAGTGACGACACCAAACCTAAGCTCAGGCGAAACTACGACCGCCTTAACAGCTATGGACGTACAGAGTGCTTCAGAGTAGAGAAAAATCTGCTTGTATATGGGTAAGATGATTATAAATAGTTTAAGATTAAGACCTTTTTTAAAATTAGGTTTCACATTATAATTGTCATAAAATGCCTTTTTTTTTTTTTCTCAGGTGGGGTCGTTGGAAGGATATTCTCAACCATGGGCGTTTTAAGAAACAGCTAACAGAATGGGATGTAGAGTCTATCTGCAGGGCTCTGCTGGCTTACTGTCTAGTTCATTATCGCGGAGATGACAAAATCAAAAGCTTCATGTGGGACCTGATTGCCCCGACTGAGGACGGGCAAACCAAAGAGCTGCAGAATCACCTGGGTTAGTCACCGGACTTTAAGCTAACTTCTGTTTTTAAATGTAACAGATAACAGTACAGAGATAGGTTGGGCCAAGCAGGAAATAATCCTGTTAAACTGTACCTATGACTTTCAGCCTCCTGTTCTTCTTCCACTAGGTTTGTCTGCCCCAGTCCCTCGAGGCAGAAAGGGTAAGAAGATGAAAACCCAGTCCAGCTCTTTTGACATCCATAAGGCTGAGTGGCTAAGAAAACACAACCCCGAACACATGCTCCAAGATGATGGTTACAAGAAACATCTCAAACATCACTGCAACAAGTAGGTCTTGCCTGTACCACATGCAACATTTAACAATACTTTAATCCAGCCTGTCTTATAACAAGTAAAATGAATTATTATATATTCCTACATCATCGAATCCTGTGATTGCTAATGTTGTAACTAGCTGTTTATGAGAGTGCAGTAGTAGCAACACAACGCTTGACTATCTAAAAGTATTACTAGACATGTTTGATCTCATATTAAATTTGCTTGCATTCTACATGGTGATAAATAGTCTGTGTTTGGGCTGTTTTGTTTCTTCTGGTTATGTGTGTGTTCCATTCTCTGTATTAGCAACTGGAAGATTGTTGGTATTCTCTACTATCTAGCACCTGTCAGTTTATTTTTAATAGAATGAAGCCTAAGCATAGAAAAATACTAATCTGCCTGTGGCTGAAATTTTAACTGGCACCTCCAAACCTCAGTAATTAGGAGGCATTAAAATGTCTATTGGAGCAGACAGTCTACTGATTCATTATTGGACATGTATCACATCAAGACCAGCTGACTGATACGAATCTTAATGAGACCTCAGCCAAGCTAATGGCCGTCATAGATCTCTCGTATGTACAGACAGAGGGAAAAAGATGGCTTTTATCAAAACATGGACTGCTGGGAAGTAAAGCCAAATAGATGGCTTTTTCTTTTTAAAAGTGGGGTTTGTGCCCATAGGGCTTTGGGTACACAGCGCTGCAGCTTCCATAGAAAGTTCTCCATTGTTTCCTAGTGCTGAACCCAGGAATTGTATGATATGTGACACTGCTGGGCAAACAGGGACACACAGTCAACAGATTTTGCTGACTTCTGTGTTTTCACTCCAAGGACCTGTATTGTGACTGGTGGGGTCGGGGTGGCCTCCTTAACAGAGCCGTAAATGTAGGACAAAGCTCAGCGTTAAAAAAACTATAGAAAGTAGTGGGTAACTATTGACAGTGCACAAGTCTGATCAAAAGGTCAGTCTGATCATCAAGCTGTGATGATCGGACTTTTTTTTTTTTTTTTTTTTGTGGTTCAACAAGCACTTGGGGTTTTATTGTATGAAGATCAGCAACCTTTATTGTGTATTGTGGTGAAAATCCGAGACTGATACTGTGGCAGGATGCAGGTTTGAGAAAGCACTTAAAAATCACATGATGTTGGTATGTTCTGAATCAGAATTACATCTGTGGCTCAGTGTCTCCCTGTACACTAGTATTTGATGGATTGTTTTTCATGAGCAGACTGTGAGGGATTTTTTGCATGCCACTCATGTTATGCATACTTGGCTTATTTGCTTCTGAAAGACTGTGTATGACTGTACTGAGATCCTACGCAGCCACTCAAGTGAACCACATCACACAGGCATGCAGTCACTGGCTAACAAAGGCTTGGAAGGAGAGTGATGAAGGGGTGTGCTGACAGGCAGAGGAAGCAACAGCTGCTCCTGGGCTGGTCCAGTCCTCAAGAGGATGGAGGGTGGGGGAGGGAAAGAGAGGAAGTTCAAGACATTGATTTGCCAGAGCTACAAGTCCAGACCTTTCACCACAAACATCCATCACTCTCAGAGACAGACGGACAGACGTCAGAGTCGTGCAATTTTTTTTCTGGACCTGTCACTGAATCAGGGAATATTTAGCTGAGTTACAGCAGAAGATAGATAGAATGCTTGGTATGCTATATTTCAAAGCAGCAGTTTTTTTTTCAGTGCTCTTGAAACAAGAGGTGCATTGAAGAAAACCACATGAAATGATGGATGAACATAGAAGTTCTGGTGATAATTTAAAAATTGGCTGCAGATACAAATGAAGACCATGGTGTCAATTTACCTGGAGAGTAAGTGTTCAGGGTTCAGAGGTCTGGCAGCAGATGCCGGACAGTTGTGCTCAACACTACTAAGACTCAACAAGGGTAAATGTTGACAATTTGCATGTAATCAAAATTTAAGGTGCATTCATTTGGTTTGAAAAAACTTCATGTTTAATTGAGGGAATTATAAGGGGCTTCATTCAGAAAGGCTGTGTGTATCTGGATGTTTTTTGTTTGTTTGTTTGTTCGTTGTGTTTTTATTTAACCTGTAAAGAATGATTGTATGACAGCTAATAATACCACAGCAATGCTGAAAATGAGAAAAATTAGAACATTTTGTTTCATGCCTAAATCTCTGCACCACATTTTTCCTAGAGCAAACATTACACAAAGGATTTTAAAATAATTTTGTGTTTATTCAAAATTATTACACTGCACATTTTCTACATTAAGCAAAATCTCAAGGCATAACCAGACGTTACAGCCTGGCGCACCACAGTTCCCACCACTTCGCTGTCTCCCCACTCAAAGCCTGCTGGCTGTGATGTGTGATCATGCATCACAGAGCTAATGTCTCCCCTGTGAGTCAGCCTCTTTCTACCTTATCAGCCTCGACTTCCCAGCCTTCATCTACTGCCAGAGCACGACCACATGACGACTGGAGGGAGACTCTTGTCTGTTCGTTCAGTCCTCAGAGGCTTGAGCTGTTCATGACTGGCTGTGAGGTCTATACAATAATGTCAGAAGATACAGTCATTCACAAAGTTAATTGATTGGGCGTAGTGTGTATACTGGTCTGTCATGGTGCATTAGCTACTGTGTGTCTGACTGTGGATCTTACAGTTGATAGTTATTCTATGACTAAAAAAAAGGTGTACTCTATTTATTATACATACAGTATGACTGTATGCTACGATACTTAGGTGTACACGTGGTGGAAAGATACATCTCTGTAGTATGATCTTAGGATAACGGTGGAATTGTCAGAATTCACTCGCTTGCATTGTGTTGCTGCACGTGTGAATGTGTGTGTTGGTTCTGCTCACTCAGCGTTTGTGCGCAGTCAGGGCTTTGTTGTGACCAGTGGGTGTTGTCTTTGCAGGGTGCTGCTCAGGGTCAGAATGCTCTACTACCTGAAACAAGAGGTGATAGGAAGCCAAGCCCAGACAGTGCTAGACGGCGTGGACTCAAGGTGAGCTAAACTTGAACTTATTCAGACATTATCTTACATATATCTTCTCACCTCTGCTTTATAATTAATCGTTTTCTATACGATATACAGTTTTGTCTTAACATAATCATATAATTACATATGTTATATCATATAATGATTCCTCAGGACCCAGCAGATGGTAGCCTGGCTTGGTAAATGAATAGCTGGATTTATATTATATAAAGAAAGACAGATGAATTTAACATCTTAAATACAGCAACCAGGCAGGCTTATTTACCATATTAAGATATTTTAACATTTTTTGTTTTGTTTTTGTTGTTTTTAGTGGAGCATGGTCATTAGTATATAGAATCAACCTGTTGAAGTATCAACTGATAAGTCAAATGAATAAGATGGTTATAGAGCTCCACCTGCTGGTTAAAGATGTTTTTTTTTCCTGTTGTCCATACAGCTCTGCTGAAAATATTAAAACATCAAAGTTAAATGATTTCAGTTCCCATTCTCTTGTTCCATAATAAAAACCCTTGAAAGCCATCTCATATAAATAAAGATGAAACATCTGCAAAGGTCTGGATCCTCAAGGGGTTTTTGTCATAGTTTATTTGTGTGGATTTATTTCACTGTATCTGATGTCGTGTTGCATAAAAAAGTAATGATGTCTAAGCCCAAAGTGAGGTCAGATTGTTGAATGTTGAATATAAGTAAATTAATAAATTCAGTAGATGTTCGCCCACATAATGTGTCCAAAATCTGCTTCTCTTCAGCGAGATAAAGATCTGGGTGCCAGAACCTGACCATTCAGAGCTGCCAGCCTTGTGGTGGGATGCCATCGCAGACAAATGTCTGCTGCTGGGTGTCTATAAGCATGGTAGGAAACCTCAGCTTGTGACATTTTTCTGTAGTTTAGTGCAAATAAAATGATGCTCTCGATTTTTAATCTCTGAGGAGATTTTGGTTTTACAGTAGCAAAAGAGAGTACACATGCTAATGACAGTAATGACATGAGAAAAACTTTTTAAAAATCTGTTAGATCAGAAATGAAATAAGAAAACAAAATATAAAGGACCCTAAAGGTTAATGTTATATAAGCCATTATTACATAAACGCAAATATCTGTAGTGCTCAACACTAAACATTAGAAAGCTACTCTTTCTTTTTGAAAATGAAACATAATATCATACATTGTTGGCACTCATGTTTTCCATTGACATTAAGTGACTGGGAAATCAGGCAGCTTGAGTATATTGCCATTTCCATGAATTATCCTTTGCTAACTTTGGTGTTTATTTATCCTTTTGTGTGCTCTCAGGTTACGAGAAGTACAACACTATTCGTGCGGACCCCACCTTGTGCTTCTTAGACCGTGTGGGACGACCCGATGAGAAGGCCATTGCTGCCGAACAGAGGGGCAATGATTTTATTGATGGGTGCGTAACAAAACACCACTCATGGATCTCAAAACCATAATCTCACTTTTGTTTTGAAGTGCTCAGCTAAAGCTCAGATATTTTAAAATGATCTTGGCTAAATTGTTAAACTTCAAAAATGACAAACCTGAATCTGTGTATGTGCAGGGATGTGGATGATCCAGAATACAAGCCTGCTCCAGCCCTGCTGAAGGATGATATGGAGGTAAGGCTGCAAGAACCACAGTGAAATGTTTGTATAATAATTTAATCTGAGAAAATTAATCCCACCTTGTATATTTGAGGTAGTCTGTGAATTACCTTCACATCTGTCATATTCTGGGAACCTTATATTTCTAGTTTAAGTATGATGTTCTGACTTTTTTTATGCTTAAACTAACACCATCTTCTAATGCAGGATGACGCCTCTTCTCCGGGAGACTTGATCGTCACTGACAGCACTGGAGGTGAGTATTAGACTCTTGTAATCCACAGGAGATTATCATTATCTTGGTGATTTTAAAAGCAGACTTTGGTTGGGTAGGAGAAATTTTAAAGATATGTTTTTCAGATCTACGTGTAACCTATAGAAAGTGTGTTTCCTGCATCTTCAGGAGAAAAAAAAAAACCTGGAAATAAAAATGTGTGATCTATTCTTAATTTTTTTTTGTCAATATTAGTTGGTTAAGAGTGATTACTTTTGCTTGCATAAAAATAAACTTCTGTCAGGCATTGTAAAAATAATTTAAGTTTTCTATTAAGTATTATATTTTGCCAACCCAGATGCCGTTCCAGTGACAGAAGGTCAAACTTCCTACTGGCCTTCCTCCTCGGTGCTGACAGCCAGGCTGAGGCGTCTGATCACGGCCTCCCAGCGCTACACCAAGAGCCGGCAGATCCTCCACATCCACCAGGCTCAGTCTCAATCCCAGCAGGCCATGATACTGTCTGCTCCCCTCTGCCCGCTGCCCCCCACGCTCAACAACACCCTCAACCCCAAGATGGCTGCTAAGATTGAACGGCAACAAAGGTCAGAATCGGTGATTGGTTAAGAAGCAAGATAGAGGTTTTAATCAGTAGCTTTGAGAAAGCATATCAAGTCCAAATTTAACATATCTTTGTACATATAAATTCTTATTGCACTGTAAATTTTATGTATTTGGTCAGATGGACCAGGCGAGAAGAAGCTGACTTCTACCGGGTGGTCTCAACTTTTGGTGTTGTTTTTGACCCAAACCTCAGCCGGTTTGACTGGACCAAGTTCAGAGCCATGGCTCGCCTGCACAAGAAGACTGATGAAAGCCTGCAGAAATACCTGTGTGCTTTTACCGCCATGTGTCGACGGGTGTGCCGCCTGCCACCCAAAGAGGGAGGTCAGAGTCCATTCGCTTATTCACACACAAATACACGGACAAACCATCAGCCTTGTCTAGGCACTCAGAAGACCACATCAGCATTATACTTTAGACTTTGTATCCACAATAATTCTGTTACCCATATCACAACAAGAAATTAAGCTTGTGTATTTTTTGTTTCAAATTATGAATGTTAGTCAAGTTATGACAGTGTGTGGTGTTGTCAGAACACTTGATATTTCCCTTATGTCTTCATATTCCACATACATTTTTCTTTTGATAACATCATGAACACTGCATCAGGTAGTATGTACTACGGTTATTCTTGGCTGTGCTGGTAGATGGGTTAATAAGGTTAGTCATTTGTGGAAAGACAAACAGTGTGATGTGTAAACTCCAGACAGAAACAGATCTTTTGGTTACTTGTAAAGCAGCCTCCCTTTCTTTTTACAAAATGTCTCACACCTATTTCTTCATCTTTGTCCAGACTCTGCAGTGGACCCATCACTGATTATACAGCCCATTACAGAGGAGCGAGCTTCTCGTACTCTGTACAGAGTAGAGCTGCTTCGTCAGGTGAGGGAACAAGTCCTTGGGCATTCATTACTATATGAGCGCCTGTCCTTGTGCCAGATGAGCTCTGACTTACCTGTATGGTGGGAAGTTGGTACACATGACCGTGACCTGCTAATTGGTGCAGCCAAGCATGGTGTCAGCCGCACAGATTACCACATCCTGAGAGACCCTGAGCTCAGCTTTATGGCTGCCCAGCGAAACTACAGCCAAACGAAAGCTTCACAGCAGCAATCACGTACATCCACCCCACTCCTCAACCCTCAGCACCAAGCCAGCAGCGCAGTGCTGACAGGCTCTCCACTGGCCCAGAGAGACACAAAGCCCTGTGGGATTGTGCCTAAAGTGGAACCATCCTCAGAGGGAGAGGAAAGCAGAGAGAAAGAGGGTGAGGGCTGGAGCCCTACTCAGGCACCAGCTACTCCAACAGGTCTGGAAGAGAAGCCTGTTTGTGAGACGAGGGACAATGAGAGGCAGATGGTGGCAGCACGAACCAAACCCCTCACGCCCAACTCCTCAGATAAGAAGCCCAAGAAGGCCAGCAGGAGGGGCCGCAGAGAGGCCAGGCATGGCTCAGAGTCTGACTCAGATGGCTCCTCCTCAAGCTCTTCATCCCGCTCCTCCTCCTCTTCGTCATCATCCTCTTCTTCATCCTCACATTCCGGGTCCAGCTCCTCCTCCTCTTCGTCATCCTGCTCCTCTGGTTCGTCATCCTCCTCCTCCTCCTCCTCTTCTTCTGATGACAGCGAGAGTGATTCGGAGGAAAGGAAGAAGAAAGGTGAGTATCACAACTTTTTTTTAATATGTAGTTAAGAGAAACTGTTGGAGCAAAACGTTACTGTATTCCACTGCATTACTAACCAGATAATTGTTTAAACCAGAATTTATTTTATCTTGTTTTTTAACAACTGTGTTTTTGTAGACCAGTATTTAACAATAATGATTAATAATTACATTCAGATTTTTCTGAGAGGAAGTCTTGCTAATGTGTTACTAATGTCTGTCTGCATCCTCTCACGGTCTCAGTCCCTGCAGCAACAAGTGTGAAGGGCTTTGATGAGGACAGTGTAGCATCACTGAGCACCACGCAGGACGAAACGCAAGATACTCTTATGGCTGAGAACGGCATTTCCAACAACTCTTCACATCCTTTCCAAGGAGGTGGATACATGCTCGCTGCATCCTACTGGCCAAAGGTGAATTCATGTACATGGTGTGATACAGAAAATCTGGGCATGTGTTACAGAGCATCTAAACTAGAGGGTCATGTTAAACATTAATAAATTAAAGCAGTATGGTCAGCTGCAATGTCACTATAACTGTTGAAATCTAGTTAAAAGGAAGTATTGACCATCAAATATACATGTTTATAATGATTAGTTTTCATGATGAATGTCAGAAAAACAAATCAATATGGGAACCTTCAGTGTGCTTGTGGACAACAGGAAAATCAGACTATTTGTGCTGTTGTACTTAGGATCGTGTGATTATCAACCGCCTGGACAGCATTTGCCAGGCAGTACTAAAGGGCAAATGGCCAGGAACGCGCAGGGTCTACGAGCCTGGAGGTGCTGTCGCCTCCTTCTATACCACCAAACTGCTGGACAACGCCAACAGTCTGTGCGAGGACCCCTCTGCCTCACCACAGGGGTCAAAGGTGACCAATCATGTTGCAGAAAACAAGGAGTTCTCAGTAAAACTCAACGACGTATGTTAATTTCTCCCTTCATCCACTCCTCCCTCTGCTTCGCCCTAATCATAGGACCCTACCACTTCTGCTGCCATGACCGGTGTTAGCTGCCATGTTCAGGATATTTCTCTGGTTTCCCTCTTTCTTTCCTTTGGGTATGATTAGCAGTTTTGACTGCCTAGCAGGAAGAGAGATTAATTTAATAGCAGCCTTCCTCTCTTTTCCCACACACTCAATTTGAATTGGGCTCTGAGGCTGTGATTACATGAGCACAAATCACTCAGTCATGAGAAATATAATAAGGTTCAGTTTGAAGCCTCTCTAGACTGAAGGGGTCTTGCTTATAATCTGATTGAAATGAAGACCTTGGCTGTGGGTGGTCTCTTAATATGCTTCTAGGCAACGTGGCGATTAACTTGGAAGGCTTCCATTGATTTCTTGCTTTTGTGTTGCTTTTTGATAATAATCCTTTCCCAAATGTTATGGTTTTTATCATCACACTCCTCATCTACCTGCTGCTTGTTCCCTTCAAAATCCAGACGTCCAGGCTGCTAGCAGCTCTCTCTTTGGCATGGCTTCCTACTACAATCCAATCAGACTTTACCTACTGACCTGCTGGCTATTACCCACTGTGTGTCTGTGTTACAATACTCATAACAAGAAATTACCTGAATAGTATTTGTTGTTAAGAATAGACTTTTTAAGAATAAGAATGAGATGGTAATTTATTGTAGGGAATGTAAAGGAAGTGAAATTACTTTGTGATTTGTAAATTTATCTGATAGACAAGCAGGCACTGAAATGTTTAATCTAAATAAACAGTCTTAGAAGGAATATAGTTTATAATTGTATGTTTGCCTCGTGATTATTTTCTAGACTTGCCTCACACTCCTCTGTCTGTCTATAGCAGGAAGGAGGTCTGAAACTGACCTTCCAGAAACAGGGTCTACCTCTGAAGAGGGCGCTAGACACAGAAGAGGGCCCCCAGGCCCAGCAGCAGTACCTTGCACGGCTTCATGAGCTGCAGACCGCCTCAGACACAGGCCTCGCTGACATTACCAACCCGCAGTGCAGCTTCCAGACTGGTGTGTTTATTATTAGTAGTATTATAAATACACAAAATACACCAAGATGTGCATTTATAATCTCGAGATTAGGCTATTGTATTTCCCTCTTCCACCACTAGATGGAAGCAAAGTGTAGCTCTGGTGACTGCATAGTCCCTGATCATCTTCTGTAGCCCTGCTGGGGTTGTTTACAGAGTAGAAAATCTGCAGTGAGTCTGATATATATCTTTGAGCCTTTGACCTCACGGTAACTAGAGGCCTATATTTCCAACTGTAGCTCAAATCTTCGTCATTTCATTTCAGTTTAAATTAGGCTTTATGCATGACACAGTAGCTCGCAGCTAACCGCCTGCTGCTTCTGTAGTGCCCCCAGGTCTCACCGGTCAGATGAGGCTGAACGGGGTAGTGGAAGGCCAGCCAGTGGTTAAGAAGCGAAGGGGAAGACGGAAGAATGTAGAGGGAATGGACCTGCTCTTCATGAACAAGAATAAAGTCTCTGCTGTTCCTGATCAGGTAAGCAGTTTTCTTTGGTCCCTTGTTCATGCAAAAGCAGGAATGTTATTTTTATAACAACTAGAAAATCAGAGAAAGAGGCACAGGTTAAGCTACATATGATGGTAATGTTTCATTTCTTTTAGGAGTATTTTACTTGTGTAACACACCTCTATGGCCATGTATTACCAGGTGCCTCCAGGGTGGGGTGGTATTGGTCAGGTGGGCATGACTGTTCCAGGCTACAGCCAGAGTTCCAGTCAGGCACCTGTAGACGCAGAGAGCAGGGTCCCTGTCATCAACCTCAAAGATGGCACCAGACTCGCTGGGGATGACGCTCCAAGGAGGAAAGATCTAGAAAAGTGGCTAAAAGAGCACCCTGGCTTTGTGGCAGACACTGGGGCTTTTATACCTGTAAGTATTATTTTCTCCTACCCTCAGTGAAAAGGGTACAAGGTTTATGTTAACTAAAAATAGATAAATTAATTCAAGATATGTTTATGGTTATGATCTGAAGAACTATGGTTTTGACCAGTCAATGCAGTTGTTCATCAAAAAATAAAGTATTTAAATAGATAGTTGAAATTAAGGTTTCATGAAATACATATTCTGCCCATTTAAGGAGAAGGGTGTGTGCAGATAAAGTCTGACAGTGCTTAAACAAGAATCCCGTTACTGCAAAAAATGTACTGCCCTCACACATTTTTTTTTTTACCACAAGTGTTTATCCATTGCATGTCCAGGGGGTAAATAAGATGCAATTGCAGTTCCACTTCCAGGATGGTCGACCCAAGCAGAAAAGGCATCGCTGCAGGAACCCCAATAAGATCGATGTCAACAGCCTGACCGGAGAGGAAAGAGTCCAGATCATCAACCGGAGAAATGCACGCAAGGTGGGTATAAGTTTGACTTTAAACACTAAACGAAAACTCTTAAAGTGCAATACTGAGGAAAAGACAATAGCTGCCATTTATCCTTTCCTAAAATTCAAAAATGACCAAAATGATAATCACATCCTCAAAAGCTGTCTTTATCGGCTGATAGATTCACTTTCTCTTATAATCACTTGATATTCCATGCTGCAGTTCTACCTTATATACTATTTTACAAAGAATAAGTTACATTTTTTATCTGCAGTCAGGTTGACAAAGTGATATTTATGCAACTGAGACAAATCCCAAATGCACTGTGCAGTCTGGGTCACGTTGCCTGCAATCTCTTCGGTAGGTTGGTGGTGCCTTTGCTCCTCCTTTGAAGGATCTGTGCCGGTTCCTTCAGGAAAACCCGGAGTATGGAGTCCCACCTGAGTGGGCAGATGTGGTCAAACAGTCGGTGAGTCAACTCGATCAGGTTAAACTAAAACTACAGTTTCCATTTCCAGTTTCCAAGAAAAATATCATGCATTCAGTTGCCAGTTTGTTGCCAGATTATTTGCATTGCTTTTGTATTATCCTGCATTAGTGTTGGCTCTAATAAAATGAGTGAATATGCCAGTTTACCCGACAGTTACCTCATATACTGTAATGTTTGTGAAGAATCATCATCTCTGGCTATGCTGTTTAAACCTGCTAACTCTGAATATATGTTCCGTGTTTTATCCAGGGTTACCTCCCAGAGAGCATGTTTGACAGGATCCTGACGGGACCCATCGTTCCCGAGGAGGTGAGCCGGCGCGGACGTCGACCCAAGAATCCTCTGGCCAAGGCGGCGGCGGTGGCGGCGGCAGCGGCAGCAGCACCAAACCCAGCAGCTTCGGCCCTCGGCCTTAACCCCCTGGTAGCCAACGGCCTCCTGTCTGGAATGGACCTCAGCAGCCTGCAGGCCTTCCAGCAAAACCTTCAGAGTCTACAGTCCCTGCAGCTCACTGCGGGACTGATGGGGCTACCATCTGACGCTAGCAACCTGGCTGCAAGCAACTTAGCTGCCATGTTTCCTATGATGCTGTCTGGTATGGCTGGATTGCCAAACCTGCTTGGCATGAGCAGCCTGCTCGGAAAGCCTGCTCAGGAGGGCACAGGAGGCTCAGAAGAAAAGACTAAGGGAACCTCCAGCAGTGCAAAAGGAGAGCCGTCTGCCTCTAAAGCCCCTTCTCACACCTCAGACACCAAAGGAGAAAGGACAGAGGGCTCAAACACAACTCCTTCTTCCACTTCCAGCTCCACTTCCTCTGCCACTGCCCCACAAAGTGCTTCAGCTGCTTCTGCAGCCTCCAGTCACCCACTGTCTCTTAACCCGTTGTTACTCTCCAGTATGCTTTACCCAGGGATGCTTCTCACTCCAGGCCTTAACCTTCCTGTGTCTGCCACACAGCCGCAGAGCTCAAACAGTGACCCCAGCCTTCCTCCTGCTCCTCTTCCGTCTGCAGCCTCCCAGTCATCGTCACAGGAGACCAAGCGGCCAGCAGCACAGAAGAACGGAGAGGATGAAGATGAGGCATTAGAAGAGGCTTTGGACGAAGAAGACGATGAAGAGGAGGAGGAGTCAGCGGAACAAAAAGAGCACAGCGGTCCAGAAGGTTCAGGGAAAGCCGAGTCCTCTTCATCGGAATCTGGGAGCTCTTCCTCATCCTCAGACGATTCTGACTCCAGTGATGAGGACTGATTCTATGAATAATATAATTATAAATTTATTTATGTATTGCCTAGAAATGTATACATATATTCACATATACGTATATGGATTTTCCAGCACTTACGTTGTTTCTTTACATGTAAATAGAAAATCTAAACTAAAATGTTGTGTAATAAAGACTACAAAACCCTTAAAAAAAAAAAAAAAAAAAAAAAAAAAACAGGAAAAAACTGACTTAAAAGGAACTGAAATAAAATTTCAGTGTTTGTTCACAAGGTAGTCTTGTTTTGAGACATTTTGCATGTCAGACTTTAGTAAATATCAGAACTCTGTGAACTTGTACCACACAATAATGTACAATTGCAACAAAAAAAGGCATTATTGTAATTATGTCAGGATTTAATTTTATTAAAAAAAAAGTGAAACTACATCAACATGCTCGTTGAGCTGTACTATTAATATATTTTGATTGTTGGGTGTTGGGGGAATGACACCTGACAAACATGTTAGTTCCTCTTGTAAATATTCAGTACTTTTACAGGTTCGTTGACACTTAACGCTTTGCAGATCATACATTGGATATGTCAGCAATAACTTGGGCAGCTAATGAATGTCACTGAAGCTGTAGATTCTCTGTCTGCCATGTTCCACCCCAGTGCACAACTCGCGCAGCCTCACCTACCTGTCGCTTACCTTTGCTTACCGTTGCTGAAATAGTTGCTGTCCCCTTTTTTTGAAACAGAATTACCTGAAGCTCCCTCTTTAATATTGCTTCACTTTACAGGGGAGGACAACTTTATTAGTGTTACGTTACTTTTCAGTCAAATACATAAGCTTAAATGGGTAATGGATCATTTAAATCTCTGCTGTGATAATTTTTTTTTTTCTTCGCATTTTTCAGTTGGGTATGTAATTTTACAAACTCTTCATTTTCACGTTACCGTGTCACAACACGTCTAAGGCGCACTTTAGTTTCCCCCAGTAGGCGTACATGCTCACTTGCACATCTGTTGATTTTGACTACACTGTCAGTCTATTGAACTCCTTGATCTGTGGGGACAGAAAACAACCATTTTACTGTGTGCCAAAAAAAAAAAAAAAAAACTGCCCTGTGACTGTTTGAGGTCCTGAAAGAATTTTGTGGTTTCTGCATAGTGCAAACGTTCAGGACTCTTTTGATGACATGGATATTATTACTACAGCCCCGGTGTATTTGACTGCATCTTACCTCAACTGTGCTAAATAGATTGGCTTCACTGTGCAAATATACATCTGCATGGGTGTGATTTCTTGCTGTACCTGTACATGACATCCTCATTGTGCGTGAAATGTGTCAGAGGAATTTTTTTTTGTTTTTTTTTGTTTTGTTTTTTTTAAACGGAGCTTCCGCTGTGTTGTTTTGTTTGGCTGAACTGCTCTTCTCACCTGGTATCAACTTCTTCCATGACTTTCCAGTGCGAATGTCGTGTATTAAGCTATGACTAATAGAAAGTGTTTCTGACCTTCAAGCATGACTTATTACAAATCTGGAGGAAATTTTCATTTTGTATGACCACCTGTCTACCAAAGTCTTAGAGAAGATAACACGTCACAAGCACAATATAGTTCAAGTCCTGGCTAAGATTGTAGTAATTGTCATCGTCTTGAGTATTACATTTTTACAGTGCCAGATGGGTTAGCTTCAGGAAGGGCTCAATAATAGCAGCTTGTTTTCGCAGGGTGTTTGCAGTGTTGTGT
Organism: Mastacembelus armatus; assembly: GCF_900324485.2. Classification (NCBI taxonomy): domain Eukaryota; kingdom Metazoa; phylum Chordata; class Actinopteri; order Synbranchiformes; family Mastacembelidae; genus Mastacembelus; species Mastacembelus armatus. Next base: position 21,783,917 of record NC_046635.1, read on the forward strand.
GTGTGTGTGTGTGCGCGCGCGCGCGCGTGTGTGTGTGTGTGTGTGTGTGTCTCTCACTTCACCCTCTTCTCTGTTCTGCTGATGAATGGAGCTTCAGCTAGATGTAGAAGTGCCCTTATCCTGTACCTCACTCTCATTTAACGTCTGTGCGACAAACCGACTGCTCAGATTTGTTCCCCTATGCTTGTGCATTTTGTTGATTTTAAGCTGTACCCTGGATACACACAGTGTAAACACTGGAGTTCACTCAAGGCGAAGAACCTTTGTAATTTTCACTAGCACAACAGTGCTTGCTCTAGGACTGCTTTTACACAGTGGACTGTTAAGATACACATTTCAGAATCTCTGAGGTGAAGTTTTTGATTTGGGACTGGGGACAACCGGGCACCCAGACAGGGTTCCCCCTCCCCCTCTGTGTTAGAGTCTAAATGAACTCAGTCCATTTAGTTCTTAAGTATTGCTGTAGCATTGTTCTCTAGTGGGATAACAACCCTGCAGTCTGAACACAAAGACTGAAAACATCTAATTTTTAAATGTTGCTTTAAAGTGGTTTTCTTTATATGCCTGTTATATATATATATATATATATATATAGACCTTGTTATGGGTTTGCTTGCAATGCAATTGGATTTTTTTATATTATTACTAACAGTATGGTATTTTTCTATGTCTGAGCAATGAACTTAAACATGCCACTGTCATTTTGTATATCTGCACCTCTGCTCTCTTTAAACTTGTAGTGCCCTTATGCAAACACCCAGCCATTGTTACTTCCACTGTAGGTAACTGATCTAACGACCTTTGCTCATTCTTGTTGCCCCACAGCTATGGGTTGATGACTGTGCTGAGCGTTTATTTTTAGGACACAACCGGGGGGGGTGGGAGTGGTAGAAAGATTGGACTTTTTCACTTTAGATTTAATTTCCTTTTATTTGCATTTTTATAGGTTGTACTGTAAAAGGACTCCCAAAGCACTGCGAGTGATAGAGAAGCAGTGTCAAACCTGCGTCAATCACAGACACAAGTAACTGGTGACCAATATGCAAGAGGAATGACAAAACACACACTACTGCTGTACAGGTTTTCTTTTCAGTTTTCATACATGTAATCAGTGAGATGACAAAACTAGCATCACTAGTTTTGTATTTTTATTTCAATCCTGATAATATCCTAAATGTCACCCTGGTCAGTTTTTGTCTGTTTTTTTTTTTTTTCTTTCATTGGACAGTTGTAATATTTGCAAGTTGTGCTCTGTGTAGTCAAAGTAATTCTTTATGTAGTGCAGGAAAATGTGTCTTAAGTCATTTGTAATTTATTGGATTACTTTCTATGAAGTTCTATAGAGGAAATTGAGGTTTAATTATTTTTATTAAACATATTCTTCTGACTATCTGACTAATTAAGTGTGCCTTTGCCTGTTGCTTTTTTTGGGGGGGGTGGATTATTCCCAATGTCATCAATGTCACAAAGTTGTTGTCCACTTCATCTCCATATTGGTATTCGCTCTTAAAAGCAGATTCAGTGACACTATTCAGGGTTTTGCTTGTGAGCTTTGGTGTAAACTCTTATGGTTGTCTTGGCATAAAATCTTTTAAATGACAAATAAATGGTAGTTACTCAAATTGTGGCAACTGAACCATGGATGAAAGCAGTTTTTTTTTTTTTTTATTCCTCTCCCTGCATTTATCAAAGTGCAAATCAGAAAGTAGTGATTGCTAAAGTATTATCAATATTCAAAGTGTAACCTGCAAAAAAAAAAAAAAAAAAAGAGTTACAGATTTCTTTCAGCGCTGGATTAGGCATTGTGATGACACATTCAGTACATAGCATGTTGGTGATCCACTAAATCTTAAAAGATCTCTAGAGTGACATCACCGGGTTAAAGTCTGTTTAGCTTTTTCTACATTTTCTCAGTCAAGGCTTCCATCAATTAGTAAGCAAATGCTTGGAAACTAGTTTTTTGCCACAGTGCATGTAGCTGAAGGTCATACTGAAGGGTTAACAGGCTGTTCCTCTCTATTAGAAATCCTCCATTCCTCCACTTGGTGGTGCTCGGTGCCCTGTGTATGTCAGCACCACTGCTGCTGCTGCTCAGTGTTTTTCCATAGCAACCAGACATACATGACAAGTTGGGGCTTGTCTACTCAAAAGAGGCCAGTGGGCTGAACTTCCTCTTGTCTGCAGAGCCACAGGTTGACTGCTCTGAACCATGCTGCACCTCTGCTGCTACTGTGAGCAACACACAGGGGACTGTTAGACCAGGACACCCTCAGTCCGGCTTCTGAAAACCCACCAAAAACCACTCACAAAAGTCACAAACACCGGTAAGTGTCTTTGAACCACTTTGAGTTGACTACAGTTGAATGTAGGTAGCCTGACTGATACCAGGAAATGCCAAATGTAAGCTAAATTAAAGCCTCAGTCTCCATTTAACAGTACTTCTTCCAGAAACTGACCCTCCACAGTTAATAGTCGAGCATTTAAAATTGTTTTGTTTTGTTTTGGGTTTTTTTTTTGCAGCCAATGCTCAATGCATTGTACAGTAACGTTTTACTGATAATCAAAAACAGAATTAGTCCAAAGTCATCTAAAGTGACATTTAAACATGTAGCACATGTCTGAAAGAGAAAGTAACACCTATTTTGATGCAACTTCTGTCAGGCCATTCTGGAAGAAGAACAGGAACTGGGTGTGACCCAAATAACACAGGCCACTGATTATGTATTATGTACAATGTATGTTTATTTGGGATTTATGAGTTCCCAGCAAAATAAAAGCACCAAACAAACAAAGGATGACATCATCTAATTACTTGTTTCAGAGTAATGGACTGGCAGCTATATGCACCGACAAAAGCCAAACCCATTTAGGTAAGATAAAACAAGGTGCTAAATATAAAGTTAATTTGATGTTTATTTTTCACTCTTTCCTGTATTCTCTATTTTCTGGAACATGTTTGTAACGACACAAAGGAGGATAAACAACAATCTCGTAACAAATCAGAGCCTTCGTGATCACTCGGCTTGCATGGATGCAACAGGCTACAGTGTGATTCATGTGTATGAAGAGCTATGTATTTTCAGGTTCCTGTTTCTTTGCATTAGTTGTATGTGACTGATCTTGTGCAGCTGTGGAAATGAGTCAGATCTCATTTTGTTTTAAAGTGTAATCACAGGAAAATACCAACTGTTGCATTTTCTTAATATTAGAATGAGCCTTTTAAATCTACACAGGGAGCAGATCTCCTGTCATGGAGGCAGCACCTCCTTGTTTCTACAGTAGCCCAGAGCGGACAAACCAAACACTGGCTCAAGACAGGGAGTCACGTTTCGTTTGTGGCAGAATTAGAGCTGCAACAGTTGCATGATCAACCAGGCAACACCAGACATTTGTAGATCCCATTTTATAGGGCAAATTCTGCTTCTGATTAATTAAGAATAAAAAGGATTTCTTCAGTATTAAAATAAAATTTAATTTGCAACCTTAGACTCTTAGTCAAACAATAATCCTTTGCATTTTGAATACAAAAATCAAGAGACAGACCGCCTGTAATCTTTCCAAGTATGTCCCCAAGAAAGATAATAGCTGGCAGTAGATAACTATACCCATATAATCTGACCAGGCTACATCTAATAACTGAATCTGATCAAAATGGCTACAAGAGGAAATATAAAACAAACTGCCACAAAAAATACTTGGTTGGTTTACCAAAATGCCATGTGCTTTCTGTTATGACATATGATGTGTTTAAGTATGACACACAGATTGTGCCCAACCCCATACAGACTTACATGGCACTACACAGAGTTTGCAGCCACTAACTTATAAAACACACACTCTTTTTCGTAAAACCTCAGTTAACCTCCTTTTACAGTCTCTCGGCTTGTGTTTCATCCCGTGTCACACACCTATGTGTCACACACCACAAGTCATTTGTAGACCCTGTCGACCTGAGATCTGTCTGACTCGGTCTGACTCGGTGAGGACAGTCCTGCGTGATAAACAGACCATGTGGGAATGATTAGAGAAACAGAGTCTCCATTCAGGGAGGACAGCCAATAGACATGCGGATGGGCTAAAATGGTTGTGGTGGGGGGAAGGTGTTACCAGGCAGAGGTTTTAACTCTTATGCTTAAGTATTAATAAGTCTGTAACACTGCAAAAAATTTTTTTTTTTTTTTTTTTTTTTGAAATTGCTGGAAACTGAACAATAAACTTCTCAATTGTATTTTTAAGTTGCCATGTCCATCTTGTCCAGCAATATTCCATGTTTGGGAGGTTTTCTTGCCTGTGAGAAGACTGACATAACTCTTATCTCTGTACACTAAGCATGATGCTAGAGAGAGCAGTGTGTTAGAATAAAAATACATCTAGTACCACTTCTAAACTGAAATCATATACAACTTTTTTCATTTAAATGCAATCACAAAGCTGTATTTTTGGTGGTGGGGGAATAACGTTGCGTAAATGTTTCTAGGCAACAGCCAGCAAACTCCTGCTAAAACCACCATGTGGTTTCAGACATTTTTGTTTTGTGTTGATGTTAAACGAACTACAGTAGATATTGTTTTACAGTTTTAGTGATGCCCGTCAGATTTTTGAGGCCCAGGGTGGCTACAGTTTTCCCTCTTCATTTTTAGCGTACAACAATCAGAGTCTGCTCTGGGCTGTTTTCTCACGTAACTGGTCCAGAAATCAAAGAAGTTTCAAACTATTCCTACAAGCTCCTGTAGAAACCATCACAGACACCACAGTCATGTGTTAGCAGCGTACTGTTGCTGCTTCCATTGTCCTTAGTTTCTCATAAAAAAACTATTATCAGGCTGAATAAAACAAAATCAAAACTATCCTGGCCAAATGTCATTCTACTATTGATGTATTCATCTATTTTTATTATGTTTATTAAAGCCATTTATTGGTTTAGGTTGATCACAGATCGTACTGTAAGTGTTTATGAGCCCTAATTCAGTGTTTCTTAATTAGATGATTATTTCAGCTCTGACTCTCATCCTGTGCAAGCGTGAAGGTCACCATGGCAACCGAGCCTCAGACTAACCCAGGAAAGCCGAGGCCTGGCCCCAGTGACCGCCTGATCACAATGTTCAGGTTAGCATCACAGACCCACACTATGCTGCTACACATAATACAGCTACAGTCCTGCTCACCATTATTGGCAGCCATGAAGTTCAAGTACTTAATGTGGAATATCTCCTGAAAAAAAAAAAAAAAGAATCAAGTGAAACAGCTTTTTTGATATAAGAGGGCAAATGATAAACAACAATTTAAAACAAAAAACAATAGGAGGAAAAAATAGAAAAACTCAAAGATTGCTGTGAAATCAGTATTGGCTACAAGAAATGTTTGGAGGCTGTCATCGCTTCCAAAGGGTGTGCAATCAAATATTAAGGAGGGGTGCCTTTATTGCTTTCCATGTCATTTTTTTCTTTCTTCTTTGAAATTAATAATAATAATAATGTAAGATGCAAAAAAATAAAAAAAATCCTGATAATATAAATTTGCACATTTCCATTTGTGTCTGAAGAGAGTCGACAGGTTATGCAAAACATGAAGGGGTGCCGTTAATGGTGATCTCTGTAGGTTATGTTATTAACAAGCAAGTAGTGGCTCACACACTCACTGATAGTTACAAATAAAAAAAAAAAAAAAAAAAAAAAAAACAGCACTCATAGGCTTCTCAGTGTATTTAACACATGGTGCTTTTTGCACCAAAGGTCTGTGTAAACCTTATATTCAAGGAGGCTTCTGTTTACTTTTTCAATTCTCAATTTTATTATGGATTTTTTAAGTGCAGTTAGATCTTGCAAAACTAACCTGCGAGGCTTTTGTTTACTTTTCAGTAGCTTTCCAACCAAAAACTCCAGCTCCATCTCTGTTTTTATGTTTTTGTTGTTTTTTTGTTTTTTTAACATGTTCATATTCCAAACTACATCTCCTGCTTAGGGCCTGCTCCAGAGATCCAACAGAGGCAATTAAAACAAGACTAAAACATATGCTGCACACGTTCCTGCAACACCACAGGGAAAATGCCGGAAATGAGAAGACCAAAGGTACACCAACACATTCAGTGACTGAAGTGGGTGAAAAATGGGATGAGGGGAAGGGATAATAAGTCAAATATTGAGGATAAATGAATGGAGAATGCTTTTTGATTTGTATTTATAGAAAAACTTCATATATTTTCCACAGAGGTAGCAGCAAAGTGCTGCTGTGAGGCTGTTATCTGGTATTACAGGATCCTAGAGAATCTTGTCAGTGAAGAGAGGACTAGGCTGGGCATCAGTGACGTCTCAGTGAGTGTACCGCCCTCCTGTGGCCACAATGGGAACTGCTGTCTAGCAAAAGTGTTTTATTCCCACTAGGGGCACTGTACGTACAGTCAGTGATACACAGTGTTGTGTATATTTAATGGCTTTCAGATTGCAGGTGTTATTTTTTGAAGCAAAGCGCTTGTGCTTATGTGTGTGGGTTTGTTGCAGGGCATTTTGGAAAACGATCTCGTTCAGCGCTGCCTGGTTGCCTGTTGTCTGGAGATTACCATATTCTCAAACCATCTACCATGTGACTTCCCTCTGCTCCTTCAGATGTACAAACTGGCACCATACCACTTCTGGAGGGTGCGTTTCTAAATTTGTTCATGTTATGTAGTGTATCCCTGCATGTGTGCGTGTTTAGAGAGCAAAAACTGAGAATCTAACATTTTTTGCAGATACTTTAACATTTGATTCAGTACTAAGAAGAAGAAAAAAAAAAAGACTGACCCCTTTAGCTTTGACACTTGTTTTCCCATGATGTATGACAGGTGATTGAGCTGGTGCTGCGGGCTCAAGTGAAACTGTCTCACACTGTTGCCAGTCACCTCGCTCAACTGGAAGAGAAAATCCTTGAAAGCTTGGCCTGGACCAGCACCTCACCACTATGGGAAGAAGTCAGAGCCAATGAGGGTCATCTGCATACCTGCCAACAGGTGGGTAAAAACCTGTATTCACTGAAACACCTGTGTGTTATCTTATAATCAAGGTGGCAGTGATTTCTTTTAAAGATTAAACCAAAAGATGTTTTTCCTTCCTTTATAAATTCGGATAAAATATAGATCTTTTATCAAAGGACCAAACCACTTAAATAACATACAGTACTAGATTCTTTAATGGGGGCTCTGTGTCATATGCAGGTAATTCCACCTACACAGATAGAAGATCCAAAGAAGACAGAAATGCAATCTGATGGAAACCAACCAGGAGGTATCGCAGCTCCTTTTTGATTACTGCACTGCCTTTCATTTGCATTGAATGCATTTTCAATAAATGTCAGTGTATTACATTGCAAATTGATTTGTGTATTTTTATTCTGGATTAAATGGTCAGTTTCTGTTTTTGGCAGCGGGCGTCAGTGTGGGAGCTGACCTTTCTGCCAGCACAGAACAACAGTGTTCCCCATCATCTGCAAATAGCCCTCAGAGACACAGCTCTCTCCATCTGTTTGCTCGCAAGGTCTAATGATCTACCTCACACTAACTCAGTCTCCCACGGTGCACTGCCTGGCTTCAAATCAAACTTATAATTGAAAGGTTAATTATGATATGTTGAGCATGGACATGTTTTCTCTTTACTTCAGGTTTACAGCTTGATGGGCCAGCGTCTGAGGGAGCTGTGTTCCACGCTGAACATTTCTGCTGAGCTGCGGTTGAAGATCTGGACCTGCTTCGAGTACTCTTTGGTACACTTCTCCTGTCTCATGGTAGATCGCCACCTGGACCAACTGCTAATGTGTGCCATCTACATCATTGCTAAGGTGGATGTTGATTCTTAGTGGCTATGACTATGACAAAACATTCTTTAACAAATCAATAGATGTACTATATGTGACACCTTTGCCTGGACCTCATTACAAAGTACATATTCATTAACTTACAGTATTTGCTTTCTTTTCACAGATTACTAAAATGGAAATCCCCTTCAAGCACATAATGAAGTGCTACAAGTCTCAACCACTCGCCAATAAAAGTGTGAGTTTATGTACAAAATATATGAAAAAGACTTCAATCTTAATTTTCTGATTCAGTCTTTGTCCCAGTTGTATCTAAGTGTCATTTTACATGTGTTAGGGCTACACTGACTGAATCGTTGTGAACATGGTCTGTTTCTGTCTTTAGGTCTGCAAAAGTGTGTTAATTTCAGATAGAGACATGGACGATTCTCCCTTTGAAAACAACAGTAAGAGACCCTTCAGTAAAAAATAATTTTCAAAATGTTTCTATTATGCATGTGGTAGTATTAGTATAGATTACATTCTAATTACCCAGCAAGGCTGACAAGACATTAGGACGTTTAATTTATATTAAAATAAACAATATGAATTTAGTGTTGCTTTGACTTCCCTTTCCTTCTTTCTCAGCCCCACAAACAGGAGTTGATTTATTAAATCCTTGATTACAGTACAAACAGCCTCACAAGCTGTATAGTAAATCATTCTGTACACTGAGAGTTTAAGTCTCCACCGTTACTAGCATCTTGTTAAATATTGTTTTGTACATTTCTAGGTATAGAATTAGAAAATTCTCATTTACCTGCCTGTTTGGCTTCACCACCACTATGTTCCCTTTAAACCACTTTACAGAGCAAATCTAGGGTCGGACACTATTGTGCAGCTGAAGCAATACATTGTATATATTTCTTTTATTTATTACATTGATGGTTATAGATAATGGAGAGCATAGCGACAGCATCCTGACCCCCAGCACACCATCAACACATTATGCAGGAGCCTGTCAGGAGGAGAGGGGCAATCTTATCTATTTTTACAACCAGGTCTACATAGCAAAGTTGCAGCATTTTGCCAAGGAGTTTTCTGCAACCTCTGGGGTAAGTGAAACTGACTTTTTTTTTGTTTGTTTTTTTGCACATTACACATTTGTGTCTTCTCTCACCTGTGTGTGCACAGCGCAACTTGTAACAGTGACTTTTTCCTCAGGTTGTACACTACACATTATCTGGACAGTACAAAGCAGCATTTCTTTAGGCCAACAATGTAAAAATGTAATTAATATAACATTTATAGTTAAGCAGTTCTTGAATATTTCAATGTTTTGACCCCCCCCAAATTATTATGCACATCTGTGGGAGGGTCAACACATTAATTCATACCATGACCTAAATTCATCATCTAAATATCCATCCATCCATCCATCCATCTTCTGTACCCGCTTTTTCCTGAAAGCCAGGGTCACGGGGATCTGCTGGAGCCTATCCCAGCTCTCTCTCGGGTGAAAGGCAAGGGTACACCCTGGACAGGTCACCAGTCCATCACAGGGCCACATAGAGACACACAAAGACAACCTCACACACTCACACTCACTCCTACGGTCAATTTAGATTCACCAATCAACCTAACATACATGTTTTTGGACTGTGGGAGGAAACCAGAGTACCCGGCGTAAACCCACGCAAGCACAGGGAGAACATGCAAACTCCTCACAGAAAGGCCGGGTTGCGAACCCACGACCTTCTTATCATCTAAATATGTAATATTAATACATAATACTATGAACAATATGTAATATACATATCTAAATATGTAATCTAAAGATAATCAAAAAAGTAATCTTTGATTTCTGCCAGCTACTGTACGATATCTCTTCTTTCCAGCCTCTTGCTCTCGTACATGTCTCTAACCTTGACCCCAACCCTAACCCTAACCCTAACCTTACCTCTACCCCCCAGGCTTAACACCTAACCCTAACCCAAACCTAACCTCTACCAATGCCCCCAGCCCTAACGCTATCACTAAGCCTAACCCTACCTCTACCCCCAGCCCTAACCCTACCTCTACCCTAAGCCCAAACCATAGCGCCACCCTCAGCCCTAACCCTACCACAACCCTAACAACTAACCCTTACACCCACCTCTAGCACTAGCCAAAACCAAACCATATACCTAGCCCTACCTCTACCCCCAGCCCTAACCTAACCCTACCTCTACCCTCAGTCAGCCCTAACTCTAGCACAACCCAAACCCTAAACCTAACCCTATTTAACCATGCATGCCCCACTAGCACTAAACTTAGCACTTACTAATTCTCAGGGTAGCCTCTACTACAATAAAACATCCCAATAACAAAACAATCATATTCTCCAGAAAGACACATCTCCCTCTGCCCAATGGCCATAGGCCCCAGTATAGTAGACCTGGGGCTACGCCAAGCCTTGAATTCAGGCCCCCATGGTTACATGCAGCTTTCCCTATACCACACATCCACATTTGAATCAGTAGGGAATTTAAGTTAAATCAAAACTCAAACCCCAAATCCCAACCCCTAACCCTCTTTTCCTGCTGATCTGACCAACATGACGCAGCCACTCCCTCTGTCCTTTCACCTCACTATTCTATGCAAAGAGATCAGACACATTAAACTGGCCAGCTTTATTCTATAATTGTGTCTCACTTTCACTACCACAGAGCAGGTTGCATTTACAAAAAATTTAAAAAAAAAGAAAATTGGTGTGTGCATTTGTTTTTACCTCTTTCCGTGAAGCTCCTAAATAAGTTCTGGTGCTACCAATTACCTTAAGAAATCACATGATTACTTCATTTAGGTCCACCTGTCATGTCGTACCTGCTCCGAAAAGCCCAAGAGTCAAAAAATCATGGTTGGGTTACAAAAAATATCTAAAACTTTGAATATTTCATGAAGCACCATTAATCTATAATAGCAGAGTGGAAGGAATAAGGCACCACAGTACACTTGCCAAGAGAGAGCTGCCCAGCAAAACTCACAGACCTGGCAAGGAGGGCATTCATGGGAGAAACATCTAAAAGACCAACAATAAACCTGAAGGAACTGGGGAAAACTGGTCAGACTTAAAGGAGTGATGGATGGTGCTTAATACAGGGCTTTTCTTGGAAGAAAACCCTTTTCAGACAGCCTGAGAGTTGAGACTGTGAAGGAGGTTCACCTTCCAGCAGGACAATGACCCTAAATACACACTCAGTTGGTTAAGGGAGAAATGTGTTGGGGTGGCCCAGTCAAAGCCCAGGCCTCAATCCAATAGACAATCTGTGGTCTGACCATATACACCACTGGAACTCATCCAACTTGAAGGATTTGGAGCAGTTTTGCCTGGAAGAATGTGCAAAAATGGGCAGGCCTCCCCACTAAAAGACTGTTAGGGAAAACACTGAGGGAAGTAGATAAGCCGAGATCAATTCACTGAAATGTAAAATGCTGTGATAACCACTAACACTTCATCTTTTATGACCAAGTACATGCTGCATTACTTTTGTGCAGGTTGATACTCCTCCTTTGTCTCCATACCCCCGACAGTGGAAAACCCCACCCTGCAGGCAGCGGCTGTTCAGCAGCCACTCCATCTACATTTCACCTTACAACAGGGAAACCAGCTCTCCTCGTACAGCCGGGCTCTGCTATTACTTCAGCTCAAGTCCCCCAGAGGTCTGTGGGACAAATGTTAGAAAAATTTTCAGCAGTCAAAATGTGATCCTGTAATTATAGTACTGAAACTCTGTGCAACCGAGACTGAAGAGTTCCTTCCTATTTTCACAGCGTCTGCAAGAGATCAATAACATGATCAAAACAGGGAGGTCAGTCAACAGGCGATGCCGTGTGGCATCATTAGATAAAAAAGAGGAGCCGGGAGACGATGGTCCTTCTGTAAAAAGGCTTCGGGTGAATGATCAGTCTGCCTTGGAGAGACGACTAAGGAACGTGGTGAACGATCGTGTCACAGGACGGAACTAGGACCAGTTCTCACCACTTACAAAGCCTAACCTGCATTAGAATATAGAGGATCATGATGTCTCACTCTAGTCCTGTTTCTGAAACTGTAACAATTATCATGTGTTGATAAAAAGCACAGAACAGCTGTCTTCTTTTAAAGGTGCAGTATCTGTTAAGGTTCAGTTTGTAAGATTTAGGTGGATTTATTAGCAGAAATGGAATTTAGAATTCCTAATTGTATTTTTATTGTCTAATCTCCTAAAAACAATAATTGCATTATTTCATTTTCTTTATAAGTCTTTTATATTCACACAGGGAGTCACTTTCATGGAGGTCGCTATGGTGCACAGCTGTTTCTACAGTAACCGAGACTGAAAAAACCAAACACTGACTCTAGAGATGAAACAGATAGGTAACATGAGCAATAATATGATACCACAATATGGGAAAAGTAATATTCACTATCATACATGGAAGTTATGACATACAATTTTACACACTAAAGTTAATTAAATTCAGTTTCTAAATTAACCTCATCACTTGACATTTCGCTACCCAATGCAGTTGTATACGACTACAGTACCACCTGATGAACACGATAGGCTGTGTCATGCATTGGAGGAGTGGGGGTGTTCAGGTGGTTGCAATATGCTACCTCACCACTAGATGCCATGAAATCTTACACACTGCAGCTTTAAGAATTCCTTTGAGCCAACTTCATTCCCAGTTCAAACTGCTGTCTGCAGTCTGAGCTGTAATTTCACCTTTTTGCTCTTTGGCTCTGCACTATTTTTAACAGCAACAGTATTGTCTAGGTGTCCTTGAATAAGGCACTTAGCCATCATCTCAGTGGCCAGCTGAAGAAGGTTGTGGTTATACTGGGCAGCTCCCTCGTGGAAGTGTATGGTGGTGTATGAATTAAAGTAGGGCACGGCTGCAGAGTTTTCTGTGGATAAAAAACAGACTGTTAGTGGGCGACAAAGCATATGCCCTCATATGTCACTTTGCCACAATCTATGGTCTGGATGAATATTTGATTGTGATCATCTAGATTAGGATACTATTTGTTAATTTTTTTATCCTGTAATGATGCATTTGTTTAATATACTGCAAATTTTTAAAGATAAACTGAGACTGTTGAAAGCAGCGAAACATGATTTTTCACTTCTCATGAATGAATAGAAAGTGCACAAGTTTTATTCAGAGATATTACATATATTACAATAATTATAACATATTGTTTATCATTTGAGCATCACTGGGAAAAAATGATGCGTTGTTTGATGCAAAGCATTCTTTCTAATAGTCTGCTGAAGAATGAGTTTTTCCGAATTAAATCTGAATTTAACTTGTAAAAGTAAAAGTATTATTTTAATGTTAATCGTGGCCCAGTATTACTTAACTTGCACATATTTGAAACTTGAAACTTTTTTTTTTGCATAATCACAAATAATTTTTTAAAGCATGTCCAAAAGTCAATATAAATAAATTTTTCTGAAAAGCTATCAGTATCAAAGACAATAAAAAAATTAAAAACACTTTTATTTGTTTGATGTGTCGTGTGTCTGTTTTTGATAACTTTCTTATTCAGTGTTTGTCCTGGGGCAGAATTATCACATGGATTAGCAGCAAAGCTTGTGTGATTTCTATTGAATTTTCATTCACCCTCTGGTGGAGCTGGTTTACACTCTGCATCAGGGCCACACACTGCTGTTTTTGTCAAGTTTTTGAGAAGCTTTATAAAACATGTTCTACTTAGCAGAGGAGTAGTCTGCTATCGGACCAGACCAAAGAGCAAGAGACTTAATATTATTTGTGGCACTTGCAGTAAATTTATGATTAAGTATAATTGTTTTCCTGCTTTACACTCCATCTTTATTTTGCTTCCCCTTTACTGTATCCAAGCACTCACTACATCATTTCATCATCTAAAATCATTTCAGTTCCTCTTACTGAATGAAAACAGAGTCTTAGCACATCCATCGTGGGAAAGTTGGTAACAGCGGCTGCCCTCTGACTGACATACGATCCCCTTCTGTGTTTATCAGTAACTAGGATTTGGCATGCGACTGGGTTAATTCTCCACCAGTGTTGCTTAGGAGATAATTACAAAAAGGCAGACAAAGGCTTATCAAATAAAACAAACTCAGAGTAAGGTCCCAAAACACAACAGGAAGTCTCAAGGTTGCCATGGAGAACAAAGACACCTGAGTCCACAACACTTACAGAGGTGTTAAGGTTATCACTGGTGTTAATACACTCTATACACCCCTGGTCTCCGTCAGGTGAGCAGTGCACTTTGGACTCCTAGACTTCTCCAAATCATGGGTTGCAACACAAGCAGGGGCGCCACAGTGGTGGACCCTTCTGAAAAGCCAGAGGAAAGGCCGAAGACAGCCACTTCTACCAAAGAGGCGTCTGCGGAGGAAGCAAATGGAAAGAATGAGAAAGATAAAGACAAAAAGGTGGACCGCTCCAGCTGAGTACCACCTCACCCTCAACATTTCTCTAAGTAAGAAATATGATACATTAAATTCTGTTTTTTTTTCACTGTTTCCTTTTCATAAAATCTCACAAATTATTCTCAATGTGCATGAAAAAAGTTTTCCCAGTTTTAGTTTTCACTTCTATCAATAGAACAAGGATATAGTACCTCCCTGTAAGCAAGCAATTTATGACTATTGCATTGGGGTCACTTTGATACAATCACCTCTATAACTTGACCGCTATGTCTCTCTGAGGCTATTTGACATGACAAATGGGTTGTGCGGTGACAGAGATGGGCTGTGTGCGTCTGTGTTGCTGTGTGTACAGATTGGCCTGTCTGGGGTGAAGGAGGACCTGTCAGGAGCAGGCGACGTTGCACTACTGTCCATCAACCTCTGTGTCATCTGGGCCACACGCACAAATACACACACTTCTGAAGATATCAAGCTCTTGTCTTCATATATGCCAGAAGCCATTTTGCAACAAATATACTGATTTAAAAATGGTGTTCTCCTGTGTACCTTTGTTGCGTTTGTATTCTTTTGTTAGCCTTTGTTTAGATCTTTGCACAGTTACCCATGGCAATCTTTGCATCACTTTTGTTTGGTTTTCACAGCTGATATAGATTCATTCTTTTCTGACATGCACATCTGGTATAGTTAGAACTCACTCAAATTCTTCCAGTTCTGCTGCAGGGCGAAGCAGTAATGCCTTAAGATAGTCTGCTTATGCTTCAGCTGTGGGTAACTTGCAGCACTCTAACATCATAGTATGCTCTGCATATCAGAAAACTGGTAGTGTTGCATTTGGACAGTCAGAGCCACTGAAGATTTTTTTTTCTATCGCAAATGATGTGCTGGCAAGAGTTATAAATCTGTATCAGCAGTTTTCAGTTATTGCCACCAGGGGGCACTGGCAAACACCAAAGCAGTTTCCTGTGCTGCCACCAGGGAGCAGAAGTGGTCTTCCTAAACAGCCACGAGACATATGAGGCTGGCTCCATTTGCTGAAGACATTTAATCTGAAATATAGGTTGTAAGTTTATTACCAGCTAGTGAATGGAGCTGGAATGGAATAGCCATTTCACAAAGCCATATCAAAAATACCCATCTCAGAGGCAGTGGGAAATTACATGAAAATATTACCATTATACAAATGGAAAGTGTGACTGAATAATGTGCTGGAGAAGATAAATGGAAAGCACTTTGTTGGGAAATGTGGTACTAAATAGGTTTTTAATTTCAGTAGTGGGATAAAAGAAGTGCATTTTTACCCCATTTCACTGCCAATTGATTAGTGGCTCCACACCTGCAGATAGAGAAGGGGGCCTTATCGTCTCATTATCAGTTAATTAATATGCATGCACACATGCCAATTATCTTTCCTTTGCCATTTAGCAGAAATGAGACATTGATGTTTTAATGGTGCCGGAATGGATAACTCCTCTGTTGCTTTAAAGACAAGGCAGACACATTGATTGACATAACTAGGAAATGTTAAGACAGACAATTGAATTAGGAGCAACCTGAAACACTTGATTATTATATTAATACTTCTCAACAATTTAGCCATTTGCTACCGCTTTGAAGGGGCTGTAATCCTGTAATCTAGCAGAGTTTTACTTTTTGACGAACTGTCTTGTGCAAGATACAAAAAGGGCAAGGCCTATGGGGCAATATATTCATATAGAGCTACTGCTGAGATTCCATTATAGAAACGTTTCATTTGAAGGACATGCAGAATAGCAAGCTATTAAATTTTTTCCACTCTGCCACGACTATTAAAGGACCCAAGGCCAGACAAAGTGAACCAAACCCAAGATGAAAGTTATATTAATCATTATTCGGTTTACTGTACTGTGATGTTGAATTTATGTTCATGAGTCACAGGCCAGTGTTATGTGCCAGTGAAATAGGTAATGTTATGGAAGGAAGCACTATTGACATTTTTCATTTCTGCATAAATGCTCCTAGTTGCACATTATGCCCAAGGCTGTTAGATTTTGATTTTATTTTATTATTTAAATCAGTGCTCTTTGAACCCAATGCCACAATGCTATAATGGTAAAGAAAAAGAAGTTTAGATAGAGCTCTACCAGCTAAATACAAATGAAGGATCCCTGACTTTTCCACACATAAAACATCAGAGGACAAGCTTGTGACACTGAAGGCAGCTGCTCACAGAACTGTGCCAGGAGAGAGAGAGTGAGAGAGAGAGAGAGAGAGAGAGAGAGAGAGAGAGAGAGCAAACAGAAAACGAGAAGGGCAACTAAAAAAATCTCTGGGGTATAATCTCCTTACTCAGTAATAGACCATTTATATGATATGTATAATAGGCTGCCACAAATATTCACAAGAAGTGGTCTTATTTTCAGCCAGCCTCTCTTTAAAATGTGTTCTTCACAGGGTATCTTTTGTGAATATATGATCAGAGGCACGACAGCCTCGGTCTTTAATCTTACACTGGCCTTGAAGAATGTCACTGATTCAAACCACCCCACCCCCTGCTCCCCCTCTGCCCTCACCACCACTCACAACTGCAGGCTTTAGAGACTGTCCTATTCACACAGCGGTGCAGCATCACATCCCAGCTTGTTTAGAGCATTGTGGGTGTCTTCATTTAGTAGTTAAATAAATCCACCAGATATTCATAAAAACTTGACGCAACCATCTGATCCTGAAGTGTCACTAAGTTCTTTGGAGCAACAATTCACAAACAGTTGATTGAACACATACTGTACAGAAGCAAAAGCTCTCTCAGTTGAAATAGTCCCTTTGAAATTTGTTTTGCTGAACATCCCTAGAAGACATTGTGTTTTGGTGTCTGTGCATTTTGTACAGACATCTACTCCCTGTTGTGATTGATCTGTAGGCTAGTCACTTCAGATGCAGTCATGTAATATATTTTTGGTTTTGTTTATATCTGAAGCAGAACAGTTTTTTTTTTCTGCAGGATTAGTTATCCTGTTCAGCCAAGGAAGTAAGTAATCTCATAGCATGATAACAGTGTCATGTTGGAAGGTAAGTGATACAGCTAGTTAAAGGGATCCTTTATGGCCAAGGCAAATAATACCAATAGCTTAATAACAGTGTCACGGTGCTGATGCTGATAATGATTCGTCTTTCACCATGGAAACATCAAGCTACTGCCACAACACAAAGTGAGCTGGTTGATCTACAGCAGTGGGTTTGACAATGCCAAAGATAACACCAAAGATAGTCTTTTTAAGCCATAGGAATATCAGACCTAGTGAAAGTGGCCGTAAATTAGGAGACAAAACTGGAAATGGCAAAAACAAAAAAAAAAAAAGAGTAGGCTCCATAAGGTCAATACTACAGGACACTAATTGGACATATCTGTATATACAACTCTATATTTTATGTCTCTCTGCTGAAGAAGAAAAAGTTATATCACTTAGAGAAAGAGTCTAACAGGAATTATAAGGTTATTATGCAGTCAATTAGACTGCTTTTACTGAACAGTAAACAATAGAAACTCCACCACGTGTGCTTTTTTTTTTTTTTTTTTTTTACTCTGGAGTATTTTTATGATTTTGGGAGCTGCTTAATGGAGCATACAACCAAAAGGTAATCTCCTTGAACTATGGGGAAAATGTCCCTGGAGCAAAGCTGCTCACAATCCATCTACCCACTGCTTCCAAAAGTCCATTGCAAATGAATCCAGAGACTGAAATATCTTACCATTAAGTTTTTTTGTCAAATGTCACAGCAATGAAAAGTCTGTAGGACACTGCAAATAGATTATGAATGAGTGGAAACAACTATAAAGTCCTGCAGGCAAATAAGATTTAGCTGAAGATAAAGGTCAGGGTGCTGGAGGAGAGATACAGGGAGGCATGTGGACAAGGATGACTTGATTATCCTGGATGGGAGCACAAAGAGACATGTCCTTTTGCAACAGGGTTAGATGAAATACCATCTTCTAAAAACAGGAGCAAAGGTGCCAGCTATACATGTTCTATTGATATAAAAAAAAAAATCACAATTATGATGCTGTAAACCACATGCACAAATATTTCTATGATTAAAAAGTAAATTTATCCATCATCCATTAAACAGTGGTGTGATTAAACAAATCTTACAACTCTTTTAAATTTTAACAATAAGCAGTCAGTAGTATGTAACCCCTATTCATTTTTTTAAAAAAAATATGGATACAGGTTTTAGGAGTTAGTCCAGTTTGTTGTGTTTCTGTATGTGTGTTGTAACCAAGTTGGCTCCGCAGTTTAACTCACTGCAACACAATGCAAGAGCTTACTGGAATCTAAAAGACTGTGTGTGTGAATGCGTACATGTGTGGATGTGCTCACGCGTGCATGGTGTGTTCATGTAGAGTAACCCCTTTCAAAGAAAATGGTGAAAAATAGGAAATCGTTCTCTAAATGTCATTCATTCAGCTTGGATGTCGGGGTGACCTTCAGCAGAATCAGCTCTTCCTATTGTGAACATGGACGAGTGGGCTCTGTAAAATATCAAATTTGATAAGAAAAAAGTCGGAGTGTGATGGTAGCCACTATATGGCCAGCGCAGGTTCAGATGTGACTCTGTTATCTACATGGAAGGATTTTATTGTGTATTACAGGTATCGTTGCTGTGTTGTGTTCATTAGATAACCTTTCTGAATACAATGATAATCAAAAAAAAAAAAAAAAAAAATACATAGGTTATTTAATTTTAACTGGTTGTTTTAGCTTGAACACAATTATACCTCACAAAGCACTAATGTAGTATAAAATGTAAAAAAAAAAACAAAAAACCGTTGCCATTTTTCAAATGGTCCAATTATATCTACCAAGTGTAACTAACTACGTCTTGACAAAGTTTCCAGTTTTTAAGCAGCCTCCACAGGACAGTAGTGAATATAAACATTTGGGAGCTGGTATCTTTTAAAATCCACTTTCAAAAACCCAACAACAAAAAGGGTAGGGATAGATGAAACAACAGGTATATGCTTTTATGTAAGCTGCAAACAGTCGCATGTGCAGCTGAATAACTGTTTCAACTAACTTGGGCATTTCCAAAACCAAGCAGGTTTTATTAGCTCCATTCATTTTTGGGCTTACAGTTTATGTGAATTAAAGAATAACATTTTAATATTCACTTACATAGCTACACCTAATAGTTATCTAAAATACAAGAACAATGCTGCTGCATTTCTACACGAATCAGCTGGGGATTGTTGATGACGATGTTGTGATTGCCAAATGTGGCTTTAGTCTATGTATTATGGAAATATATCAGAGTGGCCATCGGGTAAATGTTTAAGACACTTTTCTAAAATGGGTTAACTAAAATCCACAGTTGTCAGATGGAAGCATGACAGATAGCATTAGCTGGGTTCAGCACATGGTCTAGAAAATGATCTCAACTGCCTTCTGTTGATTGTTTTGGAGGGAACTCAACTCTACGACTGCTGTTTTACAGCTGAACCTGACCTCTAACATCCCTAGAAAGAGAACCAAACATAAATTACCATTTTCTCATGGGGCTACATAAGGAATCATACATATTTTATGCCTACCAGATATCAAAGGGAATGAGAAGAAATTGCATGAACAGCCAGACGTGTATCTCCCTGTGTAGCTTTTTGTTTTTTTTCCTTTGGTATGATCAACATTTAGCATTACTTGAAACAAATCCATTAGGGTAAGAAAGGCTTATTATCACAATAATTTCCCCCAACAGTTTGCTGGAGCCTGAGTGTTCATTATGACAACAGGCCCTGAACATTACTGAACCATCTGCAGAAGGGTTGCTTAACGCACATCAAATAACAGTAATAGTGTGCTGATGGTGTTATTGCCCGCTGTGTCATCATGCCACAGTCCTACATGCTTCGAGGGAAAAGAGAGAAATCTGCTAAAATATTAAGATTTTTTTTTTTTTAAAATGTGTTTTCTCTTCTGTGGCTCTACATCTGTTTGTTTGAATCTTTATAAGTAAAGCATAAATAAATGAATAAATAAATAAATAAATAAATTCTAAGGACTCGCTCTAAATGGGTGCCTTTTAGCCAGCATGTTTATTTGTCTGCAGATTGGTAATAACAGGCTCTCCTATCTACATGATTGAGCCATGAGGAATGTGACCTCATCTCTGGGAAAAATAATTAGGACAGCCGGGGAGAGCATACTGAGAAGCCCCTCTGTCTCTCCCAGGAGCAACACTGCACAAAGACAGCCCTCTCTTGTAGATTTAGCCCCGCCTTGATATTCCTGTCTAGGCTTTGTCTAAATTATCTTAATGTGGGTGCTAAATACAACCAAGTGTGGGGCCTATAAAAGACCAGCAGCAATTAAGAGTAAGATTAGCTAGAAGAAGGACAGGTTTCAGACTGAATACAAAGGCAGATGACAGGTTTCACATAAATAAAAGCGTAATGTCAGCTTTAATAACTTTTCTGCTTCTAAAATGTGTCTCACTGTTGCAGCTTGCTATTAGTGTCCAATCATAAATACTACACCCTGAGGAACAACCATCATAATGCACAGAACTATGGTCAAAGAGAGGGAGAGCATTTATATTTAATAACATACAAAATAAAAGAATCAAAATGAAAGAAATCTCAATATTTGAGCTTTTCGGTAAGAAGGATTTTTATTATTCCACTGCAGATAACATCACTGGATAACGAGATATGTGCTGCTGTTTTTCTTATAGAGTCGTTATGTCACATTATTACTGTCTGCATCGCATCTCATTTCATCCGATTTATTACATATTCATATGAACAAAAACCGCTTGCCCCCTTGAGAACAGACTACTACTATGCCTTCTATGTTCCCTGTGCAGTTGAACAATTTGCTTAGCATGTAACCGCAGATTAAGTTTTTGTGCTGAATGATTGGCACACAGACATGGCATGATGATATACATCTCTGCCTTTCAGCATACAAGCCAGATGAATCCTAATGGTCATTTGGTGGCTGTGTTAGTCTTTTAATTAGCTGGAAAGCCTTTAGCCAAACTACTCTCATCCTTTACCATCCTTCAATCTCTGCATGTGAGCTGTTAGAAGAGTCTGTTGTAAGTGGTGTAAATTGCCAACATCCACAAAGCTAGCCTCTGTGAGGCTGCTACACTGATAGGCTGTGTGGCAGGAACAGTGTAGAGTGTACGTGTGTGTTTGCCTGAATTATATAAGCTGTCTGTTTGAATTCTGTTTGAATGTGCATCTGTATGCATAATCATGCTTGTGTGCGAGTCTGTGTTTACAGGTGTGTCGCTGTTGCCACTTCGTTAACATGGTTCTGAGAGTATAGTCAGCTAAGCGTTCTAACACAAACCGACTGATGAAATAATCACTTTCATGTTTAATGGTTTTAATGACCAGTTTAAAGATTCAATCAGCCTTGACATAAACTTGGCATGGACTCTTGTGTTTGCATATGAAAGTGTTTGTCACTGTTCGCTCTGTTTCTGGATGACCAACAATTGTTCACCCCAGGGACTGCTAAGTCTTTGTGCGCATGCAGCCTTAGAAGTGTTGGTGTGCAGTGAGTCCTCCCCTGTATGCATGTGTATATGTAGCATCTGTTCATTTTTGGCTGAGTGGTGCAGTGTGTGGCAGCACTCAGGTGCAGCTGCTCTTGTCTCCTGTTGCTGTGATCTCTGAGCTGAGCGGCGTTATTAGCAGCCTGCAGCTCTTGTGGCCTTTTCCACCCTAATTACATACCCATCATTAAAATGCTAATTCATACTATTAAAGGGGCAATTAAAAGGGTAATTAAAAAGGCTTTGTTCCACCAGTCTACCTGCCTGAACAGTCTGACCATTGCTGGTCCTCTTTTGATCTTTACTATTTCCATAATGCCTGAGGTCTAATCCCCTTATCCGGGTTCAACTGGGTGTCACCAGCTACTGGTGGAGGCACCTTTGGAGGCTAAGAGATTACAATGTAAAGGACTGAAAATATCAATAAATCATATAATACACTTACCTAAAAAGCACTGATTTGGAGAAAAAAAAAATTGAAAGGGAAAAAATGTCTCTGCATGGTCTTGTGTTTTGTAAACAGGAAGAGTGCATCTGAAGTGATGGAATATTATTATAGTACCAGTGATTAAACAGATTTTAAATAGTGCAATCATGCAATTAATCATTTATTTTAAACAATGTTGAAAGTTACCTTCCCCATGAAAAGCCAGTTAGATTCCACAGAGAACATCAAATTACAGGTGATAAAATATTTGCTTTTCTCCGGAGCATCAAACTGTTTAAGTCTGTTTCTGTTTTCTTCTTTATAATTTTCCTGTAATTAAGAGGAAACAATGTCTTTTTTCATACAATATGCCAAACAATCTTTTAATTAATTTCAAACTGAAAGACTAAAAGACAAAGACAAAGAAACCTAAAACACAACAGGACCTTTGTTGAGGTTTCATGACGTGCATGTGCCTACCAGACCATTGTTTGAGTCCTGTTATGAAGAGCAACAAATCATTTCTGGGATGTGAGCTTATTATAAAACTCCAGTGAGTCATCCAGCAAATCACTTTATCCATCTGTGCTATTCAGAGCCAGAAATATCTGATTCAACTGAATGCAAACATTTTGAATACAAACAACAAAAGCCTAACTACACACATCAATGTAAACTATTACTGCTGTTAATAGAGTTTCAGAATGAAATCAGACAATGTTAGCTTTTTAATCATGCAGGATTTTCCCAATATGCGTGTTTTCATGTGATATCAAACACAATGGGCCCTGGTAAATAGGTAGTGCAGTGTTGATCTATTATAAGGCAGTTCACTGTAGATACAGCCAGTGTTAATGAAAGTTAGCACAGATGGAACCCTCTAAAAATGAGAAATGATGGATTCGCTCCAGCTTGTGGATGCTGCAGGCCCGATTTGGTTTCAGGGCCGGTGAAGTGTCAGTGGTTTAATTTTATAGTGCGTAGTTTTCCCTGATTTCCCCCCGGAACAGAGCGCTGCTGGAGAATGCGGAACATCTGCCGCCACTCAGAAAGCGATACATATAAAAACCATCATTCCTATCTGTGCTAGTTGCAGCCGAGACAAGGAACAGAGCCAAGCACACATTAGAATAGCTGCCTTTTTTTTTCCTGTCTTGTGTTGACTCCTGGGGATTGGCAGTCAGAAACCTATTAAATTATCCTGTGTTGCTACAGCATTTATAGCATTTCAAATATGAGCCCCAAGGCAACTGCTGGCTAAAGGTATACTATCAAAGCCTGCAAACTCCATAGCATGATGTTATTATTGAATTTAAGATAAAGTAATACTATTATCCCACATTAAAATTTTATGGAGCATTAAAACAGCACTTGCTTTGTGGGAGCTTAAAAATGTTTAAATATTATATCACAGGGTAAATGTTTCATTGCTAAATATACCCTCCTTAAAATCATAAATAAGAATCAAGTAACTTAATTTGCCAAGAAAAAGAAACAGAAAAGCATCCTGAGAGCCAATATTCGTTATGTAAGAAGGTTGTTGCTTAAATGTCATTCTAAGAACTATTTGATATATTTAACATCTCCAGAACAAATGATTACACTTTGAAAAAGCCAAAATTCATACTAACATACTAACACGATCAGATTTAATCACGATCTTTCTCTAAAGTTATCAACATGATTTTAATAGAGGTACCCTTGAAAATATGTTAACGGTTCTGTCCAACACAGTAGAGAAACACATAGCAAGCTACATCTGTGTGGCATGTTTCCTCCTAAATGTAATTTGCAATTGCAAACCAGTTGCATCTGAACACAATTTTTAGGATAAATAGATGCACAGAGACAGGGTTTTTATAATCATGCCCAGTCCTTGACAAAATGCACTTATAAAAACTAAATAACTGCTTCTATTTTGATTCCATTACCAACTTTAATCATGGGCTTTTGTTGTGGTGCAGCTTTATGGCATCAGGACTGTATTTCTTGATAGTTTTGCATGCATCTTTGTTGTTTATCTGACATGTGTTTGTGTGTATGCTTTTCACGATGGGTAAATAGTTCTACTCCAGAGGAGACTGTCATGTCTGCTTTCATTTCTAGCAAATCAGACAGAGTAGCCTGCAAGTCATTAGATGAGAATGGAGCAATAGACTGTGAAATGTAATGTATACAGAGAAGAGGGAAGCAAACAATGACCTTCACAAGGAAAACTCAATGAAAATGAAGGTTAGTGCTGGCTGTGTGGAACATCTTCTCTTTTGAGCAGTAAACACTTATCCATGCCCAGGAAATTAGTACCAAAATATGAAGAGGTGGTGGGCTCACCTGATGTTGTTTTTACTTGAGTACAAATCCATTTATTTGTGAAAAATGTATTTGTATTAGCCAGAATAGTGGGAACACATTGGAAAGTAATGATTAAGTGTAATCAGTATTTTGACAGCCTCAAAAACAGTGCAATATGTTCACAAAGGTAGGCTTTATCACAAGCCCACTAAATGGGATTGTATTAGATTGTAGTTCTCACTTTTTTTATATTAAAAATGAACCATGTAAAAAGGTGTTACTCAGCAATAAACCCACAGAGAATCATTACCCGATCCTGCAGTTCCCCTCAGCTGCGTTTCACAATCTTTCAGCAGCTCATTGTGAGTCAAACCTGTGCACTTTTTGCTCATAATCATTAGTGTTTCCAGCCATAGCAGGCAGATGTTTTAAGCAAAAATGCTGCCAGCCCAGCACCAACCAACACAGAGAAAATTAGCAGCTGGCTGGGTGATCACAGTGGCAGATTTTCCTTCAGAAGTTGATGAAAACCAAACTCAACAAGAGTCAGTACTGGATGTACACCATCAGGTGGCCACAACATGACTGAATAAATGCTAATGTTGCTCTATATCTGTTGGATGGTGTGAATAGGGAAGTGTTTGCTAACAAATTTACCACATCAATTGAAAATGATAATGTTATGTGCAGCCTCCAAGTGGCTGTTTCTGCAGGTTTAACTGATGTACGAAGAAAAAAAAAATACAAGGTAAAGTAGAAAATGAGTCTATAAAGATTTCTTAAAGATTTTAAGTGTCAATATGCTATTTGTAATGTGACACGTTATCTCTAATATTTGTTAAAACAAGTAAAAAAGAATTAAAAGCAGTGCATAAACAGTTTGCTGCTTTTTAACTAAAGAGCAGCTCATTCTGGGAAATGCTGCATAAATAAAACAACAATCTCTCTCGGGCAGACCCCTATCTTACTTTCATTTCATCGTCTGTCAGTTTGGTTTGTAGTAACCTTTATATCTCCTTTTAAACATACCTGAATGTCTATTTGTCTGATCATCAATTTAATCTTTTTTTTATTCCACCAGGTCTGTTTGGCTTGCCGTACGGCTGGACCTCTTGTCTGACTCATATGTGGCCAAACACTATGCCCCATGGAATCATGGGATATTTGAGATGAGGTTCACCCCATTCTCTGGCTCACGATTTTGGACAAATATAATTTGGGCTAAACTTGTACCTATTTGTTAAAAAGATAGGCTCTATTGAAGGTCCAGAGATGCATTTGCGAATGTCAAATTGGTCATGGTGCAGATTGGGAGAGGAAAAGACAAAACAAATAGACAGCTGGTTCCAATTATGGTTTTACTAGGCGCTGATGGGCCTGTAATTACAGGATTAGAGACGTGTAACTGCACACAGCTTTGGGTGCTGCTCTCCAAGTTATGAGAGCCACAGAGACTATAGAGTGGGCTAAAGCCAGAACAGTGATGTTTGCATGTTACAGCAGCAAAACCTCTGTACGTCACTCATTGTGTCCACTGGCCACAGATCTGCTGACGTTGCGGCTATGACATTTAAGGGCTCATGCCATGCTACAAAAACATCACATAAAGTCTTGAAATTGATTGTGAAACCTTCCCTTGATCGTCGACAAAGAAACGTATATCCACATCCTGTCTACCATGGTGTTGGCAGTTTTCTAAATTTTCTGTACATCTACTTTATTTTTCTTTTAGTATCTTAACATCACTTTTCTTCGCTTGCATAGTCACTTCTTTAAAACCCATCACTTTACCGTCATCTACTACTTTCCCAGTCCACCTCTTTCTCTATTTCCATTTATCATTTCCTTCTCTCACTTTTGAACTTGTTCTCAAGGCACCAAAGGGTGAGATAAAAGAACATCAAAGATCTGGCCAGAGACGAGAACCCAGCCGTACTGCCATTCAGCCAGGGCTAAGAGGTTCCCATTCGTTCGACCTGCGTATCCGGCAGACCATCAGTTCACTCCATCTCGTGCACAGATTCTCAGATATATCATTTAAGCAATCATAAGAGGTATGCTTCTTTACCAGTGAATAAACTATTCACTGCTATTAGTGGCCATTCTACTTGTGTGAAAGTAAATAAATGTCTATTTTAAGATGTTTATGGGGGTTTAAAGGTTGCCATATTTTCTTTCATACTAGTGGAAGGACCCAACTCCCTTTATAACAGAGACTGGGCATAAAGAACACAGATCATGTTAAAATAACAAAATAACTAAACTGTCATTGCATTTAAATTACCAAATATTTACAATCTCTGTCCACTGTCTCCGAGTGGGAGCTTCAAACCTAAGAGAGGTTTGTCCCCGCGGATCTAACGGATAAAAGGGATGACAGGAACTGGCTGAGCCAGACTGTGTTGTCTTAATAAATTGCAGACAGAGGAAACTGAGGTATCTGTAGGGCGCTTTTGTTATAATGGAGCTTGGAGAGCTGCTGCTCTGCATCAGCAGTGGTAGCTCTGGAGGGGTTTGTTTCTCCAGTGTCATGTGAAGTTTACAGTAGCAGATGTAAGATGAGGGTAGGAAGACCCATCACCAATGAGCTCATTTGTCACATGGCATTACTGTTCAATGACTGTACCCTGTTGTGTCTTCACTGCTATAGGAGATTGATGCACATGTAAAGTTTAACACAGATAACACTTTCTCAGTTAATCAGCAAAACAGAAATAATTTTGGGCTCAGAAATTAATAGCATGCAATTTTAACTAACATATAAGTGTGAATATACACCAGTTAGCCATAACATTATGACCACCTGCCTAACACTATGTACACAGGAGTCAATGCAGCAGTAGGTTGGCACTTTCAGCTCACTGTGCATCTTCTATGAATCTGTCTGCTTTCATAGTTCTCCTGCCGGGAAGAGCAGCCATTTGTCCAGCATTCAGTGAAAAACGTATCAAAAGAAGTGAAAGTTAGATACAATTTTTCTTAAACCAGTTCAACATCCTCCCCACTCTAGCTGTGATATCACCACTACAGCCAGTGAGTGTTTCTCTTCATAGAGACCAATGTACCTTATTTTAAACATTGCAACAAAAATTCAAACAAAATGGGATTTTTTGAAAAGTATAAATGAGCATGAGTGACCCTTGGACACACATGACCCTGTCGTCTGTTCACTGTTTGTCCTTCCTTAGACAACTTTTGGTCAGTACTAACCACTGCAGACCGGGAACACCCAACAAGATCTGTAGTTCAGGACTTAATGCTCACCTGCAGCATGGTGGATGAGTGGTACCTCTGCCTTCCACCTGAAAGATAGCTGGGATAGGCTCCAGCAGATCCCTGTGACCCTGGTTAAGAAATAAGCCGGTATAGAAAATGGATAGATGGATGGATGTTCACCTGCTGCTTAACATACACAACACACTGCTAGGTGCCACAGTAACAAGATAAGTGTTACTGTGTTATTCACTTTATGTCAGTGGTCATAATGTTATGTCTGATCACATATGTGTATGTCCAAAAAGTGTGTATATGCAGGTTGGCTGTGAATGAAAGCATGTGCATTTGTATATATTTGCATTTGTTATATTTCTGTATATGCTAGTTTTCATGGTTGTGTGTACTGTGTGTCTGCTAACAATAGATAGTTTACTAGTGAAGTGCAGTTTTTGAATTTATTTAGTTTTATACACTTTTATATATTTAGTTTTATTTACCAAAAAGAGTGCGTTGCAAAATTAACATTATGAAAGTTGGCATGTGTACTAAGAACTATGTAAACATTTTAATGTCCAGTAATACACTTATGATTGTATATTTCTATGGTGATGATCTAGAGCACTTGGTGGCCTGGACCCAATATAGTGAGACAGTGACATTAAGGACACAAGCAGATCTGTGCCCTTGTGGCCCCGGGCACTGTGCTCCATGTTGTCCCTCTGGATTATCTCAGGGAGAGTTGTGCTGTGTGCCACAGCTCAGCCTCCCTAAGAAAGCAGAGCTGCTGCGGAGCATATGTTAGTTGTGACACGCATGTGCATGGCCATGCATTTATACAAGCAACAACCCCCTACCTACCTAACCACACACACACATACACACTTTCTCCTTATAAGCCACCTGAAAATAATCGTTAGCATACATACAGTACTTGCATATGTGCACAGCAACAAACTAGTCTATACATGCACCCATGCTCACATAAACCAAAAACAGGCATGCTTCCATTGCCATCTACAAATCAGCCCCCCCCCCCCAAAATCTCCTACAGAGGCAACAAGCTGGATTACATCCAGCATAATATGTATTAGACTTGATGGAGTCAAAGCGCTGGCCACAATCTAATTAAAGCTAATGTGTTTATATTTGTGTTGTGTGCTGCTGATTGCAGTCTCAGTGGACTGGAGTAGGTCTAACGCTGACATGATGAGGCCAGTGTTTTGGCTGCTCAGATGTTTCCTGTAACTGAGGCTGCTGAGTTAGCTTGCTGTGATTTGTTGGTTTCGGTTCTTCTTGCAAATCAGACAGCGTGTGTAAACGCTGCATCCACTAGACATGCATATGATGGGAGCCTACAAGGCATCATTTTATTCAGTGGCAAAGTATTTACCAGTCATGGATGCAGTGTGAAATCCAGACAGGATCCTTTAAGTGACATTTGTTGTACAATTGCCATAATGAATTTTAAACAAATTAATAGCGAATTAATCATTTAAATAATTTTAGCAGTAATTCAAATAACTGGTACCAGCTTTTGTTGTTGTGTTCCTGTATTTATCTTGTACAATGTCTTAACTCACACTATGCATCTTAATTTGCCTTTGAGCCACAACTTACAGTTTGTAAACTCACTCTATACAGATCAATTGTCCAGCCATGTCATAGCCACTAAATATTAAAAACTGACTCCTGGTCTGATTTTGGGCATTTGCAGGCATCATTACATTGTGCTATTCTTCTAAAACAGAAAAATATGGAACTGCAGATGTATGGAAAATGCAGACAATATGGTCTGACTGTTCTGCTGTCAAGATTAGTTTTACATCGCAGCAGTCTCAAGACAAATATATTCATGCAATAACCTTAAAAACAAATTCACTACAACAGGGTAGAACTGATCTTTTGACAGCAGGCATGTGAGAACCAATCCACCCAAAATTTCCAATGTGCCAGAAATCCAGAGCTACCGTAATTATCCGAAACGCTG
Organism: Mastacembelus armatus; assembly: GCF_900324485.2. NCBI lineage: Eukaryota > Metazoa > Chordata > Actinopteri > Synbranchiformes > Mastacembelidae > Mastacembelus > Mastacembelus armatus. The sequence goes on from NC_046635.1 coordinate 21,813,591, forward strand.
ATTGTTGAGGCAGTTAATCAGCAGCCATTAGCCACGATAAACCACATCAAATGACAACAGATGAGGTGTAAATTTAAAACAATATTTTCAAACAAACTAATTTGTGTAAATCAACTTGGGAAACTGTAATGGGTATTTTTCACAATTTTCTTGTATTGACTAAAGATGAATCCTTAGAGATAATTGGTAAATCATCAGCATGGTCAATTCTCTAGCCACAGATGAAATTATCATCATAGCTTTGTGTCTCTGTTAAAGCCAATAAGCAAAATCCAATTTATATTAACCACATTATCAATATATGTCATATATTGTTACGCATCCTTCACACACAATTTAAAGGTGATTGTATTTAAAGGTAAGTTGTAAAGGAGCAACTGGTTTTTTAAATGTCTTTTTCAATGCATTTTACAAGATGTATTTCTACTCCAAAGAATATCTTAGAAAAATGCACATCACTGAAAGAGACAGACAGTAGATCAGGTCTAGAGTGTAAACATGATAACTCATGCTGTGACACAGGAGATTTTCATATTGTGATGAAGCAGAGTCAATCTGCAGCAGAGTGCAGCATTGGCTAGAGTCACACACTCTTTTCAGCCTTGTAAAATACAGAGTGCCCAGCTCTTGCAAGGTAACCATCTTTCTTGGCCGTCCGTCTCATTCACTTGTAAAACATAGCTATACTTTATAGGCTTGTTACTGCCACAGGGTTACTCTTTTATTTATTAGCCTGTCCACGGTGAATGGATGTGTTTCTCTCTGTGATGTGAACCTCTTGAAGAGAGCCTTATTCCTGTGTTGCTTCTATCAGGGTTGGACAGGAATGCTAATGCTATCAGACAATCAGTCCCCTGCCTGTGGGCGGATAAGGTGTGTGTGTATGTGTGTGTGTGTGTGTGTGTGTGTTTGTGTGGGTGTTGTTTGTGTGTATGTTTGCATCAATGTAAGAGAGATGTGATTAAGACTCTATCTCTGGCATGTCAATTGTTCCCTTATGTATCTTTACCTGTTAAATAGTCATATTTCAGTCATGTAACAGATTCAAACAAGCAGCACAGGTTTTTATTTTTGCCCCAGAGCTGAAATTTAATTCTTACAATTAACAGTTACATCACTGACTAATATGTCCACATATTGCATTGAAGACTACAGTACATACCCTCAGAGGACTTTTGGGGGAGCTGGAGTTGGGGCATAGCCTGTCATGAACTGTATAGTGACTTGATACATCTTGGACCACTGAGCTTTGGTGCACTGAACTCTGAGATAAATGATAAAAGGGAGCTAATCTTCAATGGCATGCCGTCATAGCTCATTTCCATAGCAGCCTTTCTCATTGTAGCGGGATCAAATCTGAACTGGCACAGAACAGTTGTTTCCATTTGATATGCCCCTCTGCCCACTGCACCATAATGGCTGCCCTGTAATAAGGATATACATTTTGATTGCCAGTGAATATCCTACAGCGATTCATCGCTTTTCCCTTCTGACGGTGTGTGTGGAGCCCATTCTGCTTCTGAGGCTGAGTTCATCTCGATTTGGACAGGGAGGCAGAGGATGGAGGGGAGAAGAAAAGAGAAGAGATTTTAGTGCACTCTCTGTTCTCCGCGATAATGAATGCTTTGTCAGGGAGAATCCATCAACGGTCACTGTGGGGGGAGGAAATGTCAGGGAAAGTTATGGTTTGTTGGCTTTTAACCCACGTGGCCCAGCCCGGCAAAGTAATTGAAGTACAGAAAATGTCATGTTGTTGCACTTCATCTATTTGTATAGCTGTCTCACAGAATAAATAGAAATATTGCTGTGGCAACACGACGAACAACAAGAGTAGTGTCTGTTTAGATCTGCAAAGTGTGGGTGGAAGGTTGATGTACCATACAACACACCACATCACATATCTCCAATGTTGCAAAAAGAGAATCTCTATCGATTCTTGCTCTTCTACTATTTGTGTGCTTTTTATGCTGTTGTGCCTCTTTCAGAAATTGCTTCTTCTTGTGCCAATTTGATATTGTGCAGACCTGAGTGAAAAATCAGGGCTTGATGATTGCAGCCTTCTTGAAAGCAATTGAGTATCTTTGTGCATTATGGACAGGAAAGGAACGAGTAGTTCACGAGGCATGAAAGTCTGTATGGCATGTACACACCCTCTCTCCCAGGTGTTCCTCTGTGACAAAGGAGAGACATGATGCTAAAACCGATAATCTTTCTGGTAGGAAGTGTGACAATTATTGGCTCTGCACTCAATTTCAGAAAACACTTCATCGCAGGCATTTTATCTCTTAACTGTAAAATTTAACACAACCTGACTCAACGCTTTTATAAAGCAACATATAAATACTCAAAATATTAATAATCCCTTCTGCTGCCACAATTTCACCTTGTCAGCAAGTAGGTAGACATCTCATTTTAAAACAAATTTAAACTACTAACTTAAAGACTATTGTGTCCTTAAAGCATTGCCAGTTTAATCATATTACCTTGATTGTAAGCCTTAACAGCATACCCATCTGTGTCTAACTAAAAGCCAGTGGAAGATGGGAGGGATACATTGCAGCCAGTTCTAATTGGAGAGGGCCTGTCTGTGTTGTTTAGTGATCCATGGATGGACCTTTTCCTCCGGTTAGAAGTAGCGGAGCTTGAATGACACCTCCACGTTAGTGAAAGCTGCACAACCTCAAACTGATCAGACTCTTTAACTGTTGAAGCATAGCTCCTTGTACAGCCTTCCCTGCCCTCCTTCCAGCCTGCCTCATTCCAATTGTGGAGCCAGAAATAACTGTCAGAGTTGGTCCAACAAGGCTCCTGGAATCCAAGCTCTCTGTCCATTGCTGAGAAGCCGACATTCTTTATGTGAGTAATGGGGAAATGTGTGAGGCTTTATCTTCCATCCATCTTGCGTATTGTTTGACTACCCTGCCCCAACAATGTAAACGCTCTGAGTCAAGAGTTCACCAAGGTTATGTGTGGTATTTATTGACCCTGAGAAAAGAAGAGGAAAAAAAAAAAAAAATAGGAGAAAGAATGTTTCTTTGTGGTTTTAAATTAGGGGAGACCGAAACAAACATAGTGTTCTGCAAACAGCTGCTTTTTTCTTGGAAACAGCCTGTCATAGACATTACACGATCACAGAGAAGCTGATGTGTTTGGATTCTGGCTCTGTATGTTGAGCAGCACACCATGATTTGATTCAAATGTTATGATTGGAAGCATGGGAAAAAAAAAAAAAATCTGCAATCTTCAGTAATTGTTCCCTGGAATGAAATTGATTCACACCCAACAGAGCATGAAATAACATTGGCAGATGACACTGCTGTTACTTTGCCTGAAACACAACACGATTCTAATAGGAATAATCAGCACCTTCTTGCAGAGAGGAGTCATTCATACTTTTAGGCGATTAGTTGATCCTAACTGTTTTACCAGGTAGGATTACTGGAGTACAAATTTATAACCAAATAGGGCTTAAAGAAAAATGAAATATTTTAAAATCTTTATCCTCTAAATAAGTCACTGTTCTTCTCAGGTAAAAGGAGTAATCAGGAATTTGGATTTTGGATGTTCCACTCCCTAGGAACAGCCAATATGAAAAGTTGGAACAATTACTGAGACCAAAAACTTTGAAAAGCTGTCTGAAGTGATTTGTCACAATCAAAAGTTAGGCAAAGGCGCCAACTATCAATTCTCTCCATGCACCAAATTTCCCTTCATATCACACCTGATATTGATATTTCTGTAGCTTTTCAGATGTTAAACTTTTTTTAACTAACCCTGTGTGTGTGTGTGTGTTTTCACTATTTTTGTCTGGACACATAGCATATAACTGACTTGTGTTAGATTGCAGGGAGTTGATACTTTCTCTGTTTACAATAATGCTAAACACGCTCTGTAGCTATAGTACATTACTTTCCCCCAATCCTGGACTTAATAATGTAGTAGTACTTTGTCTTCAAGTGGACAAATGTCTTAGAAATTGGAGGGGTAGTAGCCTGAAATACTGCCGTGCACGAGGCTATGAGCACCACTTATACAGTGTAATACACATCATAAATACTTAGAGAATTGTCACTTTTACCCAAGAATATCAACTTTTCTGACTTATGGTCACTGCACTTAGAAATTATGCTGTTGAATTTGGCCCAGGGCAGTGGGCACCTACTCCCCACACTGCTGCATAGCACTACTAGCCCAGGAGCTCTCTGGAGGCTGAAGACTAATCAGTAAACAGACTGGCCTGATTCTGATGCCCTGCCTCTAGCAGTTCAGCCCAGAATCGTTGAGAACAGAATTCCTTTCATGAACCGACAGCGTACGTGCTCTTCGTATTTAGATGGCCACTCCCCATCCATTTTTCTCCTGTTTAACCAACTGTCTCAGCAAAGATAAATGTTATCTGGAATGAGAGACTACAAGTTGGTGTATATTAAGCAAGCAGATATTGTTGTATTACTTCAGTAAAAATCAATGGTCCCAAATGATTTAATCAAAGGATTTAAACAGGAGTGGCGAGCCAGACTTTTAAAAAAAAAATACACCTATCACAAATCCTTTATATGTCATGGGTTTTTACCGTCTGAATTAAGGCGACTTCTAACCTTAATTGCATTTGATGCATTTGGCCATATGTAGGGCAGAGTAACTGAAACAAAAAACAGAAGATGACAACAATAAATATACAGCAGGATCCATGTCAGGCCTTATTGTATGAATGACAGTTAACAGATGTACTCCATATGTACTGTATGTAGCAGCACATTGGAATGGTTTAACTGTACCAGGGTCTACCCATTGAACTATTTAAAACCAAATGATGCCCCAAGATTCACTAAGATTAATGATTTAAAATTATCTTTTTCATTTATCTCATATTGACTTAATGTGCACACAGTGAGACACACCCTATCTCTACTACCCTGTCATCAGAACAGGCTTAGTCCCATGAGCAGGTGGTGCTGTCTCCATTGTCTCTCTTGGAAATTAGAAGGGGGGGGGGGGAATTAAAGAACAAGGTTAATTAAGGAAGAGCTTAAATCACAGCTGCTAATCACTACAACTTTCACGTTAAAAGCTGTATCTACAGTCATTTTTGTTGAGAGCGAGGAATGGAGAAAGTGCTGAAAACAATAGGCGAGAGGCTCATTAAACTGCTGACAGTACCTTAATTCTCTCGCCATAGCTGGTAACGTGCAAATGAAGTAAGGGAGAAGGTTCCTCCTCAAAGTTACTCTTCATCGTTTAATTAGAGGTAACGATGTGTGATGATTATGCATCAGCACTGTGGTGTTGAGGAGGGTGAATGCACTGGAGATGGACAACAGCACATGAACATGATTAGGCAGATCTCCTATCTGGTGTGTGTGTGATGGATTTAGCCATTATAGAAATTCACATACTAATTTAATTAGTGTCCAAACATACTCATGCATGTGCTTTTTTTCCTAAAGTCTAAACTCCACGATCTCTTGTTTAAAGAAAAATAATTGAATTTGGTATTACAGTAAGAAACAGCCTATGGAAACTATCTCTACTGGTGCAACTGGTTTGTTGTTATTCATAGAATCCGGCTCTTAAAATATATAACATTGTCATCCCTAATACTGAATGCAGCCTATGTTAATCGGCCTATGTTAATTGCCATTGCCCCCCCCGTCTAGATGTCACTGCTGCCAACTTTCAAGAAAAGTCATCATACCACAGCCATAAGCAGGTGGGAAACAAGGAAATGGAACCTGTAGCTTTATTCTCATCCGTTCAAGACTGGCAGGGTTAGGACTGTACCAGCTGCTCGAGAAACCCCCAGTGTGGGAAAATGCCTCCTCGGCTAATGGAAGACAAACACCACGGCGAGTAGTAGAGATAGCATGAAAACGATTAAAGCGTGACCCAGATACTGTTGTGTCTTTGGCCTTTCACTGCAGTTGACAAATACAGGAGGGGACCTTGCTAATGAAAACACTGAAGAAACACTGGATGCTAATGAAGACAAACAACTTCATCCTAAGGTGCAGCTGGTACAGGCTTTGACATGATGGGAGAAGGAAGGTGTTCATTAATAGACCTGTTACATTAAAAACGAACTGCGTTGCTTTTGTTTTTGCCAAGAAAAAAAAAAATGCAATAATGACTGCAAATGGTCTGAGCATATTTCAAATCCTGTCATTACTCAGAAATAAGAGTTTGAACAAACAGCTTCAGGAATGCCATTATATATTATGAATGCGATGGGAGGGCAGCACTTAAAAAACATTATTCGGCTTCGAGGCTATCATGAATGTTGTCTGACATTTCAGTGGCTGGCATTTACTTTTCAGGGAAAAGCTTTATAGTATCTTGTAGTTTTACTGATAACGATACAATTCCTTTAAAAGGTTTTTATGGCATTTCTATGTAGTCATTAGTGTCAAGTCTTAAAATGACATTGCTTCTAATAATGCATGTTAATTCATAGTCGATATGAGAGCCATATTTTATAATGTGCATGACCTGTTTGCTACACTGTTATGCTGATCCTATTTATGTCCCCAGTAATTACAGCTCAGTGCTTGCAGAGCCTTCTCCTTTATGATTTTTGTTTCTGTCATTATCTATTTGTCGCTGGAGACTTGGAGACTTTGCATAGCAAAAAGAAAGTCTTGTCTTTTTTTTTTTTTGACAGCCCTGCTTTATTCTCCAAACCTTTGCTCCTGCTGAGCCATCAGCATTTGAACATTCCTAATTTGACCTGTAGTTAAATGACCAATTAGGCGGTGTTTGTTGCATTTTATGCACCCTTCTGCAACTCACTTTTCCACTGTTGTGACAGGTGAAATGGTTAGGGAATAAAACAGAAAAACAAGAAAAGCCCCTTGATGTTGGGTACTGTTGTAGCAGTGTGTGATGGGACTCTAGAGAGAGACTCTCACATCCCAGCGGGGAAGTCAACCTACTACCTTTAGTCACAAACCTGCTGCTGTACTCTGGTGGGTTAACATCTGTGAAGGGCATGAGTGATACGTGTCTGAACAGGCTTCCTGCTGTATTGACAGTTGAGCCATACACCCTTTCGTATTGAAGTAAATATCATATCATGTAACGTTTAGCATCTAAAGAAAGATAATGAATCCTCACACCTCTTTTTTCATCCCTATTCAGTCCTCCTCTCCTCTGAGACTTGCTGTCTTTTAAATACTCATCTCTTTAAAAGATGTCAGTCCCTCCTGTTTGATTTATATCCCACAGGAATACTCTAAAAGACCTTTGGCTTTGCACAAAAACGCACAGCATGCTAGCCAACCGGTGTAACGTTAGTGATCTTAGAGATGAAGCTTGCTGAACTCACAGGTAGTTCTAGAAAACTCTGTAAGACAAGTGTCTAAAATGCAGAGGTAAATTGGATTTATATCTGGTATGTTCATGTAGCAGTACACTGGCGGAAGAATCCCACTCATGAGGGATTCATTTAGCAAATATTCCAGCAGCCCAGCAAAGAATCTAGAAGCCCAATTCCACTGTTACTACCAGCCCCGATGCCATACGTGCCTGGAATGAACAATAGTGTATTTCCATAGATGGCCAGTAGGGGGCACTGACATAATACAGGACCCTGCCAATCTGTTATGCCTGGCTGGCCCACAGAGATGTTTGCAGTAATTTAGTTCCACTGCCAATATATAAATAGGAATTCTGCTGTTAGCACAAAAGAGCGGGGGGGGGGGGCATACTGCCGAATGAATGTGAATTGCTCCCCTGCTCCCATTTCAACATCAAAGTAATCAAGGAAAACAAGCTTTTTTAATCGAAAGTATGCAATTAGAATAAAGCAGAACTGTCCTGGCTGCGCACACTGCCAGAATGAAGAGATTAAATGGGTAAGGAGAGAGGGGAAGCATAATCAGTGCAGCAGCAGCTATCGGACTGCAGTCAGAACAGATAATGTAACACCTTTCATTTCTGTCCTATACTGTTATGCCAAAGACTGACTCAGTTCTGGAAGCTTCAAGGGCAGAGGAAACGCCAGTCATTAGAGACCACAGAGACATCACTTTGTAGAAACAGTGACTAATAAAAACATGTGTTCTCATAAACTCCTGACTCCAGGATGCCTAATGTTACAGTATGATCACCAAGTAACCCTTACATGGACTTGCATGGTGAAAGCCAAAAAGAAGATGCTAAATAGTCTGTTACAATATCACACTAGTTTGTTTCTGAAACATTAATGCACTTTACAACCTTCCCCTCTCCGCGCACACAACAGCACACAAACTCGACACTGTTATCTATAGGCATACCACATGCTGTCCTATCCTATGTAGTGTCAAAACAATGATAAACATTTGGCTGCTATAGGAGTGCTCTGGAAGCCAGCCAAGCTGAATGGGCTGTTTTGTTTCACTGAACAATAGCGCTGCTAAAAGTACTTAACAGCTGTGCTATGCTCTTGGTCCCCCACAGACACACAACAGTAGAACATACTAGGTGGTTGCTTTATGCAGTTGTTCATTTCTTTATCCAACTGGGAGCTACAGTATACATAAAGACTGTCAAAATGTACTACTCACTATTGTGAATAAAGAGCAGGAACCTCTTTTTTTTAGTCAAGAATGGAGACAGCTGAAATGATCACCTTTTAAAAGATATTGTGATACAGAGCAGTAACAATAACCTCTGATGTTTGTTTTCTAAAGGTGATATAGTTTCTGGATTCACTTTATTTCTTGCCAGTAAAATGTTTTGTTAGCGGAGAGAATTATTATCTTTCAGTTTCTGTTCCTATTTATCTTGTAGTGTTCTCTTAAAACCAAATCTCTTTCAGCTCCGTCTTTATTAGGTCTGAAAAATGAGTGTGTGTGTGTTTTACATCCAGTAAATGTGTACCAGGAATGGATAATGGTTTTCAAATATTCAAATAGTTATGAAGCTTAAAAAAACGGAATATTTTATGCAACTATGGTTTTGTTTTTAAAAAGAAAGAACCACTGTTTTCCCTTGGAGATAATGCAGTAACAAGGTCAGTATATCATTTTACAGTCCCAAATACAACCAGCAGAAACAACTATTCGATGTTTGCTATCCCCCCCCCAGAGTGTCACACTGAGGGGAATAGCAAATAGCAATATGGAATAGCATTTTACCTTGAAATTCCCATCCCTAAAATGTACATATTTTTGTTTGTTTTGCTTTGGTAGATGTCTTTCTTTCTATAATGCTCAGTGTTCACTGGTTTTAAACCTTCCTCTCCTTTCTTGTAGACAATCAACCAAAGCCATAATGTAACCACATAACATCAGCTGCGTTCACATCCCAGGCCTCAATGCTCAGTTCCAACCTTTGTGCAAGAGATGATCTTTTTGCGTTGATGGTTACACTCTGACATTCATTCGACTCTGTGCATGAAAACAGGTGAGGTCCTAACCTCCCACTCATGTGCACATTTAGTTGAAATGTGAACCACGTGCATATAAAAACAACAAGGTAATTTGTGTGACAGTCAAATCATGCAGTTCCCTCAAATACATTAATCTCCTTCCAGATTGGCTTGAAATAGATAAATATGCAACAAATATGTTGATTTTTCATGTGTCTGTGAGGAGCTGACACTAAACGATGATGACAGCCAATATGTGCATGTGCAGAGGAATGAGATGTTAAAAACAAAACCAAACAAACAAAAAAATAAAAAAGCATAAGTTTGAATCCGACCGATCGGAAAACAAATATGAATCAGATCTTGGAAAAAATCTGAATTGGTTTGTTCACATATCAAAAAAAAAAAAAAAAATCGGAGTCAGTGTGTACAGGTCAACTTCACTCTCCACAGGAATAGACCTAACAGCTGTCATTTTAGATCGATTTCTCCCTGAAGCCCAGTGTAATAAACACTTGAGAGAGTCTCTGCATTGGTGATGTGTCAGTGTAATGAGGCTCTGTCACATGACTGACAAGCAGTGTTTCTGCCTCTTCTTTTCTGATTCAGATGGAAAGAAAAAACAAAAAAACATGTCCATCTCTTGGCCCATAGACACACCATTAATGCTACTGTGCGGTCCTCCTTCAGACAAACAGTGATATACTCTGAGTAGTATTACACTGAAAGGGTAAAAATAGTGTTTTTGTAAGTTAATTCCGTTAATTCAGACACTGGCCTTAAATGCTCTGATGACACAGCTTAGAGTCATTTTATAATTTTATTGCTTTATTTGATTGATTAAGGGTCTGGTTTTTTTTTTTTTTGTCTTCTCTTTGTAGTTGTGTTTTGTATTTTCATCTCAGTGGGCACATTATTTTATGCTGTGCTTACTGTCAATCACCTGACACCCACGGGAAAAATGGAAGTGTCTGCCAGAAAATAATACCTCAAACAATAACAATAATAATACTTCAACATGTCACCTTGCCATCTTGTCACATCCATGTCCTCCTATTCACACTGTTTTTGTTATAGGAGTTAGCAGCTAATTTCCACTTTCACACACCAAAGTTTTAAAATAATAAAACAAAAAGTTTATCTTTAAATGACACAAATAAATGAAGAAATGCAGCTGATTGCGGAAAACAGAGAATTAGGCTAGATAAAGACAGTAGCTATTAGGCTATAACTCGAGATAACCTTTGTTTCTTAACATTTGGCTGTATAGCAGGGAGCAGCATATACACTGTGTGGTGAACACTCCAGCTGCAGCCATTCAGTCACACAATTGCTAACGCATATCTTATGTGCCTACTCTATACAGAAATGGGCACACAGACACACACACACACGCACACACACAAACACACACACACAAGTACTTGATCCATGGCTGAAGATGTTGGGTTCATCCTTCAGCCCCATATTCCCCCACTCTATGTCTCAAGTCCTCCCACACCCGCCTCTCATTTATAGAGAGCTGTAACAAGCAGCTACACTACTTGTAATTAATTTGACTCGCTTAATTAGCTTCATGGCTCTGTGTATTTAAAACATTACGTCATTTAGCCAGTATGAACGGCTTTGATAAACCCCAGCACATCATGTTTTAAAGCTTTGGAAAGTTAAAATGTCGAGGATCAGCCTGAGAAATGTCATCAAGGCTTCTCTGATGTTTCTTCACCTTCACTTTTGTTTCGGTTATTCAAAAGCTTGTAATTTCTAGGTCAAGTGTATCTAGACTGCTATGGACATTGCCTTTAGTGTGTGATTAACAAGTATATTAATTATTTTGTTGAGAGACGAGAGAATGGTGATGCTCTGTCAGAGCTTTAGAGTGGAGTGGTACAGTGAGACAAGGTACACAAGAAGAAGAGCTACTGTGATCAGTGTCCTACTACTGCTGGAAATACAGAAATATGCAGGTAATTAGAAAACAAACAACAACAAAAAAAAAATCAAATAAAAATGTAAAGGAATCAGCTTCTTATCTGTCTATATTTGGATGACTTATGGTTATTAATTATTAAACTGCTTACTACACAGTTTATTTAAAATTTGGCAATGTGCTCACTCATCGAGTTAGTGGATGACTGCTATGCACTAATATTGACCCAGTGCTGTGTTGAGCACAGACCTCCAGCACAGGCAGTCAGAAGACTTAACAACACAGCAAAACTAAGAAATGTCATCTAAGGTTGAAGAGTTTTGCCTCCGTAGGAAAAATAGTTACAGTAAACAGCCACCTTTTTTGATGTAGTACAAAAACAACCACGATTTTTTTAGATTATATTCTCTGCACAACAGAAAACATATGAATATGAATATAATTTAATGTATCTGTTACTAATTATATGAATTTTTGTATGTGAAGTGGTTAAGCTACACAACATCTTGCACATCTACCTGCACAGTCAACCAGACTCAAGCGGATCCATGATGTGAGAAATTACTTGTTCCACTAACTTATGTCATATCTCACAACAGATCCTGTGCCCTAGCATCACAATATGATTATTTTGGGTCAGTTTAATACAGTTGTACCCTTAGTGATACAAACACAGTGTCAAGGAAACTGTTATTTACTGCTAATTTGTTTTATATTACACATCTGTGTAAGTAGTAGATTGTGTGTTTATTTTTAAAGCCTTTCTAATTCATTGGCTGAAAGACTAAAAACACAAATGGCAGATCAAGGAAAATATTTTAAAAAACTATTCAGTTGATATAATGCATAATTTATGCTCAAACATATTTAGCAAAAATGATAAAACCGTTATTCTTCATATATAAAGTATGTCACTGAGAATAAGTAATGGGGTTAAAAAGATGATGGATTCAGACAGAAACAGCAGGAAGCAGCTAAAACACAGTGACCACACATCAATACCAACTGTACTATATGCACCAATCATCCCAGAGCAGGGAGACCTCATTAAGATAGGTTAAGGCAAACCACTAATGGCTCCTCTCAGTGCTAATAACACAGGGTCACCTGATATAACACACTTCTCTGTTCTGTTCAACCAGCTATTTATTATGCATTATTAACAACCTGATATCATGAAATCACTGCTATAATCACAGTGACGTTCAAATGGCCTGGGTTAAGACAGGCAACACTCAGCGTGTTAGCAGGTGATTTTTTTTTTTTTTTTATTATTATTTTTTATAGAGAAGGTGCTTCCTCCACCTGATGAATATTTCACTGCAAACTGAGTTACATGCAATGACAAATCATGTCAAGTTGTGTTGAAGTTTTTTTTTCTACAAGTTGTGTGCAGTATGAATTGCATCACAATGCGAATAATGTGCCACTCTTAAATTCTGCCCTACGTATGTAATAAGAAATGAGATGCATATGTATTTCTTGCATATATTTACTTTCACATATTCAGCCAACAATGTTTATTCAGTCACTTGTAATGAAAGCAGCAGCGAGATCATTTCAAATGTCGACATCCAAATATTATGAACAATAGAATAATATAGTACAGAAGAATAGAGCACAAAATATCTAGATGATAGATATAGTAAATATGTCAACAGAATATTTATGCAGAAAATAACAAAAGCCCAACTGTCTCCCAAGCCAATTCAGCTTATACTTTTCATCTTTATTTCAAACCCACACGTGCTATATTTGTTTGAATAAAGCAAAGGCTTGTCTCAAATGTGCTGGTTTCAGAATTCTTATTTCTGAGCCTACCAAACATTCAGAGGCCAAGGGCCAATACTCAGTAGTTTTTCCAGCATCTGTTTAGAATATGAAGCATGCTGTTAAATTACATGCAGGCCCTTTCTAGACTTTGGGAATCTTGCCTCGGTCATTGTTATGGGCAACGTTGCATTGCCAAGCAGGCAAGATGATGTGATTTAGCATAATTTGAATAATGCCATTCATGGAAATGTGCAAGGGTGATGAAATTTTAATGGAGCTTACGATAACACAACTGCTCCTCAATTACAATAGTTTTCCCCAAGACTCAGTACTGCATCGTAACATGGCTTATTTTATTACTGTACTATCAATGTTTTTATTGGACTCACTTAATTACAATAGATATCTCTATTGTTGCAGACTAAGACAAATCTGCAAAGCCTCTAGGTCCTCACTGAGAGCCTATTCTGCAAACTCATCCTGTTTGCTTACATTGGACACAGAGGGATACTATTATTTTATACTGCTGTTTAAGACCTGGCAATCATTTCAGCCATTGATGTTTGCATGGATGACTTCTATATTTAATATCAAAAGTCTGGATCCTAAAAAATTTAGATCATAAAAGGTGGGTTTGTGCTAAAGTTAAGAAATAGCCAGCTCCACAGTGTAAAATTCAAATATCTAAAAGGAATCAGGGCCAGGCCCCTGATAACAGGTCACATGTAAAAACTACTTAGGTTGAACAATTGACCCATAAAAGGCTGTTCTCATTTTAACATTATGTACTCACACATTCACAAAATATGTCCAAAGACCATCGGCCATGTTTTTAAAGATCGGATTTTATAGTGAGTGTAATTTGCAGAACTTGTTCTCAACATCTATTGCAGATACGGGATTATGGTCGAATTACATAACAGGGTACTTTCATCCAAGCAGTTTTATTGGTCTAAGACATTTTCAAGCAGCGCAGATCATACCCATAAAGCAGGACAAGCGGGACTTTATTACTATACTGTCTCTTGTCATAACCAGGGAAATAGGCAATGATATTTACTATTTTCACTTTTAAGATGGTACGGGTGCATTATAGTCACTGCCTTATGCAGTCAGTGGGCAGGTTTGGAAGATTTATCGTCAAAAAGGTCACCCAAATGTTTATGGAAGGCAATGATGTAAACTTTTTTATTAAGGCCACACATTAAGGCTAAAACTTGGCAGCAGTATTAGATGTTATGATTATGTTATCAACAATTATCCTCATCCGATGTCTTAACTAGCTCCTGCAGTCTCACAGAGTCCGTATCTCTTCGTCTTTTGCCTGTGGGTGTGTGGCAGTGAAAATGTAATGCTAAATGTTTGGCAACCAGCTCTCGTGTTTAACTCCATCATCTGTCCAATCAGGGGACATGGACCATGAAACCTCGTCTTCTCCTTTTGCCCTCACGTGCTTTGAGATTACAACACCAATTAGACTGCAGTTTCCTGACATTCTCCCATCAAAGCTGTGAAGCGGATGGTTTTTATTTTTCACTTCAAAGGGTATTATTCTTTTGTTTCTCCTTTCAAATCAACATCAACCCCGAGGATGTGTGTGTTTTCTCTCTCATTTTCTCTTTTCTACACAGAGTCAAAATCTTCTCTGAACCCAGCCATAATGGAAATGGCAAAGCAAACCAAAGACGACAAGGAGAGCGTTCCCAGTAGTACTCCAGAGATATCAAATTGTTTATTGTCTTTCATTCATCTCTCTTTTTCTTCCTGTGTATCAGTGTTTAATATTCTGACACAATGTGTGAGAAGTGGAAAAATCTAAAGGCACCAGCCTGGTAGTTTTATATGGGGAGTAGCACCACAGCTATGTACTAGGAGCAAATGTTTAAAAATGCATGATACATATGCATTATGGATAATAATGTTTTAAATATAAGATCTCCTTCAAGACTTTTTTTTTTTTTCTCTATGGTCTTGGTTTATCAGGAGTGATTGATCTCAGTTGGATTCTGCATTAAAATACCAGTAAAGAAAATAAGCAGGCGCACAGATAAAATAATCCAAACACGACACAAAATAAGCGTGTTCTCGCAAGATAGTTGTGATGAGTATGCAAACTCTGCTGACTTCCTGTCACATCTCCCAGATTACTGCTGATGAGTTTGCATATAACTGCTCCCCCTGTGTAAAAAGACATTTTAACTATGAAGACAACTATGCATAAATACATGCTAAGTGTTCAGGGAACTATAAAGCTCACCCAGCTATCTCTCAACTTGCTTTGCATTCTGCCTTTTATTTGAAGACTTCTTAAAGGGACGCGCACAAGTATTGGATTGATCTTTTTTGTGTATGAGTGTGTAAGCACTCTGTATGGGCTGTAGGTGTGTATGCTGGATTTTTCAATTATGTCCTTATGGGGCATAGATTTCCTCATGGGAACCACAACAACAACAAAAAGTGAAAAATCCTTAGTACTGATATTTTGGTGGGTTTGACATTTTTAAAGTATAACCTGTAGGTTTCATCAGGAAACTCCAGCTTTCTCCCAGTGAAGTCCAAAGACATGCAGGTTAGATTAACTGGTGATTCTATTTGAATGTGAATGGCTGTCTGCCTCGATGTGTCGGCCCTCTCGTGGACTGGCAGTCTGTTCAGGACGCACCACGCCTCTTGCCCAGTGTCAACCCAAACAAGATCCTCAAGGATAATTGAGTATAGCTGATGGAAGGATGGACTGATGGAATTTCTTGATCTAGTTTTAAATCTTTTTTTTAACTTGTTTTATTTTTCTCTGAAGCTTTTGAGACTTTAAAATTTAAGGTTTTCAGAACTTTGCTTTCATTTTAAGAAGGAATATCAACTAAAAAACCCAGTCTAACAAAAAATTCTTCATGTTTGAAAGCTGAGTGCCACTAGTCTTTGAAGCTTAGTGACCATCTAATGAAAGTATTAAAAAAAAGTTTAATCAAAAGGTACTCTGTAAACAGTATTGAAGCAATTACCCACAATCCTAGAGTCCATTTCAAAGTGTTCAATTACACCGAAGAAGAAGCTCTAGGTTTTTGCCCTCACTGGTATAATCATATTTTTAAGATAATGGGTGCTTCTCTGAAATTGTTAAGGCCAGTCCATACAAGTGTTTTCAAAAAAAAAAAAAAAATCAGGCCAATTTAATATAAAACCTGCATGCGGTTAAAGTCACTGCCCTGGTGTATTCATTAAGGAAGTCTGTAATTACTGTACCATCCTTTATCCCTCCATCACATCATGGTTTAGTGGTGATGATTCACCTTCCAATAACAACCAACTCCATGTGGTTCTCATTCCAATGCTAACATATGCTTTGTGTGTCCATCCATTAAACTAAAATCATACTACTTCCTGCATTACCAATGATTAATACACAAATCAAGTTGCAGATTTCGTGGAAAGAGCTGTCACCACTTCCCCTTAAGTCTAGAGCCATCGCCGTTCACGGCCCACCACAGCTGCATCTGTTGGACAGATCAAACTTCCCTCGACCATCCAGCAGCCAGCTTCATTTCATTAACTAACACGGCTGTCGAGTAAACTCTAGGTTAAATTAAGAGGCTGTGCCATCTATCCTTGACACCCAACTAGTAGAGGGTGTCATTGCTGACAGCTCCTATACTAGATGACAAAATGATGAGCCAGTAGTGGGAAGAGTGGGCAGAGTGTGCTGTGTCGCTATATGACCTCTGGTTTGAAAATACATCACAAAAACATGTTATTTTCTTCCCCACTTCTAAGTTAGATACATGCTGAAAATGCAAATGTTAGTACAGGAATGACTTTGTATTTAGTTCAGTTTTAGCTTAATTACTGTAAAGTCGCTGATTAATTTTCTGATTAATTGACTAATTATCAAAACTTGAAAGATGGCTCCAGCTGTTAAGACAATTTTAATTTCCAAAAATTGTTATAAAAAGTGTCCTGATTTACTGACTGTACCAAAAAAAAAATCCAACCTATAAACTACTAGCATTTACTCACTAGATTCAATCAGAAAGAGAGCAGTGACTTTCTTCTTTCAATCACAAGTCTCTACCTACCACTTAATTTTCCTGAATGTCTTGACCTTTATAGATACAAGTTCAAAACTAAACTTCAATTTCAAAATATACATATTAATAGCAATCCTAAGGTCAAAAATGGATAATGTTTCAGCAGAAAACCTGCAGTGACATTAAAGTAAAACACAATTTTGAAGGGGAGGATAGGATATAAACTAAAGGAAGTCAAAGGTTAAAGAATGTTTTCCTTTCTGAAAATCTAAGAATTGTATAATTTGTAATGGAAATATACACACTATATATTGTCCTTGCAGCAATGCTTTTCATTTTTTAATCAGACTTGTCCCTGTCATTTTTTTTTCAATCCTTTATATATGACTTTTTTTTCTTGAGTTGTGAGACAAACTATTAAAACCTTTATTGCTCTAAATCCTTCAACTCTTTGAACTCCACTGTAAGGATCAAATAATATTCTATCAAAGGATATTTGGTTATTGTACATTTTGATCATGGTGGTGGAGATAGCAGTGAAATGTGCCGCTTCAAAGATTGAAGAGTTCAGTTGGTTTAAGATCTGAATCTAGTGAGCTAATTCAAACTGTTTTCATACTCATTAAATGAGTCAGTGACTTCTCGTGTCTTGTGTAGACTCTGTATCTGCAGTGATGTTCTTTTGCTCAACTATTCAGGTCTGACCTTTTATTTGTGACCCATGTCTGCATGTTTTAAGGCTAGTTATTTAAATGAGAAGGCTTCTGCAATCATTTAGTAGAACATCACAGACATTCTTTGGAAATGTCTCAGACAATGTTATTTCTAGGAATGAATATTGGAAAATTATTGCCTATCCCTAATGCTTATTAGCTATTTCTATCCACATTTGGATATCTTCTGATTTTGTTATTTGGCTGCCAACCAGACCTTATTTGTATATCTCTAAAGCTATCAGATTTGAAATTCCTAAGTATTTTATGTAGCACCACATTAGACACTTTTGAGACTGATTTTTCTGAAAGGCAACAACACCTCGGTCAAACTGATAAGATAAAGCAAGCAATGTTAATAATTAACTGAAATGGCTGCCAAATCTATGGTACCCAGAGTTTCCATAAAAGGCAGATTAAATAATTTAGAATTCTGAAAACCTTTTCTGCAGTGTTACAAAATGATGTCAATTGCAATTTTTGCAACAGTTCAACCAATTATGTCTGTTAGTAGCACTCAGATAGAAATACTTCCAGAGATATCTGTTCTGAAAACACTGTGCTCCTGGGACACGTGGCACATGGTGGGGGACTCGAGTCTTGCTGAGTGTTGAAAGTTCCCCCTTGTTAGTAAATGCAAGGGTCCTGGGTCCCTCTCCCTAATGGTGTGGCGTCACTGCTGGGAGTACAAAAGCAGCACCTTGAATACCAACGGGATGCTGCTGGGTCCTTGAAAGAACACAACTAACAACAGACAAACACCGCCAATTAGTAGAGGGCCCCTACTCATCAGCCATGTGTTCACATCTGATTAACGAAACATATTCACTGCATCAGGTCCAGACAAACACAAAACCTTTCTCTTTGGCACTTGGTTTTCTCCTCATATCCTTATTTATGTCAATTAAATAGACTTTATTATGATGCTAACTGTGAGACCACTCTGAGCAGTGTTGTGGATGGGAGAGGGGACAAAAGCAGTTACTGTATTGCACCTTTGTTTCCTTCCATAAGAGGTTTCTACCAGAAGGCCTGAACAAAAATCATGCGCCTGCTTTGGCCTTCTTGAACACATTCTGAAGAGGGCAGGAACTGAGAATCGACCAGTTTTTAATGGCTGCATACGCTTGTCTTGAGTGGCTTGTGTAAAGTGTGCGAGTGAATAAAAGTCTCTTGTGCTGCTCAGAGGTGTGGCATTGTACTGCTGGAGGCAGCTGCCTCTCCATATCCAGGAAACATCACCTGGCAAGCAGATTAACACAGGATCCTCTTTCTTTCAGACAGTATTTCACATCATTTAACATTATTGCAAGTTTCTTTTACTGGAACATCTCATCTTTAAGATTAGGAAACAGCATTTTATTTGCAATGATGAAGTGAGCCCAGTGCATACACCTGCTTAAGCTACAGTTTTCCTGCCAGTCCCTGGAAACATTGTCAAACGTTCATATTTCTTCAGTCAATTATTTAATGCTTCTGGTATGCAGGAAAATGGTCCAATAATTTGGTGGCTCAGTACAAGCTGTGGAGACTGCGGCATCATTATGGTTTAGACATAACCACCCTTCTACAAACCTGGCACAGTAGTTGAATTCCAAGCCTAATGGTCATCTAACAAATGTTTAGATCCATTTACACCTTGTATTAATGCATGTTTTTGTAATCTCACGCCCAGATTGGAATCTCAATCTTTCAGTTTCGGATGACATTATACAGATAAGTAAGGCAAGGTTGGTGAAGCAATGCCCTACATCATTTGTTTTTGAAAACACGTTATATAAGGGGAGACTACTTTGCTACTGCAACTTCTTATATGTAGCAGGAACAAGCAGGGTCAACTTTTTTCTAAAGAATGTGAGAATGTGTGTGGACAGCCAAGATTCAATTACAGTGTGAGCTAGAGCTCCTCCAGATGTGGTCTCCAGATGTGTTCTCTTTCCAATGACAATACACTCTGCTGGCACTGATGTCTTACATTAACATCATTGTCATCTTTCTAATCCAAACAGGATAGGCAGATACAGTAAATTCAACTAACTTAAACAAAACTAACAGGAAAGTCAGACAGATGACAAAGAAGCACAGTCTGTACAAATGTACAGCCGTCTGATAGGGTCTAATCAGGCAAAAGAAGTAAAAACTCCTGTTAGAGGTTTGTGGGGCCACAGTATAACTTAGTCATAATAAGTAATTAGGGCAAAACCTGAATTTCACTTTGAGGATTAATAAAGTTTATCTCATTTCATCTCATCATCTCGACTACTGATAACCAACCACAGGAAATATGTTTTGCAATCTGAGATCAAGGTCTCAACTTAAATAAATTATAATTAGTCCATACTCAGAACCACTTGTGGTGCAAATGAAAAGAGCTGACTACTGATCATGAAAAATCATGATGCAGACTGCTACTGGACGCAGCCTTTTCTGTGGATTTGCATGGTGACATTACTGTACCCACTATGCGATTTTATCTGTGTTGGTGTCAGTATGTCCTTGTGTTTACTGCCTTTGCCCAGCACATTTGTGGTTATCATGATGCTTTGTTTTCACAGGCTGCGTCACATCTTAGCCACGGTATATCAGTTCTTATGCCATTTAGCTGTGTCACAACTACCTATTTGTGTGGAAGTGAGAGATGATGTTGTGGGAGGAGGTTGGGGGGGGGCACTCATTGACAGTCTTGTAGTTCATAAAGAGCAATTAGCTCAATCTCGCTTAGCTAATTAAAGAAGACGAATGATGACAAGAGGGAAAAAACAGTGAATAATTCTGTATTGGGGCTTGAAGAGAAGATACATTCTGAAAACCAGAAGTTTTAAATGACTCTGTTACGATAAACAAACTGAATGAAAAACATGTTGGTGTGTCAACATTACCAATGTTATAAAAAATCATTGCTAATAATAACTTAACGTAGCATGAAGGCTTTACAAAACACAAATGTGAAAAGCAGACATTAACAGGTAATGTATTATTAGCAACTTTCCAAGAAGTTATACAGAAAGCTGTCCCTTGAGTTTCTTCTAAGACTGCAACCAGAAGAATTTTCATTGTCCATTAATAGCCAGATTGGTTTCTCAATCTATTAATCAATTAATGAACTAATAATTTTACCTTTAATTTGTTTTAGATAGGAAGGATGTCTTTAAACAGCACACTATACAAGATACTGTAGAAACTGTTTGAGATTCAACATGATTTAGAAATTTAACAAATCTGACAAGACATGAAGTTGTTACATAATAAGCAAAGGTGATCACAACTTTATTTATGATTATGTTTACTTCCTATGTGCCCTGAGATCATCTGCAGGTACACACAAGTAACACAATGACAGATGACATTCTGTCACATACGGTATCTTATTGTTAGTGATCGTGATAACTACAGCACAATGATGCAAATCTATCATCACAAAATGAGCTCTGTGGTTCATTTGACCTTGTTGTTTTGTATTACAGGTGCTCCTACTGCATTGCACTAATCTGATGAAATGTGTTTAATATTGTTTGTACTAAAGGCAGCGGCTTTATTGCAGGCGAATCTAGCAGAAGGCATGGCATAAGAATGCTGACAGGAATATTAAGTGAGGTAGCCTGAGCAATATAGAATATAAATGAGGTTATTTTACACTGCAGAGCACTGGAAACCGACGCACAGACTTCTTTCTTTGTAATAAATCATTCCCATTCAGACAGCCTCTACTCTTAGGGCATTGTTTAATACTATCTGCAATAGAGGGGAGAAAAATTGGTTTACATTGCAAAAAAGGTGCTGTGGTTGGAATGCATGATATGATGATGAAAGATAGAATATACTTGACTTATTGATGATAATGAACTTGCAGATAGGAGAATGTTGCATGGAGGGTGTCATGTGGGAGTAATATTAAGAGGGGGAACTGGAGAGAAATCCCAAGTAAGCAGTAAATGTAGCAGAGTAAGATTTTCTGAAATAGCATTTTAGTCCCTACCCACTCCTTTCAATAGAACATAAAAATGCAATTTATGTCTATACCCCAGCCCACAATACTGCTTGTGCCATGGTGAGATAAATATTTTGTCAGAGATGCCGAGGGCTAAAGATGAAGTGACAATTACTCCCCTCAAGAAACACTTGCTTGTATGCTGTTGTAGCTATTGTAGCAGAAACAGCCTTCAGTGGATTACTTTTCCTCTGATTTGCAGATACAAAAGGACTGGTGTTGTGTCAAGTACATTAAGCGTTTATACAAAGCATTCTAGCTATTTTGCTCAAATTGAGAGCTGTGATTGAAAGTAATAATCCTTTTACTATGGCTTCTCTATGGCAAGATCCAAGATCTACAAAAAAAAAGGGAGTGCACCAGGGGAAGGAAAACAGTGCTTTTGCCCTCCTGCCTGCGTTCATCAGCACTCTGAGAACTCAGTGACTTTGAGAATTTTACCTCCACGTCAAATGTGTTGCAGCAATCCCAAAATGAGAGCACCATGCCAAAGCTATTCTGAGTAGAACAGTTATATAAGTGAGACAGCTACAAAGCACAGAGGTGAACACTTCAAAAGGTGAATTTAAGAACTATTCACATTTATTGCATTACCCATATGTGACAGTGGCTTGATGAACAGAGCAGTGTGGAATGTCATCTTACCGTCTCTACTGACACGGTACTCTAGATGGCTGAACACGCAAATTGTACAATGTGACTTTTGAGATTACCTGAAGCAAATTAGATTTTATTGACATTATATATTATTAACAGCCATCTTTTCATCTATAGCCCTGAACCTGTAGGAAACAGTTACGATTTGATTGACAGAGAAGGTGTGTGAGCTGAATAGTGGAGAGTGTGATACCTGTAATTCTTTTAGGAGTTGAGATTCACACCTTTCTATAGTGGGAAATGAAAGGCTTCAAGGGGCCCTTCGAATAGGAACCAGAATCATTAGGATTTACAAAACCCAGGTGTCAGGGTTTGGTGGCTCATTATTATCCTGTTGTTGCCTCTTCCCATATCTCCTCCTGCACAGTGTTGCCCTCCTACATCAGCGTGTTCAGAGATAAGAAGGCGCTGCGGTCTTCTCCGATCAGATACACAATCAGGATACTTGGTTAAAGATTGGACTATATGCAGCAGTGTACATGCTCAGTGGATGAAATGATTTTGTAGGCTGGGGTGATTCTAGCTGCTTTTATTACATCATTATCTCTGTAGAGATACTTTAGAGCTCTGCTTTTTCATATACATAGTGAATATTGTAAAAAAGAATAACCTGGTCCTTTACAACCATCCCATACCCAGCAAAATCACCAGTGTTAAATCAACACTAAAATCTGCTTATATCTGAACAGTATAAATATGTAAACACTTTTTTCTCTCAGAGTCACATCATTGGTAAAATTGATGCAAAATTGACTCACCATCACTGATAGTAAACATCTAGATAACAGACAGTATCAACACACACACATGCGTGCTAATGGTTAACCTACTGCTACTAACCCAGTTTCTTGATCCTTTGTTTTTACATGACGGATCAACTGAGAAAATAAAAAGCTATCGACTTACTATCAGACTCTTTCCTAGACTGTAAAAGCGCCTGCACATCTTGTGTAATGGCAATGTAGCAATGTGACAACAGGCAGCACTACTAAGTTCATAAAACCGCTATGGAATTGGAATTCAATTACTAGTTTAACTGTTCTTGATATGTCTTAAAAAGCACAGATTTATTAAAACAGGAAACAATGCCAATTTGCTATGGTTTGCATCATTTTTATACTATAAAAAACTGATTAGTGATACGACAGAGAAGATCTTGCAAGCAGTTGCACCAAATCACAAGGAACAAAACAATGACAGCGTACTGTAGAGTGAAATCTAATTCCTCAATATATAAACAATAAAACACCTTTAAAGTCTTCTGTTTCTTTCAGTTTAAAATTCCCCCATAATCAATATGAATTTGCTCCATTTCTCATGACAGGCAAAGCTTTGGTGCAATATATGACTATATCTCTTGCTGTGGGAGCAAAACCCCTAATTTAGTCTGCAATAAAACCAAGGGGCTTAGAGAAACTGATTCTTTCCAGAACATTAATCATAAAATTTTAATGGATATCAAATATTTAATACAGTAGAATGTACAACTTGTATTACTATGGCTTTCTCCAAATCAATCATGCAGAGGAAAATCCATAATTAAAATTATGCTAGCAAGGGCAAATCATTAAGATTTCTATTCGCATTCATGCTTCAGGAGAATGAAATATATACCCTGCAAGAGATGTATAGGCTATTAGAAGCAGAAATAAATTATTACTGTCTCTTATTAAAATGGGTGCTTGATTATATTACAAAAATAAACGTGATAAGTCTTGTGTAACTAAATCTTAAAATACAGCTTCTGGTCCAATGAAAACTGTGAAATAAATTACAGTAAAAAGGCATCCAGTGATATCAAATGTCTT
Organism: Mastacembelus armatus; assembly: GCF_900324485.2. Lineage (NCBI taxonomy): Eukaryota > Metazoa > Chordata > Actinopteri > Synbranchiformes > Mastacembelidae > Mastacembelus > Mastacembelus armatus. Next base: position 21,837,834 of record NC_046635.1, read on the forward strand.
GACCAGTGGAATATTGTGTTTAATAGAACATTTACTGCAACTATTTGCAAGCTTATTAACAGTATCTTTATTGTTCAAAAAAGCCTGCGTGCCCAATATGTGGTGTCTATATGCACACAAACATCCAGTTAAGAGGAAGCAGCTCTGTGGATCCAATATGTTATATGTACAGGCATGGCTGGCTTGTACCCTTGCATTAAAAAAAAAGTTGCAACTTACAAAAGTAACTGGTATCCTAAATTGTTTATGCCTTATTTAAGAAAGAGGCCCTTAATTTTCAACAGAACACATAATTCCAGGTAACTTTTAATACAAGAAATAAAATGGTGTGAACAAGAAACTCCTCTGGATTACAACTGTGAGCCATAGATCAGGGGAAATGTTTAAAACCAGTTCTAAAGCACAGTGGCAGTGATGATAAAGTCTGGAATGACCAAGAATCTTCCCAGAGTTGGCTGTCCACCAAAACTCAATAACCAGTAACAAAGGGCCTTGGTCAGGAAGGTGACCAAGAACCCACCGTTCGCTCTGATTAAGCTTTAAAAGTTCCCTTTAGAGAAGGGAGAACCTGCCGGAAGGGTGAACATCTCTGTATCACTCAGGTCTTTATGGCAGACAAAAGCCACTCTTGAGTAAGAGACATATGACAGCCCACTTGGAGTTCACCAAACAGCTTTTAAAGGACTCCACCCTTTAAGCTATCCTTCTGCTCAATCTGGGGTCAATTTTCCTCCAAGGAGGTTGGCTATGGCCCATTCTTTGTAATTTCTGGCAACCCTCTTTTCTTTCTCTTATCCATTTTCAATGTGGTGCACAAAGAATATTTTTCTCCAGAACTGGCCGGTACCTTTCGCCAAAAAAAAAAGTCTCTCCACGCCCTGTGTATACAGCAGCAGCAGTCGGCTGCTGGTTCAAATTACAAAGCTGGGTGATAATTAGAAAGTAATTTAAGTGCCAAAGAGCAAAGATGTTTGTACACACCAGAAGATTGTTAGATGAGAAGTAAGTACAGTGAGTTTGTAAACATCTCCCCCTCTGGCACTGTGATATGGACTGAGGCCATTCTCTTTTGGAGGAATTCCTCCATTCATCCACACATACCTCCCCCCTCTTTCTTAGCAGCTCTAGTTACTCTTTGATCTGCTTATGTTCTCTTGAAAGGCTGAAACGCTTCAAACAGAAAGGGCCATGAGTTGAGCGTGACTTTCATATGAGTAGCCATTTTTCCTGCCATTGCATCGATTAGATTAAATTGGTCGATACTCTTAAATTATGTATCATATCTTGTTTCGCTGTTTTGGGCTCTGAGCATCGGTTGGATCTTCATGAGTTAAGAGGAGAGGTGCTTTTCACTTTAATGACTGTGGACAAACCTCTCAGAGCATATAGTACAGTATAGAAAATATGAATTATGGATAAGGAGTACAAAGGGTTTGTATAGAAAGCACCTGATCAGATTATCAAACCAACAGATGCATGTTTGACCATCAGCTTAGAAGAGACCCTTAAAATTCTGAGAGACTTTCTACCAGGGGTGTTTTTAGCGACTGAAATGATCAGTTATGTTTTCTAGGCATGATAGGCACTGGTTCACCTACATACATAAATAATACATAACAATAAATAATAGAATAAAAACTGTTACTATCTAAAATGAGTTTGTTTACATTTTCTCTGGCGCTGTCCACTCAGTCTGCATATCGTTGTTGGCTATCTAGTAGTTAAAAAAAGAACATGAGCAGCTATGACAATCCGTTTTAACATTAAATAGATTTCATTTAAATATCCATAAATACATTTTAATTAGATCTATAGACACCCTAACCTTTTTGTTAAAACTGCGCCCAAGAAGTTATATCTGTAATAGTTTTAACTTTTGTTTCCTACACAGTTTAATGTGCTAGCTTTTCCATTTACCTTAATTTTTCTTCTTGAAATATCCAAAGAAGGCTAGACTGGGTATTCCCACCGGGACGTTTCATGCTTCCACGGATGCAATGTGCGCAACTTCCTCCTGCTTCATCCTTCGTGTGCATCGCTAAATTACTTCCCCTTTCTCCGATCCTGAAATTAGTTCCACTTTACTCCAGAATCAGTCACTGGCCTTACACTAAACTTAGTGTTAGTGTGGGAAAAAACCTTCAGTGATTTTAGTTTAGTTATATGTATGGCTATGCTCTGATGTAAACAGTTCACTGTTGATGGCATTTTCACAGCGCCCTCTTGCCTTGGAGAACTGCTGTATGATATTCCTCCATCATGAAAATATTATCTATACTATATTAACACAGATGGATACAGGCAGCCTGACACAGAGTAATGCTTAGTGTGGTTTCTTTAAAGACCCCCTGAAGCGCAAATCAGAGCTGAGGTCATAAGCTGTGGTTGTGATAAAAAGGAAATATGAGAGTGAGCTGTAAGCCAAACTGTAGAAAGGTCCATCTCATAAGTGGCAAAGCAACAGTAGTATTTCTGGATGTAGCAATAAAAACAAACAGCTAGGAAATATAGTTGTGTTGTACTTTTTTTATGAAAATATTACACTCATATACTACAATTACTGCCCCTTACTAATGTTAGACTTGTGACATAGCTTGAATGTAAACCTAATGGTGAAATGAGGGGATACTATGAGAGAACGTAACTGTCTCTGTTAATGATTTCTGCCACATATACTATATTTTTTGTCTCCGTTTAAATTGGCCGAGGCATTTTGTGATTGGCTTTTAATCTGCTCATTCACACATTTTGAACAAATGTCATTTTTTGAACGTGCTTTCTGTTTCTTTTTATTTAAATCTTATTGAAAGAAGGACACTGCTGACTGATGCAGAGCTATAACTGCATGCACTGCAAAGTATTGTGCAAGGACTGCCACAGCTTATTTTCGCTGCACATTACACCAGGATTTCTGAAAATGCACAGTGCAGATTGTTTTGTAATAACAACAACGCAATATATATTTAATAAGAAACTTGAATGCATTGACAAACAACTCATCTGTGACAAATTAGCAATGACAACTGCACTACTATACGAATGAAAAATTGCATGACCTGTTATTACTACGACAGCCTGACATCACAGGACAGATACTTTTGGATTTCAACCAAAATATACTGTGGCTGATTTCATAATATATTGATTTTATGTCTGGCACCATCAGTAAGAGTAAAAAGACTTGTGTGAGGTGCACCAACCATCTGTCAGTCAGATGAAAAAGAGGACAGCAGATCACAAGTAAACTCTCTGTGTAAAAAGCACTCAGTGAACTGAGTGTAACAGATTAGTAGGAATTTTTGATTAAACTTCATATTTCTGAACAGATAATTCATACAGTGTCATGTAATTCCTTTATTTCCTATATTATATCCTACATCTGCATTTTGACTTTGTGTTCTACATCGTATACTTGTGAATTCTCCTTGAGGTGCAAAACTACTGATAACAACAATAATATCTACATTCAAGCTGGAATTTAAATGTGAACTGGTAATTTGACAGAGGTAAATCAAAATAGCCTGGAATGCCTATTTTTTCTGTCCTAAATAGACTGGCATTAACTATAGTTTCTAGAAACTATTGATTTTGCTTTAAAATCATATAAAAATACTCAACAAAACAGACACCGGAATAAAACAATTGACAATTAGATATACAAACAGAATACAGTGTAAAGAGATGTGCCAAAATGGCTATTGAAGCCTCTTTCTAGAATTAATAGTTATGTAGAGCATTTAAAATTTCATATCTGAGCCTAGATGCACAGCATGGGATAATTCTGTTGGAAATATCTATATAGTAGTATACTACTATACAACATTACTGACTACATAGTCAGTAATGTTGTAAACTGATTATTTCTTCAGTAAAGCTACAGCAGAACCAAATAGGTTTATTGATTGAATTTAATGATATGTTCTGCTACCAATCAAAACAAACTGAGAATGCAATAAGTCTAGAACAGTAATTATTTAATTAAATCAATTAAGCTTGTGCAACAGGTTAATGGCTATTTTTACTACCTCAAGTTACGTTTGTGAAGAAAAATGTTAACATGGGGGGGTGTACTGTTGCAGCAATCCTGTGTGATTTTTTTTTTTTTTTTACTTCCAGGCAGTCTTCCCAGAAGACAGCATAGTCAGATCAAATCCGCAGAGTGTGAGAAACCTGTCTCACAATCAGCCAGGTAGCAGACCTTTTTATGTGCCTTCCAGCAGTTAAAATAAGAGCAGAACCTTTTTGGAACATTATCCTCTTGGGCATACAGCTAAAGTGCAGCAGTCATTCAGCTAAATGTAGAAGAAGTGATCTCTGTAGTGATGCTATCACCATAATAATCAAGTTGCTCTCAGCCATCATCACAAGTAAGTTATAGTGAAGCAGTTTCACAGTATGGCAGTGTATTATAGCAGATGGTATAATACCAATCTATATGCATATAAAAATACTGTATATTTCAGGATAACAATACACCTCATTCGGGTAAAACAGGATGAGGAGCAAGAGATTTACGGTAGGCTCTCAGAGCTTTATAAAGTGCTATGTTCATAGAGTTCATTGTGAAGGTGGAAAAGTGTCCAGAGAGTGGTGGGAAGCTCAGTGATGCAGCTGCAGTGCTTTACTGATTCACCCTACACTCCTAAATCATTCATAGATGTTTACTCGCTACTGTATGCAGCAAATGTGCTTTGGCATTGCTGTTTAGATGGCCAGCATCAGCCACGGCAGAGCACACCTTCTACGGTAACATGACTCCAAACTTCAGAGCTGCATTAATAATGAAAGGTTACAAACAGGAGGTTAAGGTCCCCCTGATGCATGGGCAGTGAACTGGGTCCATCACAGAGTACTTCATAAAGACTGCTCCATGTCACAGATCCCCTGTCTGTTCGACCTCAAAGTACACAACCTTTTGACTTTGCAGCTAACATATAGGGCACCAGTATAGTAAGCAGAGATTCTACAATGATCACTCATAGGTGACATGCCTAATAGTCCCTCCAGTCTACCACTTTAACCTGACATGTTCAATAAATTCCTATATAGATACTGATGATGGATTTGAAATCAGAATTACAGACTTGTGCCGACATGCCACACCAACATGTACTTCATATTTGGTAGCTTAAAGTACACTGCGCCTATATCCACCGGTGTTACAGAAATAGGACTTTAGACAAATGGAATAAGGTACCTGCAGTCTTTCATGATAGCTTTCCCTAGTGACCAGATTTCATCTCCTTAAAAGGAGCCATTAACTCCTAGTGACAGAGAAATGAATTCGCTCTGTGGTGAGAACAGCTTCTCATTGGCAATCATTAGTTTAGCACTCCATAATCACCCCTTCGTGCTGTGTGTTCATCAGTAGGCCTGCTCTGCTGGTGCTAAAGGAAAGTGAGGCCACTATCATCAAGGGCAGGATGTGAAAATTGCTCCATAAAACAAAAGTAATACCCAATAAAATAAGAAAGCAACTGACACTTACAACATAAAACTGAAAGATTACCATGGAAGTACATGGTAAACATGCAGTTATTCCTCAGCTGTAATCCAAATTGCAACCTTGTGGTGCTGCTTTACCCTAAGCCTAAGAGGTCTCATTTGTATATTAAGATGAGGAATGATGCTCATAGAAATGTTATTTAATAAAAAACATTTTCTTGTTAAGGGTCTATGATAGCAGTAGGGGAATAATTTAAAAAGGCTGCTAAGATTAGAAAAAGAGCCATGTGGTGCTTGTGTCTTTAAAGGTTCTGTGGGAACAGGAACAATCTGTCTTCATTGAAGCTCTGACTTGATGAGGCAACCTGAAAGGTAATTAAGTTTGATATGTTGCCTGTGCTCCTCAGCCCACGCTTTGTGAGTGTAACAAGCTCCAACAGCAAAAAGCAATGTTGAAGTTATGACCTGTCATCTTATATTTTCTGCCCCTTGTGATTTTTCACTGTCACAGGAACCAATTTATAAATTCAATTTGAACCAGACATAATCTAACATTAAAATTTCCTTCCACTCGGAATCTGAGTACTGACAAATGCTAAGATGGTTTCATGTATGAACTGATATGAAGACAGAACACAAATAAAACATTTCTTTTTACTCAAAATGCAAAGATTAACAGCAGACACAATCTAAATACAAATATTTCCATATACAGTGGGTACGGAAAGTATTCAGACCCCTTTAAAATTTTCACTCTTTGTGTCATTGCAGCCATTTGCCAAAATCAAAAAAGTTCATTTTATTTCTCATTAATGTACACTCAGCACCCCATCTTGACAGAAAAAAACAGAAATGTAGAAATTTTTGCAAATTTATTAAAAAAGAAAAACTGAAATATCACATGGTCATAAGTATTCAGACCCTTTGCAGTGACACTCATATTTAACTCACATGCTGTCCATTTCTTCTGATCCTCCTTGAGATGGTTCTGCTCCTTCATTGGAGTCCAGCTGTGTTTAATTAAACTGATTGGACTTGATTAGGAAAGGCACACACCTGTCTATATAAGACCTTACAGCTCACAGTGCATGTCAGAGCAAATGAGAATCATGAGGTCGAAGGAACTGCCCAAGGAGCTCAGAGACAGAACTGTGGCAAGGCACAGATCTGGCCAAGGTTACAAAAGAATTTCTGCAGCACTCAAGGTTCCTAAGAGCACAGTGGCCTCCATAATCCTCAAATGGAAAAGGTTTGGGACGACCAGAACTCTTCCTAGACCTGGCCGTCCAGCCAAACTGAGCAATCGTGGGAGAAGAGCCTTGGTGAGAGAGGTAAAGAATAACCCAAAGATCACTGTGGCTGAGCTCCAGAGATGCAGTAGGGAGATGGGAGAAAGTTCCACAAAGTCAACTATCACTGCAGCCCTCCACCAGTCGGGGCTTTATGGCAGAGTGGCCCGACGGAAGCCTCTCCTCAGTGCAAGACACATGAAAGCCTGCATAGAGTTTGCCAAAAAACACATGAAGGACTCCCAGACCATGAGAAATAAGATTCTCTGGTCTGATGAGATCAAGATTGAACTTTTTGGCGTTAATTCTAAGCGGTATGTGTGGAGAAAACCAGGCACTGCTCATCACCTGCCCAATACAATCCCTAGAGTGAAACATGGTGGTGGGAGCATCATGTTGTGGGGGTGTTTTTCAGCTGCAGGGACAGGACGACTGGTTGCAATTGAAGGAAAGATGAATGTGGCCAAGTACAGAGATATCCTGGAAGAAAACCTCTTCCAGAGTGCTCAGGACCTCAGACTGGGCCGAAGGTTCACCTTTCAACAGGACAATGACCCTAAGCACACAGCTAAAATAACAAAGGAGTGGCTTCGGAACAACTCTGTGACCGTTCTTGACTGGCCCAGCCAGAGCCCTGACCTAAACCCAATTGAGCATCTCTGGAGAGACCTGAAAATGGCTGTCCACCAACGTTCTCCATCCAACCTGACAGAACTGGAGAGGATCTGGAAGGAAGAATGGCAGAGGACCCCCAAATCCAGGTGTGAAAAACTTGTTGCATCATTCCCAAGAAGACTCATGGCTGTACTAGCTCAAAAGGGTGCTTCTACTCAATACTGAGCACAGGGTCTGAATACTTATGACCATGTGATATTTCAGTTTTTCTTTTTTAATAAATTTGCAAAAATTTCTACATTTCTGTTTTTTTCTGTCAAGATGGGGTGCTGAGTGTACATTAATGAGAAATAAAATGAACTTTTTTGATTTTGGCAAATGGCTGCAATGGCACAAAGAGTGAAAAACTTAAAGGGGTCTGAATACTTTCCGTACCCACTGTATAAAGAAAGTGCTGTGGGAGCTGTCAGTTAGAGCCCGTGTGTCGACGCTAAATGTGATAAGGATATTAGTGTTTTTATTTTGTTCATGTTATAGCCTATAGTTATTTGGAAAAACTAGATTTGGTTAAATAAATTTGGTTATCAAATAATTACGACACAGTTGTGAATATTAAAATTAATGATGGCTAAATTCCAATTAGCTGCTTCATTGTTACAATACTGTATTGGTGTTGTATATTACTAACTAGCAGTCCCATTTACTTACTAATAACCCACAAAAGAGCCTTCTTTAAATTAATTAACCAAGAATTTCAAAATGTCTAATAATAACTCTTAGCATTAATAAGAAGTGGGAAATGCATATACAATTCTAAGATGAAACCAGGGGATAACATTTAATATATATATATATATAGAGAGAGAGAGAGAGAGAATATATACGGTTATATATACGTATATAGTGTGTGTGTGTGTTAATTAGCTAGCTAACCTGTGATGTGCAGCAGCTTAACCTGTCTTTTTCCCTTTTCCCAAGTCTGGCAGAAGTATGACAGTGGTGATTGGCCAATACCATTTTCTAATCAGAGCAGTCCACCTTTACCTGGCCTCCCCATGGGAGCCCTGATATTGTAGCCTGTGTAGATGTACTGCTGTGTCTGATTGACTGTTGCAACAATAGTGGGAACTATTTTATTCATGAACAAATTTTGCATCTATTTGTAGTGATTTTTAGTTCTTTCTTTATTTGTCTCTTTTGCTGTTTTGGGATTTTCTTCCTTTTGGTATTTCTTTGAAGTTTTTTTTTTTTTTTTTTTTTTGGTTTTTTGGTACCTTCTTCCAGTTGTATTTGGATTGACCTTAGCAGAGGTTAACAACCCCTTCACTGTTTTCTAGTTTTAGCACCTTTTGACCCTTTGGGCACCTGGGACTCTGCTAGGTAGGCCCATTCAGTAATCCATTAGATTAATGAAAATGTATACATATTGCATAATACTGTGGCTGATAAAAAACATTGTATTGTCATATTCAAATTAAATGCTTAGTTTGATTAATAACAAGATTCCTACTTTGCTGGCGGACTCCAGTATATAAGCACAATAGCTTAATATAGTATACTGTACATGCTGGGCTTGTTTATTGGCTGCTTGGACTATCCTGTACACATGTGCAACAACAGAAGCTGGACTAGGCTTACTAAGTTGGTCCCAATGGGCCTCCAGCTGTTCAATTTTTAACCATCAGTCTACACATGGATAGACTGTATAACTTCTGTTTAAAAACTCCTATCCCTAGAGAAGAAATCTAATGGCTTATGCTTGAAGTGCACACTTTAATTAGCCACTCCTGTCTACCCAGTGAGTTACACCAACTAGTCAAACATTTCTCACCTGTTTTCCACTTTGTGTTTTGTATGGAACTGACTAATGACCAAAATGACCTACAGGGGTCTTCATATACTGCCCAATGCACAATGATCTATTAAGCAGCCAGGATTTTAATTATATGATGCTTTTGCAAACAGGCACTTGTTTAACAGTTCACTGAGTTACTGTATGTTTATGACTGGTTTAAAGGCAACTTTATCCAAGTCCTATAATGAGGGCTTTTATTGTGATTCATAACAATTACCCAATATTGTGTGTGTGTGTGTGTGCGTGTGTGTGTGTGTGTGTGTGTGTGTTATATAGATACGTATAATACAAATAATTAAATTGAAACTAAATTAAGCTTGCAGAAAACGATGATGGATTTTTTCATAAAGGGGAATGATACATTTAATAGAAATTTGGCTCTACATTTACTGTAAGCTAACAGATATATGAAACTTATTGCCTTGGGACAAATACTGTCTTCACACATTAAAATATTCATTATAAATTCATTACAAATGCCATCATGTCAGTAGAGTGCATAATGAAATGCATAATTATACCACTGCAATTTACAATTCAGTCTGTTTGTCTGTCAGTCGTTGTTTCTCTGTAAAAAGAATGAGTTAATATAAAAAAATTCCAATTATATAAAGAGCATAGGATTAATAGATAACCCGATGCATTTGAAGTTTCTTACACATCAATAGGCCATCATTAACATAGCGGGTTAAATGTATTTGTACCATTTATTTATTTGTAACGGTTCTGGTTTGCTTCTAAAACATCCTGTTTTTAAGTCCTTTGAATTAAATGGAATAGTATTGTGTTTGTGTGTGTAACATGAGTGTATTAAAGTCAAGGCCTCAATCTATTCAAGAACCTTTACTGCACTATCTTCACAATTGAGTTAGCTCGCTGCAATTGCTGTCTATTCAATAGCTGAGAAATTGAGTTTCAAGCCTGAAGCACTGCCGACATCACGGAATGAGGGAAGAGAGAGAGAAGAAGGGAGAAAATACTGAAAAGTAAATGAGTATATCTTCATCCTCCTGTGCCCACATTGCAATGACTGCACATATATTCCTTGTAGGTGTGACACTTGAGAAAGTTTTTGTCAGAATCCAGAGGTTTTTAAGCTGCATTGCTGTACAGTCACAAGTCCCAGCATCATGACCAAAGGTTTATACAGCCTGTCCCTCCTTTATATGCAAAACACTGATTACTGGACAGGTTGTAAATTGTGTTATTTTCTCCATCTCACCAAGAACTGGTCATTCGTGGAAAGGTGATTTGAGTGCCCCACAATTACATAGCTTGAGAGAGAAAATTGTGCACTTGACTCTGCCAGGGTCCAATTGGTTCCAACTTCTAGATGATGTGCAATCAAGGCTGTATTTATTTGGTCATGTTTGGATCCAGGAGCTGATTGAATTTTGGTATCAATCTCAATCACTATTTTGTACTTGATTTTGTATGTAAAGTATTTTGCTGAGGGCTTGCGTTGTTTGTTTGCCTTTCTCGGAGAGCATCCATGCCAAGCATCCCTACTGTATGGCACTGCTCCCCTCTTTGACTCGCGCTTGTCATTGTTCTGTCGCTTTGATCAGCCTGAGTTAATCTTCATTGCTTTTGCTGCCAGCCATCACAGATTGGCTAGACTATGTGACACAGAGCCAAATTCAAAGCCTGCCTCTTCTTCAGAAGCAAATACACTCAGAAATGACCCTAAATTTGGTTGTGTTGTCATTATGTCTGGGATGACGACCATATGGGTCCATATGGCAGTGCTTGTCTGAAGCACCATATGTTATCGGTGCAAGCAGGCTGTAGTACTCATTTGAATAATATTGGTATCCCAAACCAGGCCGTATGTTGCTGAATTCCATCACGCTGCTTTAAAGGCTTTTTCATTCCTCTGGAATTAGAAGAAGTAACTGAGCTTAAGGATTTCATGATTGGACTCTGAATTTGAATAAGAATCAATCTTACATTTGCTGTTTTTCATTTACTTCATGTTGTGTTGCAAGCAGCCATATGTGGTATACCTCAACTGATTAGTTTATGGCTAGGTTTTTTTGTATGTAAATTTGTTGCATTCATTCACATAATATAATGAAATTCCACCATATGCAGCTATAGAAAAACATCAAAAGAAGGAATATCCCTTCTATTGCTTTCACATTGTTTATTTGACTGAGTAGACACACAGTTTCTGTTAAACCAGCACAAGTTGATGAAAATTGCTTGCAGACCTGGTTTTTCCTCAGCTGAACCCCACCTTCCTATCCTGTCTCTGTCAGTTGGGGGGATAGCAACCAGCAGCTCCACATCCCCCATCAGAAAACAAAACTCCTTCTTGAAGCAAAACACCAGGATGCTTTCAACTCCCTCCAGGCAATAAAGGGACACAGAGAGCGTTTTATATGGAGGTTGCAAGGTTGCACTTCATTACAGTGTGGACAGGTAAACATGCCATAGATGTGTCTGAGGTTTATTTGGCTGTGCAGAGCCTCTGAGATGGTAATAATAAAAATGGAATGCATACAGGATGTCTGATTCAGTGCTTGTAAGATTCAGTTTACACAGTGGGACAATGTACTTTGATAAAACATTTCCCTCATAGGTGCAGTAAGTAACTCCAAGCTGGGGCTAAGTCATAGTAAATGAATCAGGGAATCAACATGTTGGGTATCAGATGGAAGCTATCTCATTCAGTAAATGCAGTGGTCTTGTTTTTATTACCCATGTCAGTGGCATTGCTGTAGGGATGGCAATATTGGTCTGACAGTCTATCGATTGGTCATGTCCACTGCTTTGGTCCAGACTGAAATATCCCAAATGTTGAGCAGATTACCAGACCATTGCATAGATATTCATGGTCACTAAAGGATGGGGGTTCATCTATTGCAACCATAAGATTTCTGGGATTGTTTTAGGAAAATGTCTCAAAAACTTTGGGATGGATTGACAGAAAATTTGTTTAAGAGCTTGGGCTAAAAGGTCTTTTTATGACCAAATACCTGCAAAAGTAATTGTATTTTCATCAGTTGTACTTCGGATTTTGTGGTCTTTAGTGCATGTTAACATGCTAAAGCACTAAACTAACATGTTCCATATACTCTGTTCTAAACCTCATAAATATGAGAATTTGTGTGCGTCTGCATTAGCATGCTGACATTAGCTTTGGTAGACCAAAATACAGTATCAGTGAGCTGCTGGCATGGTGTTGGACTTGCAAAAACCACACACCCTCCAATCCCCCAAGTCGGTAATGATTCAACTTAGTTTGAGCTTATCCCAGGCTTTAAAAATCTTCTTTATTAATGCACAGTGATGAGAGGAAAAGGAGAACAGGAGGAAGTAGCATATATAAAGAACAGGAGTTTCTGCTCTGTTCTGATGACAGTGAGAGGCTGAGTCTACAAACCCACAGAGGCTAACTCCATACACATGGTTGCAGCATCTGTTTCTAGCTGTCTGGCTCAAATCAACACAGATGCTCTGGTGGTCAAAATCATGTATATTACTCAAGTCAAAAAAATAGTTTTATTCTCTGTCTGAATACACAGTTATTTTGTGAATAAAATTAGTCCAGCTGTTGTCTCTGTTTTACTATACATATTCCCATTTTATAGAAAATACTTTGATAACTGCAAACATTTAAAAAGAACATAGCTATAATATTTGCTTGCCAGCACAGTGATGCTTGGGCATATACAGTCATCCAAATCTGAGACAGACGTCATAGACATTGATCTTAAATAAATCCAGAGCACCTTTAGTCTACAAACTTTGCCTTTGCAAAAATGTTATTGGCTCTTCTGACAAAGTTGTCACAGGTCAAGTTGTATTTCACATGGGTACTGAGGCAGACTCACACTAGAGGTGAAATTAAAGGGCAAACCAGCAGAGCATTAAAAAGGAGCTGTGAAAATCAAACGTGGAGTTTTGCTTCACAGCTGTCATGTGAAGGGACATACAGTACACTCTTAGCTTTCTTCAGAGGGTCTGGTGAAAGTAAATAATTCAGAAAGTATGGCCAGGTATATATAGCTGAGAGTTTTGCTCTGTCTGACTCTCTCTCTATATATTTTGTTCCTGCCATGTCTGAAATAATATATGAAAAAAAAGTGTACCATTCCTTTGTGGAGAATTGGATTTTTCTTTCTGTCTCCTAACAGAATTTGTAAACAGAGCTGCAGAGTTTGATGAGGTCTTGCTAAGGTAACTCCACAGGCCTTGAGGTAAAAATGGAAGAGAATGAGAACATGGAAGCAGCACAGCTATGACTTTTTTTCTCTCATTGGACAGAAGTGGCAAGTGGTTTGTCTAGACCTTGGCTCAATATTGACAGGTATCACTCAGTTATGATACAAAGTACAGTGAGTTTCAACCTTGTCTTCTCTTTTCATTTCATTCTTTTTTGTGTCTCTAGAATCAGCAGCTGTGGTATTCTCTATTGATAAAGTACTGTGACTTTTTTGTCATGAAATCCAATCATATAATAAGGTCCAGTCATTTCAGTAAATTTTTACTGTCACAACCATCGATGTAACAATAACTATTCTGTGTAATTTAAGCACCAAGGGATGGCAATATTGGCCAATAAGTTTGGACCACCACTTTAGCCCACACACACAGTGATCTCATCACCTATTGAATGGATTGTTATGAAATTTTGTGTAGCCGTTTGGTTCCCATCCTATAGTGTGGGTAAAAACAACAAAGGCACAGGGAGAACATGGAAACTTTGCATAGACGGGCTCAGGTCAGCCAGAAGGTTGAAAACAAAACAAAAAAATCTTCTAGCTGTAAGACAACACCACCTGCACCTCAGTCCTGTTCCTGAAAATTATGTATACTGTCATTTAACTTGGAGGATTTGTTGCTTTTAAAGATTCTGATCTGCTAGACTGGACCATGGGCTGATTAGTTTGTTGAACATCTGGGCAGATGTTATTGGCATTTATTGCATTATTTATTTACATAAATTATTATGTTATTAACGTTACTAGGTTACCAATATTGCATCTCCTGTCTGGAATACTAGAACATTACATTGCAAAGTATTTTTAACACTAATGTGTTAAATAAATATGTGATGCTAAACAGCAGACGAAACTAATGGCACAGTATTTGGAGTGTGCAGAACAAATCCCACCCAGGAGATCATTACTGCAGCCAAAAGAAGAAAAAAGCCATACAGGGTGACCTCTGCATGCAACAACTCAACCATTCCATTAGACACAAAAACACTTGAAACTACTCTGCTGAATCAAAATTGAATTTTCTCCACTCTCGTAATCTCCATATCAGCAACAGTGCATTATCCCTGCAAAGTCATCTGGGTCATGCACCTCAGGCCTACAACAATTTACTTCACAGTAGCTTTATTTTGGCTGTGCTGATTGGGTGACTGTGGTGACTGACTAAATGTTAAACACTAAATGCTATTAAAACCTTGTTAGTGGGACTTCTGCCTAGTCAGTGCTTTTTCCATTCCATTTGCTGGGTATTTAGCTGAATATACAGTTTTGCTGAACTAAATTTAGAGCCTGATGGGTTTCAGGAAAAAAAAAAAAAGTACAGTACACTATATTTGCTGCCATAATTGACAACCAGTTTTAGCTTTAACAGTCTGTGTTGGGTTACAGCTCCTTGTTGTCTGGATAAGTGCCATTGCACAAGTACAGTGACTCCTAGAATGATGGGTAATGATGGTTATATTGGTTTCTACAAAGAACATTAATGTGTAGTTGACATCTGGTGAAAGGGGAGAACTTCGAAAGTATCAGCTTCTCAGGACCGAACTTAATTTTTTTAATAAGACATTTTAAGACATTGGCGTAGGCAGTGTTGGTCTGCTGTTCAGTCAGCTCATCCATCATTTTGGTCCAGACATAAATATACTGGATGGATTGGTGTGAATTTGAGGAATTCTCTAAATGTTTTCATGCCTTTGTTGTGCATTTTGCTACAAGTGTTAGGAGGGTTTGGGTGTTGGCAGGGCAGGACATGGACACCACCAAACGTACTTAACACATCTTATTAAAGAAACTACGGTGTCTCAGGTGACATAAACACTGAAATGCAATGAATTGCACAACCTGAGTAGACTCCAAAACGGGTGAAAAAGTCCAAAGCAACACTAAAGCATAACTAGGAACACTTCAGGTGAGAAGGCAACCCATCCAGCTACGCAACACAACGTAAACCAAGAGAACAACAGTGCTACAGTACTGGCAACATGTACATGCACACGTTAACGCACATAACACACGCATACACATTCACAAGGACACTGGCACTGAACAAAGAACACAGGGAAGTATATACACACATACACACAAGGAGAACTAACAAGGCACAGCTGAACATAATCAAGCACTAATGACAGAAATATGAAATAGAAACACTGTGGGAGAAACCACAAACAGGAAGTCCTTTCACAATAAAGTCCCAAAACAGAAAGCACAGAAAGTCTGGACCATGGCTGTAGACTTGGTCTTGTTCACATTAAAATCAGCTTTTTGACAAAATGCCATCTGTCGTCTGCGGTTGGAGAAATTTGTCTTTGAAATGCACAGGACTGATTTGAAACCATGAAAAAAATGGTAAGTTAAGAAGCAGTGAAATTGTAACTTCATTACGATTGTTTATTTGAGGGCTGTGTTCTGTGAAAGAAATATTACTTTCTGGTGGTACCACATTTCATTCCAGGAGTTGAGAAGCATCAACTTTTGCAGTCCTGTGGTTGTGAAAAAAATGAACAATAATAAAACAAAACTGAAAAACTATTCACAGTTTATTCTTCACTTACTTGTATTGCTTTATTTGCTCGTCTTTAAAATGTTTCCTTAACATTCCCAAAACAATTTATATTTGGAGCTTACATATCATATATGTAATATATATGTGATTATATGTGATTCCACAATATCAAATATTCAATTCTATTTTTACTGTGTTTTCACTGTAAAGTAATTCTAAATAAGTAACAAGGAATTCTAAATAAACAATGGCAGAATAAACAGAATGATGAATGGCAGAGTGATGGATTCCCTTGTGTGTTGGGGGGAAGGAGAATCTTTTCATGCTTGACCATGTGTTGACTGTGTGTCTTTAATTAGGGAAGGGTGGATTTAACCGATAATGGCCAGAGTGGGAAAAGACATCGGTGTCATTAGGATAATCAGAGCTCTAAATGAGGTTTTGATGCAGTGTGTCTGACAGGTGTAGTGGCAAGATAGGGGAGGGAAAGGTTTCTCCAGCATGCTCCAGCTGTGTTTACACTCTTTGTGTGGAACAAAGGGTCCTTGTCATATCTGCCATGATTGATTCAGCTGCAGAAAAATAGTTAGGACATATTTACATGAAACACCGGTGGGAGGACCAACATGAACAGACCGTTTTGTGTTGCGGATATTTGTCCTGAACACTCCATGGCAAAGTGCCTGCCAACCAGGCATGCTGTAACACAACAGATCATTTCTAATAGTCCCAGTTCCCTATGTGGTGAAGTCAGTTTACATTAGTGAGAATGATTCACCAAGTCAACCAGGGCCTTTTGGACACTACTCTCAACATATCTCACACTATCAATCTCCAAGAAACCTCTTAGTTCTACCTCAGATAAATCACACTGCTCAGAACATCTGACTAAGACATCTCTTCCTCATGTTTGTGTCAGCCTTGTATCATGTTGAATTCCTAATGACAAATAATGTTCTAAAGAGAAATCATATCAGTGCACTTGACAATGAAGAGTATTAAAAAAGGCAATAACAGCACTCTTGACTGATCATTCTGGAGATCTCATCGGCAGCACCTTTTAAAACATAAAGCAGCTCTGTTCTATTCTGAGGGCTTTGGATGATCCCAGTAAGTTTGGGCTGATTTGAAGAACAATGAAGTGGATGTGCTGTTCTATAGACTGAATAATGAGGTTGTGTGCTTCAGAGAGCAGCCCTCCCCCTCCCTTCTCTCTGACAAAGACACCATCCCCCCATCCTCCACTCCTCTTTGATGGAGCTGATATATGCATAAGCAACACTTTCATGGGGTGCCAAGTATTGCTGGGTTAGAAGCTCGGTGCCCTATCTATGTCTAATGCTGCGATTACTTATATCACATCATTTCCACATGAAATGCAGGCCTGCTGGCTTAAAACTAGCTTTCTATAATATTACTGGTGAAATAGCCTCTTAGCTGTTCTAGTTTTAATGTACCCTATTTTATGTGATTTAAATATGTTGCCACAGTCTGTGTTGATCATTGAGGTACCTTCAAAAAAAACAAAAAGTTAACCTTTCTGGTAAAATAGAGGTACAGTAGCCCATGGCTTCTGACTGAGAAAGTGCATTCTTTCTGTTTTAATGGCTTCTAAACCACATAGGGAATATGATTCATGTAGAGCAGAGCATAGTTACAGCAGAATGTTGTCTCTGTCCACCCCTCAAATACCATGGCCTTGACTGGATTCCCTTGGCTATAATTAGACACTGTAGTTCTGAACCCAAGGTGAATCAATGTCTTAAACATCTCTTTCTCCTGCTGGATACCAAGCTTCATTTTTCCCTCCTCATTTCATTTGGTCTGGTTCAAAATGAGCACCGCAAAATAGTCCTGCTGTGTTATTGTTGTGCGGCGCTCAGAGGCTCAGGGAATGCGGTTTTCTGTTCTTTGCTTGTCAGGGAATGCAGAAGAACTCTGTTTTTGTGGCGGGCCAAGGTTTAGCCCTTAGGCATTACTACACTCTTAATCAAATTAATCACTGGCCAATAATGAGGGCAGTTTATACAGATCTGTTTATGCAAGTATCAATAAACTAGTAGGTTTAGTGTCGAACCCCAGCCAAATGTTATTGTTCATTGTACATCCACTGTGGTGTTTCTTTTTAAAGCGAGGTCAATGTCAAAGCCTCATTGCACACAAATGAAAATATCTCCATGCATTCATGCCCCAGTGCTTATGAATACATACATAAATAAGCCAAATGAATCTAAACAGATACATCCTAAGAGGGTGTTTGTGTTTTGTTGATAGCATTCCTTGCAACATGCACTCTTTAAATACACTGTAAGCTGACATGTTTCCATGGTATAGTTTAATATTTCTTTAACACTGCACTGACTGTGTATGATATTCTATATATATTCTATTTGTGGTGCCAGTGTTCTGGGGTGAAGCACTTGTTTGTGTGTGTGTATGTGTTTTAGAGAGAGAGTAAAAAAAATCATTATATATGAATAGCTTACTTATTCAACTGCTTAGAGATTTAAAAGGGGATTACAAGGTTTCTCTCCAGAGATGAATTTGTTCCATTTAAACAAAACTCTGCTCAAATCCAGAAGGTAAGCCTGCATAGTGTTGATCAGCTGTTTAAGGTGCAGTTTATGGAGGCTTAAAACTCTTTAATTGATGCTTTCTCCTAGAGTTGAATAATGGGTCCCCAGAGTAATCAGTATGCATTAAATCTCATCTCTCTTTGTGAATATTAGTTTTTCTATAGAAGGCAGGGAGAACAAAAAGAAATGGAGGTCCCTATTCACAAATACTGTGATTTAAAAATGAAAGAATCAAGGATTATTATGATAGAAAGACTTTATTGTGTTCTTTTATAATTACTTACAGTACGTTTGTCAAATAGTGTTTGATTTCATAAGTTGTGATTAAAGCATATACTTTAGTTTCTGTTTGCAGCAGCAGGATGTATCCTCCATAAATTAAACATTTCACATAGCCTTGCCAATTTCTTTTTGTCCCTGTATGCACATGAATACTGTATGAGCGTGTTTTACTTGAAGAGCACAGAGAGAATGAATCTGTGATTAATAGAAGAATAATGGAAGTGTAATAGAAATTACATTTTGAACATTCATAATCTGCTTCCCTCTCTTTGTTCAAATACAAATGCTTCAGGGTCCAATTTTCATTTTCATTTTGAATAATGAGATGGTAAATTGAAGTGCATGGTAGGCTAAGAGAGGGAGAACTTTCAAGTTCAACTGAAATGTATTCTGACCTTTTCTATGTCAAAAAATCATCTGATGTAATCAAAGTGTGATTCAAATGGAAATCAGAAATGTAGCATGATCAAAGTTAAATTGCCATTGGACCTCTGTAAACCATTGAATCTCTGTCATTGGTAAGTGATATGTGCAGTGTATACTGCTGTTAGAAAGATAAGGGAAATACCCAGTTCAACCCCTGGCTTTGTATGGGAGCCATCAAATAGAGTATTGCATGTCACTCATGCCACATGTGATGGAGGTTTTTAGAACTAATGTGAAAAACGGGACCTAAAACGTATATTAAATTTATATAAGGGAATCAGTTTGAATGGAGGAAATCGAGATCTGTGATGACATGGCAGGCACCATCCTTGACACATAGTAACCCCCCTCACACTTTAGAATCCAAATGTAATGTATAAGTGATTCCATTTAATTATTTCATTTTCAAGCCACTTGCAGGGAATATTTTTTGACACTGAATATTATCTGGAACAGTATTGAAGGGGAATTCCACTATTCCACACGACATTTGCATAACCCTCAGCCCTTCTGCCCTCTCAGCTCACAGCTGAACAAGGTTTCATTTGATCTTTTGTACAGGCGCACACACACAGTCTCACCCATGCACACACACATGAGCACACACACACACACACACACACACACACAGTCTCACCCATGCACACACACATGAGCACACACACACACACACACACACACACACACACAGTCTCTCACACACAGTCTTTCTCTCTCTCTCACACACACACACTCTTCTTGAATTTCTCTTCAGTTATTCACAGTCCCTGTAAGTGGCCTGTATAGGACACAGAAGCATGTGTATAATACTACAGAGAACAAGGGCAAACAAGTTGTATATGAAAAAAAGATATTCATTTCTAGAATGACAATAATTTATAAACAATGCAACTGAAGGGAAAAAAAAACAATTATTGTTCACTGCTCTGTCTGCATACATGTCTGAGTCAAGAATGTAATAAAAGTGGCTGAGGTGAGCCTATATTTGGGAGCACACATGCCAAAAAGATTAAAAGCCTGAGCCACCACACACACAATTCATTCTAAGTGCTTTGAACCAACGGTGATAGTGTTTATTTTTCCAATAGTAACAGTGTTTCACAAACTTAATTTAAGTGAAATGATGTTATCTGCAGGAGTTATTATACATACAAAACTTAATTTTCCTATCCCAACATGGTTGCCCTCAGTAATTTGCCTGCCCCAGAATAGTATAAATCCTTGCAATATGATATTTTGTGATACAAACTGCCTTTACCGACATATTCATACTTTATTGTGAGATGTATTTTTCAGATAAACTAAATCAAGCAACAAAAGAGCTTTCGGCAACAGAACATTGGATTTACAGATCCAGTAATAGGTACCATAAATTCTGACTTACATACAGCAATGACAAATGTTATATCAGATATGAAATTTCCTTTGGGACCTTCATCCTTTTCCAGAAATGGTTTCTACTTGAAACAAGTATTTATCCTGCTAAATGAAATGTAGTGACAGTGGAAAAATATACTGTGCATTTTTATACTATATTTTAACACTTTTTCCAATGCGAACTGTGTGTTTGGCAGGTTTGAAGCCCATGTGAACTACATGTTTCATTGATGAGATGTTTGCTATAACTGCACCTCATCATCTGCCACTGACCCAGTTCTGTTGGAGGCTGTAATGCTAAAACCTGTCGTAACTTTAACATAACTGTAATCCCTTCCTCCTACATTTGCTTTTAGTCTTCTACATTTACAAAGATAACATCTCTGTGTGTCTAAGCAAATCCTGTCTGAACTATGACTTCTTTTACTTCATTAATTCATTATTTTGGGTTGGTGATTCTGGAGGAGCAGGCTGACCTATATCTCTGCATCAGATGTGCATCATTGTGGGAGCGGTTTAATAGGACATTTAGCATGGCTTCTAACAGACAAAAATATGTCTGTTTTCCCGAGAAGACAGGGAATGCTGTTTGACTTTTATCTTTATGTTGTCTTAAAAGTACTGTCTCCTGACAGACAGACAACCAGGGCTGAATCAACTGACAAACAAGTCATATTCCTTAGCTATGCCAAACATTTCACCATTTTAGTGTTTCACTATAGGAGAAAAGTTGATCCAACCCAAACTGAAAGTGCTTCTGAGGTTTTAAAGAGTTGCATTTAAGTATGTTTGGTTTGAGATACTCCTGAGGCAACATGGGAAATGTGTTAGCAACAAACTCTCTTCACTATTACTGTCTTCATAATGTTATTCCACTTTTTTATGAGACTGTTGACCTGACACAGCCTTGGTGGAAAATGTGAAGCCTCAAGGGTGAGATCTCCTTGCATAAGCACATTTCCTATTAGAACAGCACTGAAGGGCAAGTGAAATTTGAACAAGTCTCCTGTCCATATACAATACTGCAACCTCTGGAAAATATGGAAATATGCCCAACCAAAATGGCCAGTAAGATATCAAAACAGGTAGAACTGGGTTGCATGCACAAACAGAAACAAAAACAAGTAAAAAGATATCAAATTAAGCAAAACAATTACATTATTGCTAAAGGCTGTTTGTATTTTAATATAAAACAAAGGTGCAAATGCCGTGCGACTATAGCCATCCCTTCTCTCTGGCTCTCCCTCTCCATCCATTCCCTCATGGTTAATTGAACAGAATAGTTTAGAGTGCAATTAATTATGATGTGCTGAGATGATGTATGGACCTGACAGGGTATTGTGGGTAATAATAGGAGAGATTTATTTACTGCCTCTGTGTAGGCTCCTCTCACCCCTGCAAAATTAATACATTTTCTCTGATTCAAATTATGGAAGAAAATAGGAAGGAAATTGTGTCAGACGCACACATATACAATACACTCAGGAACACACTCACATACACTCAAAGGTAAACAAATGGGTGAACATGCACATACACAAACACCCAGAAACACACATATACACACCCAGAGAATCAATGTTGTTCTTGTAGGAAAATTGTAAATGTAAAACGGCAGAAATGAATCATGCTAATGGCATGGCTGACAGTTGTGTTCAATATTATGATTTCAAACCCCCAAAAGATTGATTACATAACCTCTTCTTTATTTACTTGGTGGAAGAAAATATATTGCCCTACAGTGCTGTAGGATAAACATAAAGTTAGGGAAAATAACACAGTTCTGATGTGAGCAGAGCAAGGAATGAGATGCATCAAAGCTGCTATATGATTCATTTATTCATATTTAAATCCAAAAAAGTCACCATTTCAGGCAGAGTGAAAAAATCTACATGTACTGTAGATTTGGTGGGTAGTTTTCAGCTAAATATCAGCTATCGTCTTAGTCACAGGTATCTTTGAAGCATGCTATTTTAGTCATTAAAATAGTATTAACTTAAAATAACATAGTTTTAATGTTTTATCTTCATAAATGTTTCATTTTCTTTCCAAAAACTACTAAAAGTTGCACTGGCCAACTTTGTTTACTGACAGTCCCTAATGGCAGTGAGCAGTGTTTACATAAATTTACACTATAAAGTATATGTACGCTAAAAGCCAGCCTCAGGTCGCATTATAGCAACCCTAAAAAAGATAAGCATGAGAGATACAATATATGCCATCAACTGTCTCTGCATGTTCATCTTGTGGTGTAATGACTTCGTATTTGCAGTTAGTGTACGTATGTGATGCTTAAAATAATTTTGGCAACTAGGCTGATTGTATGGCAGCACACGTTGGTAGAATGGAATGAGACAGGTGCCTTTTCCTATTAAAATAACTTGCCCAGTGCAGCTTTACACAATAAGATTCTTTTTCTGGCCATCAGACAAGCTGTGTGCCTTTGAATTAGTTCAACAACAGGTGCATTTCTGCAAAGGCCAGTGCTTTCCCACAGTAATACATAGTTCATAATCAGTGATTTCTGCCTATCTACAGAGAATAAAGATCATTATGTACCTGAAGCACCTGGATGTGTAAATTATTGCAGATATTTCTGAAACATATAAGTATAAATGAAATATACAGTATTTACATGTGTGGGAGTGATGTTTATTTTGCTAAGGTGCATAGAGCTTCATATAGCTGCCAGGCTTAATGTTCAAAAATGTCTTTGTCTTTGACTGATTGTCTTGTAAAACACTAATATTGGAATCAGTAAGTTTCTGTAGGTAATCATGATTTATGTATTTGTTTTACAAATGCTCAGAGAGCAGAGGACCTATTGGGTAAAGGTTGTGCACATCAAAACACGGCAGTGATTGCTTTTAATCCTGCTATTCAATTGTTCTCCACAAGAGCTCTCTGGTGTCTCTCTCCATCTCTGCTTAAAGAACACCTTTCTTCTTGATGCTGGTGTTCCATTTAGCAACATGTGGGCACTCTGTCAGCTGCTTTCATTGTTACATAAATGAAACAAATCCCTGCTGTGTTTGAAATGATGTGGACATGGAAAAGGATGATATTACTACTCCATCAGGAGTTGGTCCAAATACCAGGAAGCTTGTAAAGGCTGGTATGTTCGGACCATAAGGAGGCTATTCTCAAAGAGTGGGGCAAAGGGAGGAAATTAAATCTAGATGCCACTGGAGTCTTATAACAGTTTCCTAATTTCTCACAATGGAAACTAAGCAGCAAAAGGATTATATAATACCAATGCAACAGTAAACAGCCATTTATGAGAACACTTTACAACAGTTTTCCATGGGGATTTGTCTGCAGTATAATCCAAACAACACACAATATGTAAACAGATGTGTCTGAAATTGAAAATGCTTGGCTGACAAGTGTTTTTGATTCACTGGAATGATTGAGGTCACCACTGTACTTTTCATAAGCTCCTTTGACTATACTAGGGGTATTACCTCATACAATTACATTTCACCTAATTGAGGTGAGAGTAGTGTAGGACTATTGGGTAAACGCAGATGTATTTGTCAATATGTGCATGTCCTGTATATGTATCAATGTGTGTGTGTGTGTGTGTGTGTGCGTGTGTGTACGTGGGTATTCATGCATGTAACACAGCCTGAGGTATAGTAAAGTAAACCTGATGTCACCAGCAGCCTTAAAACTAACATAGTCTCTCTGCCATAGCCTCATTTTGAGACGTATTTTTTCCACTGGTGCTATATCTGCTGTTATTAACAATTTAAAACATATAGTCTTTAATCCTGAAATGGGTAGTGCTCTGCACATAGTTGTCACCTATGGTTTTGAAAATGGCAGTGGTTATCCAAAACTACTTGTAACTTTTATGAATTGATGTTTAATAAGTGTAATTCCCATGAAAATACCAAAACAAATTGATCCTACATTGTTTGACATTGACATTGACATTGCCTGATTTAGCTACTCTATAATTGTTGAAAACAGTGAACCAAACTGTTCTGGCTGGCTGACACATGAAGTTTACTTTAGGTCAATCAAACATACACTATAAACAGCAGCATAAATATTTGTTAGGTTCCCACATCTGTGGGTGAAGATAGTACTCAACAAGTTCTCTAGAGTGTGAGAGCACTAGAGTGTACAGGTCTTTTAGGATATTATTTAACTTTTTTCAAATTAAAGTATATATATTTTTAAAGATTTGTTTTGAAATGGCTTCCCAGCCCATGTTTAGTATGGGCTGGGAAAGTCTAAATCAAGAGACAGATATTTGTTTTTTTTCCCCTTATCTCTTAAAGTTGTAATAACAGATATTTGGCTACTTGGGGAAAGTGAAAAGAAGCTGTAAATGCAACAAC
Organism: Mastacembelus armatus; assembly: GCF_900324485.2. Classification (NCBI taxonomy): domain Eukaryota; kingdom Metazoa; phylum Chordata; class Actinopteri; order Synbranchiformes; family Mastacembelidae; genus Mastacembelus; species Mastacembelus armatus. The sequence goes on from NC_046635.1 coordinate 21,862,780, forward strand.
TTTAAAGTTAGTAGAGAAGGACAAAAAACCAAAACAAAGACCTGAAAGACACTAAAAAGTACCACAGTAATAATGTGGGTTCGATACTTGTTTGTGCGTATCACATGGGTTTCTTGGGTTGGTCGTGCACGTGCACTTTACAGCTACTTCACACCAGTAGCCGTTTATTTATTTCCCAAGTGAGTCAGTGGAAAACAGATTAAATTCTTCACCACTGACAAACTATAAGTTTGACTCACTGCATCTATTCTAAATACATGAAATATCAGTGTTGACTTGCCATGAATGTTATATTTTGAGTAGTTTAGGATGGGGCTCCTTGTTATGTCTTTAAGTAAACTGAAATGAAGCAGACACCAATTGTCGAATACTGTGTACTGGTACAGGGTAGTTTGTATGCAGTCAAAGATGGTCTCTTGCCCAAGGCATCTCTGTATCGTTCTTCATTTGAGTGGTGCTTTGAAGAGTCCAGTGAAGTGCAGTGAGAGTTACAAATGAAAACAGCTGCCTGTCATACTGGATGTTTACTCTTTTTGAGTGGGTCTTAAATAACCATTTAAAAGCTGTATCTATAATCAAATTCATTACATGCAGCTCGAAATGAATGCAAACCTTATATGAAAGTTGCTTCCCTGTTCTTGTGTTAGCCAAAAGTTTTAAAGAACATTTTGATTATATTTTTTCCCAAATCAGTGTATCTTGAATATATATTTTGGTTTGGAAACTTGTAGTGTGGCATGAGGCTACAAACTTATTACACTGTAAAAACAGTATATTATCATTTCATTAAAGTTGTAGCAAAACAATTGTTACGTGTCCCTGAGTCTTTATGATTTCTCACTTTCTCCCTCATTGCCTGTCATCACTCTACTAATTTCTTTCATAAAGGTAAAAATTAAATTCTGATAATTAATCAACAATGAGTTTAACTCAGTCTACTGAGCTGATGATTACCACAGTAAGGGTGGATATCACTAGTACCCTGAGTAATGCAGTTATATAGTTAAAGTTTCTCTCACATCTAATGGCTAAGTTAAAAAAAAAAAGTATCATTCTGTTTGCGCCACCACACATATGAGATCAATTATCAATCTTTATATGGATCAGTTACTGAATTGGTCCAATGAACGTAATGTTGAAGACACCTCTGCATTGCTTTCTTCAGCTGCTGCTTGCCATTAAGAACCCCGGCAAGCCTATTCCTATTTTTTAGGGATTTTGGTCTTGATTCTGAACTCAGTTCTCTTGCAGTTTCATGTAAGATTAATGAGCTAGTGCTTTGTGTGGCCTCCTGATATCCTCTCTGCAATGGAACTTAACAATCAATCACAAGCATAAAAGGTGACTCAGACCCAGTTGTAGGCAGAATTGATACACTCTTTGGACAGACTTTCCATTTCCCACTGACAGAGATTAGACTAATTGTGAATCAAACCAAATTATTAACTTTAACATATTCTGAAAGGTTCTAAGGCATTCAATTAACATGCAGGATACCACTGAAGAGAGAGGTTAATGAGATCCAATTGTAATATTTGCCAAAGAAATATCATTAGTTGATTTATGTGTATTTATGATGAATGCTTTATTCTTATAAATGGATCATGATCATTATTAATCAAACACAAATGGAATACTGATACAGCACTGTGGTTAATGAATCTGCTTATAAAATGAAGCCCATGCCTTTAACATTCCCAGCATACAATTTAATTATCTTTTTTCACCTTCGCTCTAATCGTCTTTGATATTTTTCATCTTCACAAAGTTTGATGGCTATCTTATCTTAAAGGCTGATAGCCAAGACTTTTATTATTCCTTTTGAGATCAAAAAGGAGATTTGTCTGAGAATAGCATTTTTCTCTCATATGAAAGAGAAAGATCAAAAGCGGAGCTGAAGAATACTCTCATCATGATGTTCTATTTGACTTCAATCTGTTTCTTTACTATCAAGTAAAGCCTAATAATACTGGGCAGAACCACATTATGTATATGCATGAATGCGTGCGCGCATATGCATAAACACACACAGACATGCACACTGAAAAAGGTACATTGGTCTGAATTCTGAGGACAGCTTTTAATGCATTTCATTGTTATTTTCCATCTGGTTGGCCAGTGATCTCTCTTTTTAAAGCCTATGCTAGAGGAAAAAAAATCTGTTTCACTGTGTGAATGGTATATGAAATACATTTCATCTTATCTTAAAACCACAATGTTTTACAGTCTTCACCAGAGGAAAAATACATTAACTTAGAATACATAAGCAGGATTAAATCAAACAGGCTATGCACCAAAACACAAACTGAAGAGCTTATGACATTTTATACAATAAACTGTACAGTGATTGGCAAATCCATATAGACTATAACAAATCTATAAAGACATAACCTATGAGTACTAACCATGAGAATCGCATAAACGACACCACAATGATATATGATAGGGACAGTAATTAAGCTTTGAAAAGAGAAGCGAGATGAACAAAAGACAACTCCACAATAATAACGTGCATTCAGAAGATCAAAGAGAAGTAAACATGGCCCAAGTGATTTAGATACAGCTGTAACAGACAGCTGCCGGCATAATCACGCTGCCATATTCATCAGTTGATGGGCTTTGATGAGCAACCTGAGCTAAGCCAAATCATTATTAGATTCCCATTGTGATAAATGTTATTTATTGCTGTCAAGCAGCATTAATGTTTAATTTAGAGGTGGAAAATGAGCAGGGTAGAGCGGCACGGTTCAACCCATTCACGGTCAGTTTGTGACAAAGGGAATGACTGAACACTGTCCAGACAAACTTCATCACCCAGGAAAATAAAGAGAAAGTGTGTGTTGGGTGGAGGAAGGGGAGTGGGATAATGGCTCTAATTTGCATGTGTTTTAAAAGGGTAATGAAGTAATATGTTGTTTATCTTTTCTGAAGAGTTTAATTTCTGCTGGCAGAGACCCAGAGCACACCGTGACACAATATAATGAACAGCAATGTGAATATGGGCCAGGGTATGTAATGGTAGCAGATGTGCAAAGGTCCAAGGGTAGAGAGAGAGAGACAGTGAGTGAGAGAGAGAGAGAAATAGAGGGGGGTGTGAAGCTTCTGTTGTGATGGGCAATTGGTTGGTGTGTGTGTGTGTGTGTGTGTGTGTGTGTGTTTGTTGGGTGGGGTGGGGGGGTGGGGGGGTCATGCTCAATGATTTATTCATTAAGTTCACTATCCAGAAGCCCATGTTTGTTTGTTGGCCCTCAGCAGTAAGCTCGAAAGACACTTAAATCTCCTCTGATCATCCCGTCATATCTTCATTCTGTTTCTTCATGATAGCACCATAATGAGTGTACAAGCTTTGAGTTTACATGAGATGTTAAACCGATCGTCATTGTTCATGCATGTACCTCATTTTATGATGAATAGAAACAAAAAATCATTTTCCTTTCCCTTCACAGCAAGCACAGTGTTCTGAAAGTGAAGGCTAAAGGAGAAATACTGCAGAGATATTGCAGTGCCCAAGAGGTTCTGGTTCCTGAAATAAGATGATGATGTAAAAGGGGTCAGCTGCTAATCTTTATTCCCTGAGTAAAGCGCTCATTCATTATGTAACAGTTTGCATTTGTATTCAGGCCACAGACCCGGGGTGCAGAAACATTCAGAGAGCCAGTGTGCAGAGACTCTTCTTTGGTGTTAAAATTAATTTAAAATTGAAATCAATATGGAGTGTTAGGAAAATGAAGGGCCTTGGTAAATATGTTTTTTCAGCCTTTGAAGTGCGGTTACATGTCTTTCAGAGGCGCTAACCTTAAAAATTCTGCCGAGTATGTCAAAACAGATGGACTATCATGTTTAGCACTAGAAAAAGGCACCCAAATGAAACCCTGACTGTGTACAAACACAGTCTTGAATTTATTTGCTCATCGATGTTGTGGGTAAAAGCTGCATTTGTTCTTTCTTGTAAACATAAGAAATGAATTTTTATCACTTATGTATTTGATCATATTTCACCTATGTGAAGTCACATCTACAAACATTACGCATGTAAATAAACCTTTAGCAATAACCAGATGAAAATCCTTATGTATCATTATTTACAGTGCTAGTAAAAAAAAAAAAAAAAAAAAAAACAATCAGGCAATTGTGTATGAAAAGGGAAAATAGGGAAAATATGTATCAATGCCAATTAACCCTGTATTGGGATGCAAGTCTCTCAAGGGGGTCTACAATTACCACAATTACAGATTGGTCCTTTAATTGAGTGGATTGGAGAAAATATCCCAGATAGCTGGTGCTGCTCCAAAAAGGTGGCATGAATGAGTGCAACTGATAATCACTTAGACCAGTTTGAAACGGAATGGAGCTAAACTGGGTGTGCAGTTAACCATCTCTTTACAGAAGGATAACATCGGCGGTGGAAGAAGCTGAAGGGGTTCGGAGACAGCCCTCTTTCTATTTTCATCCCGGCTTGATAAAGGTGCCTGACATCATCTAAACAGTGGAGCCTATTTGTAACCAGGTTACCAGCTATCTTTCATCTGTAATTGAGAGCATGAAGCTTGAGTCAGAAGTGTATCAACAGTATAAAATGTTGTTAGCTTTCCATCAAGCAGCCCCTGAAAGGAATTAATAGCTATGATCTGAGAGGAAAGAAGGGCCTCAGACAGACTGGAATGGAGGTTGTAGTGACAGTGAAAGATGTTCCCCTGGAGTTATTGTTATTACAGCATGAGAGAAAGAAAGAGAGAGAGAGAAATTGTGTATGGGAACATGCAATACCTTCCCTGTTTGTACACAGTTGCATCAAGTTAATTCATGTGCATACATTAGTAATAAAAATACAAAAAACCCCCCCAAAACTCTTTAGTACATGACATTTAGCAGGTATGTATTGCAACAGAACTTAAATTTGTGTGATACCCAACCTTAGATACTGTTTGTTGCCTTTTCCCCTCTTTTCCGTGGCATCTTCTGAAGTTCTCAGCACAGCTTACCACAGTGTCTCCAAGATTAGTGTGATTTTTTTGATGTGTACTTGGCATGTGAGAGGAGACTTCAAGTAGATGCATGATAGATGTGCATCTCCCACCTGGTTGTAAGACCATTTGCTCCCTGCCCCTGAGCCTTGTCTTCACTGTGATCCAGACATGGATTGTGGGACAGCAGGGAAAGGGTGTTCGAGGAGAGCCTCTGACTTCCATCTGATCCTGGCATAAGACCATCTGGGATGTCCATCTATGTTATAGCGGAGGAGGAAGAGAAAAAGGTGTATCATGTCGATTAAATGCTGACATTTGCTCCCTCGGTTTATGTCTTCGTCCCAGGAACCTTATAATTACTGTATTATTTAATTTATGGCTTTAAAAATACACACAGATATGGTCACACACACAAATACACTTTCTGTAAATGTTGATCTTGGCCATCAACTGGCAGCTCTTAAGTTCAGTGAGTGATTTGATTTTGTATTATGATAATAATAACAATGTTTATGCCTACTTGATGTGCACTTTGCAGCTTATATTGACATAGGTGTTATGATCTAAGATGAGACTCTTTTTCAGCATGAATGAACACGACACGAAGTCGCTGATGGCGCTATGGTGCAATATTATGAAATATTTTTCCAATTTCATTTGACTTTGTTTTTACAGAGAGGGTGAAATGAGAACCTGTCACATCAGTGCAAATGCATTGTAAAGCTAAACAAATGGATTAGAATGTACAAAATGTTTCACACTGAAGGCAGGCAAATGTGTGTGCCTCAGGCTGTCAGCAGTTTGTTATAATGGGAATTTCAGTCTTGTCTTGTTTGCCTTGGAGCTGAACAACTCCGGTGCTCTGCTTGTGTGTGCTCTAATTACAGACAAGATTAGAGCGGGCAAATTAAACTGCTACCAGCCACTGTTTGTAATTGCCACAAGCAAATGTTTGTAATTATGAACAGATTGCTTTACTATCGATAATTAAAACAACAACACAACTTATTTAATGACTATCGGGAGATGGCAGTCTGAAATTGACAAAGCAGAGCAGAAACAAAATCATTTTCACCCTAACTCACTTCCCTTTTCTTTTGTCTGCCACTGCTCTTTTGTTTTCTCAGCCCTCTTTCCCAAATGCTGCCTCACTGTAGCTCAAATGTGTTTGACTGGATTTGCTCCAGTTAAAACAAAGACAGTAAAGTCTGTGTTGATGGCATTACTGTCACAGTGGTTGCTTTCCCCTTTAGCAGTGATTGTCCATTGTCTATGTGGAAACTGATATATTAAGCAGTTGGTATTATTAGTTTGGCAACCATGATTATAATCCACCACCTGTTGTCAGCTATTTGATACTGACACACAATATCAGGCTAAAGCAACTGACCCTGTCGCTCTGCTGGCTAATGAGTTGCTTTATGAGGCCACTGCCACCGAGCAACGTAGTAACACTCCCAACACTGTTGCAGTAGTACTTCAAACACTGCTACTACTCTACCTTCCACGTTACTATTGATGCCACTATTCACACTATTAGCACTACTAATACTGTAGGCTATATTAATACGAATTATTTTATCAAATAATTGATTAATACAAATTAATACTAACACTCACTAAGCTCTGTGCTGCTTGGTTATGGTTGCTAAACCTTTATATTGTTGCACAACATATATTCAGTTAACAATGATTTACTACAGATCTTTGTAATCTTTGAAACAGCCAGTGCTGGATTTCAGACAGCACAGTATATTGATTTTGTTGGCTGAAATGATGACTGCAGCTAGCAGATTTTATCAGCTGAAGGAGCTAACTAATTTAGCTTGAGCCAATGTTAGTTCCATGAGTTGGATTAAAACACTGTCTTGGGCAATTTTTTGTTTCCATCTGACTTGTTTGAAATTGAGAACCCTGTAAAAGCTGCATACACTGTGCTTAAAAGGTTTGAGACAAAGCTAGTAGTTGCTATAATTGGACAACTGCTGTTTAGCAAACAGTCAGATGAAGCAAACTAATTAATGGAAAAATAATTACATTATATATATATATTAAGTAAGTTTTTTAGTGTGTGTTTGACAAATCAATTGTTCCAACCCACAAAACATGAAAAATACACCAACTACTGATATTTTAAAAGGTATGCCACAGAAATGATGATGTTATTATGAGTACCTATTGTTTTTAACATCACCATTACTATTAATGTGAATGGCTGCTGCTTTTAGTACAATTAAAGTGGCACTATTACTACGACTGCTGCTGCAACTGCTAAAAACATTAACACAATACTATTACCACTATAAAACACACTTCAAAGTACTTTCAGGTTAAACTTAATTAAAATGTCACACTTGTTTATGAGTCTTACACAGGCCCATAAATCAATGACCAAATTAGCATTTTTTTTTATTATTTGCAAGCATGTTTTGAATGAATATGTGACAACACTGAGTGGATTGATACTTAAAAACTGTGTACAAGACTGTGAAAGTAACCTACACTCATTCTCAGTTGTTCCATATCCCTTTTTTTGATAATTTTTCCTTACATAAGCAATACTAAACGAGTGAACTGCATCACCTATATAATCAACATTTTATCTGAATACAGATCTTTTTCATGTTCTTACTGTTTAAGTGTTTCATGCTTCAAAGAATGTAAACATACAAAGCCACATTTTGTCTTTAATGTATAGTATACAATATATTTACTGCATCTAATAAAATGGATTTGATTTACATGGAATCGTCTCCCACCTTTAAGGCCAGTCCTCCCATTGCCTCCCATTACCTGCTATATTCATTATCCTCATTCTTATTCCTTAGGTGTGTTTGATTTTATGTACTAATAAGCCGATCTTGATATGATAACAGATGGTGTTTCATTTTGTCATAGACCTGTAGCAAAAGTGCCAGTATTTGTGATGTGTTTGATTTTATTAGAGATGAGATTTAGCACATACATGCTACATTACTGCAACAGAACTCCCATTTCTCATCTGCAGAAGAAAATGAAACTGTGATGAAATGTAATATAGTCCCCCTCAGGCAGAACTGGAGGGACTGGGAATTGCACCACAATAAATCTAATGGATATTACTCCACTCAGTTCTGCCTTTCTCTCCTTTTTACTCACTATTTCTCTCCCTTGCCTCCTTTTACCTTCTCTGCTCCTTTTATTCTCTCTAGCTGTGCAAGCATCCATGGATTACACACATATACACACAGTCTGGCATATACAAATTTACATTTGCTTGAAAAGCCAGTCCCTGCTTCCACAAAAAAAAAAAATCTCTTATATGTACCATCAGATCCATTTTAGATCACCCTAATGGATTTCAATTGCCAGGTCTAAACTTGAAAGCTAATGAAGTAGATGTCTTTCTCTGCCCCCTCACTGCATCCTAAAAAGCATTGCAATCTACAGAATACAGGGTTATATATCCAAGTCATCATCAAAGCATTATATAAAATGCCCTGTGCCATCAAATTTAGAATGGTATGACTGATAATTGTGCTCATGATGGTAAAACAAAACATGAAAAGCAGAAAACAATAACAGAATATATTTTCACAGTACTGCTTTAGTTGTTGTTCCAGTCTCATTTAAACACAAAAAACAAAAAATCACTGGAGCTCCCCTATTGCCTTTCTTTAAATAATGTATATTTAGTTTTTCATTACAATGAGCACATGTTATTGCCTGATTCAGTAAAAGGACCTGCATAATAAGTTTTATCCAACAAAGGTTGTTTTTTTGGCTGCTTTGTGACTCATATGAACATTTGTGGATATGTCACCTCTATGGTTAAGGTCTAGTTAAATTTAGGCAACTAACAGCACTTGAAAAATAAAAGAAGCTCACTGGGACAGTTGCCTTACTGTGTTATCTCTGTTCCAGAAATGGGTGCCAATAGATTTTGCTTTGTACAATACAATAATTTACTTCAATTTATATTATTAGTCAAAGTTTGAACGCACTGGTTCCATTTCTGTTTCAGTTCCATTGTTGTTAATTATGTCCTTATTGTAAATGCCTTAAAGCTGCACTAATCAATATTTTTATATTAAAATGGGTCACAAGGCTATTGTGTAGCCTACTACCAAAGGGTTTGCTCATAGTAATGACCTCAAAGATAATTATTACCTGAGTATGCTCTTTCCTTTAAGCTCAGTCTTTAATGGCTTGCAGCTTTTCTATTTTAATTACTCTCACTCCTCTCATCAACACTATTTCTACTCATAACAGATAGACGTTTGTACTATATGCTCTACCCACAACAATTATTGCATGTCAGTCTATCCTAAGTTATCTCTCCTTAGTTGCACTACCTGAGGCTTCTTGTATTTCTTTCTTTTTTTTTTTTTTTGAATAGGGTGTAGTTTTTCCTGAGCTGATTCATGGGGCTAATGACAGATGATGCCCTGTTCTGTACAGATTGTACATGAAAATATTGGGCTACATAAGTAAAACTTCATTTAATTTGACTCATGTAATTAAGAGCACAATATGCTAATAGCTGAAATCAGTGTTGTTTTTTGAGGTTCATGTAAAAAAAAAAAAAAAAGTCAAAAAAGATTTTGTATTAAAAATGCTAAATATTATCTTCATTCTCTTATTTCAGCAACTATTTTTGGTTTGCCAAACACTTTTTTATCTAATCAGTTTACAGACTTTCTTTTAAAGCACAGTATTACCCTTCAAAGTACAATGCACATTTTTCTGTAAGGTGGTCATTCAAACATAACAGTTTGCAAACGCCTACACCTTGGTTGTAAACAACCAACATGGCTAGTTGTCGTAACTACATTGAAATCTTTATTATTTCCTAGGTGAATGCAGTTGTATTGGAAATGTCAACCAATAAAAATGCTGAAGTTGAAAACAGACTGCTGATTCTCAGATAAGTATAGTCTATAGTATGATTCATAATTACATGGATCATAAACTAGCTCACATTGAAATGTAACAGATGTAACAGTCTTAATCAGTTCATAATAGAATAATAAAAACAATTTCCAAACAAACAAAGCTTCAGGTTTTTACATTGCAGGGATAAATATTAATAAATTCTACATACTGGTTTTGCATCTGATGTAATATTGTACGTCTTGACCCCTTTGCACCGAGATCCTATTGTCCTTAGACCACCATATATGTCAGTATTATGTACTTTATTAATCAAGTTGTCGATATGTCTTTGTACCAGTGTCATCCAGACACATTTTTTGAATAGTGAAGTCAAAGGGATTCTGATTAGCATTGCAAAAGTAAGTCCTTGCCAATATCAAGTCACTTTAAAACATAGAATTAGATGAAGGTCACAGCCTGCTGATGTTTAGTGATAGCCTGCTCCTATAAGTTTGTACAGAAATGCTTTTACACCCAACGTGATTTTTGAAGAAACATTCAGCTAACATTTTGTCCTGTTTTATGCACATTTTGCTTGTGAACCAAGCCTCTCAACACAAAACGTAGTTCCATTTGTCTGTGTCTTTGTAATCAAAAGTCGTAGTTGGTGTCTTGGTTTATCAAACAAGTACATGAACAGAGCTCGTGCACATACTAAATATCTTGTGTGAATATAAAAAATCCAGAACGTAGGATCTCTGTTGTCTTAACAGATGGCGTAACACCTACACTGCAGCAGTCAATTGCTCTTTTGTTCTCTCAAGTATTTATAGCTCTCCCACCCAACCTTGCCAGCTTTTCACTGCCATGTGCAGAGAAAACTGTTCAGTCATTTTAAGTTGTGAGTCAGTGCAGCAACTATTGCTTATGTTTTTGAAGAGCAGACTCTTTCATTAGTAGTTTTAAAGCTTTTTTTTTTGTAATTTGCAATGCCAGTAGATGATACTATTATTGTTTTTGAGAAAGAACATTATAGAGTGGAGCTAAGAGTTTTATCCACTCTAATGTCAGCCTACTGTACATTAGCTAATGTTAGTATAATGGACTAAATACAGCTAATGAGCATGTGTCTGTGTTATGATATTTAATAATAACACATTAGACCATATATTTATGTCTTTGCTGTATGAAGTTCAATTATTCAGTAAGATGGTGTAATGAAAAACACATAATGTGGTAATAACTTATTTCTTTCAGAGATTGACTATTCTTTTCGATATGCCACTTAGTGTCAGTCGCTCAGCGATAAATGTACATTTGAAAGTGAGTGCTGTAAAAGATAGACAGGTTATACACAAGTGAAAGTCTGTGTGTCAGTGTTGGAAATAGAATAAGAAAAATGATTAAGGTGAATGGTACAATCAGTGTCTGTTGTCCTTTAGAACATGCTCTAAGGAGAATAAAAATGGCTCTCTTAAAACACTGTGTACTTAAGGTCAGTACATCAGTGTTATGTCGCAGTTAAGGAAATGTATTTCTAATTTACTGTTTGAACACAGCGGGTAATGGTGAGCGAGGCCTCATTTTGCATTGTGTCTGAGTTGCCACGGCAACAGTGTTTGACAGGTCCTTGTCAAAAACAAGTGTTCAATATCTCCCCTCGGCACTGAAGGGTCTGTGGCTTTGATTGCTGAGCACACACAAGGTCAATAGTTAAAATTCAACTAAAGAAAAGAGAAAATGTTAGGATTTAAAAAAAAAAAAAAAAACGCTTGAAGAAATCTGTGAGCATCAACAATAGTATCTGTTTCATAGTACCATCTTGTCCCTACCTCTCCATCCTGTGCCTTCTTCTTAGCCATTTGTTTCCTTTTTCAAAGGATCCACAGTGCACTTACTGAGATGCCACTGAGTATGCTCATTTACATTTCAAAAGAGATCAAGAATAAGTGGCATACACCTCTCAAATTCATCTAATTTGCTCCATAAAAACTATTGCAAGACTGTAATACATCCCATGTTTCCGTGGTACTATGAAGAGCTGTCTAAGATTGCTACGTGAGCTAATTCTCTACATTTCATTTCTCATAATCAGTAAATTATTTGATTATTGATCTCTGTGACGAATGTGCATTACAGTATGAATAAATTAAGTAGCAGCCCAATAAATTACCTTTTCCAGCAGTTAGCTTTAAAGGCATTTTCAATCAAAGTCTAATGTCATTCGTGGAATGATGAGGCAGTGTATAGCAGGCATTTCAAATCAATACTAGCTTTTATACTCTTATGTATTTAAGGCGCTATTCTCCACAATTTCCAGTACTGTATGATAACTGTTTACATCCTTTTTCTTTAAAAGATTTCAAATAAAACTACTTTCTTTTTTATTACCAGTTGGATGCCAGCCAAGCATGTCGCCTTCCCCAGATATTATTACGGTTCTCATCCAACCATAGCTTTAGATACATGCCAAGTAAAACCTGCTGATTGTTGCACATTTTATTTATTGATTCATTTTTCAGTTCCACCTTGTGTTAATTTATTTTTAATCACAGTAGTAATCTATCACTGAATAGGTGCAGATGGTCACCTGCATGTTCATAGTATGATATAAAGGTATTGTATATACTTATATACATCTATACTCCTATGTGGAATATACATACAGCCAAATCATGTGACATGATTATCTCATGTTTGTTCACATTTCTCATTAAAAGTCAAATTTTTAACATATTTTCTTAAGGCTTGGATCTTTGGTTGAGGGCACCGGGATTTGTCCTAGCAGGGGGTCCCATCTGCATCTGATATTACACAGCACAGCCCCCCACCTGTCAGTATTGCTGACAGCTGCAGCGATAATTAGCCCAAAAGTCTGCATTAGATTTGTGGATAGTCTATCACCAACTACATCAGAGAGATGCAAATGAAAATCATATTGACCTTACTTGTCTTATGGTTTGTGTTATCCAGAAACGCCAGTTTTACGGAAAGTTGGCAAGTGTGTTCATCAACTAGTGTTATAGCAATAACAGGCAACAAGTGAATAATGGTCATAACAAGATTATATAATTTAGAATTAAGTAGTTTAATGTGTAAAAAGACAGTGTTATGCTGACAAGTTAACAGCATCAACTTAAGAGTTGGTAATTACCCACTGCTCCCAAGTGACCAAAGCATAAGTCATTGCAGGATTAAGGGTTAGTTGCTCAGCTTCAGGCTCTGACTAGGTGTGATGAGCTTGTACACTGATCTACTTATGTACCTGGCCGATCCACCTTATTTCATTCCTCTATGGTCCAGTTCTGACACTAACATACTCATTGTACATACTTTCAACAGTGGACGGGGATCAGCATGAGTACTCTGACCCTTCTAAACAGCCCCATACACAACATGCTGCAATGCACTGTCTATTCTGACACATGTCAGTCACAGCCAGCTTTAAGCTTTTCAGCAATTTGCGCTACAGTAGCTCATCTGTGGGATTGAACCAAATGGGCTAGGCTTCATTTCCCACACACATTATTGAGCTCCGGGCCCCCATGAACCTATCCCTGGTTCACCAGTTCACTGGTTTTCCTTACTTGTACCACTTTTGGTAAGTAATAATCACTGCATACTAGGAACACACCGCAGCATCGGCCGTTTTAGAGATACTCCGATCCAGTTGTCTAGCCATAGTAGTTCGGATCCTTGTTTTGGCTTATTTTTCCTGCTTCCAACAAATGAGCTTCAAGACTGTTCACTTGCTGGACAATGTAACCAATCCCTTGACACGTGCCATTGTAATGAGATAATCAATCCTATTAACTTTATCTGCCAGGGGTTTTAATCTTGTGGCTGATTGATATATACCTTTGTATTGGAAAACACCTAAGCTGATTGAGCTTGAGCTAATTTCAGTTATAATATACAGTAATGCTAAATCATTATATCTAATTATTACAAAGAATAAGAGGAACATTTAAAGTATACTTGAAAAATGACAAATATATATGGGGGCAGGTAAAACTCTGACCCTTCATTATATCTGGGGACTGCCAGTTTCCATTGGGAAGCACACATTCTGGGTTGGACATTCTCATCCAGATGGCCGGGTCTAACAGCCATCTGTGGCTGCATGAACCACATATAAAACGCACAAAACCAGTTTATGATCATTGACCCTGTGCCTAACATTCAGTACCTTTGGAAAAATGTTATTTTTGGACAGTTGGTATAAAGGGCACCCACTGGTTTAATATGCTTTGTCACACTGGGACATTATGCAAAAAAATAACACAATGTTATAGTTGACCTACTTCACCCTCATCATTATTTTGCTATAATGTGGAGGCAGTTCTGAATGTACTCCTCAAATAAAACCTCCAGTCACCCTCTTACAGTATTTTTCAATGCCAAGAACAATGAAAACAAATTGGAGCCTGAAATCAGCTCAAGAGGCAAAAACTGGTCAAATAACATGAGTAGCAAATAATGTTCTGTTTTTAAGAATAACTGAAAAACAATCAACCTTCTTTTCATTTTTCTACTGATTAATGGGAAACTGCTCAATATACACTAAAGGTAAGAGTAAGGTCATCTAGCAGCTCTGCCTATGTCAAATGCAAATTTTTTGTATGCAATAAGAATAAACATTTGAATATTTAATGAAAATATCTACCTCAAAACAAATAAAAACCCAATTATTTAAATCCTGAAAACTAACAAACACACGCTAGTTGAGAGCATGTATGATCACTTATTAATTTCCAGAACTCACAAGGTTTGTTGTTTTGAATTGTGTGTGTGTGTGTGTGTGTGTGTGCACATGCGTGGGGGTGGGTTAGTAAAAGAGGGGTTAATCACCCTAGTGAAAAAGGAGAAAACCTACAAACAAAAGTGTTCAAAGGCCCTTTCATATGTTTTCCATTGAAATTTTTGTGAATATTCTGTCACCATGCTTTTGAAGTGATTGCTGAGCATACAGTTCAGAGAAACGCTCATTTGGGCCACTACCCCCCCCCCAGTCTTTGTTGTCATCTTCATTGTGCTTTGCTGACCCTATGCTTTTCTAAAGAGCAACATCCCACACCTCAGATTAATGCCTCATTAGGCCTGATACTGGCTGTGAGCAGGGGCGGCGAGCATGTCTCACGTCTATTTAGGCACAACTCCCACACCCGAACTTTCACCATGGAGGAGAAATTATTAAGAAGCCCCAAACCTGGGTGCTATTTAACTCCCCTTTTCTCACACCCTCCACTTTGTGGCAGGGCCAGAGTGCACCATCTTGTCTTTTTACTTGTTGGGGCTTATCCCCAGTCTCTTCAAGTGATTGTCTAAGAATTCTATACTGCTTTCAATCGCATCAGACTCCATGAAAAAATAAATTTGACTCTTACTTGACAAGTAAATGTGAGGTTTAACTTTATGTATTATGTAGTCCATGTCCATTACCATGCATTAAAAGTTGCGTAAACTCTGCTAAACAGGAAAATCTCCCATTGTATCAATGTTTCTCAATGCCAAACAACCATATGGAAATTTTTTTTAAAAACTGTTACATATTAAAAAACACAAGACTGCACTGTGCAGTGAAAACCTTAATTTGGAGATATACTCCAAATTAGCTTTTATATTGTTCAGATAAACTGAGCAATGAAATGTCTATTTATTTGGCAAGAAAACTCTTCATTCTTAAAAAGTTCTTAAGTTAAATAAACCACTTTAAACCTCATGATTATCTGATAAAGGCATTGCAACAAAGCCGAAAACAGAGCTCTTTGCTCATCACAAACAAAGCTGACATTTTGGATGCACACGGTTTTCACAAGAAAGCAACAATGAGAAATTCTCATATAAAACGAATCAGCAACACAAAAATGTGTTTTTCATTTACTTTGACTTTGGTGCATAGACATCACATCATTTGCACCCAACCTTACTTTGTTATAATAATATATAGAGTATATTTTAATGAAAATATGGATATGGCTTTATACATTCATGCATTACCATGAACAGTAGTCAACATCACAATGTATTCCCGGTGTTCTTTTGTAAAAGTACATTTTTAATTCATTCTCCATCCATTGCATTTTGTCCATTGGTAATTTATCAGCTCCTTTCCATTTCCAAGGACACTGACTTGTATTATTACGGTGTATGATAGTATGTATTTGTTTCATTTTTTTTTTATTATGACAGAATATTGCTCATTTATTTGTCTTCTGAGCTCCTGTGCTGATTTAATCACTTTGTGGTTGTGCAGTTAGTGTGGAGTCATGGGGCCATCAAGAAAATCTCCCTTTTTTTCTTTTCAGACAATCTACGAGGCATCTTATTTAATTCTATTACAAGTTACTAAAGCCCAATTTCAGCACGATCTGTGCGAAGTATTGTCTGCTCAATGTCTACAAGCATGTGGAACAATGAGAAATGAGAATGGTGGAGAAAAATTCAATGCAATAAAAACAAACAAAAAAATGTTTTGTATAACTACTGTGGATGTGGCTGCAAAGCACAATAAAATTACACATTAGGTTTGAGTGCAGTCCCCTTCAAGTTAACACAGCAGAGGAGTAGACCAAATAAAAACTGCAATAAACTGACAATAATACAGATTTATGCACTGCTCAATACCATATAATGTCTTCACTGATGTATATTGATTGGGCTGTGGCAGGAGATTGGTTGTTGGGTTGAGAAATGGCTATTTTACAAACCCCCAAACTTGTAGCATCCTCAGGCAGGTGACCTGCAGCTTATAAACACATTACCTTTTTAGTTCTCCTCACAGGTTTAAATAATCAGTGAATGCTGTGTCACTTTCAAGCATCTGAGCAGTTGTTATTACAGTAAGTTGCTATCAACTTGATGAAGCGTCAAGATCTGCTTTGGTAAGAATTAAAGTTTTACCACCAAACACGGTTGCATTTCACATCTTCATCACTACGGTTGTCACGGAAACATGTGCAAGCAAGAGTAGTTTGACCTCATAGCCAAGTTTTACAAATTCGTAAATCATGTCAACAAGCTAAAGGTTGGGTTGATTATTAACTAAAGGAGGAAGTGTCCATTTGTTTTGTGTGGAGCTCCATTACGGGATATGCTCAGAAACTGCTCCCTTTCATGCAATGTCTCAAGCAATACGTTTGTGAAAAAGATAAGAACAATACAAGTGAACAAGTGTTTTAAAGGAATGCATGACATCCAACAACCTCTGCACAAGCTTAACATCCAAACAGCGCAGTACTATTCACGGGGGAAATGCCTGAGCAGTGCCAATCAACAGCAACTCTGGAGCATGTTAAAAAAGATTACAGAAGTCAAATGGCCTTTTCTCCCATTGTGACTGTTAAACTGATCTTGACAGCCCGTCATAGACACTGAAGCTCCACACTGCCTTCACCGCCCATCAAATCTATAAACTAAAGCAGTAAAATCTTTAAGGTGTTGGTGTGAGAGTACTGGCCCTGAATTTCTCTCTAATCCCATACCCCCCCTCCCCTATTCAAAAGAATCATAAAAGCCATGCCTCAGTATTGCACTGCATTATCCGCCTTCTTCTTCTTTTTTTTTTTTCTTTAGCTGTGGTGGTCATTTGTCGTGTGATTAGTGATGAAAAAACGAGCAGAATGTGAATTCAAGAGAAATAACAGCATGGTGAATGACCTGGATGTCGGTCAGAGGGGGTAAGAGGGGACCAGGTCTGTTCCAGGCAACCATGCTCACCAAGACCCAGACAATGGACCCCATCGGCCCTGATGTGGCTTGACAAGTGAGTGACATGCTGAATGGTTGCCATGGGAACAAATGTGTTGAATTTTATGCATGCATATTCTGTTTTGATTTTCCCCCCTCCTCCCTTCTTTTTTTTTCATGGTTGAAGAGATTTGACTAATGGTGTGCTGACTCTAAACAGTGAGCTGGATGGGGCTGCACAGGGAGCCTTCTTTTCTACAGCTCCACCAGACATTGTAGCCCAGCTTAATGTTAATGCCTTGGAGAGTATTAGCTTAGCACAGCTAGATCTCTGGAGGAGATGAGTCTGTGTGAATAGACAGCAGTGCATTAGTTCCAAGAGGAAGGGGGTTTCCAGTGCTAATGATCTAATAACAAATTCTCTAGGCCCTCTTTGTTGGACCTCATACCATGTGCATCGCTGTGGACATTTGCCCCAAACAGCTGGAATACTACATGCACCATAAAAAGCACTGTTGGGACATTGTCCGTCGATATACAGTATTTTCCCGTGCAATACATCTGATATTGCAGGATTTTTTTTTTTTTTTTATCTTTTAGCCAACACAAGTTAAAAATCATGGTCTTATCTGCATACCGTCAGATAAAGTGGCAATCTCCAGGATGATCTTTTTCATTGAGTTTTACAAAAAAATAATTTGCACTGCATTACCCAAATCACCGGTAATTGAAACAGTATATCAAGAGCAGATTCTGATGTGTTTGCATAAAACATGAAACGCATCACTTACAATTTATCAGATTTTTTTTTTCTTTTCATAAAACGTCCCAATGAAATACTGAGTACACACAAAAGAAAATGTAGTACAGTATAAGAAAGGTTGGGATTATTTTACATATTACTTATTGTCAACTAATTCCCAGACCAGAACTAGCAATGCATTAGTTTGTCTTCCATTACTTTCCAACTTCCATACAGTCTGTTGCACCCAGCCCCAAGCCCACTGGTTTCTTTAATCTTTAAAAATGGGTCATGAATAATTTGTTTCATTTTTAAGCTCTGGCTCGCTCATATTGAGAGTTAAATGAACTAATACAAACTGGATGTGTTTGTATTAAGTAAAAATTAAAAAAATATCAGCATTTATGACGACAGCTCCTTCGTAATCTTTGCTGTACACAAGTGTTGAAACCCGAGTGTGAATGTTAGTTAATATGTAATGTATTGTGCAGCCTGTTATCAAGAGCCAGATAACCTATGTAAATGCTGTGATATTTTTCCACTGTGAGTTAAGTTTGTTTCCAGTTCATATGTCAGCACAAGGACAGCAGCTAAGTTTTGTGAATTGAAAAGGTGTGCTGAGAAAAGCACCTGGCTGTGCTGACTGTGGGTTAACTTATCCTGGGAACAGATTATATGGTGTCTCGGCCCTCACAAAACTCTGCTGATGAGAGGGGAGAATCATCACAATCTTCAACAATACTTCGATCAGACACCTAACACAATGAAACTGAGCGTGTGTGCAAAATAGCCCTGCAATGGAACTGACATCTGAAACACGTTTTTCCTCCCAGCACCAATTTATCATTTTCACTTGCAGATAATAGAAAGCAATCTTCCAACCCATGATTACACTTCTCAAAAATCATATTTCATGTAAGGTAAGACATGTTCTGTGGACAGGATGAATATCTAACCTGCCAATCATGGAGTGTATACACTTGAAAGCCAGTAATGCAAAGGATACATGACAATGCATCTTCTATCTTCACTGAGAATAAATATTGTGTATCAACAGCAACAGTACACATATCACAACAGAGCAGCGACCCAGGGAAAATACATTTCTGTTGTGACACTGCACACCCACATTATGTTCAGCTCACTTCGGGGATAGAGCTACAACATGATGATTTTTCATACTTGTCTTGACAAAAATATATTTAATTAGTTCTTCATTTGAAAAACATATCTAGAAGGCATTGAAATTACTGCTGAATGTTTTACTTAATAAATATTAGCACTCTTTTCTTTAAGGTAATTAACAATTTGATGCATATGTGTATAACAAGGTGTGATTTGATCATGCTCTGGTATCAAGGTTAGTACTGATGTTCAAAGGTTTTATGTTGAGCTCCCATGAATCCCCTTTAAGGCAAGTTGCTCAAATTTAGTTGCTGTGTATTTTGGAACATTTCAGAAATTGTGGTCTAAGTATTAACCTTATTCATTACAGATGTGTTGTGTTTGTACAGAGAGAGAGAGGGAGAGAAAGGGAGAGAAGGAGAGATAGAGAGAGAAATATGGGGGGAAGGGAAGAGGAGGAGGAGAGAACACGCCACTGAATGTCCCAAGCCATTAGAACAAGGGATATTTCTGGTTGACTGAGCAATTCATTCTCGACATGTCACATTGAATTTCTTCCATTATAAAACACTGCTGCCTTCTCCACTCCAAAGGCAGATTGCCTGCACCTATTTCACCCAGTGAAATATTGCTTCTCCCCTCAAACAATCTTTTTCATCCTAAAGTTGTGAACAAATTTTTTTTTTTAAAACAGTGATTAGTCTATGTTCACAGTACACATGGTATTCTTTTGCTTTATTTTATGTTTGCCAACTGCTCAAGCTTATACTTTATGATTCAGCATGCTTGTTTCAAATGTGATTCCTTAATATGCCTATAACTCATGTGTGTATATCATAACCACATCTAAAGTGACCCCATATTCAATGTATCATGGTCATTGCTTTTGCAGACCCATTTTAGGAATTATCGGTGTAATATTAGACGTCTTGTTGACAACATGAATCAGTTTGTTCCTGTCAGTCTATATGAGGTTTTTGATGCTGAAGTCAGAGTTTCAAACTAAATCTATCAGGTGACACATGATGTAAAGAGGGTTTTGGCTGAGCCAGTTGTATGATCCCTCAACCTCAGCTGTATCTTGTGCTTAGCTCTAGCACTTCACAAAGCCCTGATAGAGGAAGCCTGACTTTGCTTGGTGCCTCCGACAGTTCTGACAGACCAGAAACAGAGATTGATGTTGCCCTGATAGAAAATAGAGGAAGAATGGCAATTATGTCAGTCTAGGAGAAACATGTGTTTGTGCACTGCAATACAAAAGGCCCTCACTGCATTGTTATCGTTCTCAATAACCCAAGGTGTGCTTGGGAGTAAATGGATTGTCTGTAGAGAGCATTTCATTCTTTGTACCTTTTCTTTTCTTGTCTTCTCTTCAATTTTGTGCAATCATTCAGGCATCACCCCTTATTCTATTGCTTTTTAAATGCATTTTATTTCACATGTAGAAAATTACATTTTCTGATTCCATACTATACATTCAAGACAGCAAAACAATCTTATAAACTGTACGTTACATAAGATCTATTATTTATATACACATATTTTCAGAGACCAGCTCCTGTGAGAGTGCATATTATTTTTCTATTGAAATTGAACTAAAGTGAATCAAATATCATGAGCCAGGCTTAAGTCATGCAGGCACTTTTAAAGTGACTGCTCTTTCATAATCACTCACTGGCAACATATGTAGGCCTTATGGTCCAGATGGCCCACATAGAAAATTATCTTAAAGCTATCATTATTTCAAATCCATATTCCACTACTCAAGAACTCATGTTGGATGAGTTCCAGATTGTAGCCCATAACTGCTTTCTATGAGTCCTATTTCACATTTCAATACAGAAAGAGGCAAAGAAGGTTCTTCATTATATACTGTATACTGATTTCATTTGCCGGCACTGTGGAGCGAATCATGCTTCAGAAAACACAGCCATTTATGAAGAATTTAACAACACAGTCCAGTGCTTGTCCAGTCGAATCGAGTTGGAAGGGATGAGAGAGTTTGTCAGGGCCCTGGTGAGTCTACACTAATGGAAATGACAGTTTTGGAGAGAGACAGTAGAAGGGTCATGGCTTGAATCCAGCCGCCCTTCTGTTTCTCTCCTGTCCAAACTGGCTGCCCTCCTGAGCCTCATTTCACACAACTTAATACAGTGCTTTGCTGCAAACACTGCATTTGTCCTGACATAATTACATTGTGAAATTCAATTACACTGTTTAAATAGCACTAGTGGAAATCATTACATTTGTTGTTACCAGGAACCGTCAGCCATTTTACTAGTTAACTGACCGAATGCTCACGATTATTTAAATTATATTCTAAAGTGAGTAGTGTTTGCTCTATCTTGCATTAACAATTGGGTTACATTGAAAGGCTGCATGACTTGTCACTTATTTGATGTTGGTGTATTCATTTTTCCATGTGCGTGACAGTCTAGGAAGCAAGACAAGAAATTACAGCATGGCGGATTTGGATTGAAATTAACTGCTTGCTACAAATCAAAGATGTGTCACTCAACTGCGAACAGCCCCTAGTTAATTTATGACCAACGAAATGAGCCTCTTTTTCCTCCATACCCATCTATATCAGCAAATGGCACATTTATATTCAGCTGAATATGAGGTTACATTTTGTTTTACACCTGTGTTGACATTTAATTCAAAAGACAACGGCCAAGAGGGCAAGGCCATTCTCAAACCCATTTTAATGTATTTCAACAATCAGCCATCATAAAAATGAGCCCCGATTTTATTGTGATAATGGAAAAGTAGACTGGAAAAGTGGATTTGGAATTGGTTTGCACATAATATCTTGTGCTATAAAAATGAGATTTGCAGCCATAGGGAAAAACAAATCAAGATCCTTTCTTCAGTTATTGGACCATGGAAGAGAAAATGCTGTTATTTTAATGTAGCTAGAAAATGATGCTGTGTTCATAGAGCCTATGCACTGTGTTCATCTTGGTGCTCAGTGCATGATGTGACTGTCAGCAACAGACATGCATCTGTAAAAAGATAGTTTTGGAGGAGTTGAGAAAATAATACATGGCTCTCACTCAACCTGTAAATTAAACTCAGAGGTCAAGTCAACGGAAAAATCAAGCAAATAAAAATCATCAAATATGTCAGGTTTGCCTGACAGTGGAAACAATCTGCATGCATATTTAAGCGAACTCAAATTTTAAACAGACTAGTAAATTGAAGTAGCCTGCAGGTTCAACCCTGTAGCACTGCTATTTGTATGCAACGGGCAATATGTAGATTTAGATTTGTGTCTCAAGGCAAACAACCGTCAAGCAGTGCAGTATTTCATTTCATGCTGAGCATTCAGTGCAGTAGGACATACATATTCATGAGGATTCTTCCAAACCTATGATATAAACATAAGAATATGGCCAGTGACAGGCATTAGAAAATGGTCACATTGGATCAAACAGAATAACTTGTCTTTGATGCTGAAGCAGTATCAGCATTATTATTGTAATTAGAGGGCATAGGACATGTAAAAACATCTTTTCCTCTGTGACTTTGAGTTTTGCCAAATGCAAGTAGAGTTCAAATGTGCTCGGATGAGTGTTTGTGGTTCAGAACCAAATCAAAAAGATCTAAGGACAATATCAACTAATAAAACAGCATCACAACATCCTTTCTTTGATTCAATTGGCCACATTCATGGGCATAAACTAAGGGTAATAGGGAAGTGTCTTGGATGCACTAAATGCCAATAATAAACTATCACTAAAAGCTAGGACTAACAAAACTAAGTCTACAGCCATGCTCTGTGTTAAGTGTTGAGTCAAATGCTAATGTCATCATTCCAGCATGCTCACCATAACAATGCCAACATGTTGCTATGAAGATGGTATAATTATTGCCATGTTTAGCTATTACAGCCAGAAAAAATAACCAAAAGAAAAATAGGTCCTACTCTGCAAAATATTCCTGCATTGGAAGAAGTCTGTCTAACATTCCAACTCATTTTGCTGAAAGCACTGTATGAAAATACAAGTGATGTTTTTGATGTTCCCACCCACAGTTATAATAAAACATCATGTGCATGTAACATTTAGTTTTTGTGTAGTCTGGGATAGAGATTATCTATAATTATTATATGTCTGAATTCCACATTACTCAAATAACAGATAAACACAAGAGTCAGAAGCAGATACAAAATGTTACAAAATGTAATTAATAAGACATTTCAGCAATTGAACCAAATTGATAATGTAGATGCTAGAATAACCCTCAGTAATGTGCCTCAATTTATTTTGATGAAAAAATAGAGATAATAAAGATAATTTAAAAAATTGTTTCACAAACACCATTGGATGATGTAGACTGTGTACTATGGTGCATGTATTAACATACCTGTACATTTTTTATTCAGTTCTTACCTTCACATTTTGACAGTCACATTGTGCTAAGAATAGGTTACATTCTGCGCAGCAGGTGACACTTTCTCTTTTCTTTGTAAGATAAGGTGAAAATTACCTTGTGAACACGATAATTTACATGTGAGGCAAAACAAAGAGCTGCTTCCTGCTTGTTAAGATTATATGACAAACAAAAAGAAGCATGTTCTGACATGTTAGCATATAATAAATTGCATTATTACAAATGAGAGCCCAGAACTATTAATCATCATGCAATGGATGTTTATTACAAAAAAAAAAAGTCATTACACTCTAGCATTTAGACTATGTGCTGTGCTATGGGACATATTTATATTTTTCATTAATAAACCTTCCTAGGGTAACAGATGTTCTGTCAAGGCACATAGTAATTAATATGTGTGTAGTTTACTCTTTGCATTGAAATGTATTTTTTAAAAAGACCAAGAAACCATAGAAGTTTGACTACATCTGCTTTCTTTAAAGAGATGAAAAGTACACCAACAACACACCTAAGACCAAGAGTCACTGAACCACAATTTACATCGATAAAATAATGAGGTACAAACCTCAATGGCAACAAATATTGTCCTTTATATCTAGTAGCTGTCATTTATGCAGCTTTAAATCAGTCCATAAATTGACTGTAGGACAAGCTTTGGCATTTGCCAATGTGCTACACAAAATATACACATGGGTGGTAATGGTTTGAATCACATGATGCCCAAGTAACTGTAGTCCACTGGGAGTTCTTTATAATAAAGTGAATAGTTAGACTTTTGCAATCCAAAAGCGTAGAAGGATTATTACTGTGATGGCTGTTTTCTAATTAAGTAGTATTTTACAAGCCATGTGTTTTAATGATAGCATGCATGATGTGTGATTTATGCTGTTGCCATTAGTATATGCACTTATGTTTAAAAGCTTTACCCATTTAACTGAGTCAGTGTGCCAGGGTGTCTTTTTATTTTGCTTTTTTTCCCTCTTACACTCTACTATTGATGTGGATAAATGTAATACAAATTCAACACAAAACTTGAAAAAAAAACCTGAGGAATCTGAAATTATTAAAATAAAACTGAAGCGTGTAATGTAATTATTTCCTGGGTTTAAGGGAACGTCAATCAAGGGCATATCTTGGAATCGCTTAATGGGATATTGAAATATCCTCTTCCAGCATGTGGCATGGAAGGCAAGCGGTAATTAGTATGAATGACGAGTGCTAAGATGACTAATGCTGCCGAGGACAGGTTTTAATTGAGAATAATATAATGAAGTGTCCTGCAGATTTGCCAGTTAGCAATCCTTGTTTCTTATTGGTCCACGCAGGCCAAAGACTTGTAATAAAATTTGTAATAAAAACCTGTAATAAAAATATTGCTTGGCAGATAACATTTTGTAGCCTACAGTGTACCTACCAGCCCTGTCTGAATATATCAACATGTCCATGAAATTAAAGCTTGGAGCTTTAAATGTATTACATATGTTAATGTGAAAATCTAAAAAAGCACAGACATGATTCAGCACTGAGAATGTTTCTGCAAAAAAGAATAAAATGAAGCTAGTTTACCTTTAATGTCTAATCTCACTAATGATTACTGAGAAATCTATAGGCACTGGGCTCTGAGGGCTTGACAGAAAACAAAAACACATTAGTTCGTAGGATGGAAATAAGGGTGAGTGGGGGCTAAAACCATGGGAGGATCAGATTATACACACTGTACTGTGTGTAGCATACAGCAGACTGCCAAATCCAGCAGCATCTCAGTTTGGTTGCAGGAGTCAGTGCTGAAGTCAAAACACTCTGATATCTGTCTGGGCAACAATTTTGACCTAGACCTTTACCTATTAGGGCCATTGAATGAATTTATTTTATTTATTTTTATTTATTCTGTTTTTCACTATTCTGCTAGTCCTGTTTTGCTTTTACGATGAAAGCATCCATCTTTGAGAGTGGACCACAGCCAGGTCTACAAAACAGCTGAAAGACGCTAAAACACTAATAACAAGCGTTTATAGGAGGACTTTTGATTACTGATGTGTACAACATATGCATACTGTGGGCTGATTTCTTCCATAGAGCTGGCCAGGCCTTTGTTTCAGTGAAGTCATACAGAATATCATTTAGCTTCCTGCTATCTAAAGTTTTGTAAGTGAATGTCCTCGGCAATAAAAGACTTTCGCATAGCTACATGGTCTATTAGAATGAGACCTTATCTTGTATCAAAACTCTCCCCATAAAAAGCTTCTCTTCATGATCATGCTGTAGCTATTATCATTACTTAAGGAATCTACAGTGCAAGAGGGCAACAGAAGGATAAAACTGATTCATCCTCTGAAGAGTTATGTCACTGTTGTAACATCATTAAGTTTCATTGTTTTTTTTTTTTCTTTCAGCCTTATAGCTTTTTAAGATATATTTAATAAAATCTGGATACTAACTGAAGAGTGTAATTATCATCGAGCTTTAAATCGCGCATCTATTCAGAACACTGATGGAAGTTGTAAGTGAGCTGTGCAATGATTTGCTGTGAAGTATAAAGTGTGTTATCCCCTCATGTTTTTGTGTTTGCTGCAGGCCACTGTCTATCTCTGAGAAGGTGCAAGACTTAAATTTGTCAGTAATGAATGTGTGTGTGTGTGTTTGTGTTTTGAGCCTCAGTGGCATGGCACCGCACTAACACTCCACAGAAGGGATGGTGCCATCCTGTAACTGTGTCAATTTTTCTCTTCTTAATGGCATGTATGATGTTTGTCTGAAAAGAAAACACTTCATGCTCTGCATTCAATAACAGTTCTAATGATGTGTCATGCTCCTTGTAAGACAAGTCATCCATTTCTTGCTTGATAAAATAAAATATTAATACCACTCACAGGGGATAGATAGTGGCAGTGTTTTTCTACTGAACAAAAAGCGTGGCTATAAAGGAAGTTAATTAACCATTTTACATGGTTGACTGAGCAACAATAGTATGGAAATTCTCAAGGCCACTGCAAGTCATGGTAAAGTTAGAACTTCTCATGTTGTCAGTGCCTTTCAGATTTCTGATGTACTAATCAAGGGACTCATCACGTAAATGTGGTCGCGACAGAAGCAGATGTAGAAGCAGATCAGTGCCATTTCTGGGTATTACTCATTCATAAGCACCACAAAATGTGTAATTTCCTTTAAGTGAGGGATTGAGCATTCAGTAATGCTTTTGTTTTTTTTTTGTTTCACCAACAAAAAATGTTTCTCTGGGGCAACACTTCAACTAGTGACATTCGAGTAAAGCAGCTGAGCTACTTTTGGTGGTTACACCTAAACCATCCATTTACTGTACTGCTTATCCTGGACCATCCAGGGTTACAGGCGGCTAGAGCCAATCCCAGCTGACATTGGGCAAGAGGCGGTGTACACCCTGGACAGATTGCCAGTCACAGGGCTGACACATAGAGACGAGCACTCAAACCTAGAGTCCCCAAATAGTCTAACCCCAAACTGCATGTCTTGGGTCTCTGGGAGGAAGTTGAAATACCCAGAGAAAACCCACACAGACAAAATGGGATTTGAACCCAGAACCTTCTTGCTGTGAAGCAATAGTTCTAACCACTGCAGCACCATGCATCCCTGGGTACATGTAACATTTATTCTACTTATAGCTGAAATTGTTTACCTTAGAGCCTACCTGCTTTTAGCGAATATCTTTCAGGTGACATTTCCAGCTCAATATGCCACATTTATGAGTTAATCTCCTATCGCTGTGTGAACTTCATCTGAATCTTCACTCAGCAATTTGACTTCAACTAATACTGCCCCTAAAGCTTGCGCTAAAATATTTCAACTATGTTCAATGTTTAGACTCAAAGTGAAACTTTATGACAAAATATTTTACAACTACCTAGAGTTCATGTACTAGTCTCACTGATAACTGATTACTTTTGAATGAATGCACGTCATTGTCTCATTAAGTGTCTGGCTGTAAATTAGAATCCACATTTAACCATAGTGTGCATATTTTCTCCATGGTTGATGGTGATAGTAATCAGCATAGCTCTGAGCATGACAAACACCTGAGCCTGTCTTTAAACATGATTTAAAATAACAAAGGTGAGACAGCAAATTTGTTTTTGTAACACTAAAAATTGACTTTGGTGAGACTTCACTGACAAATATTCAACAGTAGTTATTTACGAAGGTGTCGCACACTGACAGCATCACACACCTAATATGAAGGGGAATGTGCTGTTAATAAAGATTATTAGGTTAATTAATTATTTTTTTCATTTTGTACCATCTTTTGTAACTCTTTTGTACCTCCATGTAATTACACTGTACTGCTTTAATTCATTCTGAGCAGGAGCCAGCAGAAGATAATTTGTTTTCATGTTACCAAATGGCTCCAGTGTTGCCAGGCTGAGAGGAAATGACATATGGTAGAAAAGCATAATTCATCTGGCTGAGGCACTGATACCCAGCCATCAGAAAGGAAATTAATTCCACTCCCTGGCTGCTCAGCCAAACAACATTAAAAACAGGAATAAATAACAAAACCAACCTAAATACACATGTCGCACTTGTGTCGTATTGTAAACCAAACATCCAATAACCAAACTGAACTGGAAATGTAGTGGGGCTTGCTTATCTGATATATGAGGTGTGGAAGACTGCATGGATTTTTTTTTTTTTATATGTCTGCATGTGCATGAGTGAATGAGATTTGAAT
Source organism: Mastacembelus armatus (assembly GCF_900324485.2). Classification (NCBI taxonomy): domain Eukaryota; kingdom Metazoa; phylum Chordata; class Actinopteri; order Synbranchiformes; family Mastacembelidae; genus Mastacembelus; species Mastacembelus armatus. The sequence continues at coordinate 21,891,254 of NC_046635.1, forward strand.
GAGTGGGTGTATCAGTGTGTGTTGTATGTGAAGGCATTGCTTCGTTATGCATGCAAGCACTACTATCAAACAGAAACATGACAGAATATGGTTTGCATATGCATCAATGTGTCCATAATTACAAAGTAGATTTGTTGGTGACTATCATGGATTGTTGACCATTTCTAAGCAAGCACTGGAGAGTGTTCAAATGAGGATTATCTCCTATAGCACAGCACAGCACACTGTATGACACTGATTAAGCTTATGTTTATTACATGCCAACACACATCCCACTTGTATAGTGTTTTCTTGAATAGTGTTTTCTTCTGACACAAGTGTGTCACTCATCTAGGGATAAAAAATACATTAAAAAAAACATAATATCTGAATATTCAAAGAAATTCAGTGAGATAGATTTGGTTTAAAATAGATGTATATTATGTGGTTTGCTGTTATACTGTATAGAATATAGTTTTATTATTGTTATAGACGATATGCCAGTCGTGTGAAGAATAGGTATAACTTATAGTTCTCTGGCTCTGCAAGATCCAGAGGTTAAAAAACATCAGTACAGCACATGTGACTTATATTCTATTTTATATCCAGGGACTTTGAGTAATATTTCCCAGACCTGAAGGGGCAAGGGGTAATTTGACCTTAAAAGCACAGAATGAAAAAGGACAAAATAAGAGGTAGTGGTTGAGGTACATCTGTATTTAATAAAGGAAAAAGTACTCCTAATTATTTTAGCTGAAAGTACTGTATTTTTAATACCAACTGTGAGTCATTTTGAAAAAGTATATCAACCTACAGACGGTTTTTTTTTTATTCCTGTGGTGAAACAGATTCATTGAACCCAAACACCTAAAATGACAAATCCTATAATTGCATTGCAGGTGGATAGAGCAAAAGCGTACAATCATGATGTAAAAGCACCCATGATGCACTCAAGTATCTGTTAATGCAAACCGTCTCTCTGGGTATGATTTAACAAGTAGTTTCAAAAGCAGCTCAATTTCCTCCATCTGCATCCAATTAAATGTAACTTATTTTATGCTACAGACCCTGGTACTCCCCACTGACAATAAATAAGAGGTGATGCTGAAGCTGTAACATCACATATAATTAAATGGGAGACTGGCTAAGATTAAAAAGCAGTGGATGTTCATTTAAAAGCATGATTACATATTTCAAAGCAAATATTCAAATAGTAAATAACGAAAAACCTGACATTTCCAAACAAAGATGACATAACAAAGGTTTTGCTTATGTATTTTCATCACCAGTAGCATTGATTTTCTTGCTTATTCTGACCCCTTCTTTCAACTGTAGTGAGCTGAATGTGACAAGTGAATGAAAAGATTCATTTTGTGTGCTTATGGCACACAGGGGGCTGTTGCCAGCAGTAAATGCACTAGAATTCTACTTATTCATCTCCTTTGAATTTGTGTTAGAAATTCATGACAAAAGTGGTAATAATAACAGACCTTTTTCATTATAGACATTTTGACATGTTGTAGCAGGAAAAGCACAGGTGTAATTAACAGCAATAATGGTGGCTGTTTCAATTTAGGTGTGTCTCTACCAAGTCTTGGTATTGTGCATGCTGTCTCACTGACATGGCTTATTAGGACATTATATTGTAACACAGCCATCATGAATGTTAATAATTACACCTATATGCATTTCTTGCTATTTGACATCACAATGCCTGCAGTTAAAAGGACTGTGCTGTATGAAGATTTTTGGGTAGATTATCACGTCAAAGTTCCAGCCAACTATTCATCTCATCTGAGGTTCCCACAATACAGGGAATACAAAAGTGACTTAATAAAAATATTCTCTTTAAATGCACCATAATATCCAATAAAAAATGTACTTCCTGTTTTTTTTTTGTTCTTGCATCTGATAATCACAGAGTAACCACTAAGACCGTTCCTTCAACACTATGTCAGTTTCTTTTACTCCACCCAGTTTTGTTTATAGAGCTTTTCTTTCTGTTTCTTTATTATTTTCTTTTTATACAAACATTTCCACTGCTTCACCACTTCACCAAACAATAAACTATTTTTACTAGTTTTTTTTTTCACACTTACAGTACAGCTACCTACAGTATAAAGCTCATCAGACAGTCTTACAGCAGGTGGTGCTGTAAAGTGCCATTGCTGTGAAGTGCTTCTACTCAAAAATAATATCTCTGATGTGGTTTCCAGCAGCCGCCTAAAAGTAACACTTGCACAATCTGGTCTTGTTTCTGACTCAAATGCTGAGAAGAAAACTGAGACGTGTGTTGTGAGAACTATAGCCTATATTATACAGGTTGCAAGTAGACTATACATATTTGGAGTTAGATGCTGAAGTGCAGGGTTGTGTCACATGAGCAGTGATATGTAAGTGGCACTGTCATGAATCTTGTCTGTTTGATTCATGACTATAATATTCAACTACAGTAACTGCATTTCACTGATAAAGAGTCAAAGGGACAAGTCTGTGTAGAGACAATTGAAGAAGTCAGCTATGAGTGGCAAAGAGCACTAAGAAACAAAAGATAGATTTACTAAAAACAATACCTTTTTGCTATATAATTTAATATCTGCTATAACTTTTAAGTAATCAGTTTGGGATATTTTACAAAGTAATGTTGGAGGGATGACATCACCCATTTTAATCCAATTGGATCCAGGATTAAAGTGGGATCAAAATAACAATTGTACAGATAGTAATATCCACTGGTCCATTTTTCATTCATCATGTACTTGAGACCACTGCAGTTTCTTTTTTATCCATTTATTGGGAATAAATTGGATTTAATTAATTTGTTTTAAATTGTAGGTTGATTAATCAGACCTCCTGTTAAGGCAGACTACAGTCAAAGCACATACCAATATAAAAAAATAAAGTCTTAAAACTGTGTTAATAAAAAAGTGGATAATGAAAACTTTCTGTACCAGAGGTTATCCATATGTCTTATTACTTAATAATCCATTAATAATTGGGCTAACGCATCAGAAAACACATACATGAGTCCATTTTGGAAACACCACACAGGTTATTTTGATAGAAAATCTGAGGTTGAGGACATAGGTTCATATCATGAAATTTGGCCTCTAATCACCACCTCCTTCCTCCCCATTAAAACTGGCACTTTCTCATATTTGTGTATAGCTTTTTTTTATTACTAAATGCCTATTTTGTCAAATTTCTAACCAATGTCTGTTTTTTGGAGAGGCTATAACATTATAATTGAATGCAATCAAGAGCAAATTGTATTTTGCAAATGAAGAGATTAATATGGTTTATCTGGATCATTATATTTAACGACTAAAAGTGTAATGCAAATGAATTTACTACTCATAGGAGATAGTAAAAATACTATTGTACTAACTATTGTGAATAGGAGCACAATTATGGAAGACATTGAAGTGGAATGCAAGACAGGTCCCTTTGCACAGCTTAACAATTATCTTTGAGTAAAATAACAACAGCAAGCAATTAGCAAAGCAAAACTGGCCTACCCAAACGACTGACAGTAGCGATGCTAGTGTTACTTGGCAATAGAGACATGTACAGCTGGACCCAACAGAAAAACTCTGAGTCACCCCATCTTTTTTTTTTTTTTTTTTTGGAATAACATTATCTAACACTACAGTGTTGTAGATCCAACCTTGATTTGTTACCCCACACATTATACGAATGAATCATTGTTTGGCTGTGGTTACCATGAAATTGCAGCTATCCTGTGCATTTATTTATATACCCATGTAGACCTCGACATAAACGTTGTTATTAGACAGACTTGCTGGATGTACTTTAGTGCAGCTTTACCTATTTACACTGCACTAAACAATGCGGTCTCATGACTGTGTTCTTTTTACACAGATAACTTAGAATGGATGAATTATAGGACTCAGAAATTGCACCTAGTAGCTTTAATAAAAATTTTTCGCCTGACACATGAGCCAAAATTTTTTCTAGTTTCCTCTAATTGCTCCCACATTGGGTGTAGTAGTGTTTTCTCGCTCAGCCCGTAAGTCTTCACACTGTGTTGATGTCACAAAAATAAAACTAATTTTCCTAGTCTCTGACACATTTTTATAAATACAAAACCTGGGTTAAAAACAGTTGATTATATGTCCTATCAGCAGATTTATAGATGTCACTCTAATCATTGTATTCTATAGAGAAAATATTTTTGGTGCCCCCAAGGGGATATTTCAGTGCAACAGCATGAAAGGCCACTGAAAAAAAAAAAAAAAGAAAATCGCAGCAAGACAAAGTGCTATATCCAGTTATTTTAAATACCAGTAACAACAATATAACTGCGTCAGAGCTTGACACAATTCCGCTGCACTTTACAAGCTAGTTAGAGTTAAATATAGGTGGTACTGTAGCTTTTGAAGGTTAATATACACAGACAGCCAGAACATGCCATGGTCAAAGATGAAAAAAGTGTGATGAAAATTCACAGAAGACAAGACAAAAAAAAAAGAAGCTCTATAAAAGACAAAAGCCAAGCTCCCTGTTAGTATGGAAATGGAATGAAATGTGAAGTTATAGGCTTTAACCTCTCACTGAAAATATATAACAGTCATAATGCATAACACTGAAAAAAGCCACAGTATTCTGCCCCCTGCCTATTGACCTCCACTAGCAATATGTTAATAGTCAAAGTGCAGAAAACGCTGATATGGTATGTATTAACCTGATATGCCTGTAGAAAAACAACAACAAAAAAAGACAAATTGTGATTAATTAGAACAAGTCAACATGTCACATTGGACTTACATGTAGTGTTTTCATGGGAGTGGCTTAGTGTGTTTGGGGAGTGGCTGGCTTGTTCACACATTTCGTCTTGTTCATCACAACGACAGGCAGAGCCGAGGGCTGGACCGGGTATACTCAGTGTACTACATCATATTCACTAATTGCACCATCTGTGGAGTGTAGTTCTGCTTGTTTCTACAAAGCCTCCAAACGCTGTATTTAGCAGGTGGCCTCTCAGGGACCAGCTAGCCACGTCCTAGACTCCCAACTACTTCACCAACCAAGTTTTCTAAGTTGGAGAATAAAGTTTTTGAGAGGCACGGTGGAGGATACGGACACGTTTGTGGTGGTCACGCGTGTCGTTTTGACGCGCGGACTTATTTGGCAGCTATACTTACCACTTTATTACAGTTTTCACTTTTTTTTTTTTTTTTTTTTTTTTTTCCTGAAGAGGGGAGGAGAAGGAGGTGGACCCACGCACGGTCGCCGGTCTCGTGGCTTCTTTGTATACAGCAGCAGCTGTGTGTAAATGCATGGGCACACCAGCGCCTACCGCTCCTTGAGGGACAGCTTATTGGGCTCAGTCCAGCCTACATGCGGGGGGCTTCCTCAGATATGAAGCGGCTCAATCAGCTGTAGAAGAGGAATATCAAAACTTTACTCGAAACATTTCTTTTCTCTTCACCTCACCCGCAGTATTTCATTCACACCCCCCCTCCTAACCTTAAAAAAAAAAAAAAAGCTTGGGTCAGTTTCGCAGCCTCTCTTTCTCCGTCTATCTCTCTCTCTCTCTCTCCCTCTCTCTCTCTCTCTCTCTCTCTCTCTGAGCGCTTGGATTGTAAACGGCAGAAACAAATCCAGCTCCGTGCAGAGTAGGCTACAGCTGTGCGGCTCCCCCTCGCCCACCATGGATGTAAGGTTTTACCCGACTGCTGGTGGAAATTCTATTCCAGGAGATCCACCGAGCCTGGATTTTGCCCACTGTTTGGGCTACTACAACTTCAATAAGGTGAGAGACCTGTCTGTGTCTGTGTTTTGTGGTCCTACTTTCATGACGTGTGACCTCGCAGGTGCTAAAGCTAAAAAAAAAAAGAAGAAAAAGAAAAAAAAAAGCGTGCCCCATAATTCTGAGTAAAAATGTGTTGAGAACTAAGTTCATTTAAAACTAGACTTGACATGCTGCTTTCCTTTAATTTGCCTCCCAGTGTACCTCATTCTGACGTTAGCAACAAAGCAATTAGCCTTCGGTGAAGTTGCTCACTGAATACTTCTAACTTTGTTGTTGTGGTGTTAATTGAAATGGTTTGGGAACTCGGTTGGTACTTGAGAGTCCAGCTCGGATCAGCCTCGTTGTGCTGATAAAACTCTCGCCGGACTGATGCGACCCCCTCAGTCCTGGGGCGCTGTTGGCTGTATAGTTTTATGTTGCTCCTTTATATCAACACTCTACATGTACAGTACCAGCATTAGACCGTGGTGTAAGCGAGATAGTGTATCAGGTGTCAGATAAACTGCTGTGCGGGACTGTGATCCGATTTTTTTTTTTTTTACATAATGCTGTTAAAAAGCAAAGCATGTTACACAAACACTTTTTTGTTTTTTTCTTTTTCTTACACGGTGTTTAACTTTTATTTTGAGTATTTAGCTGCAACACATCAGAACTGCTGCGGGAGGCATTTTGCAGTTGGTGCCTAAAATGAACTCTGATTATCAATTTTCACCTTCACAGCTCTGTACAGACACACACAGAGAGTGAGAAACAGCAGAGTTGTTGTTTTTTTTTTTTTTTGTTTTTTTGTTTTTTTCTGTTCAGTATGAATGCTTTCACTGTCAGCATTGGGCATCAGTAAAGCCTCAAACTGCCACATGATGCCTGCTGGCTCCCAGCTTTAACATTGTTTTCAAGGAGTTTTATTCACTTCACTCACTGCATCTGTATAAGCAACAGTGTTTCAGAGTTGTTAATAGCGAGACTGCACAGGTGTGACAAGTTTATTAACTCTAAAATATGAGAGTGAGGGTATGTAAAGCATGGTTGCACATTTTTGTCACCAGCAGTTCGACTCCTATGTTTCTCAGTGAGAGGGGATATTACTGTGACAGATAGAAATCACACAACTGCAGCGTGCTGTTTTTATAAAGTCTAAACAATGGTGCCCCCTACCTCCCCCCACCTCACACACACACACACACACACACACCACCCCCATCCAAATTATTCAGCCCTATAGTGCAGCTCTGTTTGCCCCTCGCTGCCTGATGCTGCTCAAAACAGTTACCAGGTTTGTTTCACTGTTTCATCAGCTCTTTGTCATGTGGCCAACTTGTCATATGTGCCCAATTTCATCATGTCTTCATCAGCCTTGAGAAATTTTAACTACGTTGCTTTGAATAGATGTAAGAGCTGAAGTATGATTTTATTTCTGTTCATAAATTCCCCAGGTCAAGTGAAATTTTCCATCTATAACAGTAATTGGCCACAATGCAGGAGGAGGTAGAGAGTGAGAGGGAGGGTGATGAGAAGGTGCATATCCAGTATCTCTACCAGTTATGCTGAAGAGAGAGAGAGAGAGAGAGAGAGAGAGAGAGGGAGAGTACAAAGCATGCATTTCATGCTAATTACAATGCCTTTCCATGGTGAACAAATAGACTCTTTTGCATGCATCTTTCAAATAAGCCTCCAATTTATTTGAATCAGCTTGCTGAAAGGTAGCACAATGCAGAGCAGTTAGTCATCCAAAAGATGTGGCATGTTTAGAAGTCAGACAGAACTGAAGCATTGCTCCTTTAATCTATTTATAAGCTGTCACAGCACCTTTGCAGACAGCAAAACTTTCACAAGATTCACAGTTTTGATTTGAAAACCGGCAATACCCTTTCAAAATGCTGGCACAGGAAATATTCCGTTTTAATGACAACAGAGACAGAAGGGCCCAGAGGCACTTTGAAACATCAGAGATTCTTTTAAATTTACAGAAAAATCCAAATGAGTGGCACAAACTTAATTAGGTGCTGCAGTCATGACTAATGAAGCTGCTTGTTTTTTGGCACTGAGATGAAGGAGAAACAGTGGTGCTGAGGAGAAACATGCCACAAATTCACACAGCAGAATATTGCTCATAAAATATCTTCAGCAAAAAAAATGACTCTCTGTAATCCTGCATAATTAAACACCATCAAACATGAAGTTAACATAAAGGATTGTTTGTGTGATTTGATTTTTCAACATTAAAGCAGCCTACTCAGGTGGGTGACGGGGCAGTCACAGCAGGGTCCGTTTCTCTTAAACTGCCTTGACTTAAGGTTGAACACGGATCAGCTATGCTCAAGGGCATACTCGTCAAGGCCCATACTTTTACCCATTGGTTGTTGCTTTAAGTTGCTTTGTTTTCAATTTATCTGTGACAGTCTCCTAAGTTTATTGGCTCTTTGGCTTGTGCTGAGAACACCTGGTTGTAGTCGGTAAAATTTATAGGAGCTGCCTTTTAAAGTTTGGAGGGCTTTAAATGAATACATGGGCGTGTAAAGATTTTTGCATCTAGTTCTTATTTGTCTAATTTCTTATTTTGTTGATGCAAGACAGTTAAACTTATGTGGTTTTTCTATGCAGGCTCTTAAGTCATGCACAGTTTTAACCAAAGACAAGGAGCTGTTTGGATTTGACTCATTTTGGTATTTGTAAAAGTCAAAAGTGATTGACTTTAATAGTTTCATGAAAGGGACCCAGTGTTATTCCCATATTTATGGCCATCTGGTCTTTTTTTCTTGAGGTTTCTATAATGTTTCAGATACAGTATCCATTTAGTGTGGACTTTCATTACCTCCAGGCACAGAGAAACTGAAATTACCAACAGATGTTAATACAAACTTTTCACCTGCACTGGTGCTAACAGTTTGGGTTTATTTGCAAAAGTAATGTCAGCACCACACTGATATCAAAATTCTTTGTAGTTGGGTACTGACCATACATCAGAATATTTAAACGATACTTTTTGCAGAGGCATACATACAAACACATTCCAGATGGAAAGTTGTGGAGTAAAATTGTATTTTGTGACCTGCTGTATCGTTTTTAATGTTGTGCACTTTAAGGGGACCTTAACATTGTGCTAAGGAAAGCATTTCAGCAGCCAAAGATAAGGTATCATCAACAGGCAAAGATAAGGTATCACCAAACTTACCCATGCACTCATAAATTGTTCTTTATATAGTGGTATTTATTGGTAGTGGCAGAGTCCATCATTTTTAAGGATTTTAACTTTGTATGTAAAATAAATTCTTTATTGATAAAAATGCCTTACTTGTTTACTTTTTAAGGTGACTATAGATAAAACACTCACCAAAATGTATACACCATCTGTTTTGTATTTCACCATCTGCTCACCTATGTTATGAAATACTCATACAAACTACTAATGCTGTGCAAACAATGATTAAGACACTAAGAGTGACATGATGATATAGGGCAGCAGCTGCAATTATCAGAGGATTTTACTCAGCCTGTAAAATGTCCTGTAGGTGAAAAAGAGGCCTACTCATGGTTCATGATTATAGCTTCTTCTGGCCCTAACATGCATAAGGAAACCAAAAGCAGCAAACACTTAAGAGATCTTAGTGAACTACTATATTTTTACTGCAGCAAACCCCTGGGTAATAATCTTTTATTGTGACTAAAACATAGTAGAGCAGGCTTCTTTTGTCTACTTGGCCCCTTTGCTTCATCAGGAGGGAAGGGGTTAACACTCTGCTCAACCAAGGGGCCTTGTGCATCACTTCAGTGTACACAGCTGGTGCCATTTCATCACACACATCTAAACATATCCAAACACTACTTTAAATGTGTGTGTGTGTAGGTGTGCTGATGCTTTATGTGTATGTGTGTGTGTGTTGGGGGTGGGGGTAGTGTAACCACAGAGGCTGTCTGCTTTGTGAAGCTCAACAGTTGATGGATATGACTCCAAGGTGCATGTTAAATGTTTAAATGTCCAAGAAGTGAATAGCTGAGTCTTAATTGTAGCTTGTCAGGAGATGTAGTTCAACAGATTTATTAAACACCTAATTTTCCCACTGAGATTAGAGAGTGTTATTTTTAGTCCGCCTGCTTGAAGACACACACTGTACTTGGAGTTCCTGCCTCTAAGAATGACTGCTCTGTTTGACAGACCACACTACACATATGTCTACACAGAGCAGATGTTCACATTTTGTTAATGCACAGCTCTCCACCTCCTGCACAGTGTCTTAGCATGGATTTTCGTTTAACAAAGTTCATGGTTGTCGCTATAATGTTGCAGTGATGCATCAGTGAAACAGTGAAACAGCGCAAATGTTTAGGAAAAGTGACTTTTAAGGCATTCACAGTGATTGTTTCTGAAGACAGAAGCTGTAATGGCTTTGTATGAAACCGTGAGCTTGATCGTTTCTGATTCCTATGACACCACTTTATCACAGCTGTCACTTTCTTTACCTTGTTGATCACACTGAGATGTTGACATATGGCACGTATGTGCACACACAAGCGCCATCTATTTCCCTCTGAATTTGTTTCAGTTCATACTAATATAGTCTGATAATGTGAACCAACAGTCTGAACCTGTGGGAAACCTAAGACAGGGTTGTCTACTTTGTTTATGATGTGGATATGACAAAGGCTGACTGAAATCTTAGACAGACATAGACCATTACCCAGATCAACACTCGTAAAGACCTGTAATCCTGCCTGACTGCTCATAAATCCACTTCATTACATCTCCTTATACATTACTCACTATGGTTCATTTAGGCAGATCTCATACTCTAAAACTGTTTTCTTAACTGCTGCGTTGTGGACCGACCGGGCATCACGTGTCATTCTGACATGACAGCATGACATAGAGTATTTCAGTTCTATGCCATAGATTGTGATGCCATGATCAAGTACAAAAGGGAGCCCTCAACATGCAGCAAATCCAGTAAAATAATCCATTCTTGCATGTTGGATGTCTTTATAAAGTAGGCCTAGCATGTGTTTGTGATTTAATGTTTTTCTTGAGGATTAATACTGGCAGTGTTGGTCCCCATGGCATTAAAACAACCTTCTCTTTCTGGACAATTTGTAGCTACAGGGCTGTTTCAGAAACATCACTTTCACTGATACAAAGAGGATGAATGCACAGGAGAGTCACATTTGTTATTGGATTTTGATCATGTACACAACATCACTACATCAATCAAGCAGTGTAAGTGCCTGAGGAAAAATGGTTTATTTTTACATCTCCAGTCATATATTAAAAGAAGAGTTTGTTTTTCACTTGTGCTTAGAATTGACTGGCTATTGTAAATGAACGAGTTTGTCTTTATTATTGCTTTAATCACTGGTTTTTCCTAATTTCTGATTCATGGCAGACTTTAGATATCTTGTGCAAATGGAAATTGCTCTTTGCTTTATTACTTTTTCCATAATATGCAATTATTTGATGCATCATTACAGCACAAGCGAAACATGGCACAGTGATAATCCCAATGTTTATTATATTTTGGTGGTGGTTAAATCATATAAAACATAAATTAGCTATCCAGTCATTTCAGTTGCAAAGTTGTGTTCAGACATATTTGAACTAAAGTGTTTTTGTGATGGTCACACAAAGTCACTAAAAAGGCTGAACTTATCTGTAAGATGGCTGTCAACCTTACCTGCAGGTCTGTTCCATACTAAGGAACCAAAGACGACATTGCCCGGGTCAGGTAGGGGTTTGGGTTTTAGTGGTGGGATTTAATGATCTTTACATCAGACTGAGATACCCCTTGACTCAAGTACTAAAAACACTTGACTTACTGGAGTTGTGGTGAATTGTATATATGTCGCTGATGAAAAACAGCACATCTAATGTTTTGGTTAGTCTGTCTTACAAGGGCAAAGGTAACATCAACCTCCTGTTCTTGGTTTGAAGGTGTCTTCTTATTCCATGTGAATCCTGTGTTCCCTTGAATCAAAGCAGGGCCCCGACAGGAGATATTTTCCTCCATGATAGACTGTTTTAATCTGGTTTTGGCTCACCAAATTTTTGACAGCCTCAACCTTGCTGACTTATTAAAAGGAAGGGGAGAAACTCCCTGTGCCCCCAAAACTGCTTTTGCCATGAATTAAGTGTTTTCAAGAGCACCAGTCAATCACTTCTGGTTGACTGATTCAATAAGTTGTGTCCCTTTAGTGGTTAGCCTCACTGTTAAGACATTCATTTTTAAAAGCTTTCGGGAGGGGCAGCCATTCCATGTTTCATAGATCTAATGTCCAATTCTCTTAATGGGCTCACAGACTCTATCAAAACATTCTTCTGTTTTCCTTTTAACTTGACTTGCTTGACTTAAGCCGTTGGCCCTTTTCGAGGAGCACAGGCCACTGACGAATGTCTTCCATCTCACACAGTTACAGGCAATTTTTCCTAGGCTGGACTAGTTGAATTCATCTATATTAGACTTTTCTACTCCAGTTGTTCCAGCTATTTGTTTTTAAGTCAGCATCCAACTGGGTAAATGTGCTTTTTCAAAATTAAGATATTTTTTGTGCAACACATAAATTAGTCCTGTCAGCCAAACAAGCTGTATTGGAGCTGTCTGGGATTTCTTATTTTACTGTAGTTCAGCTGTGACCATTTTAAAGAAAACAACATACTCACAGAAATACTAGTCACTTTTACAACAGTTGTTCATGTATCAGGTTGAACGTAAATTTCTTTCTCATTAGTGGTGCATGGGCTGCAGGTGTGTGTACTATTATATGTTACACATTGTGATTAATCCACCCTTTTCCACCTGCCCCCTCCTACATCACACATTCCCATAATGCAGCGTGTTACCAGGTTGCAGTAAAAGGACTGACAATAGTAGCAGGTGTGCAAATATCCCTCAGACCTGCTGGACAAAGAGCTTAAATAATGGGAGCGAATAACCTTTCATTTGAATGGTCAAGTAGATGGCATGTTGGAGCACACTGGCACAGAGTTGAAGGACGAGTAACTTTTAAATATAAATACATATATGATTCTGTTCATGTTGTACTCAAGATCTTATAGTCATCAAACCCCCTCTCAAACATAAAATCTGTTTGTGGCAGTTGGATAATGGTAATGTCTATCTGAGTAGTTACTGCTATAGCAATAATACTGCAGCCTATAAACCCACTTAACCCACTAAATGTGCTTTAATAGTCTCCCAGAATTGGAAAAGAGCCATCTCATCCTGCCACAGTTTGATGGAATCTTGTATATACATTCATTAGACTGATAAAAATATTCACTGGCATGAATAGCTTGTTTTTAGCTGTAATTCATATTCACTTTGAATGATATGAAGATTGCACTGATGGATTGCACTGTCTCAGTGTAGCATTAAGTCCCACAGGGGAATGAAACAGCTGTTCATAGAATAATATGTTTTTCTGTTAGTCTTTCTTATATTTGCTTTGTTAGAAATGTAGTTGTAGCTGTCTTCAAGACCAACTTCATGTAAAAATGTGTTTTTATTTATATTTCTGTTTTATAATTTCCTGCCATTCTTGTGCACTTAGTCACCGGGTTTTCGAACCATCCATCCATTATCTATAGCCACTTATTCCTATTTAGGGTTACTGGGATCTGCTGGAACCTATCCCAGCTCTCTTTGAGTGAAAGGCAGGGGGACACCCTGGACAGGTCACCAGTCCATCGCAGTTTTTAAAATATTTATTTAAGAAATATAAATCCCAAGCCTCAAGACCCCTGTCTGACAGTAACCATGAAAATGTTATCATGCTCTACCTGTCAGGACTGGTGATTGCAGTGAAGACGAAATAAAAAATATTCTGTAGGGAACACAATTTTTTGAGACAGTGTTATTTCACTTTTATATTATTCTTTTAGCCATAATTGTCTTCATCTAAATGAGCAGAGCTCTCAACATGATACTGAAATATCACTGCTTTCACACTTTCCGTTTAATGAAAATGGTGCAGTATTCATGAATCTGTCTAGTTTTTATTCAGTAATGTGATCAAATGGAACAATGGACATGGTCTCAGTAAAAGATCCAGCCACATAATAAGGGTCCAATCCATGAAACCTCAACTGGGATTATGAATGGGGTCTATAAAATTCTTGAGGCGGCATCTGATGTTTTCAGGAGTTGAAATCGGGGCTTATTCACAGCATGTCCTTGTTTATTGTGATGTGTGTGTTTCTGCTGGCTTGTGGACTCTCACATGTGGTCATAGTGTGGAATGGCAGAAGTAGAAACAAGATCAAGCTTTGTGAGGCCTTAGCTTTGGCAGGCTACATTACATTTGTGTGTCGCCCCTGCTGATAAACAAGAAGAGAAACTGAATGATTACACTCTTTCAAAGGCATCACAGGCAGCTGATTAAAGTGTTAGGTCGGAGTTAGCCAAGGTTAACCGCTCATAATGAAACACTTTGAAAATAATGATACGCTGTATGGTTTTATGAAAGCTTGTGGCTGCTCATCTCAGCAGTGGTGACCTTCAGCAGTTGAAGAGATAATCGTAGCGATCTCACAGTACCCCTGTAGTTCCGAGACTCTATTAGCTTCTGATATGCATCTACGAGAACAGACCTCATACAAGGACTGTCTCTGAAATTCTTGTGTCACCGAGGTGGCTGACCAACTTCTCTTTTAGCTCCCATCATAGGACATGTCTTCAGATATTGCTTTGATTTATATCAGATTTTTTTTGTCATAAATCACTGCACAGTACCTTCACGGTGTTGGTTTATTGTTTTGCTTTGTGTCAATAACAATAAGATTATATGTCCTTTAGAAAGACAATACTAAGCAGATGTGTTAATCTTACTCCACGAAGTCTGAGATGGATAATTAACAAAAATGTACACTTCTTCTTATGTAACTCTGGCGAGCTGATAATTAGAGGTGTCATTTAATTGCCAGAAAATACACTGTATTTTATTATAGTACCTGGTTGCTCCAGTAAGTGCTGCCTCTTCTTTAATGAGCTGGAGTTGCACATGTGTCTATAATGACCAAACCAATTGTGAGACTACCTTTTTGATGAAGAAATTAGTCAAAACACAGCTTTCCCTGGTTTGGTTTAGTTAGAGCTCTGATGCTGATGCTAATGCCTGACAAGTAAACATGCGTATGCAAGTGATAAACCATTTAAGCAACAATGCCCTACTTTAAGTGTGCATTTTCTTGGTGGTAGCAGTTACTGAAAGATTTTCTGGACCGCTAAAGTTGGTGCAGCAATATTTCTGAATTTGTATAACCTTGAGGCATCTGTTCTAATTTCCATGTTTTTCTAGTAGCTGCACTAATGGTGGACAACATGCAAGTCATTCACGTAGATAAGGTATGTGTATTGTCTTCTGTGAAACCAGTAAAACCAGAGTCTGCTATGGGTAGGCTGGTGCAACATGTTGCAGGTTATTTACCGTTGATGGACAGCTCTTTTGTTAATTGAAATATGCTCATTATGTTTAGTCTGATCAAATACATGACCTCTACTGATTTAACAGCCAGTAAATAATGTATAATTACAATCAGTGTTGATAAAGCATTCCATAGTTGCTGCAAATATTTGCTGATTTGACAATTTTTTGCTGTGTGGGTGGTGGGGAGTGGGTCAGTACAAAATTGATGTATTGTCCAGCCCAGACGGTTAATACATAGTGGCAAATTGCTATTAGCTTTTGTTGCTGTACCAATTAATTGTCACCAAATTTAGCTGACTGACTCTGTATAGACATGTGCCCTACTTACTGTAGGAGGCTCAATTTACCCAGTCCTAACTCAGCCACTGGTATCTGTTAGTTTCTGTTTGTTGTAAAGTGGAGAGATGCTATGTAAAAAGACAGCTTTATGTTTAGCTTCACTGCTGGTGGGAATTCAGATTTTAAGAAGAATACACCCCTAACAGCAACTAATTAACAAATAAGAATAATTGCCCAGTACTTTCATTCATCATCACAGTCTCTCATAACAGGCAAGCTTGAAGCAGGAACTACAAAGTAGTACATAAATCAAAGTAGTTTCCTTTGCCAAGCCAGAACCCCCTGGGAGGTACCTTGGTGCTTAATTAAAATCCAGAAGGATCATGTTTTAAGTGTAGGTGAGCGAGCACTGAATAACAATGACAAATCATGCCCCAGAGCATTAGTGGTGTGTTTTGGAAAAGAATAACAGCATCTCTCTTTTTTTGCTGTACAAAATAAATGAGATTTAATGTGAAAGACGAAAGCTGTTTTTAGTGCATTGTGGCACAAGGTTTGTGGTGAATATAGCCTTTCTTGGCTGCAGAACCTGCCAATACCAGGATTGACATATTAATCTCATAATTACCCATACAGGATTATAATGAAACAGCTCATTATTAGATATTATTTAATGGCTTACCCTTTTCAATGCACTGTTTATCATAATTTCTCTCCATCCAATCCCTCACAGAATGTATAAAATGGTGTAGGTAATTAAGTTATCTGTATATATTTGAGCCCAGTGGGATACAATTTATGAATGCAAACCAGTGATTATAATTCGTTTTCATTTAAATTTTCATTTAAATGTTAACCATTTAAAGCAACCTTGTGTAATGTTTTTTAAACAGCATCAATGGTGACACCTAGGGACAATGGCAAAATAAAAGTAAATTAAGGTTTAAAATTAGTTGAAGGAAAAAGTCATAAAGTTTAGCTTACATTAATAACTGCAAGCTACTGGTCATAGCAGACCAAGCACCAAGTGTATTCCAGCAAGACCCCAGGGTCTATTAAACTATGCAATGAAACATTTAATTGCTCATGGGTTTAAAATTCCATTTTTAAGAGGAATAATATGTTGTTTTTTTTCTTTCAGTTGTTACATAGCCTCATGACACCATATGGCTTGTACAAAGCAAATGAGCTTTTAAGATAATTTGTTGCTTTGGTTGAGTGAAGAACTCTTTTATTTTACCTTGGAGGTTTAAAAGATGCTAAATAATGTAATTCATATGGTATTTAGCAAAATGCCTATAAAGAATTTTTTAAAAGTCAGTATCCTGTAATACAATATTAGTAACAGACATTTTCTTAAAAAGTTGTCCATATTGTGTGTATTTTGGGATGTCAGAGGTCATACTGGCAGTTTTTAGGGCTATTGTTGTCAGTAGACTTTTAGTGTCTAGATCTGACATTTTACAGTGACCACACCAACCAATGCTCACTGGTCTCTGGGCTACAGCCTGAGATACCATGGCAAATCGTCAGATGAAACATAATGCGGAATCAAATTTTCTAGGCAGTCAGAGTATAAACTGTCCTACATACTGTCATTTCTGCAAGTGTCATAATTCTGATGTGGACTGGCTCTTAAGAGAGGCTAAAAAAAGAAAAGTACATTAAAAAGCCAATGTGTGTAGTTATCAGCAGAAAAAGAAAACTCTCTCTAGTCAAATCTGCTCAATTACAGAGCTCTAGAGAGTTATCCCCAAGCAACCCTTCCATTGGCTAATCAGTCACAGCAAATTGCAGTGGTGAATATTTCAGACTCGACAGATTTGAATAGAGCCATCATGATTATTTCACTGTTGTACAGTACACTTGAATTATTTGAATCCTTCAGCTAGAGCCAGCATAAACTGCATATCTCCTGATTTAAGAAGGGGGGGAAAAGTCGGGGGAGAAAAGCAAACACAAGGGCTGTCAGTCAATGTGGCGAGCTAATTGGGTCGATCTCTTTAGCAAAGATGAATGAAGAGATTAACTCTCCCTATGTGTCCAGTGAATCTCACCTTCTGGCTCCAGGTAAATTAGCTGATGACAAGTTAACAGTGGGAATTCAGTTCCTCACTCCAGTTTAAAGCTGCAGCCAGTATTTCCAGTATGGCGCCCCCTGTTGAAACCACTGATTTTCTTATTACAAGCTTTTGTTTGCATATTGATTAATTGCATTTGTGACATTTGCCTTTGAGTGGCATTGGAAACCGCTTTACATGTAATTTCACCTATAAGGTTTGATTGAGTTAAGTTATTTGCATTTAATTGTTAGTCAGCTTTTGCATATGCACAAGTCGACAGGAATTTGGACCATGGTATTACATGTTGTGATGCTTTCCTTTGAGTATATGTACTGGCTGAGAATTCGAGAAGTGGGTGAAGCGTGAACCTAATGAAGACAAATGGAGATTGATGGG
Organism: Mastacembelus armatus; assembly: GCF_900324485.2. NCBI lineage: Eukaryota > Metazoa > Chordata > Actinopteri > Synbranchiformes > Mastacembelidae > Mastacembelus > Mastacembelus armatus. The sequence goes on from NC_046635.1 coordinate 21,909,158, forward strand.
AGAACACATGCACAGGAAGGTTTAAGTGCAGAGCAGACTGTACCCTGCTCTCATTTATTTTAGTGGAGAAACTCACAGCATGGTCCTAAAATAGAGGTCAAGCCTCAAGTAGAGAAAATGTCAGTGACCCCTTTTTTTAGCTGCCTGCACCGGAGAAATGGGATAAAACTGCTCAGAGGGAGTTGTGGTCAAAGGAGGAAATCAATACAGGGGGTTGTACAAATATAACATATACAATTATTTTCAATGGTAAGAAGTAACAGATTCGGGGTTATTTACTTGTACATGCTTTCAAGTGCATTAAGATTTAGAGGAATATATCAAAACTACAATTACAGGACTAACCCTTGTGACTAACCCATTTTGAACTTTTTTAAATTTACATTATCCATTTTAGACTGCAGTGTTTATACACTCTACATAGAATTTCTTTATCAGTTTGTGTGTTAGAATCAATAGGTAAATTCAGTCTGGAGAAGATAGTTGCATTTGTTTGGCCACACGCGAACAAGTGTCTTCAACAGAAATGGTTTTTGCATAGACCTGGCATAGTTTTTTTCTCCACACATGTGAACACTTTGCTAACTTACCTTGTTCTCTTAAAAAGCACTACCTCCATACACTGCAGACCTCCAGGTTCCTGCTTGCCTTTGATCTCCAGACTGTCATTTTACACGGAGGAAAGGAATAATTTTTGCATTACGACTAAAAGATGTGTAGTGTGCCTTTGTTCCGAATCTCTTTCAATGTCAGTGCAATGATATGGAATCAAAGTTGAAGCTTAGTGTTTGTAATTATTCAAAGCTGGTATCTTAATCTCCCACTGCTTTTGAAGTAGGAAATGTTAAAATGACATTTTGAGTTTAAATACTGTTAAAAACATTAGTGAAGCACTTAGCCTGATGGTTGCTGTCACAAGAAAAACAATGTCTGCGACTCAACAGCCGTCAGGTTTGCTAATGATGTCCTGGTGTGCTGTCAATCTAGCAGATGAATGGACAATAGTGTGGCACAAAATGCTTGAAATAGTTAATTGCATCTAAGAGCTTGCTCATCCATTCTGTAACTACTATGTGTACACAGATGTCTTTTCCAGCTGCTGTTTCATTATGGAGCTCAAGGATGTTATAGAAGCAATGCACTTGCTTTATTTATGAGCCCGTGTTGTTGCACATCAACTTATACTGATTATAGAAACATTATTGCAACCACAATGGGAGGGAGAAAAAAAAAAAAAAATGTCACGCGCAGAAACAACATAAAGCACAACACCCATATCTGTGCATTTTCATTATTTCACCTAACTTGCCCCAGTCATTCCGTTAATCTCTGCCAACTTGTTGATTGTCAGTTTGGAGACAGATTTCTGGAGAGGAGCCCGAGAGTATTTGCAGCCGGACCTCTGTCAGTAGCGCCAAGCAACACAGCCACAAATTGGAATGTGGTACAGTTCTGGGAAAGCAGCCAAGATTTAAATTAGACAATAACCTCTGCTCTCTCTATATTGCCTCTCTTTTCCAGCTGCAGGCCTAGCCATTTGTTTAATACAGTCAGCCCTGTAGTATATAATAGACTGATATATGAGTCACCGCTCAGCAGTTTGTGTTTTTCAGTTTTATAGAGATTGAACAACTGGTCGGTTTGTGCTTATTGCGGGCTTATGGTAAGAATAACAGAAAAGACATGGGTTGGGAAGTGTTGTCACAGAGCACACTGAGAGTTTTAAAATAGAATTCAGCAAGTAGAGACTAAACATATAACTGGCTGCACACATGTAGCTACAAATTAGATTCATTTGACTGAATACTTTTTAAAGCATTTTTTTTTTCTTGCTCACAGTGCATTTGGATTTTCCACTTATACTATAAATACGTAACATAGCATACAGTTTTAATTCACAAAATCAAATATTTTCTTTTTCTGCCATTACTCAACAAGCAATACAGGACTGTGTTAAGTCCATCTCTAAAAGGTCTTGACTGTGCACATTCCCAAAGCTGGTTATAATGAGTGTATTAACCAGTAGCAGCACATAGGGAATAGAAAAATGTGCCTGTGCTGCTAGAGCAATAAGAGAGGACTCAACTCCCAGCAGCTTTCAATAGGGCATTATGTGAATCCAAGTCCCAGAGCTCATAGCTACCCGACAAAGCAAGAGAAGTAGCACAACCATCACCATTAGCGCAATCAAAAACAAACCCATTTTCAGTTACAGAAAGCTGCTCTTCTCCTGTATGACATTTAACCATGTCATTTTTAGGTATTAGCTTCCTTAACCCCACAGCAGCTTCCTGCTCTGTAGCAGAAGAATGTCAAGCAGAGGAGTCTAAGCTGTTGAGAGTAAACCAGAACCTTTCTCATGTTGCATCCTCGAGAGCTGTGTGTCCATGCAACAGCAGCCATTGTGAGAAAACTACACCATGTTTCTGAGGCCCTCTCCATTGCTTAAGCTGCTTGTGGCTCTAGGCCAATGGCTTTGCACCCCGCCAGATCAAAGTTGGAACCCCATTTAGCTTGTGCTTTCTTTTAGGATTTGCTCTTGAGAGTACAGAGAAGACTCAACAGCTAGAAAAAAAAGCTGAATGTTGACCTGCATAGCATTGAGACTCTTGGGCTAAAGCTATAGAACCATTGTGACAAATTCTGAGACCGTCTTTGTTTTGGCAACATTTCCAAGTTTTAGGCTTTAGAGAATACAGTAGCTCTGGTGAACATCAGAGTATTTTAGTTCTGTTGTGTAACATGGTGCCACTCGATGTAGCTCTGCCGACGTTGGCTCTATAATCAACGTTTACACCTAAAGCCTCAAGATTGGGAAAATGATGATGGCATCATTTAAACAATGTCTTGATTTTAAAAAAATAGAGAAAGTAGAATTCAGAATAGAATAAGTCTATGTTTTAGTAAGTCATAGCTTTAGCAATTGTCATTGCCATCCATTTGTCAGTTGGTCTCCCACTTTGTCCAAACTGAAATATTGGAAAAATATAACTGAATGGATGGATAGTAAGAAATTCCTCTAGAGGATGATCCAGTAACCTTTTATCTAGGTAACCAGGTTCATGAGTTTTGGGATATTAAGTGAAAAATCTCTATAAGTACTTATTTGCTTTTACATTTGGTACAGATATTCTTGTACTTCTCACGATATATTGAAATAACTTTGGTCACTGTTAACCATAACTTTAATCTTAATATTTAATCTAGCACCATGTTCAGTTCAACAAGTGAATTTGTTTAACATTTGGTTTATGGCATTCCCATTAACCTTATTAGTGTCTTTTATTTAATTTATATATGTACATAAAAAAAACATTTCTTGAATTCTGACAATTCAGCATACACTAGGTGGTTAAATCTCTGTGACTGGCAGCTTTTTTTGCTTTAACTAATGTATGAGCTAATGAGGCAAACTCAAATAATATTATTTGCAAATACTTGCAAAGAAATGCAAAGATCTTACAAATTGTGTTTCACCCTGGTCTGTTTGCATCTCCATGTTATCACTCTTGTACACCACGTCTATGCTGAATATAAATTTAGCCCCAAGGAATATGCTGAATGTACCAACTATAGCGTGCCTTTTACTGTCCTTCAACACTGCCATAATGACTGGGAAGCTTGAACAAACATAATACATATTTGCTGAGCTGTGAAATCGCTTAAAGTTTTTCTCTTTATTTTGATAGTTAAGCTTGTCATTTTGGTCGGACATGCAAACTTAGTTTCATTCCCTGTGACAGAATTGTAATGTCCCTGTACCATGTAGTGTAATTTGGCTATGTCTTTGAGTTTGCTCATGACAACCTCTCTCTATGATGCTTTTCTCTCAAATTCTACAGACATCTTCCAAAGCAAACTGCAATCAGTGTGGGGTAAGAGGAGATAATGAGCATTCAGCCTGAACAAAACTTTTATCTGCTTTATTGAGATTCCAGATAAGACCTAAAGGGTGCAATATGTAAAATGTAATATGAAAAATTTAGCCACATCTAGTGTTGAGATTTGGTTTGTCTATTATGGGCATCTGTAGAAACATGGCAGCGCAACATGGCTGCCTCCGTGAAAGGAGACCTGCTCCCTATGTAGTTTACATGGCTTATTCTAAGATTAAGAAAATGCAACAGGTGGTATTATCCAGTGATTACACATTGACAACATATTTATGAATATTATTTTCCATTTCTGCTGATAGATCATTAAATATTACACATTGGAAATTTAAGACTTTTTCTTAGGCTGCATCTTCTGCATTACATTTAACATACTCACACTGAGGCAAAGGAAGAGTGAGATGTTTACAATGAACTTCCCCTCAATTCTATCTTAGGTAGTTGAGGACTTGCAGTCCTAATGGTGGAAGACAGTGCTGGGCTGGTAGAGTAATGATTTTAGCTTTAAACTGAATTACCAATCGATTTCAGCCTGGAGATCTGAACACAGCTTGCGAGCTGACTGTGTGGACATGCTGTGTTGTGGAGTCGCTTTACAAATTGACTGCTGCACACATAGGAGGAAATATATCTATATATGTCAGCTCAGCGCTGCATGTACGCTGGCCTGCCGGGCGTGAATAGGCCTTGTGATCACCAGAGAGGCAGCTGCAGCATGTTTATCCTGAATTGGGTTGTAAATGAGTATGTATTTGGTTAGGAGGACCTTGGGAATCAAATGATAACTTTCCCAAAGGCTACAACAGGAGCTGACCAGGAGTGCAGAAAAGAAAACGGTGCTGCTCTTTTGAGCCTCCAATCCTTTTCACTGACAGAAATGCTCAAACCTGGCAGTAGGCCAATAGCTTTAAAGGAAATTGCATAAAATAATACATTACCGTTGGTTTCTCAGGATTGGATGTTGTGTTTTAACTGTGGTGTTTTTGCTGTCTTTTATAGAGACCACTGGAGAACATATTAGCACAAGTGTCATGTTCCAGAGAACACATGCTAGGCTGTGATTACTGAGCTCAAGCTGAACTGTAAAATCGCTTGTCAGCAGTTGATATGTTTCTGGAAAAGCCCAGGATCTTGATTGAATTAGCTTGGTGGCTTTCAGAGGGGAGAAAGAATGTGTCCAATTTGGTTACCTGCTGACAAACAGCAGTGATGTTGTGACTTTTTGATTTGTAAAACTTTTAGATAATGTATTGTAAAACCAAAGAAAATCTACTGAAGCTGATTTGAAAGGGCATTTAAGATTAGATGAGTCAAGCTTTATTGTTTATTATTTATTTATCGATCTCTTCCATTTTTCATTCCATTCTTTCTTATACTACACTGTCATCATGCGTCTTTCACACTGTCTTTATCATTTTTTGACTACTACTACTACTGACAAAGCAGTATTTGATATTCAGATGAAAAGGTTTAGCCTACTAGCATACACATTTTTTTCCCATCTGTATGCATGCGCACAAGGCAGCTGTACTATCAGAGGCTTTTCAGGCATGTATTCTGTGGATCTTGGTTGTCCAGTTCATGTTTACTGATAGGATCTTTGTGGTTACTCCATCATATTGGAGGTGAGATGGGGTCATGTTGGTGCAATATTGTGTTCGCCCTGAGGTTGAAATAATTTTGTTTGCTATAATAGCTGAAAAACACCTTATTTCCCACTGGACATTCTTTCATACAAATATTCCTGCATTGGGATTTTAAAGGCAGGAAAAAAAAAATGAAGCATCAAAATTACACTGACTTCAGTCAGAAAAGTTTAAAAAGGGGCAGTATGCAAGCTGATGTTTATGATTTAAATTCTGACTTTAAACATTTTATCTGATGATAAACAAATGAAGCTGTCAAAATGATTTCAATATCTTACAAGTATTAGCTTCACTTAGAATGAAAAGAAAAGCAGTACTGTGCATTTACAGGAAAAGCTCGAAATACATATTCATTCCATTTACTGCAAGGTGGCTTGGTTTTCTACTTGCGATTATCTGTGGAGTCTTTTCACATTAGGATCAGGGTCTATGTAAGCTCTTAATTCTCTCCTGTTAAACAGTTATTGAAGAAATGTGCTGGTGGTGCAGAGGGAGAAATAGAAAAACAGAGTTCTCAGTGTTTGTTCTACCATGTAGCCATGTCTGGCTTTTAGTGTGACTCATATTACAGAGAACCTTTAACTGTGAATTCATTCTGTTAATAAAACCCTTTAACCCCACAGCTATTTTAAAGCACCCTTTGCTATAGCTTCCCTATGATTCTGTTTTTTGGAAAGGTGAGGAAATAAGACACTGATTTATTGAATGCATGTAACGTCACTGCTTGAGGTGTTGCTGTAGACTCTTACAAGGCATTTAAGGCCAGTTTCTTACATTACAGGAACATTTATCTTGCAGAAATCAAGTGATCTGATTTCCCCATGTTATTCATGTATATATATATTTCCAAAACATTTCTTCATACATGTACAGTTGGTTGGGCTCTTACATGGCTGCAGCAACTCTCATCCTGCTCGTCACATCATTTTAATTACAGAGCCTTCATTGTCTGCACTGACCCATTTAACACGGTCCCTTACCATCAGCTGCATGGTCCGTCCAATCACACTTAATTTCATCTGGCATTTGACTCAATCAGCACTGCCGCGAACATGGGTGCTGAATGCCCCCCCCCCCAAAAAAAAAATGGAATTGAGAATAACGGTAACAATCTCTGCTCCCACCAAGGCCTCTGGCCTGGGCTGAGCTGCGACATGGTGCAGCCTTAATGGCGATGATTGATACTGCTGGCTGGGGACATTTCTTGGGATGTTAGTCACAGCTTTCCGATGAGATTTAGAACTGCTCTTAAAGGGCCCTGGAAACACAATAAAGCATGACTCACAGAGACAGAGCCCAGGGAGTTTCACACTGCTAATTAGCACTTGTACTGAACTTGATTGTGTTTTCTCTAATGAAGCTAATGTGATTCAGATCAGTGTCCGTGCTTACAGTATGTAATTTAACCATACCTCTCAGTGTGGTGTTTGTTTTAATGACACGTTACTTCGCGATTTATAAACACATATGCTTGTGAAGTTGTCATCTACGTTAACCAGTGATGTGTAACATGGTGAGTAATTGAGTTGAAAAAGTGCGACTATTAAGGCCAGTAAGGAGTTTGCACTTAAGCTGACACAAAGCTACTCTACTTACAGAAACATTTCACCGCTTATTTCCTTCCACACAATGGGGAGCATATTATACAGGAATATATAATAGAAGAGGACACATCTGTCTGTATTATTTTCCCACAAATTCACAGGAAGGTGTTTATAAGAAAGAGCAATTGTTCGCACTTTCTTTAAAATTTTATTCGCATCCACATAGACACAGGGATAGAAGAAACAGAGACAGCAGTCCTATCTCCCCCCACAATCAGAACAATGTTCCTAGTGCTTGAATAGAGAGGGATATCTCTGAGACTTCAATTTGTTATCTAAAAGAAGAAGGGGGACGGAGCAACACTTCCAAGATAAGCCCAGCATAAGGGTAATTACCAGCCAAGTGGCTGACGTAACCCAGACATGTCATGTCTCAAAGTTACACACAGCTGGGAAGTAAAGGGAGACCAGCTATTGACAGATGTTTCTCACTTGGCGCCTGTGATTCTGTGTGTGTATATGTCTATACATTTGTGTGAACATTTGTACAAATATATAAAGCCCAGTGTTTGAGTCAGATATAGTTTAGTGGGGCAGCTCTAGGTACGATGGCACCAGTAGGCCTCGAGAGTGCAAACCACCTGCTTCAGTAACTGCTAGCAGAGCTTGTGGCTCCCCTTCTCGTTGGTGCATAACATTGTTAACATTGCTGCTGATTCCCCACTCTCTCTCCAGGGCATAGACTAATTAATGGATACCATTCGCAGTTGATTAGCAGCAGTTCTTACGGTAATTACATTCACATACTAACTACTTGGAAGAAAAGGAGAAAAGAAAAAAAAAACCACAAAGGGTTAGAAAATATATTAATGCACTTCTCAGTTCACACTGATCTTAATTTGTTTCTGCTATTGTTGGGCTTCTGTTCAGATAAGAAGCCATTTTTTTTTCTCTCACTGTCTATTGGAGCTCTCCATCACTCATAATGTTTTAAGAGAGTGACTTTGTAATAAACACACAAAAGAGATTACTACATAGCTCTGTTGAAAATAGGGAGAGTGTTCTCAGTGGAACCTTGCGAAGATGCAAACGCGCCGTTATTCTTTCTCCGACGAGCCATGGAGGCTGGGTTTTGCACTCCTCACTCACAGAGAGATGCATTGTGCTCCTGGGCCCAGCTGCTACCCCATAATTCTTCATTCTATGTCCCATTGTTCCTACCTGTCACCATGGTTGTGTCTCTGAAGAAAGGAAGTGGCTGCCATTTTGCCAGCAGGCTCTGTGTGGGTTGGAGAGGGAAGGAGGGGATGTTGTGAAAACATGTTATTTCTCGCCAAACTATAAGGTTTTAATAGCTTATAAACAGTCTTTACAACTAATGCATGTTCATCTTCTGGGATTTATTATTTCAGCACTATTAGCATTGTTTTACACAGTTATTACTCTGATATTAACAGTTAAATGCTTTATTAGAATACTTTTTTTACTGTAATAAATAGGATTATTATTTAAAAAACTGTTATGTAATTAGATTCCACATAAGCATGGATAACTGTAAAAATCAGGATTTAGAATGGACCCATCAATCCATAAACCAAAAATATACTCCACCCCTATTAAAAACACGCTCCATCTCCCTTCAGTATCACTCCTCTCCCATAGGTTATTTGAAGTTAATAACCTGCCACTACATCTTGATACTTGGCATTGTGATGCAAACATATCCTTAATTGCCATCCCATAAGAGCTGAATAGCCAGATCAGATTCTCATTACCCTGGTTTGAATTGGCCTGGGCCTCTCACATGCCTCTTGTCATGTAGCAGAGTGGCAGAATGCGCCTGTGCACATACAGAAAGAGGTTAACTCAGTGTGCAAACATTCAGAGCCAAGTGTGTGCAATCTGTCTTGAGTGACAGGTGTCCATTATGAAACAGGAAGGGTTTGAGTTACACTGGATGTTTTTTCGACACTAGTTGGCTGATTGTGTTTTTTGTCTTTATTTGCAGTTCCAGAATAATAACAACTACATGAACATGGCAGAGGCAAATGGTGCCCTACTCGCCGCTGGTGATGTGAGTACACTTTGCTTTTTTCCATCAATAAAGAGAACCTTTTCACATGGGCAATTCAACTAATGCAAACATCCTTTCCAATATGTATTCTGTCTTACAATTAAATACATGTTTCATTATCTTTTTCTTACTTGGTAATGAGTATTTTTCATTTAGCTAGGGATTTTCTTAGGCATGCAATGTATATAAATAATGTTGGCGTTTAATATTTTTCTGTGGTTCAGGATTCATTATTTAAGGAACACTATACTGGCAAAGTTGGCAGCAGTAAAAATCAATGTGGAAGTTTTATGCCGTAAATCTCTCTAAATCATGTACAATGATAAACTCCAATTTGGATTTCACTGTCTTTATCATAGGTAATATTATTTTTATTACCTGAAATGCTACTGGCTCAAATGTTTCCTGTCCTGAGAGCTACACAAGACTCTAAGCCTACAAAAAATGAGCTATAGACTCACCCTATATTGTCACATAGGAACTTTGGAGAGCCAATGCTGATGTGATCTGACTGTCTTGACTGCGCTTTGTAAGATAAAGTGATATCTCAGAAAGCGGTGGATATAAACACCTGTTTTCTTCCTCTTTTCAAACATATAATGAAGGAGCCCAAAGAGATTCTGTAGTTCAATCACTTTCAGAGCCACTCTATCTACAGGCACTTACAAAAAGAGAAGTGTCACCAACAATCTATGGTTGTGGAGCTCCTGGAATAACTCCGTATACTCTACTGCTGCATTAAAAGAAAAAACAGAATAGTTGTTAGCCTGAGCCATAGTAGTTCTAACGGTGTGCTAAATTTATCCACGTTATTCCCCTTTCACCTCCTCTGCTGCCCTGTCATTAGAGACAAGTGCACCAAAAATACCCGCCATCCTCTGTGGTTCAAACGGGCCAATGTGATTCAGTTTAGCAGGGGAGACTGATCTGGCTTCAAAACCTACAGCAACGCATCATGACACAGCTCCAAGATACTGAGATAGATGTCTCTGTTAACCTCATTGTTTTTATTCACGCCAGTTGGGCACTTCGACATGCAACTGTGACATTCAAACTCAGAAGTGTTTGGAGCGTGTGACCTCATGTTCATAATGTGGCTGCTTCACAAAGCCGCAGAGTGTTGTGGAAGAAGTTTAATTTTCCCCCACATTTACGCTGAGTGAGCACATCCTCTGTATCCATGGGCCGCTGAGGCCCACTGCAGCAGGGACCACGCTGACACAAGCTGCTTGGAGAGCGTTCAGCCCCCAACTGTGAGGGCCCACTGTGGCAGTCAGGGAAAGGGGGGATGGGCTGGGTTGGGTGGGGTTGGGGGTGCAGGGGGAGGAGGGTGACTCCTTGATAAAAACAACCCAGCTCATTTGCATTTTATCAAAAGGAACAACTGTTTCCAGTGTCAGGGCACAGATGGTATTGTGCTCAGAAGGAGAAAGAATAAGTCTTAAACATAGATTTTTCTATTCAGGCGGATTGTCCAAAGTATTTGTTGCAACTTGAGCTACTATGGGATTAAAGTTACTTCCTCTTTGAGTTGTTAGGTTTTTCACTCCCCTCTCACTCCATGCTTTCTCCACTGTATTGCTACTGTACTGTGCATATACAGCTGCTGTGAGCCAAGGGTACACTAGGTATGGAAGTAACATTTTTGAGAGCAAGGTTACATTTATACAACCATTACTAATTACCTTTTGTTTTCAAATCCAGCCACTCTATTGTGCCTTTTTCTCAAGTGAGGCCTGGGACATTTATAATTAGCTTTGAGTTATTAATTCGATTAGCATATGACATTCTAACCTGTGTAGAGTCAGTTGTTCAAAAACCTGCAATTCTACTTCACTGTCACACATTAGTTCTCTAAAACCTTTTCTGTTTCAAAACTTTAAAATGTACTAGTTGTAGAAAGTTTGCTGTTCTTTTTGACATATCAGGAACTTTTGGACTGGAGAAAATGTTTCATAGTTCTTAAAACTGTTGGATGAAGTTCCCCTTTTGTGTATCAGCACTAAATGAACTGAGAACTATAATAGTTTACTGTATTGATGTTTTATCTCCTACTTCGAAGTAGGTACTTTTCCAGTATAATAGGCGCTTTTGGACAAAACAGTTTTAGGGAACCAGTTTTAGGAACTACTAAGGTGAGGAACAGACCTGAGAACTACATACTGTAAGGGACTATTTTTTTTTTAGCATTAACACCGCCAGTAGGAAGCTTGAAGTAAGTTAATTGAAGTTATTTACCCTTATTAGTCTCACAATGGGGAAATTACATTACCCACCCAAAGTGCACACACAGCAGTGAACACACACCCAGAGCAGTTAGGGCGTTGGGTGCCTTGCTCAAGGGTCTCACCTCAGTCATGGTATTGAAGGTGGAAGGTTGAGAGAGCGCTGGCTATTCACTCTGCCTCTGCCTCACCGACGATTCCTGCCGGTCCTGAGACTCGAACCCGCAACCTGGGTTTTAAGTCCGACTCTCTATCCATTAGACCACGGCTGCCCCCCCTCAAATAATGCAAGCTGACTAAAGGTTGTAAAGTCTTTTGTCTTGTTTGCTGCCATAATACAGTTGTTCATAGAACAGTAGTTACATCACAATCAGTGATTAGCTTCAATTTAGTGAAATGTCAGTAGTTTGGACAATGACAACCCTGCAGCATTTTTTTTATTCTACCTGCTGTTTTGTGTGAAAAATTGCATTGTTGTATTTCTCTTTTATACCTCAGTCCTGAACCCTCTTGGGTTTTGCAAAATTCAGCCACTGTATCCACAACTGTGACAATTTTCAGGTAAGGTTGGATGCTAAAAGTAACATGTCTGTGACTAAATACTTTTTCTTATATAACATTAACTAAGCAGTATCTATCATCCTATCATTAGCAGCGATAAGTTCCTGTCACAGTAGGCCAAATGAAAGTGTAGCAGCAAAACCATAAGTGTGCTTGACAAACTGTGTTTTATTGCCTTTGAATTCAATTTCTCATTTGTAAAAGGAAGCATATGTCAGTTCTTTCTTCAGAAGTTACACAGTTGCATACATACAGTAGTTTTTAAATCTTTGGTAATTTTTTTTAACCAGTGTGTATTAGACAGGTGTTCACTATTATTGTTATAAGCATAACCACATAATACATTTGTTTTAATTGCACTATTATTACACTATTTCCTTGCATTATAAACTGCTTACTTCAAATTGCATATCTTATGATTTTGCACAAGGCAGAATGCTTTTACATTAAAACAGGCGACTTGTTTTTGCTGCTTATGTGGTGTATCATTGCCAGTGTATCATTTACCTTATGCACTTAGAGGATGAGATAAGATGACCTTGGTGTGCCTGGTAAAGCATACATCCTAACAGGGAATGCTTGACTGCTTCCTTCAGGGAACAGGATACTGTACACTGAGATTGTATTCCACTCAGACATATCACTTTACTCTCCCAATCAAATTAGAGATGTGCAGTGAACTATAAATATGTAGAAATGGACTACAAATGATCCAAATTTGAAATAATGTTGATTAGGGCTGCCATAGTTGATGTTGTCATTTGAGGAGCTGCACTCTGCCTGTCTAGATATGTGAAACTGGATCCTTGATCTGCCTCTATTGATTCTGAAACATATTATATGCAATAATTGCATGCTGTTGCTTTAACAAGTCTTGGTTATTGCATTTTGAATTATATTACTGCATTGAAGCGCTGGGAATACTGCCTGAAAAGCTTTCTCTTGCTTTTTATCCTGATATTGAAAGAACACCATAGAAGGAAAGGGGTACAACATCATAAGGAAAATTTACTAATACATACTGAAAGTCCCCAGAGGATGAACCCTAATGACTCTAGTGATCCTCTAGCTTTTTCTTTTTCTCTACCATGACCCTGACACATTTCTTTGTGACTGACATCTTGTGAGACTATTTTAACTTACTGTAAAATAGTAAGTTAAAATACTTTTCTGTATTTGAAGTAATGTTGAATAGCCTTGGTACATGTCATCACACTTTCATTTTCCCAGGTTTAATATAAAGACTGATGAGAATAATTTGCATAACAGCATAGTTTGATCCTGGTAAACACTAAGGACCGGATATTTCCTATGCACCTGCTCAGGGTGGCAGTGCTTGGTACATCAGGACTTTCTGTTACAAGATTTTCTCTGCCCTCATACCACTGAACCCTGTGATAGTCAGTGGAAAGACATGGAGGCAATGCTCTTTTCTCTCTCAGACTGTTGTCCTCTCCCTTGACCCCCCCAACCCTCCCCCCTTAACCTGTACATGCCTGCACATCCCAAGCCTGTAGCTGGCTTGGCACTTGGCTCTGCTGAGCCTTTCAGAACAATTTAAATGGATAATCAGGCTGGTGATGTGAAGAAAGTGGATTGTGCATCTCTTAATCTCCGATCAGAGCCCCTAAGCTGCTCCTGGTGCAGAATTAGACTGGCTTTATGTGAAATGACACCAGACAGTGTGCAGCACTGTAACACTCTGTGGGTTCCAGTAAAATCTGGCACCTCTTCCCTGAGGAGAGGGCCTTTTCTTCGCGGACAGCTAACATCTTCCATACCACCCCCAAATGAGACACAAATTCCCTGTCTCCATTTTCAGTGCCCATGGTGCAGATGTTAATATGTATCATCATTAACAAAGAGAGGAGATGCACACAAGCACAGCATTTGATACTGATCTTGTTCCACCTTCCCTCCCCCACTGTAATTTTTTCCCCCTATCCTCCACTTCCATGCTGTTTAGTAGACACTAAACACTAGCATTCCCTTCCTCCAAGCACATGTCTGTGTTTGACTTAAAGGTCACTATCATGGTTGTCCTGCTTTCCTACAAAAGTAGAGTTCACCTCAGCCAACCTTCTTCTTGGGTTGACTCTGTAATTTAGGCCACAGTGCACCATCCTACCAGATTCAGTTGCCTATGTAGTTATGCCCTGATTTACCTTACTCAATGTAATGGCTCTGGAAACCTACATACATCGGCAAATAATATCCATTCTGACATTTTCTTCCTGCAAAGGGTTATGTAGATAAATATGTACAAAGTGATACAACCTGTGCTATATAACTGACTATACTGGACAAGGCAGTACAAAAACAGTGCTGATAACTTTCTGTCAGAGAGGGTATCATAGTGTGCCATTTTTTTCAGATCACATGATATGTGAGCATGATATGATACAGATGAGACTTTAATCATAGATCTTAAGGCTGGTGTGGAGATTCCCCCGGCTCCACAGGGGAAGCTGAAAAAGATGAATGAAGACCATGATGATGGACATTCTTCCCATGTGCAACTGCAAACTTTCTGTCTGTGACTTATGACAGTTTTGTTTTATTAACTTTAGACAATCCATGTTTTGAGTCACATGCTGCTGAACAGGCATTATTGTGAACTGAGTTTTTTGAGTGGACTGAAGCATAATATGACAGCAGAGGACTCAGAGTAAATGGTTCCTACTGAAGGTGCTCATGATTTATTCTGCACTCTGTGAGCCAGAGGCCAGGGCTGTGATGAATATGACCTTAGCTCCGACTGAAAGAAGAACTGATTCTCTAGCTGTGAAACAAGCACTGAAAAGCGAAACAGTGGTGCGAAGCAGGAAGGGAGAATGAGAAGGGGGGAATGAAAACTCTATTAGGTGTCTGTGCCACTGGAATTCATCAGCGCTTGTAAAGACAGCTGCCCTGAGTAGGCAATGAATTAGTTTCAAGTGTCTGTGTGCTAAAGCAAGCAAGGGGAACATTAATACTCCCTAATCAAGGGCGGTGTTGGCATATTCCCTCCATTGTCTTTCTTGTTATTCCATCCCCTACCGGAGACAGAGGTGAGAAAGACACTGAAGACAAGCCTGGTTAGCTCTGTTGTTGACAGTAGCGACTGGAGCTTTGAGAGTAGTAGGAGTTCACCTGCTTTATGGTAGGAATTTGGGTCCTATGTCACAAGTCATGGTGACATTTTACATGTGCTGTATTATGTAAATTTTGAGTAAGCAAACAGAGTGAGAAAAAACAGTTCCCCTTTCAAAGAATCTAGGTTTATCTTTAAAGGTGATGCATGATCATTTCCAGGACTTGCAGTTGCTCTTAAAATAAAACTCATGTCTGTGAATAGTTGAATTAGCTTGAGAAAGAGTCATCAATGCCTTTTTGAAAGCGTGTCAGCGCCTATTTACCTCTGTTTTGGCATCTAAGCCAAATACTTTTATGTCAGGATTGTCAGAAATTTCATAGTTGATGAGGTCAACCAGGCAGGCCCTAAACACTTCTGTGAAAGTCTTGCAAGGTGAATAAAAAAAAAGAAGTGAGATCAACCTAAAGCATTCATGGAGCAGATTTCTTTTGTTTCATATTTATATATAGTGCTGGGAGTTTAACATGATTTTAGGGCTGTGCCGCTTTGCTTTCAAGCAATATGCCAAGCCATGCTAGCAGTTAAAATCATGTCACTTTTAGTAAGCGACCTGTGCTTTGAAGAGGTTTTCAGTAACTTAGCAGCAGCCAAGCTCAGCACCTCAGCTAGAGCACTGTTTGGCCCTGTTTTCAGATGTATTTATGTAGCCCCGTAGTGTGGTCATTGTGAGGATATGAATATATTGGCTTTCCAGAGAGAAGCTTAATGCACTGTGCAGATGAAAACAAGACTCAAGTAGGTGAACAGTCCCATCTCCAAGAAGGCACATAAGCAAATTAAGTGTGACCAAAAGCTTTAATTTGAAAGGCAGAAGGATTAAGCTGTTTGATGAGCAGATTTAAGGGTGCAGGCAAGGGGAACAAAAAGACACACTTCTGGCCAAGCGTAATAATCTTTGAAAATGTTCTTTAAACCCATCTCCCTGTGACGTGTATTTTCACTGCACTTCAACCCAACATCATCCATCCCCAAGATTAAGGGCTTTTATCATTGTATACTCTCTCTCCTGTGATTGCTGCTTGATATTTTTGCTTTTGACGTCTTATTCCACACTGGCCTTTTTCCCTCTTTTTCCTCAAAGTGGACTTTAATAGGTTTAGGAAATGCTACATCTTAGTGCACTTACAGACAAGTGTATTACCACTTTACTAAAACACTGCCTCTGTTAAACAAAGTTGTCCGATTTAATCCCTGAAGGTTTCCTTTCGGGCATGTTGGATAAGGCCAACCTCAACGAATGCATTGTGTTTATGAATATCGTGACTTTCTTCTTCCTTCCTTCTTTTCAGACCTTCCATACGCCCAGCTTGGGAGACGAGGAGTTTGAGATTCCTCCTATTACACCTCCACCTGAGACGGAGCCTGGTCTGGGTCTGTCGGAAGTGGACTCACCTTTCTCAGCAATGCCAGAGCCCCCAGCTCCACACAGGGGTCCATTAATCCCCCAGTTCCCCCCTCAGAGCCTGGATCTGCCCTCTATTACTATCTCACGCAACATGATGGACCAAGAAGGGGTGTCTGTAAACAACAGCCAACCCATGGTGAGTACTACTATGTACAGTTTATATAGTACTAGTCTTTTATTTTCTGTGACTAGAGAAATGTTATCCTCATTTGTCAACACACAAAATCCTGCACTAGCACTGTCCTACTTGTAGAAGCAGCTCCACATGTGGCATCCAAGCCAAAAGATATGATTTATAAGTATATACTACCAGAGACCCCTGATATCAGAAGCATACAGTCCGTAAATGAGGTCTTTTACTGAACCATAATGTCACCTTCACAGTTTTGTATGCCCCTTGTTGTCAGCACATCTGACACAACATCTGGCCTTGTTTACAACACAGGAGGTATATGATAACACTGAGTAAATGTCATAATATTCTGTTACTTACTCTGAGGGTTTAAAAAAAAAAAAAAGGCACACAGAGCATGGTCGATCAGCCTCTGTAAGGTGAACAGATGTGAATAGATCACAGGTGTTAGAGTACAAAGCACATTCAACCCCAGAAGGACAGTGAAAATGGGACCCAAAGGTGTCACAGTTTCACATGCTCATATTTAATTCATATTGCCTTGAGAAGCCTTTTTCCTGCTGTAAATGCTGATGCATGTTTCTGCTCAATGTCACACAAAGCCTTCAAAAAACACACATGCTTTGTGTGGAATTAGGATCAGCTCTGTCTTTGTGTCATAGCAAATTACCCTTCTAGTGAGGTCTTCACAAATATATTTTTAACTTAATCCTCCTTTCCTCTGATTCAGATGGTCAAACATGGAACAGTAGACAAAGTAATCACTCTATTTATGTTGATACAGTTATGTGCTATAGATTGTGAGATTGTTGTCTGCAGCTGCAAAGGCATTTTCAAATGCCACAATCATAGAAGCATTGAGGAGGAAAAATGGAAATGTCACTGGCTGACTAGTTGTCTTACAAACCTATTATAAAAAATGTAAGATTCATTTAGGAGAAAAGAAATGAAAGGACAAAGGCATGAGCTGAGAAATGATGATATTGATGTTAAATTTGCTTTGTGAACCAAAAAACACAGAAGAGGTGCTATGATCATTATAACTGTGTGAATAAATGAAATGTGTTTTAGACCCCCTGCTTCTCTCTACAACACATTTGTTGAATCACACAGATATTATAGATATTTATTTACATTCCATATGGGAAGGGGCTATAAAATTTTACAGCTTTTTTCTGCTTCCATGCTCCTGGCATGTAAAATAATTGCAGCCTTTAAAATATCTCCACCGCATACAGTAAGTGAGCCCCAGAAGGCTTTTGCCTAAAGAATTTTCATTTCATGGTCAGTTAAGCTTTCTACATCTGGAAGAAACGGAACCTTGACACAATTACATTCCTGACTGTTCTCACAACTTGCTGGAGGATTAGATTTGATTCTCAAACATTATTCCTCTTTAACACCATTTGCATGGCTCATGTCTCTGATTGTGCAGAGACTCTATTAAAAACTGAGGGGAGAATGTGGGTTTCTGCTCCTTGCCTCGTGGCATTGTCGTCAGCACACCACTCACTCTTTTATCAGTCATCACACATTGTACCGCAGGAAGGCTTGTGGTGGCCCTTCATTTTTCCTGTAAATGGGATTGATCCCCAAAAGCCCTGTGACAATACCTATAGAAATTGTATTCATCTATGTTTTTATCTTTGCCATGAACAGAGAACACAACTTTTAAATGAGATAAGTAACAGCACTGTTCGCAATGCATTCCATATACAGATACAATGATTTACGAAGGCCCTAAGAGGGGTGTTTTGTCATTTTGTCAGCACACTGATAAAGAAATGACAACCTTATATACATGATTACATTCTGTGTTATTTGTTATGGCTGCAGGGGCAAACAAACCGTGCACTATTGCAATTACATTTTTCATCAAGCCACCATGCTCATATTTCCCAAACACTTGTCTTGGTTTTCTTCCACTGTACTAGGTTACCGGTGGAGAATATTTAGTGTGTGTGAAAGCCTGTCTCTTATCAGAACTTAATGAGAAAGCCAACCAGTGAATATACCTGGGCTATTTTCAAAAGCTTCTTCCATGTCATTGCATTGCCAAGTGTTCTGCTAATTTCTTTCCCCATAATGTTCAGCGTATGTCTTGCAAATTGGCCACAGATGCCGGGCTTCTACAAAGAGAAATACATTTTCTCAGCTGCAATGTGCCTGGCAAGCCCTGAATCTGAAGTCATTATTTATTTAATCTGCTCTCCTAACAAGCTTCTGACTCTCATTTTTGTCTCCCAGCATGTGTCCTCCTGATTTGTGATTGAGACTCAATAGTGCCAAATAGTACTGGAGTTAGAGCTGCCAGTATTGCTTTATTCACAATTTCTTCTCGATTTTCTCCCTGCTGCACAGCAAGGGTCTCTGGGTTCTATTTCAAAAAACACCTGGTGCCTTCTCCACATTTTAGCTTTTTCTTGACACATGTAAGCATGTACTGAAACGGGTGCTGTGTCCTCCGAGACTGCATCTGAAAATCTACAGTAGTCAACTGGTTGTATTAGATGTTAAAATCAATATTTAGGGGACATGAGCCCTGCTGTCTTATTACATTTATCACTGTGTGGTGATGCATTACATATTTTTCATTACCCAACTAGCTGTTTCACATGCCATTAACTTTACAGCAGCAAAGATATGCTAATATCTAATCCAAAAATACTGTGTTTGGACCACATGCATCATATAAGATGATGTAGTTTGTTGTTCACATGATTTGATATGCCTTGATATTGTGGAGCTTGCCTGTGAATATAATACCCTCAGTTTTGACTGGTCAAAAACTACTATATCCTGAATCAAATGGAAAATGTGAGCAGTGTTGCAGAAAGCATGTTTTTCTACACTTCCCTCTTATCTTCCTTCCAAGCACTGACATGAGTTGTACATCAATTTAAGAGAGTGGATTTTTTTTTTTTTTTTTCGCTCCGATTCTTTTTTCTTTTCTCCCTCAACAGACAGCTATTGTGACATATTGGGTCAGTCAGAAATGAAAGATATTCATGCAGGCATGCAATACTTGTAATGAAGTCTCAGCTTGACCTTCTGCATGATTGATTCTGTAATTTACTTTTCTCAGGCAGCTCTCAAAATGGAATGATGTCATGTTGGACAATTTTTAAGTACCCATAATGCATCAGGAAAAATGGTGGAAAAGGGTATGGGTCAGCAGCTGAAGGGGAGGGAACCCACTGGTCTTACAGTTGGGGTAAGGGGATGGTGGGGGGAGTGAGAGGGAGATTGCTTTGTTTTTAAGTGGGGGTTAGAGGTTGTGGAGATAGACAGGCTGAGTTTGCACACCACAGAGAGAAAGGGAGAAGTGTGTTTGACTGAGACAGGGCAGGGGAAAGAAAAACAATTTATCTTCATGCTATTATAGCCTTTACCGGCATTCAAAATTCCATTTTTCTCATTTGGCTTAAGCACAGACTTCAGCTGTTGCAGAAAATGGAGGAAAAAAAATAAAATGATGTACCCATATAGAAGCCGAGTAAAGGAATATGTGCAGAGCGCTGATAAACTATCTTTAATAGGACTGACCTTTCATGCTAGAGAAAGTTACTGGGGGATTCATCCTTATAATTACCATATAGATGATTTTACCCCTCTCCTGCCATGGAACATTTCCAAAAGCTCTGTCATTGATTGAATGGAAATTGAACTTGTTAACATTCTTTTCAGCCTGTTACAGCTTAGTACAGGGTGCAACTGTTCATAAATTCTCCCAAAATTCTGATTTGAAATATCTTTAAGAAGAGGCTGGAGCCTGCCTTCACTGACATCAGTGTTGAGATTTTTATCACTTGGTGAATGCATAATGTTGCATTCTGAGTCCAGCTGCTGTGTTTATTGGCTTGTGTTTATTGTGGAAAAGGTTTGACACATTGTCAATAGTGTTTTTTTTTTCTCATCTGCTGGTTTTCAGAATGCTTTATGTGGCTGCGTGTGGAGCGTTTGTTGTGTTAAAAGTGGATGAAGCCAGCAATATTGTACAAAACAAGCTATTTCTTTCTTTTTGGCTGCATATTGTTGACAGCATTATGTTGTTACCAGCTATTTCATCCTTCATATTAAAAGCAGCACAATGGGGGATATTACAAACTCAATTTACATAAAAAAACCTCTATTGATTAGATGGTAGATTAAGCTTGACAGTGCTTGACATGCAGACAACACACCTAGGCGCACAACCAAACCTAAGGAAGGCACATCTGGCCACTGTGTATGCAAGATAAGGACTTATTTGCAGATTTACGATGACTATCAAAGTATCTAGTTAGATGTCTGCTGTGACTTCTGACAATACTGCAATCAAAATGCAAATGAGAAGGAAGAGGGACATAAATAAACATCCTAGTACAAGATTCATATTCACAATCAAGGCAACTGTTACCTAAATTGATTTCTTTCACTAGTGTGTTATTAGCCGTTATCTTTTCATTCAAATCAGACATGTGCTAATGCTGGTGTTTCACTGACATCCCTGTCATCCCTCTTTTGTAATATGAAATGAAGAGCAAAATTGCTCCTTCAGTTATGGCTATAATATGTTGTAAAATAAGACATTTAGCAAGCTGTTGAATGTGATATGATTAAGTGTTTAAATGTGGTCATCAGTGTATATTTTTTTTAAACATTCAAAACATCCAAAGGCCATTTAGAAGAAATAACCATATTCCAACCAAAT
This sequence comes from Mastacembelus armatus, assembly GCF_900324485.2. NCBI lineage: Eukaryota > Metazoa > Chordata > Actinopteri > Synbranchiformes > Mastacembelidae > Mastacembelus > Mastacembelus armatus. The sequence continues at coordinate 21,930,468 of NC_046635.1, forward strand.
TACAGAATGGGCCATTGCTCTAAGTCAAAACTGCATCATTGGGATTGGGGTAAAAGTGTTATTATACAGATGGCCACAACTAATGAGCTCAGTGTGCACATCTTTGATGTTCGTAGTGAGCAGAAAGCAAACTGCGAGCCATCGTGTCTCGGTAATGAAGATGACAATAGCACTTGGAGCATGGTGGGTTGCAGATATGTAAATCACAACTATTTGGTCATAGACTTGTTTATTGCAGCTTTTATGTGCAGGAGAACTGAAAGCTTCCACATTTGAAGAATCACAACAACATGCCTTCAATTTCTACCCTACCTTTGGCTCACCTTTCACAGAATTGTCTTTGCACATGTAAATATAAATCTCTTCTCACTTCATAGATTGTATTTATGATAAGCAGTAGACATGGCATATGAGAAAGAAATGGATTGTAGATTCAATATATTTTTGTCTGAAATGGTGTTACAATATTGTTTTTGAAGACGGGCATTCATAAGGTTCTTTCAATAAAGCCAGGTGTGTGGGTTTATGATGTGTTGATGTTAGGAGAGATTGAGTTTGTGTTGCTGAATACCAGATGGATGTACCCAGGGAGAACAAATCACCTTTTCTGTTGTGTTCATGTCCCCTCCTCTGTTCCATGTCAGCTCCTCTGGCTCTTTGATCAGTCTTCCCTCTGGGGATGTGGCAGGCCCCGTAATTTCATCCTTACCACAATCAATGCAAACATGCTGCCTGCATCTCTTCTAAGACTTTTTCAAGAACTGAATGTTTTACCAGGAAAAAAAAGTGAAAGATCTTTTGAAACTATTATTACAGTATACCCTAGATGGCAGAAGAGATGGGGACCTGTCCAAAGCTCTTAAACTTCACACATTCAGCTGTTTGATTTATAGAGTATATTATATAAAATATTATAAACATTTTTTTTCCACTTTTTGAGATTCAAACATGATACATAATATAGTACCGCTTGCACAGAATTGTGACCTTAATGTTACTTTTCACCAAAGCATACAGGCTCGTGGCCATCACGAAATAAAATGACATTGGGTGCATGCGTCCAAACTGCAACAGGAACAGTCTTTTTATTGTAGCATTTGAAATTATGTACACAGTGCAAGGGAACTGAGTCCACTATTCCTCTCCAGGGACCGGGCAGTCAACAGCTGTGTCACAGATTTCCATACAATACAGTTCTGAAATGAATCAACTGAGCTGTGTAGTCATCTATTACTGGCTTATAAAGTTGGCTCCACTGGTGTCAAGATAATTTATCATGGCTTGCAATAGAGACATTTAAGACCCAAGACATCGTGACATGCGATATGCCACACAACAATCCAAGAATCCAATGACCCGATTTCCTCTGGTGAAGCGATACAGCTTCGTGAGCTCCATACACTGGGCAGCAGGATGTTATAGTGAGTACACATATATTTGAGCTGGAGAAATGAAGTGGAGGTCTGTGCAGCAATGTGAAAGCAGAGGAACATGGGTCAGTGAAGTACTACATTAAATATATTATATCACTTTCTTATCAACCCTTCTCTTTGCTTTTATGTCACAGAATGTGGGACCGGGACACCTTCGCCAGTACCCACCTAACCCAACCATGGTGATGAAGTCCATCATCAGCATGAACAGCCCCAATGGGATGATATCACGGAATCAGCTGACCACCATCAACCAATCCCAAATTAATGCACAGCTGAGCCTAAACATGGCAGGACACAACATCACCCATACTTCACCATCTCCACCTGCCAGCAAGTCTGCCACACCGTCCCCCTCCAGCTCCATAAACGAAGATGACCAGGACGACGGCAATAGGGTGAGTTAATTGTATCGTAATTGTTCTTAATAACCTGCTGATGTAAAGGACAGTTTTGTAAATGTTTTTATCACAATTGTTGCAGGTGGTTGGAGAGAAGCGACCAGCCCCTATAGATCCCACAAAGAAACCCAAGACTCCTAAGAAGAAGAAGAAGAAGGATCCCAATGAGCCACAGAAGCCAGTGTCAGCTTATGCCCTGTTTTTCAGAGACACCCAGGCTGCCATCAAGGGTCAGAATCCCAATGCCACTTTTGGAGAAGTGTCCAAAATTGTGGCCTCAATGTGGGATGGTCTGGGCGAGGAGCAGAAGCAGGTATTACTACATTTAGTTATTCAGAACAGTTAAATATATCGTGTGCCTTATTTAACAGGGAGACAGAAATGTATATACAGTATATATGTTGCTTAATAGGAATAGAAGTTTTATTTTTCCATCTTTCCATCTGCTTTTGTGTCATCACAGGTTTACAAAAGCAAAACAGAAGCTGCCAAGAAAGAATATTTAAAAGCTCTTGCTGCATACCGTGCTAGCCTGGTTTCCAAGGTGAGAAAATGTGTGAATTTGAGAGAAAAGTTACTTAAACTTCTCTGAATTTGTTGTAATAGATTATGCACTGCAAACATCTGTAATGACGAAAGTTACTGAAGCAATTTGAGGTCTAGCAAATCTGTAGTGTAATTATAGAGAAAGTAATGGCATTCTTCAGAAGTGAAAACTGGATGAAACTTTTGATTTTTTTTCTATACAGGCTGCAGCAGAATCTGCTGAGGCTCAGACTATACGCTCAGTGCAGCAGACCCTGGCCTCCACCAGCCTGTCGCCAGGACTGGTGCTGCCTTCACCCCTTAACCAGCATCCCTCCATGCCATCAACGTCCCAGGCTCTCCAACAAGCCCTGCCACGGGCCATTGCCCCAAAACCTCTGCAGGTGAGACTAGGGGGTAGTCAGATCATGACCTCAGTCACTGTTTCCCACCAGAACATGTCCTCTGGGATGCCACCGCAGCTGCTTGGCCAGATGGGTACCGGAGGGACCATGGTGGCAGGTGCCCAGTCCACGGCAGTATCTCAGATGAGCCCACCCATGCAACCAGTGCAGCAACATGCGATTCAGCAGCTCCAGCAGCAACAGCAGCAGCAGCAGATGCAACAGCACCTCCAACACCATCAGATGCAGCAGCAGCAGATGCATCACCAGCAGATCCAGCAGCAGATGCAGCATCAGCATTTCCAACACCACCTCCAGCAGCAGCTGCAGCAGCACCACATGCAGCAGCAGCAGCAGCAACAACATCAGCAGCAGCAACAGCAGATGCAGCTGCAGCACATGCAGTTGCAGCACCAGCTGCACCAACAGCAGATTCAGCATCTCCAACAGCAACAGCAGCAGCAACACCAGTCCCAGTGTTCCCCACCCCAACACTCTCCCAGTACACCCCATTCAGTTGGAGGCTCTGCGTCACTCGGCAGTCCCCAGCCGGCCTCACAGCAGCAACCACACCCCTCCCAAATCCAGGCCCACGCCCAGGTCCTGTCCCAGGTCAGCATTTACTGAGCCAAATGAAAATCATTTCTCAAAGAACAAGAATAGAATAAAAGCATCATTCCATGTTGCTTTTCTAAGTTGCACTTAAGAAGTGTGTAAGATTTAGAATGTTATACAAAGAACCTGTCCCTTGTTATAGATGGATATGCACACGCATGTACAGGAGGTAAACATGTTAACTGGGGTTTTGTCTATAAAATAGGCTGAGCTATGACAGAAACCTGTTAGGGTGAGCACCCAGTGATTGTTTATTTGTTTGTGAGGTCTTTCTGACTGGGCGCACAGTACGCTGAAAGACGAGTGTCTTTCGCTGTTTTATTTAACAATAAAGCTTTATTTATGAGGCCAGAGTTGTCAGTTCAGCACAGCAAAAGGACATTTTGAATGCATTTCAACAGAAGGATTTTTATCAGCTCTTGCCTGGACCGAATGACTCACAGGATCATTGCTGGAAACCAGTAATCCACACGTCAGTCTTTTTTCCCCACACTGGCCAGTATATAACAAGACATTCTTTACTCCGACCTTTCTCTTTCACCAGTTATTCTCACAGATGTAACTGTTCCACAGTGGTGTAGGGGAAATCATTGATGAAATCATCACATGTTGGAGACCCACTGATATTTGAACACATTTAAACCATGTCACAAATGCAGACAATGTCTTGAAGAAAAAGGGGAACTGAATATTAAAGGTCTCGGGATCTCTGGACGAATGACTGAACAGACTAAGACAGAAACTGCCATAAATCATTTATGTCATCACATCATCAAACTGTAGCTGTAATCTGCTGTACATGTTTTGTAGAGTGGGGAGAGACGAGACCTCCTTTATCCAGTAATCTACCCTCTAGATGATTCACCTAAAAGCGTGTAACTGGGAACCCCCTCCCCTCCCCCCCACCTCCCACCCCCCAAAAAAATTCTTTAAACTATTTCTTTTTACATCAGATGTTTAACAATTAAATTATGTTTTTATTTTGTGTAACAAAGGGGATATTTTATGGTAAACACAAATTTCCAGACCAAGACAGATGGTTTGGGGAGTGATGTATTTTTACTCTGCTCCTTGATACCATCATTGTTTTAAAAATGGGAAAGAAAAAAAAAAAGAAAACTAGCAGAGCCAGTTTGTTGCACTGCCAAAGCCAACTGAAAAGGCATTGGAGGTATTTTTGCCAGCTGTACAGAAATCCCTGAAAAAAAAAGAAAATGTTGTACATTTTTCATATCACCTGTTGTAAAGTTTTAATATGTGAGGCTTTAATTAAAACATTGTTAAACGACCTGTGGATTGCTATATCACATAGTGCATTTCTGCTCTTTTATACTTTTTTATGAGTTACAATAGCAGCGATTAATTTTGTTTGTATTTTACTTTCAAACCAACTGCTTTTGAAAACTGTCCATAGAATAAATGCATATCAGTATGGAGTTCTTGAAAAGTTGTTTTCAGCTCACAATAGGAAAAGTAATTTAATGTTTGCGTTTTTGCTCGGCCATTAAGACAAATCCAGAGACATTCCATCACTAATATGATAGTAGCCATAATTTTGTATGAAGTATTATATATTTCTTTGTGTCTCTGTTCAAAATTAAACTATCAATCACAAATATTTATTTGAAGGAATCGGTTTATTTCAAAAGTTATATTAGCCATAACTTCTATGAGGTATTTCTTTATATCCCTTTGTTAGCCAATGAAAATAAATACACAAATATTCATAGCACTCAGTTCTTTACAAGATATAAAAAAATAAATTTGTATGTTTTCTATGAAGTAATTCTATATGACAAAGCAAAGGAATCCTTTGCAGGGATATATGAGCATTCATGGTGGCATTATTATAATACGTGCTGTTTCTCAGTGATTTGAGTGGAAGTCCATTGTAACTGTGTGTAAAAACAATGTTGAAACTGGACAAGGTCAGCATGTAACTGGTACTTGTCTCAATAACAGTCCCCTTCTCACACACCAGTGCATTGGATTCTGCCTCTTTCTTACTCCCTTCAAAATCGCTTCATTTCCAAGACATCCCTAGGGGTTTGAATAATATGGTGAGCGGGGGAGGGAAGGCAGGCAAACAATAATTATCATATCTTCACAATAGGCTGTGAATCCACTGGCCCAGAGAAGGGCCTTTTTTTTCCAAAGGCAGCTGAGACGTTTTAAACATAGGTTAATGTTAGTTACAAATTAGGAGAGAGAGAATCTGCTCCTGTGCTTCTGTGATAGCAGCTTGATAGAATTTTCAATTTTTAGTTTGTTTTCAATTAGTTTAAGAGAAGCATTTGTAATTTGGGCTGAGGCCGGCCGCTGCTGCGGCTTCTGCTGCTGCGGTGATTGGCTCTTCAGCTCTGTATGGAAACGATGCCCATTTCTCTGCCGTGATTAATTGCAGCATCTGTCCTGTCAGAAGCCCGAGTGAAGAGGTCTGCAGGAAAACTGCAAATAAGCACTGGCAACAGTCTTAAAGTGCTTATGATGAAATGAAAATTAAAAACAGCAAGTGGCGTGCATGACATGAATCTCAATACAGGGGGAGAAAAGTAGAATGTGAGAGCCGGTGTCCATGGATACCAAACACATGCTTTAAAAACACACAGTAATGAGGCTCTGGGAAATCGCTGTTATTATTCTGAACAAATTCACAGCAGAGCCCATTAATAATGCATGGAGCTCCTTGTTATTCCATAACCCCTCAGTACTGCGGTCACTGTGTGTACAAATATCTCACAGCCAGGGTTGGAGTTATGGGACTCTGCAATAAAAAGGTTACAGATATTTTCAAAACACTGATATACACGCGTCATTTACACACTGCCCCTTCTATAATCGAGACTGGCTTAATTCAAATAGGTAAATAGATAAATTTAGCCTGCTTTATACTGTGGGTTTTGTCTGTTGCCTCCGCAAGATTTTTTTTTTTTTTTCACAGCGAGATATGATAAGATCATAGAAGCATGAAGCAATCAATATCACCCAGCTCTTCTTTCTTTCTGTCCTCATCATTAACTAATGCTGATGAAGTACCTAAAGGGCGTTATGACATTAATATGTTGTTTGAGTAATGCAATCATGAAGTGACCTAATTCCTCCTCCTCTTCAGTGAGGTCAGCTGCTCGGCACAATGCGTAGGATGACTAAGGAGTCAGATGTGGAAGCTAAAGGGTTCTGTATTTTAATGATTTATTTGGTTCTTTTGTTGTTTTCCCGTTCAGTGCACAGATACAATGTGAACATAACAAAAGCTCTGCTGACACTGACCATCTGACCATCAGACCCACGCTGCAGCCAATCTCAGTCTGGACTCAGGCCACAGATGCTGCTCTACTATGCTGCTCTGACACTAAACTTTGTCTCCTTAAGAGAAACAAAAATAGGTCTTTTTGGCAGATAAGACCTGGTCTGGGCAGTGCAGAGACAGCTGACCCTAAAAGTCCACAGCCTTTTTTACTTACAGGAACCATGCCCCCAGTCAAACGGCTGACTGTGTTTAAGTAATTCTTGACCTTGCGATGATGAGGTTTGTGGAGAGAACTATTGACCTCTGAGATGAATAGTGAACCTTGTTTGGGGCACTGTTGGCTGGTTGGACTGTTGACATCCCTGACCAATGGTAACGTTTGTTTACAGAACTTTTGACCTGCCAGGCTAAAGGAGCTCTACAGATGATGCCTCTGAGCAAAGTTAATCATGCATTCAGGGGGCTAGTATAAATATTATGATACAACTGTGCAAAAGATTTCTGATCATTTAAATTTGTGAACTGGACTACTGCTTTAGTGAAGGTACTGCTCATTTTTATGAATTAAAAAAATTATATATAATAAAAAGCACAAATATAAATAAACACATGCACTCTTTCACAACCACACACATGCACATGCAACGTACAAAATCACATGTACAGTGCACACACTTTCCATGCGTAGATTTCCATGCAATGATGTTGCCTTGGTGATGGAGTGATTCAGCCATTTGGCTTCTCCCCCTGTTTTATTGAATTCTGCTATGGTAAGTCTGATGTTTTACTTGTTTGACCTCAGCAGCCTGTGCACAGCTACACTATAACAATTCTCATACAACATTTTGAACAGAGAGAAAACCAGCAATCTTCCAGCACACACTGCAATGACTACTACTCTGGTTATATGTTGAATATTGCCATAAGAAGTGGTGCAGCTGTAACTGTAAATAATCGTCTTCCTTCTAAAAATAAAAAGAATATGGTCGATATAAGAGCTGAAATAGATAGTGACCTGCTGTTACTTAATGTTGAATCTCTAGCTTTTGACTGAAAATTCAATGGACTTATGTATAGCAATTTTTTAAGATATCAACCATATATAATATGAATAAAACAAGATGCATGCAATATATATATATATATATATGTACCATGCAATTGACCACAGGCTAGGCTGAGGATAGATAAGCAAACCACTATTATCCTGCTGTCAACATCTTAAAGGTCATGGAATAAACATCTAAAGCCCAAAGAAAAACTGTTTATTGGAAGCAGTTGCCACCATAACAATAACAGCACTGAATGAGGAGCTGGTTTGTTTCAGATTATTATGGTTAGCTTAGTATTTTATCGAACATTGTCAGTATTTAGTAGACCAAATGCATCTGGAGCATTTATTCTCTGTTGACTTATACAGTTGCTCTGAATAAAAAAAATTGCACAGCAAGCTGTCAGTGATTTGAGAAAGCTTTCTTTATTGTGACAGATCATCATGCCCCAGAGGTTGACAGATGTCTCTGCATTGCATGGAAATGATAGCAGTTTCTTTTTATTTGGACTTTGTTTGGTTTAAGAATGTAAAATCTAGCTCGTCTCCCCCCCTGTTGCCACTTTCCGATTTATTTCATCAGTATTTTATAGGCTTTGTGTTCAGCAGAGGATCCCAACTCCGAAATTGCCTTTTATTGCAACTTACTTAGCCTGTTAATATAGGCTATTACAGAGCCAACATGTTTCCATGGCAACAAAACCGATAAAATGTACCAGGAGACCAGAGTGATAGATTACACATGCATGCTGTGTCACATCCAATTAACTCAAACTGACTGTACACCACATTATACCACGACTTGCAGGAAAATCAATAAATATGGAGGGTACCCAACAAGGTTCCCCCTCTGTTTCTTTCTTTCATCCCTTACGATGGCAGTGAAGCCAAGACAGATCATGCCACTAGGATGTCCCTGCTGCTACAAGAGGCAGGTGCTCTGTAGACACCATTCAAAACTTGGCCTATTCAGTCCAACTCCTCTAACGCTCCATTCATGCATAGCAAAACACCATCTGCTCCTGTTTTGCCCGGAGCAATCACAGCTGACCAAAAAAAAAAAGAAAGAAATCCATGATAACAGCTGTTGCCAAACAAAAGCCAAACAAAAGGGGGTAGGAAAAGGTTAGAGACAAGTTCAACACCAAAAATTACTCATTAGAGAGGGCGAAGGAAAACATTTACTCTTGGTAATAGTCAGGGAAATAGGATGCCATCCAGCAGAGATATGGAGAAAGGGTTAAATGTGAGGTGTTCAGTCTATGGGCTTGGCAGACTTGAAACAGTACAGGATCAGGTGATAATAGATTCAAACTGAGGATGTTTCTTTTACACAGTCAATTCTCAGGGTGCAGGAGCAGAAGCAAATGAGCCATTGAGTCTCCTCACAGTGCATGACTGCTGTCTGAACCACATGCACATATCCACACTCACATACTCTACTTCATACTGTACATACCTGGCTGGGTTTAAATGCTTACTATTTTAGGACTGTAACTGTGGATTTCAATTTTTATTGATTGTTTTGTTCTAATTCTGTAGAAAATTATTTAAATTACTTGTTTTGCATAAAATACATTCAGTTTGCTACCAAGGTGAGATGCATTTACTGAGGTATATGAACAGAAGTATAAAAATACTTTACAGCAAGTAAAATTCCAGCTTCAAACAATTAAAAGTACCTAAATTTTTCTGAGAAAAGTGTTCCTAATGTAACAAAAGTCAACTTTATAGAGAAAATGTTTTTTTAATTACATTACATATTTTATCTTTATTGTGTTTTCACATATAAAGCGTTCTATTGTAAGAATTTTAAGAATAAAAAAAGCATTTGTTTGTAAAAATGTTGCTATGCAAAGTAGCATTGAAATATAAATAATAAATATGTAATAGAATGAAAACATTCAAGTAAAGAATAAGTATCTTCAGTTTGTAAGGCACTTAAGTAAAGGTACTTTCCATCACTGGTTTTGCATCATATATGACTAAGAAATGGAGCTAATATTGACTAATATTGAGCTAATTTCTGTCATTTTAACACTCAGCTTTTAATGATCCAGTCTGCTGGCATGACACAGTCAACCCCACAACATTAAAAATACAAAATAAATGAGACTTGGTTTTCTATTCCAAAATTGCATACTAATGTGTTTATTTATATAGTAATAGGCTTTCAGTGCATATACAAGTCATTAAATTAGGGCAGATTACAATGAAAGGTTAAGATAACAGTTGTAATGAGGACGAACGAAAAAACCAAAACAAACAAAATGGGATATAAATACATGTATTCTTGCTTCATTAACACTTAAAGTTTCTGCTCTCCCCTGTTTTATGCAGCATTGTTGCGTGATTGGCACCAGTTCCACGACCTTGTGAGGCCTAGCTTGATCTAATGCATGGCCACTGACCTGGGGGAGGGCCTGCGAGCAAAGGTGAAAGACTGAACAGCTTGCATGCCTCCAGACCTCAGCTGCCCATGCAGACGGCAAGCTGTAAAACCACTGTTTGAGCCAAATAGAAGTGTCACAGCAGCCATATACAATGCTGACAGAAACTCAAATACACCTGATACACAATACAACAGTTAAACAGCAGTCTGAGAGGGAACAAAGTTAAAGTGGAGGAAGAAAAAGAGGAGGGAGGGATCAGTAAATGATGATGATCTTACCCATTGTCCCCATGGGGATAATTAAGTTTTATCTTATCGCTCCTTATGCTGACTATGAGCAGACCTGGATATAATTGCATTTTCACATAATTCATAACATTAAAATAATTCCTTTACCTCACAGTACCAGATGGTTGGATGTGGTTTTACAGCCACAAAACAGCAGAATAATGTACAAGAAACTTCAGACTATCACGGGAAAGCAGTTGAAAATATATTCTGCATGATGTGATTTATGGCCTAAGTGATATTACCTGAAATTCCAGATGCTATGAAACTGCAGGAAGAAGGAGTATAATAGCAGCTGGAGCTGATTTGCACATGTATTTTTTAACCAATTTGACTATGAAACATGCAAATCTATGGTTGGACCCTGGTTGCTGTGATAGATGTCAAAGGTGGAGCTTTATTTATAAACAGAAGCTCCAGTGGCAGTTGAGCAGTCAATTTGCCTAACAAATAATTTTCCAACACATTTTCAGTTGGTTTTGCACATTGGCCCCTTTGTTTCTAAGAGCATTTCACCAAAACAAAAATGAAATAAATGTAAAAACAAGTGATGCCTGGAGAAACAGCGGGCAGAAGATCTTTAAGGTCATGTCCTGAGCGATGAACTCTGCTGAGCAGCTTTACATGGCTGTGTGGATGCCTGGACAGTGTACAGTAGACTTGTAATGAAGAGGGGAGAGACAGGACACAAGACAGGCTCCATCCTCACGCCATCAGAGGTGATTTGTCTGCCAAACTGATTCCAGTCCCAGTAGTTTTATCAGTTTAATGCCCAGGCAGCATTCATTATTTCTTTGCCGGGAGGGTCAGCCTCTCTTCAGCAGAACAAGTGTGGGTTGTGTTTCTGTCAAAGAGGGAGGGGAGGGGAGGGGGTTAGTGCTTGACCCGCAAAGCCATTCAGCTCTCAGAGTGATCCATTGTTTGGGTCCTCTCTTTGTTCAGTTGCCTGCAGAGAGAAGGGGCCAGCTAAAGGGGAGGAAAGGAGCAGAACTAGGGTCTCGCTGGGTGCCAGGGGTCTGTACTTATACCCTCAATACATTCTCATTTACAGTCCTAAAAGGCCACGCAGCCTAGTGTTTATTATCTGTACCACTGTTTTGGCATACACACACACACACACACACACACTCCCCTTCACACTTACACTGCAGCTCGGATGTTTCTTTATGCAGCTGAAATATTTAAAATAATGACATTTTCCGGCCATCCAAACAGGCAGGATGGAAAGGAGAAGGTCAGCAATGTTTTGTTTTCTCTGAGACGGGTATTGATTTCACTTTTTGCACTTCTTTCTGCTGATTGAGTAGCTGTAGTGTTTCTTTAGGTAATCAATCAACAAAGAGATGAATTAATAGATAGAAGCAAAGAGCAAAATAAATAAATAATAAAAATCATGAACAATAAAAGTAGAGGGTTTGTATTGTGTGATTCAGAAATGTAATCATACTGCCACAACAGTGAGCCACTCAAGGCAAGTTTATGAAAATGGTCTGCTGTCAAAAAAAAAAAAAAAGTAGTGACAGCTCCCCCTGTGACCTTAAGTATGTTTTCAAGTTGTTCCAAATTAGAGACACCCTTTGTCTGTATGTTCGCTGCATAAACACGTAAGACATTACCATTCCTTTCAGCTTCATTAGTTTGATGTTAAAACAAACAGTGGAGGTTACACAAAAGCCAACGGCACACTCGCAGGCATGAACCCACACAGCCACTTTGTTATTTATTAAAGACAGATTTCATAAATAGCTCATTCCAGTCAGGGATTAAAGCTAAATTTCCCATTTCCAGCCTTATCTCAGACTGTGTCAGTGTCAGATGTGGGTTTGTAGCCAATTGTTATCATTTGTACACTGAAGTAACTCTGTCTCCTCTCATAAAGCCTTTTCACAGTTTGCTTTCAAGACACTGTCTTGGCCAAGTTTACTGCAGCAATATTGACAAAAAGGGATCACGCAGACTACTGAGGTTCAGCTCATCATGTAAGAAAAACTTCAGCTGCTGTGGCTCATTAACTCAATGAGGTTACCAACAGCAGTAGAGCTGCACAGAGTCACATCCCTGTGTAGCTTCTTGGGATTGCACAGACCAAAACAAATGCCAAGCCGCTGATATTTAGTGATCCATCCATTTTGTACCAAGTAAGTTGCAGCAAACTTCTTTTTATCTTAAAAAAATATATAAAAATGTTATTTTTATTTAAGCTATTTTCCAATCCAATCTGATTCAATAATCAAAACTGCTAAGTATTAAATTAGTGAGTGGGCCTGTAACACACACAGAGAGTCCTGAGAAGAGGATGGACTGTGGCTGTGCAGAGACTTTTAGTTAAATTGACTGCGAGTCGATTAATGTACTGCAAAATCAACTTAGAAGATAAGGAGTTCGTTCCTCATGGTCCTTAAACAGCAACATAGCTCATTTTTACCTATAAACCTGGTCACACCACTGAACCCGGCAACCTGCTTCCTAAACTTCCTAACCAACTGGGGTATGATTGTTCTTGGGGTTGGACAGTTAAAAAAGCTTTGATAGCTTCCAAAGTTTTTATATGCACTCCCTAAGAGGTTAACACTGTCAGGATGCTGAAAGGTGAAAGTTCACTAAAGTTCAACTAGTTTTGTGTGTATTTACTGTGAATGCGTAATCATGGTGATTTTATTCTAATTAATCCTTAGTAATTCTGTATGTAGTTAGGTTAAATCTCACTAAACAGCTTCATTGTTTCCTAACTTGACACTATGGACAGTTGAGTAACCCTCATGAGCTGAGCTAGTGGTTCTCTGCAGACGCACGCTGTGCAGCTGAAATCAGCTTAAGCTGTGGGTGGTGTGAGACGGGCTAGTTTTACCCTACTGATGATGTGTTGTTGCAATAGTAATCTTGCTATTTGCAATTTGTCTAGCTGTTCTTTGTGGTGATATTGGGACTGGCTGTTGGTTGGTCTATTTATCATACATGTCTTAATGTGCTAATTCTGTGTTCATAATCTGAGGCAGCCTCATCGATCAACATCGCTTTGACAGGCCCCACCCCCCACCTGCCTTCTCAGAGGCTGTTCATGTGCATAAAGGGTCATTTGTTCACAATGTCCTAAATTGAGAATTTCACTCCTTAACAGTAAATGAGTTGCCATTGTTGATTAATAGAAAACCACATCCCTTTATTCTTTTTTTGGTTATTAAAGTAACATCTATATTTCGAATAAATGGGGATTACAAGAGGTGCAACACTGTCGCTGTTGTAATCTAGTCTAGTTTACTGAAGGGGGGAGTGATACAGACTTATTGTTTGTGGCAGCCTCTCATTGCAAGGATACAGCACTAAATGCAAGTGAGGCATGTGAGCTTTTATTTTATCCCAGCTATTCTTTTTAAATCTTTCAAAACAAAATACAAATTTCCTAGGAGAATCATTCATAGTAAATTGCTGGATTCAGCTGCTTAATATAAAATTAAGACATTTCAGGTTATTATTGCCCTTTTACTTTTGTATTGATATATACAGCATAATCACTATGCCTAATATAGCATGAATACTGATCACATACTACAATCAAATGAGACTCGGCAGAGTGGTGAGGTCTGATTCCTGAGAAATTAAAGGTGACACAGCTAATTCAGCAGGCAGACATCAGACATGAGTGCTTGCTTTGACCTTTTCTATGACTATGAGAACAGAGTAACTCACAAGGGGAACTGTATTAGAAAATAAATGAAAGGTCTTGGTAGAAAGGTCAGGACACATGTTTCTGTGATGTGGAATAAAGTCTGTTTATAGCACGGTTTGGCCGACTGCACCTTCATACAAAGAATCCTCAACAAATCAAGTCGTATTGAGTCTCAGTGAAATGCTTTCTGCATAAACCGTATCATCATGTACGAGGAATTTGTAAAAACAAGTTAAAGGCATAAACTACTAATGTACATAAGTAAACCTTTTAAGTGCTGACTCTCCCGTTTATTTTATATTTCATCAGATATGGTCAACATCGGTGCATTTGTAATAATTGAAATTGGCGCACGGACTGTAATCATGCACTTGTTTATATTTGCATGGTTTGATTTCATTTACCATTGGTTTTTTGGTTGATGAGATGAGAGAAAAACTTGGAAGTATCCCTATAGACAACAACTAGAGCAGACCAGCTAATGCCAGATGTTAGTTTAATGTGTGTAGAACCTGTGTTTTGCTCCAGTAAGGCTGTAAAAGTACTTAGAGGCAGTATAAACCTTTAGAGATGAGTATGCAAAATACATACAGAAATACATGTGCAACAGGATAATAAGACAGAAGAGAAACTAAGCCTTTTCTGCACTGTATTCATGTTAAATATCAGACCTACACAGTTTTCTTAGAAGTTTAAATGTTAACTCTCCAAAATTATCAGCATAAATGTAACATTTTATAGTTAAAGGTTATATTTTTGCAATAATTACAATATTATCTCAAACACTGTTCAACTTACAGCAGAGGTGATTTGCTGAAAATTAGTGCCTAATGTGAGATAATAATAGATGCACAGTATAGATATCAATGTACCCAACATGCCTGAATGTGCATAATGAAACAGAATCATCCAATGATAATTGTACATGCGCCTACAGTATATTCACGGGAGAGCAGTGTAGACACATCCCCCAGTGCAGAAAAGCATGATTCTTTAACTACTGTAACTCAGACAGAAATAAATTGATTCAGGACTGGTTCATTTGATCCATCTTTGTATAAATGTCAATTTTGCAGCTAGCATTCGTGGCTAAAAAAAAAAAAAAAGAAGCAAAATGAATTAGAGAGCAATTCAGATGTGTTTTATTTTTTTAATGAACTCATTAACTACACACTTTTATGCGTTTGTCTATAAAAATAACAATACAATCTGCATGTAAGATCAGCTAAACGTTGTTAACAAATATTGTGTATAGGTTAATCCACCCCCAGACAAGGAACAAGGACCGTAGTTTGCAAGTGCAACAGTAATTGTAGTTGTACCAAAAACAAACAAACAAACAAAAAAATCCAGAAAAGGATAAAATGGATAAATGGGATAAACCTGTTGCGGTAGTGGAACACCAATACGATGCACCATAATGAGATGCAAGGTAGATCAAAACACCAGGCAAATTTTACAGTTTAAAAATGGAAAATATTTTAAACTGGTTAATTGTTTTCACACTAGTTAACTGCATAATGAACATTTTCTCTGAACCTGGGGGAAAGGACAGAATGACTCATATATCACTTAAAAGAACAGATGCTAGTTAATGTACCCATCAAGCAAACATCAACCAACATTAGCATCCATGCGCTTGGCAAGATGCTTAAGGTGAGTTTTTCACATCTTTTTTCATTGAATACTAACAAGAGCAGTGAGATAAAATCAAAATTAAAATGAGGCTACAAAACCGAAACAATGAGCTAAAAGATGCTGAAACGCCCCATAGAGCTGAGGCAAACTGCAGGGTTGGGTGATAATTCTGATATTTATTGGCCTTGCTTTGTAGTTTATGATGCATATAAAAACTAGTGTTTTTTTCTGCAGTGTGTTTTTTTCTAACAATATGTTACAGTTAGTTAGAGATGTTACATAGAGATGGTTTGGTCATAAAAACTGGTGCTTTAAATGTTTATACCATTTTATCATTTCAGCACTAAAATCCATTCATTAACTTGTCAAAATCTATTCACTAGCATAATGGAAATTATTCTCTGACCTACTGTACCTAGATTAGAAACACAATGTAAATTAGAAACATGATGGACGACTGCATAGCAACAAATCCCTTCAGAGGGAAAGGTCATGTGGGCTATAAATCCACTGCCTCCGAAAAATGAGATGGATTCCTTCAACTGTTGTCCAGTCTTTAACATTTTTTTTCCCTCTCTCCCCCTCTGTTTTTCACTCTCTCAGTCATAAATAGTGATTCACAGCTCTGATTGTGACCAAGCTGATGATTTTAATTTTCTGTTTTCAGTGTAATAAACACTGACATGAGAATAAGCCTCAGGCAGAGACTTCTAATGAGAAAATGAAATTAGTTTTTCAGCTGACTGATCAGAAACATTTCATACATTATAATCAAGCATTTATTTGACGTGATTTGTTGTGTGTGTGTATGTGTACACGTACGTGTGTACCGTACTGTATGTGTGTGTGTGTGTGTGTGTGTGTGTGTGTGGTGGGTATATGTGCACACATGTAAATACATTATTCATGCTTCTGTTTGTGCTATGCTGCTTCTTGTTATTGCTTCAACAAGACGCAGCTTATGACATTTTCCAACCTTTTGTACCAGAACTAGCTGGCTGGCTCTCTCGCTGTATGTAATTTTATGCCTCATCTTTCACTATTGCCATCCCAGTCCATCTCAGATAAACTACACTGATCAAATAACCAATTACACCTGGCTCTCCTGTTATAGGGCGCGAGGTGGGCAGTAGGAATAGTTTGTTAGTGGTCAAAAATATGACATTTAACATGAAAAAAACATGGCAGATCAATAAGAGGGTTTTCTTTTCCTTATGCCATGCTCTGACTTTAGGCAATTTTTTTAACATCCACAGTTGATATGAGGATGCTACAAATTAGTATTTTCTATTTATTTCTCCAGGGAACTGATAAAAGACTGTGTAGTGATTATTTGAAACCCATTAGATTCTGTCCTTGATTAAAATACACACAAAAAAAGGTTGCTGGCAGAGTATTTCAAAGTAAACCTTAACTTTCATTTCGTCTGTATTCACTGATTGACCTCAAAAGTGTAATTGCTTGCAGAAATATTATGCCATATTTACTGCAAATGAAATTATAGAAAATCCTCTAACATTTGAATTGGATCATTGTTATATTGATAAAGTTGGCCCCACTGTTTATGAAAGCGGTTCATAAAGAAAATCATTTTCTTGGCTGTTCTGACCAGGCCAAGTATAAATTGTCTTTAGCGTGGTATTTTCAGTGGATATATTCTCTTTAAATTATTGTAATCCTGATGCCTGAGGCCTGTACTAGAACATCATGTTCATTAGCATCTGTTTGCTGTTCCTGCAGAGTTCAAAGTGTTTCTTTTTCCCTCCTTATATTTGGATAAGAGCTTGAATTACTGTAGTGCGACCTCACTTCTCCCTCTGTACCATTTGAAAAAAGTAGGGCAGCAAGGAAAACTACGGGCAGGCAATGTCTTCCTTGTCATGTTCTATCACTCACTGGGTCCTGATTTTTTTTTTTTTTGTGATCTTATTGGGTTGATAAATATTATGCTCAGCTCTGAGTGCAGCTCTATAGAGGTATTTAATTAATAAAGACTTGTCTGTTCTCCCCAAATTTTAATATACATTTGGCTCAACAGTTTTCACTGAATTTACATTATGTTGTTACCAATATGTATAAAATAGTTTGCATTGTTAGTGACCAGATCCGTCGTTTCTGTGTTGGGTTCAAACCATCTATCTACATGGAATTAATTCTAAGGATGCAATACATCCATATAATCCAATCTCCCGTCTCAGAGCAACGTGACCCATCTCTGTCTCACTGCTTATGCTTGACTCTCCTAACACTGTATCAGAGCTGCATCAAGCTACTAAAGACGGAAAGCCAGCACTTCCTACAGGTGCTACGACACATCAGAAGCATCCACTGTGGGTTGGCCTTTCTTGTGAAGCAGTCACAGGAAATGCAATTTGTCTCTGACAATTTGCCACAGAGGCTAGTCACCAACAGTGACCATTTTTCAAAAGTGCATCTACGAAACTTGAGGTCTCCACCACCTCCTGAGAGTAATATCTGGCTCTTTAGCTGCTAAATGTTTCATTATGGTCACCTGTTAGTAACTTTACTTACCTGTTGTTGAGAAGTCTAATAAGATCCTTTTTTTCTGTAAACAGCTGCCTGCTTCTGTTGGTAACAATGCTTACGAGAGCAATGAGTCCGAACTAAAACAATGTAATTGCAGACTGTAAAACCAAAACATTGAACAGAAACACTAAAGCAGAAATAACAAGCAGTCTGCAGGGTTTTTTTTTTTTTTTTCATTTCCACTTGGAGTCCAGATAAAATACTGAAAGAACAAGATGGCCGCACATCTGGAGCAAACACTAGCAGAACACATCTCCCTTTTCGCTTAATTTTGGACCAGTTCTTTGCATTTCAACAGCCAAAGAACTGGTTGGGGGCCAGGAAAACTGGCACCAACTCTTTGCTGGTCTAGAAGAAAGAGCCGCTTACGTCGGGAGCCTGAGCGGGATTATCGAGACCAACAAGAGCTGAATCCGAACATGAAATTTGGCAAACCACAAATAGTGGGCCTTTATTAATATCTACTTGGAACAAATACAGTTAAAATTGTTTGTTTTGGGGGAAGAAAAAATACATTAAATAGCTGGTCTGTGAGTTTATTGTGTATTTGTGTTCTCTGTGACATGGTTTATTATAACGCTTCTTTTGTTTTGTCTTTTTGTTTTCCTGGCACATTGAGTGGGATTAAACTCCTGTCCTGTAATTGTCAACGTTAACATTAACTCGTTGACCTATATTCTGTGCTCACTGCTCAGTTCAGCCTCAGAGTGTCACACAGTTGTGGGTATTTAAAACAAAAACAAAACAAAAGCGACGCTGCACTATTTTAACTTATAAGATGCAGTGGAGCTCATTTGACTGGGACATATACAGCGATGTAATTACGTGTCTCTGTGGTGGCTCTCTAGGCTGTGGAAAAGCAAATCGATTCATAGAAGGTTCTTAGAAGTTGAACCTTTGAACTGGCTCTAACACCAGCTCCGAACTAGCACGTAGTTTGTGTTGGTGGAAAAGGGGTAAATGTCACCTGTACCACAAACTGCCATGGCCCTCCAGTGTGTCGGGGAAAGGCAGAACTGAGGAGAAAGGGCATGTTATTTTAGGTGTAACTGCAGGACGCTGGGCGAATATTCCTTGGTAGGACAATAACTTTATCAAAAGTAGTTAAAGGTTAAGAGCTGATTAAGCATGTAATACGCTGACGTGAGCAGGCTCTTAGTTGTTTCTTTAAGTCCTCATGTAACACAATCATTAGCAGTTTTCTCAGAGCAGTAAATCGGTTTCTGGATTGTATTTGACAGTATTTGCATGACTGAGTTTACAGTGTATTGCTCACCTCTAAACATCATCCTCCTCAGCTATTTCTACAAAGCAAACTGCAACCGATGTTTATGGAAAAGCTTATTTCCATTGCTTCACCAGCTGCTGCTTTTTCTCTTCTCTGCTGCGTAGATAAATAGATGCTTTTGGTAAAGGATAAAGCTTCTTTTTACAGGAACAAAAGCCCAAGAAGTATGAATAATGCAAATCACAGTGTTATTATGAAGACCTGATTTAGGGTTTTTGATATGCAGTTTTACTAAAATACCATATCACTGTTCTACTCAACTTTACTTACTAAACAAGTAAACAACAAGAAGAACAACTTAGTTTTTACTTTTTGGTCAAAAAATCAAATGCCCCCATCTAATTAGAAGAGAAAAAGGTTTTAATAATAATATGTCTCCAAATGTTCATACTGAATATATGTATTTGCAAAGCCATCACTTACAACATATATTTTCATTACTCATATAGCAGGTATGAATTCAAATTTTCATGGTTCCATTTAGGCATGTGCAGCACTTAGTTATGGTTATTTCATAAAATTATGACTTGAGCCAATCTGACAACAGAATCCCAAAATATAGCAGTATTATTACAATATGTTGGTAATTTATCAAATGTGTGTATAATAAGATATGCAATGTTAGATTCCTATCATTTGTAACAGAAAACTAAACTGTGGGCCTTTCTATTTATATGAGAAATACAGTTTTGACCTACACAGTAACTCATTGATTCATTCATTCATTCAGCCTTTATGCCCTTACTGGCTTTAGGCAATACTGTTAACTCAATAGGGTGTTTTGATTTCACAATGCTGCATTACAATCATCTTGTTCAGATTTCTACTTTTTAATTTAACTGAAGGCTCCACTACATAAAAAAAACAAAAAAAACAGGTTGAACTTGTGCTTTTTTACACAGGGTGGATCAGTGAGTTATTTAGATGTTAAATTATGTCTGGAGTGGGAAATGCCAGTACAAATCATTTTCATTAGGTCCTGACCCTGTCTCTGACTTTTTCATGAGTCTATGTAACAATCACAGTGGGTAAAATTAGATTTAGTGGGACAAGTCAAGAAACGAACAGAAGCACTTAATGAAAGCATAGCACATAACTTCAGAGAACAAAAGTGCTCTGACCATTCTTCCACATAGATCACAGTGAGAGACAGAGAGAGAGAGAGAGAGAGAGAGAGAGACCTGCTCTTAAGACATTAAAATGATTTCAATACACATCACAGTTCTGTTTATGTTACATTTGACATCTATTTAAGTGTAGTGGATTGCAAAACTCAAGTGAGTGAACATTTTTACTGCAGTTGCACACTAATAGCAAATGTTGTGTTGCCTGAGGTGTAAACAGAGATGAGCGCACTACATAACACCCTATTTGCAATACATTATGCTCTGCCTGCTCTGCTTAAGGAAAGAACTTAAGATATAGCACTGGGAACCGATGAGACTGAGTTGATGTCATGCCAAACAAGTTCCTCCATTTATAATAGCCTGTCTGGGTATGTTTAAATCCATTGATACATTTGTCTGTTGCCTGGCAACGCAGACCATGTTTGTTTGGAGTTTTAGGGCCAGAGCTGATGCTCTTTAACAGCTAGAAAAGCTATTGTGACTACATCATTAAGTAGCACAGTAATAATACAACAACTACAACATAATCACACTTATTTACATTCTCATGTGTATGAGGCATAGTCACATTATTAACATACTGTGTAGGACAAGGTTAAATATATATTCTGCAAGAATTGTTATCTTAAAGGAAAAGTCCTAGGGTCACTAAAAATACTAGACTTCTCTAAATTATGAATATCCACGGCAAAGGTATATGGAATTCACGTCTGAAAATAATTCCATAGGTCAGTGGGATCACAGAAAAGAGTCATAATTATCTGCAGAATGTACATATCCACTGTGATTTGATGGATATTCTGGCTTGCAGTCCTACATTATCTCGCTTTGACCACTGGACCAACTGATTTGTTATGCTTTTATTCATAAAGCATATTGTTCCTAAAAGCAACTCCAGTTCCAAGTTGCATACAAAAATTGTGTTTCAATCATCTCATAAATAGTATCCAAGTTCAAACTATGAAAAAAAGAAATAAAGGATAAATTAATAAACCTCCATGGCCACAGCACTACCATAGAGGTTTATTTAAAAATCGTTTATGCTTTGTTTCAACCAGAATGATAATTGTGAGGTTCAAAATTGTTCTTTACCTTCAGCCTGTTGCTTCAGACTATTGCAGAACATAATAAGAAAAGACATTGTTGATGAGAGTATACAGTATATCTCAACAGGAACAAAACTCCAACAAGGTTGTTAGTGCAGATAAACAGAAGGCCACTGAACCCTCTGGTCTCTGGTAATTCTGTCCCATATAGCAATAGTACATGCACAGAGATATGTCCTAGTTGTACAGTATGTATGTCCTACAGTGTTCCATTCTTTGCACACGTTCAAGGCAGAATTATGAAACAAAATCCCCTATGATGTTTTGAGAGTGGGACAAAACTGAACCGGTGACACTGGCCAAAAGAAAAAAGTAGACTTCAATGGACTCAGTGTGGTTATTGGGCTGCTGTTCAGCAGGAAAGTACTAATTTCATCCATGGAGCAATCCAATATCTGAGAAATTACATTCACATTCAACCATTTTGCATTAGCAATTATGTTACCATTTCCAAAACTTGATTAGTAATGCAAAATACTTGCAAATAAATGTGCAATAGTTTGTAGAGATACAAGTATAACAATAAGAAAGTGCATATTTGCTGTGGCTGACCGATTGTATGGAGAACTCGGATTATATTTCCATTAACTTCTGTGTGAGAAAGTGCTGTAGGGCAATTTGATGCAAGGAAGCTGTGTGCCATAGGAAAGTGGTTTGTACAATTCATTACCACAAAAATGCAATGGGATTCTGCAGAGCAAGCACTGGTACATATATGACATCTTTCAAATACAAAACAGGCTATCATGAATTCCAAATGCCACAATTAAGAATTGATTAAAACATTAAATGACTATTTCAGTTCCATGTATTGTAGTTGGACCATTTTGTACAACCAGAACTGAGCTTAGCTGCTCAACTTTACATGCCTTAAAAACAAGACGTGGTTTCCAAACAGTCTCTTTTACTACTGAGGGGAAAGTGAATTTTGTCTTCTTTACAGAGGCAGCTTGGTCTGAATAAAGATATGTGGTGCTTGAGGTTATAGCTGTGGTGAATGACGTCCCATAATGACACTTAAAGAGAAACTTGCATCATTAATCACCCCTTCCTTTCATACCCTTGACACGTGAGACAAGGAAATCCATGTCTATCTGAGCACAGACAATAAATATGAATGCTTCTCAGATTAGTCCCCAAAGTACAGAATAGATACTCTTTAAGGGTACATTTTCCAGTCATCACTCAACTGAGTAAAATGAGCCAATTATTTCTTATAGAACAGCATGCCAATTAGAGAAATGTCCGCTCTGCCCCATTCATGATATTGCCATGTGGCTTGTTTAAGATGCTGCCAGACAACATCTTTTCCAGCCCAAAGCCATTTATACAAGACTTGGAGAGAGAAGAATCATGGTCTGTCATTGTTCGACACCAGTGGCCTGAATAGGAGGGTTTAAGACCATTTGTACCAAACTTTTGTATCTGAACTGAGCTGATTCACACAGAGTTAAGGTGTGTTCAGCAGAATATTCTATTTTACTTAAAGTAAGTTCTAATCTAAAAAAAAAAAACTGTATCACAGGATAATGAAAACTCCAGGTATTTAGTGGAAAGATTTACAGTATCATACTGAGTTAATTATAATAACTGAAGAAATTACTGATATGTCTCACAGCGTTTCCTTCAGTTAGCAATGCCACTCCAGTTTATTCATAAGGCAGCAGCTGCTGAATTTTCTCTCTTGAAACTGACTCAGCATGAGCATAATTACCCAGGACCATTTTCTCTTGTGTAACTAACACATTACTAGCCATCTTTTATTTGGTCCTATTTCACTTCTGAACTAAGCAGGGTGGTAAAAAGAATCCCGGCTGGTTTGAGTATACTTTGTTCTGTTGTTACATTTCTTTTAAGAAGAACTTTAATAGGAAGAATTTTGAACATGTATAGCTTATGTTTTGAATTAGATTAGCACAGAGGTTGCATTTTAAAATTATGATTGATTATGCTTTTACTATGAAACTTGATCATATGGAACTAGAAATGTGTTTTGAGGTTTGCTGTATATGGACATGAACTGAAAATATTTTGATGGTTTGTACACCACACAGTGCTCAAGGTTCTTACAGACAGTTTCTCATTTTTCCATGCACTTATTTTTTTATGAGATTTGAAGAGAAAAGCCAGAGAGAGAGAGAGTGCTCCATCACCATCCTATGGCTGAAGAAAGACCTAAAAGTGTCTGTTTTTTTTTTTATTTGAACTGAATATACTGAACTGAGTATTTTGTAGACTTCTGCGCAGTGCAATACGGTAATTGATGCAATACGCCAGCTGGTCCCCAGGTTTGTCATGCTGTCCACCTGAGATTTCTTTTTAATTTGCACTATGTTTCAAAAACAGCTAATGTCAGTAATTACATGTTAGTTGCTCCCTCTTTGAATGGCAGTGTTAAACTAACGTGTTTCTCAGTATGTTTAAAGTGAACAGAAGTAGCAGATTCATTCTTACGCTGATGAGCAACAGTCTAAGCTTAAGGCTGCAGCTGCACTCTTTGGGTACTTTCAACAGCATTTAGGCAGCTGCTTGTGAACCAGCGGCTCGGTTGAGTGTTTTGTCTGTCTGCTTTTAAAAACAAACTCTGTGATTTTTTACCTTTTCTTAGACCAAACAGTATGGATTCAGTATTTATCATTATGAGCTTTCCTTTGAAACAGTAATCCAGGGTTCTGCGAACATGAGTGACAGCTCAAAAATTAAAGCAAACACATGGATTTTTTTCAGTCGTGTCCTTGTTTAACAAAAACCTAAAACATCTGGATTTTAGGGATACAGATAGGTAAACACGACAGATTATTTGTTTTCTAAACAGTATATAAGAATAAAGTACTAGTGTAACCCGGCAGACCGGTACGCCGCAAAACACGCCATCAAAAGAAAAGAGACTCACAACCTGTTTGACAGTGTAGTTGACTAATGGCGTCGGTGAAGAATGGGATTCTAATGATGTGATCTCTGAGAGCGTCAGGCAGAGGGCAAACAAAAGGATGAAAGGTTCTCCCTGTAAGACCTGTAAAAGGATGCCATGTTAGTAACCATCTGCCTCACACTTATCCAGCCTGTCATGTCTGATTGTAATCCAGAACAACACAACACAACTGGAGCCAGTTCTGGGACACAGTGCTGCAGGCTGTCCACTGCTGACTGGTCAGACTTACAAAATACTTTTTTTTTTAAAATAAGAGATGCTGGGGTAAAAAGGAACACCTGCCCACAACTGGTGATACCAGTTGTACTTGTGTCTTTAATAATATACTTGTTTACTCCTTAACTGGAGCACCTGTGTAATATCATAAAGTAAAGATAATATAAATGTCTTTTTTTCTATTTTCTCCATCTAACATACTTCACCTGAAAAAATATAATTATTATGAATACTTAAAAAGATTAAAGCTGCTATAACCAATATTTTTATTTGAACAATAAATTGACAACTAATTTGAAAGGTCTTACTCATCATGAGAAACCCACAGAGTATTTCTATCTGACACTGCAGTTTCTTCTAAGCTTTTCACTGCTTTTTAGCAACACTCTGTTGGTTTTGTGGCCCACAGTTTCACTGTGTCGTTTGACTCTCATGGTTCTAATCACTGTCTTT
Source organism: Mastacembelus armatus (assembly GCF_900324485.2). Classification (NCBI taxonomy): domain Eukaryota; kingdom Metazoa; phylum Chordata; class Actinopteri; order Synbranchiformes; family Mastacembelidae; genus Mastacembelus; species Mastacembelus armatus. Next base: position 21,955,801 of record NC_046635.1, read on the forward strand.
CCCAGACAAAGGATGCTGGGACATGTTTTTAAGTGGTGATAAACCTACTGTACACTACCTGCAAAACACCAAATCAAAGGTACATCCAATAACTAGCTGGTGAAGTTAGCAGAGCCTTTAGCAGCTAAAAAAGCCTTTTTATCTATATTTGTAAATGTGCAGTGGGTGGTCTATTTACAGCTTATTTGTGCTGCTCGTAAGTGTTGATTAATACAGGTTTAAGGTGTAGAAGAGTTTGGAGCAAAAAAGATTCACTGGGGCTGATTTTGTCAAGATACCATGTAGAGCTGGTTATAACTGCAGGAGACAAAAGCCCTTATATATAACTTTTATTTTAAAAAAAAGCTCTTAGAGCATTTGTGTTAATAAACACTTGCCTTGACTAAAACCCATCTAAGCATGCTCATTTCACCCACTGAAAACCCACTGAGCTCTAATTCAGACAAGGTAAGGTGCATAATTAGGTTATAATTGGCCTCCCTACAATCAAATTAGTTCTTTTGGCACACGCCTTTTCCTTGCAGCTTCTATTAGACGGTAATTAGTCCCAAACTTATGCATGTAGAGGCAAAATTGCTTTTTAAAAAATATGTTTAGTTGTTCTATGCCATGTGTGTGATGCCATAGAATCTATGGCATCACACACACCTGTCCTGGAATAATGTTATAGACAACATGCACTGTATATGCATGAAATGATAAGGAATGAGAGTTTAATAGCCATTTATCTGTTGGAGTCAATACTTTTTACTTTCTGGATGACAGCTGTAGGTGAAGCCAAATAAGACGAAGTCTCTCAGGTGCATGACTGAGAGCTCCATACTTTCCATATGGGTTGGTGCATCTAAGTGCACACATACACACACACACACACACACACACACACACACACGCGCACACACACACACACTATAGTAAACAAAAATTTTGAAAAAAATAAGACAAGTTTTGGATTTGAATGTCCATGGAGACTGTAGGTCATGATTTGACATTTCCAAAAATTAGGGCAGAACTGTAAGCCCTATGTTATAACACAACTTAACCCTATGGTAAAGCTGCATTAACTGAAGAAGAGAAGAAGAAAAAAGCATCATTATAGGGTTAAAAACCCTTTTTCCTTTATGTTATTTACTACCAGATGAATGCTGAGAGGGTGTTTTCCATGGTCGTAAAGTCTTATTTCTGGATGCATTAGGAAAGATGTTGACAAGCAATTACTTTATTCTCTTTGTGCACCCTGCACCATCTGTCCCCCTTAAAAAACTTCAGAGTTGATGATCAGCAACACTGTTACATGAAACTTTATCTTTATTTTATACTATACCATTGATGACCTGACTTTTTGAGGGTAAAAAAAAAAAAATACACGTTTAAGGGTACAGAACTCACATTATAAAGTTTCATTTTTGTGCTGCACTTCTTTTTGGACTGGTTCACCGCAGAGCCACAGCCGTATCACTGTTCAGAATCTCAGCAGCCGAACAGAAACAATAAAGCATTGTCTCGATGCCAAATTGTTCATTAGCAGTAAAACGCAAATATTTTCCACAGAAAAAAAACATTTGGTGATGTATAAAATGCAGGATTATTTTCCCCCTGCATAAATTTTCACCAGAAAAGTACACAACCGCATGTTTTTATGGAGATGAAGCTTAGATGTGATGCCCTGAAGCCACAGCGAGGCAATTTAATGTGAACCCTTCAGCGTGTGATTTACTTGAAAAGAAAGTAGCTATTTTGAACAAGAAATGCTACCAAGTCACAACAGCTGAGCCATGTCTGTTTGATTTGGTTGGATAGCCTCTGGTCTGATAACATTTGCTTTGAAAACAGGTGTGACTGTGTGTCAGAGGGAGGTTAGATAAAGACTGAGATCTCTCTTAAGTAAAAGAATCTGGAAAATAAAGGTGTAACTCTAAAACGTTTTACGGTCTGATCTACATGTTGAATGTCTCTGCATCTGGGCAACCACAGGTCTCTGTCCCCGACTCTTATCATGAGCCTGAAATGGTTCTCCAGGTACAACAAATAGACACCTGGAGCTCACTAAAACACATTCTGTTTGCACTGCCCGTTACTATATAAGCCCAAAAGACAGTCGACCTACAAATGCTATTAGAAACAAAATCCTCCTGCGTGCATGCAACTGCAAAACAACGTTACTCAAAGCATAGTAAGAACATTCTATATTTTTTCAATGATCACGCTGCAGTCATGGTCACAGTGAAAGTCTGTGGATCACCTAAGCCGTTTGCCATTCATCACTAATGCTTTCAATCACTGAGCGCAGCTGAAAACAATCCCCTCTGTGAAGAGTCTTGGGTAAGTGGATGCATTGTTGATTACCTGTAACCACTCATAATACAAAGGCACAGCTGTTTACTCTTGGTTCTGTCCATGGAGACATTATTCTCTCCCCAGGAAAAATAGATGGGTGATCAAAATATATATAAAAAAAGAAGTAAAGAAGTGTTAGAATATTGCTTCATTCTGGACCTTGAATTTGCATTTTAGATATTTGCAGGCTTTTGCTTATTCAAATCGAGCTTAGGAGTGTCTTCTGTTAACAAAAAGCTGAATGTAGTTTTCATTGACAAATGGAACACTTTGTGTTTTTCTCTGGATTCATTTCATTTCTCTAAATCTTCTCCACAATGGTATATTTTTCATGAGTGATAAACAAACAGTTAAAGATGAGCCAGGCATAGTTGCTGCGAAGTCTAAAGCCTCAGGTTAAGAATTAACTTTCCCAAAAGAGCCAATGTTTTTGCAAAAAAAGTGTTCTTCATGGTTGTTTTGCTTGTAGAGAGACTCATTTTCCCCATGCAGTATTCAAACATGAGTAACCGTCCTCTCTGGGGAGCTTATGTTTATCCTTGGATCTCAAATTCCAACCTTCCCAAACAGGGCATGACTGACCTGGAAGAGTACAGATGCCGTCTTTATTCTGCAGCTCCAATCTCTCAGGACAGCAGCAGCTGAAGAGATGGGAGGGATTTTTTTTTTTTCTTTCCAGGGAGGTGTTGGTGATGCTGTTTGCATTTCAACAACATGTCTGCTTTATCCACTATACTGTATCCAATTCACTTTAATTGATTTCTTTTTCAGTATTTTGCCCCTTTAAATCAGTAGATGGCTTTGTAAAAAATGGTAATGGGCTTGGCAGAATGCCTAATTTATTTCTTTTGTATTTGTGTGTGTGAGAGTGTGTAAGTGTGTTCTTGTACTAGAAAGGCATAAAAAAAAAAAAAAAAAAAAAACAGGAGTGGGAATTGTTCTGTTCAAATAGTTCTCGATAGCTCAACACGCTGTTTAATTCCACTCATTTAACATACATGTAACAGTAACAGTGAATAGGAGGTGGTATAAACTCTTCAGTCCCTGCCAGTGGATGTGTGCTTTATAGAGTGAAATTTGTCACTGTACTCCATAGTGCTTTGGGACAAACACAAAGATCACCCTCTGGGAAGAGAACAAAAGGGCAGGTGCAACTTCCTTCTCTCATTCACTTGTATGTAAAACTGAGCTGTAATACAAGCAACAGGGTACCAGCTTGTGTTTCCTTGGTTTGTGCAGGAAGATAGGGTTCAAACTCGCAAACAAAGCTGTACTGAATGCAACCCTCTAATTTTGCATGCCAAACGGCAGCGAAAAGTAAATTCATTTTCAATGCTGCCTCGAATCCTCAGTGGTGATGTTATTAAACGTTTATAAAGACACTAAAAGTTAAAATGTTAACCCACCTGCCCAGTCTCAGCAGGTTTAGAATTATAAGATGAAGCAAGATGGTGTGGTTGGTCAGATCATCTTGACAGAGCCCTCTCAGCTGCCTAGTTTTACAACTTGATTTGTTTTTGAGTTTAGTTTCAGATGTCTGAATTACTGCTCACATCTTTGAGTTTTTTTTTCTAGTTTGTTCGGTCTGTTCTATCCTGTACAATGGGATTAATAATCAGTGACTTCATCTTTGTAGCAATAGAAATTTTCTACATTGTTGTGAAAAGCTCTGGTCAACCTAATTTTTCTAACCTCTAACTCATGAGTGGTTATAGTATAACACACTAAAAATAATCCACCACTGCCACCCCAGAATTTTAAATGTGCAAAATGAAGTATGAACACTTGTTGGTCGAACACGCCATAAGAAATAAACATAAATGTTTTTTGTTTTTTTTTCTCTGTTGCTGTCCGTGACTTGTTTTACGTGAATAGTTGTTCCAGTCTTTGGAATTATAGGCTATTTAATGGTCTGAGGAGACACACTGCTTTAACATCCGGAGGTGCACACCTACTCATTCACACATACCAGTTGTCTTGTCACATTTTTTTTTTCTGCCCCAGGGTGACAGACGATTTCTAACTTCTGATTTTATGTCTGTGCACCTTCATTAAGTTGGACTCTGAACAGCTGAGGACTGTACAGTGGATGAGGCATTGATATTTAGGATCATGTGTCCTATTTCTGAAGACTAAAATAGCACATATTATATAAAGCTCTGTTATGACAGCAGCGGAGAGCACTTCCAGAGTGGGGTATGGCCGACCATACGCAACTCTGGGGTTGTAAGTGGGTACTGCGGTAAATTTCAAACTATCCTAACAAATATTGCTTGGCTGTGGTTTTGTTTACATACCCTTGTGCATAATTTGAAACAACTTTTTTAAACATGTTGAAATAATTCAAAATATTTCAATAACTGAATATGTCAAAATCTTTCAGACTAATCTCTGCTTTTACATTCGATTTAGAATAATCATAACCATAACATTATGTCTAGAAGAAAATGGATGTAACACTGTCCTGGTTTGACTTGTGACTTTCTCCTGCAACACAGCTGGTTACCAACTGCATGGGGAAAAGACCAACCATTTAATAAAAAACCCCTGTGATTATGACTTGTCATTAATTATTGATGGTGCATGCGGACTGGCTTTGTCTAGATCAATGCTAATGTTGCATTGGCTGGTCAGCAGTGTTTCGGAGGAGTAGCCGTGTGACCTGCAGTGTTTGGCTGTTGTTTTGTTTGAGCAGCAGCAGGTGGCTTGCGTCCTTGGGTTTTTTGTTGCTTGTGAACTTGAGCCTTTCTGGCACATCAGCACATTCCCAGGAGACCCGAATGATCAGGTTCAGCTTTCTGTGTTTAGATCTAGTTGTATCATGAAGTGGAGTGAGTATCTGTGACCAACACTTCACAGCACAGATCGCTCCAAGGTACACAAGACAAAACAACTAGGTTTTATACATGCTGTTACAATGTTTACTGTGCAGTATGTTTTTTAAAGTAAAGTAATAATACATCACAAGTGAACATACTATTAATGTTTAATGGAAATTGCTAATGATGTAAATAATAATGTAAATATTTTATACCAGCGAGTCTGTGTATAGTGATTATAAATACTGATGCATACATATTGACACTGAATTTTGTTGTGTGAAGTAAGACATGTACAGTAAATAAGAATGTAATTGCATTGTAAACAGATACATTAAGCATTTAATGATTCATATGTGTATTTCATATATATATACATATATATATATATATATATATATAATTTTTCTTTACCTTTTTCATCCAACCGCAGTGGGAGCCTGAGCACAGCCATGACAGAAGAGTTCAGATACGGTGTGATGAAGGATGGCTAGCGTGCCCGATAGCACAGTACAGCTCGGGGCTCCGTGACAAAGTTCAAATTATTTCCAGGTTGCCGGGAACTTCTACAACCCTTATCAATAAATCCTGCCAGTTGCAGCAGCAGTTTGTTATGACAGATGTATTTTTTCACTTGACAAGCAGAACTACCTCTCAATTACAACAAGTATGTGTGTTATGAGGCTGCCAGTACCCCGCCATGACAGCTGCTGTTAAAATGCAAACATCTGCTCATTTAGGAGTTATTTTCGAACCTTTAAAACTAGGGCAGGTAGTTTAATTATAGGGTTGGAAAGGACATTTAAACCAAACATACTGCACCAAAGCAAAGCCAAGCACTACACACCGCTTTATGTATTTTCTATACAATTGAGAGTTATGTGCCAAGGATAAACTGCTGATTTTAAATGTATCATTTTATACTCATAAAACAGTGGCATTAAATTATTATTTACTGTTGCAGTGGGTGATGTGGGTGGGTGGTTTACTGTAGCTCTGAGGACTATTGCAGCGTTGCTTCACCCCCATTCACAATATATCGCATAGATCCATGTGAAGCAACTTTTTATTCATGAAAGAATTCACATAATAACAATATATCATATAATTTACTGTACAGTATTTAATTAAACAAAAATCTTTTCACTAAAGAATGATAATATTTAATGTGAAAGAGGTCATTTTAGTGCTAAACCAATAGAGGTTTACTCTGTGCTACAGTATTTTTAGCATCTTTCAGCATACTGTTTTGGTTTTCAGAAACCTTTAATAAATGCTCTTTTTGTTTTGTTCCCTCAATGCCCCAAAATTCAGTTCAGGTTACGTATCTAAGTGTTAACTCTAAAAGACTCATGATCTAGAATGATTTTTTTTCAGCTATCTTAGTAGCCTTGGACATGTCAACCTGTTGGTCGGACAGTCCAAGCTAAAATATCTTATCAATATAGCTATATTACAGCACAATATTGGTTGGACAGCTATGAAGTGTAGTAGAGAAATCAATGTCATGTGAATTGTTGCAACTGATTTCGATGATAGCCCGACTTTTCCAGTCTTTTTATTATTAGATATTCTTGAAGTTTCAGTCTAAGCAGCAAAGCGTGGGTGATTCTACTATCGTAAATTAAACATTACCTCTATACATTCGCATTTTAGCATTGTCAATATTTAGCTCAACACAGCACTGTGTCTACAGTGTGTGTAACTTCACAAAGTTACTAAAGTGGGTATAGACTCTGCTCTGCGCTGGTTAGCACTGTCACCTCAAAGCAAGAAAGTTTTGGGGTTCACATCCCAGTTGATCCAGGGCCTTTCTGTGTGGAGTTTGCATGTTCTTCCTGTGTCTGTGTAGGTTTTCTCCAGATAGTTTAGCTTCCTCCCACAGTCCAAACACATACAGATTGGGGTTAGGTTCATTCGTGGCTCTAAATAAATTTGAATGTGAGAGTTTTGTCTGTCTCTGTTTTTTCAGCCCTTTGATAGCCTCTCATCCAGTGTCAGCTGGGATTGGTTCCAGCACCCACTACCCAACTCTGACCCTGGATGGATGTTCCACTGTAAGTGGAAAACTGCAAGCAGTCCAGTAATAGGCCGTTTTTATGTAGCAGTAGCTAGTTGTATTTTCCAAACAAATAAATAATCATATAATTTCAACCTCAAAATATACGGCTCCCTGTTAAAACACTAATCCTGCCTGTTCATCACAGCTCCTTTACATTACCATTAGAGTACTCTCACAGCGGGAACCTGGTGGGGAGGGGGGGGTATTAGTACCTTCAGATATGCTCATCTGTTTGTTCATAAAGAAAAGAATCCATTTATTTCACTGGTGCAAATGCATCTTTGAACTGCCTACTTGAACTGCTATAACGTTCCTTTCTCCAGCGGCAGCATTTCTGTGGCTGCTCCCTGAGCTCAAAGGGATTTTTCATCCTCAATTGGGTATGGGGTGGTGGGGTGGGGTGGTGGGGGGAAGTAGGTCATAACAAACACTGTCCTTGTTAACAGAACATGTAAATAAATAGACACATACCCACGCTGAACTAATCAGGAAAACAATTACACCCCCATTTAAAATGTTCCAGTGCACTGCTGTGAGGATGACATGTAATTTCCCACTCTTTCATTTTATGTCCCACAGCATCTAGATGAGAAGATTAATGATGCCTTTCAGTGGGATTTACAAACGCTACCTATCAAATACATTGCCTCAACCTGTCATCGTTGACAACAACAGAAGCTTTATTAAGGCAACCAGTTATTAATTCAATTCCTATTCCAAATCATTGCAGTGCATAATCATCTGGTTCCTCCCAGATGAATGTAAATTTTATGGACTGGAGACTTTACAGAGAAAAGAGAGGCCTTGTAGCGTCTTTATGACTTTGAAAACACATGACATACATTTATTGTGACATTTTAAAGTGGAAATAGAGCTCTGTAGTCTTATTGTAGGCTGTATAATATTTCTGTGTTCCATTGTTTGTTGTCATATATTGGACCAGCTGCTTGTGTTCTTCAAGGGCCATCGAATCTGACTTCACGACATCAAATATAATTGAACGGTGCAAAAATTCAGCACAGTGCCATCAAAACTAAAAAACCAGAATGTGCTTCAGAAGCAAAAGGAAATCACAGCATGCTAAATCAATTTCTACTTTGTGATGAGCTCATGAATTTCACTGTGAAATTGTCAGGTGGTGAGTATGCGGTACATTGTGGTGATAAAGAGAGAAGGAATGATGATCATGTGTTTTGACTGGAGGCTGCTGAGACAAGAGAGACACTGGTGAGAACGGAGGCAATGTTACCTCTTTGCCCTCCTCCAAGCAGGGCAATGAAAAATCCATCTGCATTGCAGCACATCACAGCTTGGTTGCTTTGGAGCTACATGGTTTTCACTGGAGGAGATGAACAGAGGCTAGATCTAGTAGACTGAAACTAATGAAAATGTTTTTTTTTTTTCTGCTGTATACATTACATTAAGTCTGAAGTGATGCGCAACTATAATTTTTGCTAATGTGCATTACTAATATCCTTGACACTGAAATGCCATCCAAATTGTCCTTACTTAACTATTTTCCAAATAAGATTGTTCTTTCTTACCCACACATAGAATTGATTCAAATGCACAATTGATTGTTTCATATTACCACCAAGCAAATATAATAAAAAAGCTGCTGACAAAAAATGCTTCTTAAATGAAATAATACAGTTTAATAATATGATAACAAAAATAATAATTTCCAACATCAGTTCTGCTTTGCGCCAAAAGATACAATTCATTTAATTTGGCCCAGGAGCACAAAAATATGAGTGAAAATAGCTACAAGTAGTAATTACGTTATGTTTAAGTAATTGTACTTTACTTACATTAAATAATTATATTTTACTACTAGTCCATCCATCACAGAGGGATTCATTGTACTACATTGTACATTTATTCAACAGCCATTGTTATTAGCTTTGCCACGTCAAATGGCTGCAGCAGAAGATACACACTGTATATTACATTAATGGATCACAGATTATGTATGATCCAGTAAAATAACACAATGACAAGAGCCGTTTTTCCACGTGATGAGTACTTTTTTTAAAACTATATTACTAGTTCTTCTGAACTCTTACTTACATAACATTTTGAATGCTGACTTTTTGTAATCTCAGGTGTATCTGAGACCAGATGCATTTATTAGACAAACTCTTGATTATAAGCCTGATGTTTGTCATGTTTAATTTGCCAACATCACTTCCAAGTAGAGTTCACCGGCATCTGGCCGAACAGCTGCATGCATATAATTACTACTCCAATTAATTACCAGCAAGACTTAGACATTATCTATGTCTAACTCTGAGATGGAAGGGAAGGTTTTTATTGTCCAGATATGTTAGTCTATGATAATGGATCATGCGTCTACTATACCATGCTTTGATACTTGCAGATGTATCATCAAGATGTCAGTACAAACACAAATCAGTTATAAATTGTGAAAATAGATGTACTTATTTAAGGAGGTGTTTTTAAAAAAAAATGTCTTCTCTGTTTAAACCGAGCTCTCATTGATAAGAATAGAGCTCCAAAGCACTAGTTTCCATGTACCATGCCTTGCTCAAGGGCTTGTCAGTTCAACTTCAACTTTGACTTAAGTAACTTTGCTGTTTCCAAATGGAAATTTCTAAGCAAGCCCTAGGGCTTTACCATAAACATTTTACTAGGGTATGTCAACCTGCACTGCAATGCTATCTGGATGGCCATAAAATATCTGTATAAAAATAAAGCATGTTCTAAAATGCTCCAATAGCAGGCATATGCCCTTTCTGCTATTTGTTCAGACAAGCAACCATTAGATGCTTTCAGGGTGTTCAGTATATGAAGTCCAGTTTGATGGAAGTGTCACATGGTGAATTGTAATTTGTAGGCACATAATTTTTCAAAAAATATCATTTTGTGGCAATTTTGCACATGGCACAGGACAAGAGCTTCACTCTAACAAATGATGCTGAGAACACATTACATGTCTCTGTCGACACTAATGAAACCGCATCACTGTTTTTGATACTTTTCACCAACAAATGCTTTACATGCATCTTTGCCTACCTCTTGACTCTTTAAGAGTTAGGACTACATCAGTCAAACTATTTAATTCAAAGAGACTTTGGAGCATTACTATTAATTCAATCACTAGATGTTACCATCATGACAACTGATTGTGTTAATATTGTCACATCAGTGACAACTGCTCGCTGTGTCTCTTGTAAAATGCCTCTGCAAAGAAAATGTTGACATATTAATGAAAATATACCTTTTTGTTACGACAGTTGGAGTTGGTTTTAGCACTCCTGGTGACAGCCATCTTATAGTTAAACAAAATACAACCAATTATATTTTAAATACAGTCAACAGTCTTGCAAAACAACACCTAAGTTGAAAGTAAAAAATAATTGTCCCCCAAAGGCATATGGCTGTCAACATTATCAGTTGCATGTATATTACTTGTGGGTTTTAATTGGTATTCTGATCAACATAGAGAAAAGAGAAGTCAGACATTGTTTTTAATTAACCTATGCAAATGAAATGATGTTTCATGTCCGGAGTTGTGTGTATATTTTTACCCAGGCCTTTCAACCGTTTCTTTATGTCCCAATGACCATTCAAATTCGGATCACTTTAAATCTTATTACCTTTTCCCCCCAGATTTTGTTTTAAATCTCATTCATTAGTCTGCATCTCAGTTATAACGGCAAAAGGGACATTTATACTGGAGGAAATGATCATAATAATGAAACACATCTTTACATTCACACATTTATATGGTCCTGGCTGAATTTTAATAGACTAATTAGGGAATTGTCTTCACTAATCAATCAATGTCAACTCACCAGACTATCTAGTTACAGTATTTTAATGATTATCTCATATTGTGTTTTCAAAAAGGCGTCTTCAATCCACAATGGTGGTTGACATAAAAAAATCAAAGGTCTTTACTCATTCCTCCAGAGGGGGGGGTATTCTGTCACCTTGAAATATTTTGAGGTTATTGTGGAGGAAACAGTGATTACTGTAACCTTAAACTGCCTGGAGATTTGGGGCCAAAATAATTCCCTATATTCGTTTGATAAGGAAACATGCAATCACACTCAGTATGGTCACTTGAAAAAAAAACCTGTCAATAACAGACTTGCTTTGCATGCGCAGTATGTGCTTTATTCGTCTTAACTAAAACACTACTGAGGTTGATGCAGTGGTTTGTTGAACAAAGCCTTTGAATGCTTTGTATGTGGATGTCTTTTGAAAGATCTGCCACAGTAGAACAGAGGTCACCTTACTCAGACAAAGTCCTTGCGGACTGCATTCCTGTGTCAGAAACAGCAGAATAATTATTAGGGGGTTTTGGGGGTTTTTTTTTTTGCTGCTGCTTTAGACTGTGACCACAGTGTGCACTATTATTCTTACCAGATGCTAATGGCAGTGTCAATCTGTTTATTTAGAGCAAATCAATAAATGCATTGTTGTGCTGTATCTCTGTGCTGTGTATTAAGCAGAGGGGAGTTATTTCTTTGTGATGTATTCAAGATATAATATTATATCCATATTTATTTTTTTTCTTTCAGCATAGGAAAGCATTTAGTGTAGCCGCAGTCATTTGTAATAATAGCTATAGAGGCAATTTGTCACCTCAAGATATACAGTAATTCCATGCATCAGATCATCAGCCAAATGTTGAACTTGATTGACTTGTTTTTTCAATAGCCACTTAAATAATACCATAATTTAACATCAGAGAGGTGTCGTCTGTCTTGTTTTTTTTTGTTTTTTTTTTATAACATCCTGTTGTTGTAATTCTTAATTTGCTGCAGTCATGTAGACTTGTACTCAGGGTGCGGTCAGTACACCCTGACATCACTGTTTCATTTCAGTCAAGTGTAGTTACCCCTCTCCCCTTTGGTGTGATTTGGTCGGTCCTTCCAACACCTACATGCGACATACTAATTGTGACTTCTATCTTTGTCCTGTCTTATCATATCTGCCAAAGAGCCACTATGGTAATTTACTATAATAGAGAGAAAAACACGTAACATACAGAGAGATTAACTCAGCAATGTTACAGATTCATCTATAAAAAGGGTTTATTATGAAATTAAAAAATCTCATTTGAAAAAACAAAACAAAACAAAAATGATCACTCAAAGGTGGTGCAGGAAAAGGCATGGCATAGTGTCCATTCTTTAAGGATCACCTTCTCAGTGGAGAATAAAAAGATATGTCTCACTTTCTTTGATTATACTGCTGAATGAAACACACAGCATCAGTGTACAGGTGTTAAAAGCAATGATAAATGAGCACCTCATTCCCTGTTGCTAGGTTTGTTCTCTGGTTAGTGGCCTGTCTGCTTTGACTGTTTCACCAGTAAAAATGCCTGAGGTAGCAAAAATGCTTGCTATGTTTAGCGGCACATAAAATGCCACAGATGCTGTTAATTATACTGTTTCACTGGATCTTTACAAGCTAACTTTATTTGCTGGCATATATGTATGGTATTTGTTCTGTTGTAGGGAAATTGCACTTCTAAATAGTTAAGAAAACATTTGAAAAGAAATTAAGACAGACAGAACCCAGAAAGCAGCAGAGAGAGCTTAATACAGTATCATTCAATATCATTAGAAACATAATGTTGATTTTGGCTGGTAGCTGTTATTGTCTGACAGACTACTGGCTCAATAACATCTCAGAGGAGTGTAGTTAATATTCCACAGCAGTGCCAGCTTTAATAGCTCCAGCATTTGTTAAACAACACCACCAGACAGGGAAATGCAGTTTTGATCATATTGTATCTTTGAGCGGTGCAACACTGTTAATTGGTCTCTGAGCAATTGGAATAATATTTAATGACTGTCTGCAACAGAGTTTCTAAGTACTTTCTTGCCAGTGACCTGATTTTTAGGTCTTAAATATCTCAAAACCCTAGTTGTCCATGTTCCATGTCTTGTTCATGTGAATGTGTGTTCATTTGTAATTTATTATTTCAATGCATTCTTAGCCCAGGAGGTCAAATATGTATGTTTTGGCAAGTACCTTCAGGGTCTCATACAGACACCAAAAGCATCCTTTGTGTGAGATGCATAGGGCATAAAGAACAGCGTAATCCCCTCACATCAGTATGCACCGCCACAGGTACTTAAAAAAATGTCCATTAACTGCTTGGCTTTATACACAAAACTAAATGATTAGGTTTAGGTGTGAAAATTAATTGGATAGACTGAAGCCCTTAACGTTCTTGGTTAGGTCTGGGAAAAGATCATGGGCAGAGTGTAAACACCTGTGGATTAAAAAAAATCACAGCATACTGGAATAATGCACCACTCTTCTGTGGGAAAATCCAATGTTTTTGCACCAAAGGTACCCTCTCACATCTGTATGATATATAAAAGTACCCGACAAAGTGTCAATATTTGACGGCCTAGGAATGGTTATGTACAGCATTGAACAACCTGGTATATTTATGGACTGAAAATACAATAAACAAATATTAGTAGATATATAGTAGCCTACATAGATTACTGTGCCAACCTAAGGCAGGGAAGTTGTTTAAAAACAAAACAACTTCCCTGCTTCTCCCTGACATATATGTATGTTTAAAAAAAGGTTGGCAAATATGCAAACAAATAATCCAATATGACAACACCAGGCACTTGTGTCTAAGAAATGACCATAGGATTGAGTCAACACCCCCTGGCATACTCAGCAAAATGTGAACTGGATCTCAGCGAATTGAAGTGTCACAAAGGTTGTGTTTTTGCAGGGCTAGTGTATGTGTTTGCATTTCATTACATAGACATTTTTGGCCATTTTTCTGTTCTACTTTTAGCCATATGGAGTAACATAAAACAGAGCATAAAACAGAGCAACTGAGGTACACAGCACTGCTGCATGCTAATCATGCATTTTTAAATCTAAGCCAGTGAAGGTTAATACTTTGACTTGCAGTTTCTACATTTCAGCCTCAAATATTTACAGGTACCCTCAGTGTACACATCTAAAAGGCCAAGGCTGAATACAGAATGAATACAGTTCAAATTGGGTAAAGTCCAATGGTACTTCATGCAGTTTGAGCCTAAGCCTCACTGTATGAGCATCAGCACAAATAACCGTATGGTCACAAAGTAATCAGATTCATTGGAAGGCACAAGGAGGCAAGTACACACCCCACAGTTGTTGCTAAGGTTAATGAATGTATATTAGAAGGCATAGATAAAGTGTGACTACATTCATCTTTGGACAGCAGCAGAGTTGTCACCATCACTTTAGCAAATCATATTATTTGTTATGATTGATCCCAGCTATCAGGCTCAGGTGGTTCTGTGAGGATGTCTTCCTGATGACCTTTTCAGATTATCTTTTAAGATCCCCTCCTAATAATATTCATATTGGTTTCTGTTAGTCTCTCTGTGGTGTTGGATTCATGGATCATTACATTTCAGCAATAACATAGTCTTATGAATGTATTTGACTGCCACTGGCATTCTTTGCTGCTTTACATTTTACTCATCCATAAATATGATAAACCATTTAACAGAATGATTTTTTCATGCAAAATAGATGCCAGTGCAAACATTAGCTTTCATTTGCTACTTAGCAGACTGCTGAGGCATTTTGTTTAACAAATTAGGGAGGAGAACTAGGCCCATATTTCAATATTACCATGCAGCATTTTGCAATGACCCAATTTTACTTTCTTCAGCTCAGCAGATGGAGTGAGCCTCGTCAACAATTAATTAACAGGAAATAATAGCATTAATTGGCACAAAAATGCCTAGGAACCCATTACTGTGATATGGATAAGAGTCAACTGATTGAACTTTTAATGATAAAGAGCTGTTTATGAACTGAACAAGCAGAAGATAAAGAAACAGCTCGTGATTAGTAAAGTGACTTTTATCAATTGGGTTTTCTTAGTTGTGAACAATTCATATAAATGTTCTGTAAGTATGGCAGCTGAGAGAATAAGATGCTCTAGATTTAGGGAGATGATTTTTATAATTATTATCTGTATTTTTCTTTATCTGTATTTGTATCCATTATTTAACTCTAAAATAAACAGAGAACTGGGAAGACTAATTATGTAGAGGTTTGCATAAAAATGTTAAGGTTTACGATCCCCTGTGGAATTGATGTCAGTGAAACTAGTGAGGGTGCAGCTGTTAAGAGATTTCTCTTGTACTTCTCTCCTGTTGTTTTTCTCTCACTCTTATTTTGGATGCTACGTGTGCACCTAAGAAGATTACACGTATTTAGTCTCATGCCCAACTGTGAGTAATAGCCGCTGCCTCATTGCTGAAAAGCTGCAACTTCTAATGTGAGTAATATGCATGGAGAATGTACGGAAAATGTCAGCATGTCATATTTGGCCATGTGTAGGTCAGACCTTCCACTACTTTTGTCCCAGAATAAACTGTCTCATTAGCTATTGGATACTTTGTCTTGAAATTACTTACATGAATTCATGTTCCCCAGAGGATGAATCATAATGACTTTGGTGATCACCTGCCTTTTCCTCTAATGCAACAAGGTTGACATTTTGTAGCTGTGTCAGGTTTCAATACAAACCAGAGCATAGTAACTTTACAAAAAATGAGCAGGGGTTTAATGAAAGTAAACAGATGTACAGTCTTAGTCAGAGTAAAAGGCCCCACAATAATGCAGGTAACGTGGCAGCTCTCAGGATGGGTTACAGGTGGGCATCAAACCACATCAAGTCATAATAGCAGCACAGTTAACATGGCAGACTTATAGAATATAGATGTTCCTGTCTGAGGAGAAGATACATTCAGGGGATACTGAGAGTCCAGAAAAGACCAATCTCGACTGTGAAGCAGTATAAACAAAGTATTAGGACACAGGCTAATTCAGAGTGCAAAGGACCAAGCAGTTAATAACCAGGCAGGTAGACAGAGAACTCACTTCAGAGAGGGAACACTCACTAAGCAGGTTCAGGGGGCAGGCAAATGTTCATGCACAGACAGCTCAGGGAAGGAGCAGACACCGTCGGTGTCCAAAGCAGAAGTGGTTCAGTAACAGTGTAGGTGAGTAGAGAAGAGCCACCAGAGAGTTTGATGATGCAGATGGAGACCAGGTAAGTGTGGATGAAGCAGGGCAGAGCATGTAGTAGAGGTGGAAGAGGGAAACAAAGACACACAGGCATGAGGGGCTGGGAAACACATAAAACAAATCATGGGAATATATGCAAAGGCAGGAATTATGGAGATCAGAAGATCATGTGTTGACCAATTTTGAATTGGATTGCTAAAAGATTCGGGTTAAACATCTCGTAAACATTTCATACCTTTTACTTTTAGTCCATCCAATTTGGTTAGTGACTCTTCACCTACAAAATGAATTGCATTCCTATCAGGTTTAGTTGTACTGTGTGTTTAGTGGTAACATACCAAGCCAGGACACAGTAAATATTATAATTGTTTAGTATCAGTATGTTAGCATTGTTATTATGGGCATATTAGCTGACTGATGTTCGCTCTCAGTCTGCAACTTTACAGAAGTAAGAACTGTTCAAGGGTGTTCAGACAGAAAGAGAAGCAAATGTTTTGTTTTGCGTCAAGTGCACAAATTTTCCTTCAAGACTGAACTTGTTCCCCAAAGAAGCAACAAGCAAACAAGTTGTGTGTGTGTGTGTGTGTGTGTGTGTGTGTGTGTGTGTGCGTGTGTGTGTGTACGTGTGTGTGTGTGTGTATTACTCTGACTGTACTGAATTTACCAGAAACTCCTATTCTTCATTCACATCCAGTGTCTTAACCTTCTTTCTTCTCTATCCATTTATAGAGAAGAAAGAACAAAGCAGATCCATAAAGACTTTTTTTTTTTTGCTCAAGTTGAAATCACTTCATGTTCTGTCTGAACACACCATCTCGTTGATCTCACCATAACATAACTGAATGTAAATGAAAGTCAGTTTGTTTGCCCTGTGAACATGCATAGCAGATGACTTCACTTGTCCAGTTTTTGTTCTGGAGACACTGCAAAGGAATACCCTTTAATGCCCCCAGGCATTCTTGAAAAACAAGATTTTTTTCTCTACTCTTTTGGTTTAATGTTTGACAAGACCTGTCTTCCCCTGTTAGCATCTTCTGTCAAGAGTAGCAGCCCTTCCTGTACAGTACCAGGTCAAAACACAATGTCTGGGACCATCATGTCCTGTTTCACTTCTTATTCTGTGAAAGATGAGCCTTCGATTGAGATGTTGATAATGATGATAATGCTGCTGCTGAAATGTTAATGGTGATGGTGGCATCAGCACAGCAAAATAAAATTTCAATGAAGATGGTTTTTCAATACCGTCAGTTTTTAAATACATTTTCTGTTTCCTCAGTTATCTCACTGAGAAGTTGACCAATGACTTTGTAATATTGATTTCCTTTCATATAGTCTATTTTCAGCAATTCCTGTCTGCTTTACAGTATGTCAGACCAGTTTAGTCATGTTTGTTACTGTAAGTTCAGTTAAGCCTATATATTATTTATAGCAGACCAGAAGATGCAACAATGATCTCTGTTAATAGAGGCTTTCAGTCCAGGAACAACTGGACATGGTCAGACAACTGATCCCCTGGAGGATTTAGAGTGTGAACAGCACATGATAAATAATCAGACAAAACACAGTGTCCTTTTGTTTAGTGTGATGTTTGTTCTGATTGCCATTGTACTCTTTCACATAAAAGCTCTGATATAGTAAATTCTCTGAATTCTGAAGACAAGCATGGGCACAAGCCCATTTTGCTTAAGGTTAAGATATTACTGTATAAAATACTAGATTTATAACAACCTACAGATTGGAAGGAGAATGCAAATAATTGGATGAAAATGTATAAATTCAGTGTCAGTCTATTGAATTCCATTAAAATGTATGGCGACAAATAACCCGAGAGACAATTTTCTTCTGAAGAAATAGGTCACAGATTCAATTACAGTCACTGAAGCATGGACTCAATCTATCATGCCAAATTAAGTGCATTTTAGCAACCTACTTTTCTCTGAGAATTTTATAGACACATTCAGCCAAGTGGAGAGATTCTGCTGAAACAAAATTATATCAGTTTTTCTGTCTTTTTCTAATTTATAGTGGTTTTAAAAGGTATAAACATTGGAAAATGATTTTCTCTCCATAGAAAGCTGTTAAGTCTGGGAGCTGAGTTTATCAGTCTGAAGAGGCGAGTGCTTCGCCCGCTTTCTCTGATTCTTATTACAAGTTAAAGTGTTGCAGAGATTGGCACTCACTTATACTCTGCCAAGTTTCTCCAAGTGAAAGGCAAATATCCTGACATCATATATTCAGGTCTGTATAGGGCACTGAAGTGCATGCACAGTGTAGCGTGTTCAACATAGAGGTAAACATCTCTCAATTATCTGTCACATTATTATAGCTATAGTTGACTATAGTCTGTTGGACATTATTATAGAGAAATCCAGTTAGTGTAGGGATTTTTGAGATATTCATTGCTGAATGTTTGCAGTACAGTGCTGGTGAAAGTAATTCCATTTTTGGTTTAAAATTGGCAGCACTGTGGGGCGGTGGTTAGCACCATTGCCTCACAGCAAGAAAGTTCAAGATTCAAACCTTGGGCCTTTCTGTGTGGAGTTTGCATCGGGTTTCTCTTAGTACTCTGGCTGAGTTGACTGTAAGTATGAATGTGAGTGTTTGTCTGTCTCTTTGTGTCAGCTCTGAGATAAACTGGTAATATGCCCAAGGTGTATCCTGCCTCACGTAGATAATTTATGGATGGCTGTTTTAAAACT
Source organism: Mastacembelus armatus (assembly GCF_900324485.2). Classification (NCBI taxonomy): domain Eukaryota; kingdom Metazoa; phylum Chordata; class Actinopteri; order Synbranchiformes; family Mastacembelidae; genus Mastacembelus; species Mastacembelus armatus. The sequence goes on from NC_046635.1 coordinate 21,974,763, forward strand.
CACACAACATGAAAAGACAAAAGTAATAAGATTCACCAATTTACTGTGTAATTGATTGCATTTCAGTCCATTTTCATTTCACCTGTTACCAACAAAAAAGTTAGAGAGAAAGGAGGAAAGGTTGGGGGTAAAACGACTAAATACTGCACAAATCATCTTAGACATCTTAGAAAATGGCAGGAAAATAACAGAAGATGTAGCTCAAAACTTTCACTCACTGTGAGGAATCAATGAGGTAATTTGGGAAGAAAGAGAGAATTAAAACAAGAGTCCGTACAATTAGAATACTATAATTAAAAAAATTCCCAGTCTGTGTTTTGAAAAAGTGTTTAATTAGCACCTTAAAATTACATTGATTTTACAAGTTCTGAGCAGTGTAGAATGATTGGCACTTGGAATTGTTCTCAGTTTGTTGTTATTTTAGAGTTTTTGTTTCATTTCTAAAAGGTGTTAGTGAAGTGTTGTTAGGTATTCCCTTTTTGTAGTGTGTTCAACACAATATGTGGGGGAGTAGACAAATAAACATTAACACTGCAGTGAAATCCTGATTCAGTTACCGCTGCACACACTGCTACTAAGATGGTAATGCATTTGATCAGCAGTAATTGTTAACTCATGTTGAAGGCCCAGTTAATATTTTAGCCATATCATTTGTAGGATATACTACAAATGTAGGATATAACAGTTTTATGCATAAAACAAACAACAAATTGCTTAAGGCACTGTCTGAAAATCATTTTGTATAGGTTTCTCTTTTTTTTTCAAGTTTATAGCAAAATAACATTTATTATTAAACTACTGCTTGTGCTGTTGGCTAACTAATTTAGCTTTATCTAGATAGCAACGCAGAGAGATGACCCTTTTTCCGCTCAGTTAACACTAACATTTTCTTGTTTGCACTTGTGTTCCAGCACATTTTTATTATGATATAGGTTGTGTTTTTTTTAGTTAATGGTCAACCATGTGATAGACTTGTCCAGGGGGTTGTCCACATCACACCCAATGTCACCTGGGGCTGGCTGCACCCCCGCACCCCACCCGCAACCCTGTACAGGATAATGAATACCGATAGTTCCTGAGTTTGCAATGTTCTTGAGCTGAATGGTGAAAGTCAAAAATAATTTGATACAGAAAGGTTTGGAAGACATGTAATTTATGTCAGGACAGACTATTCCATCCATCTTAACGAACTCTCATTTTTTCTTGGCTCTCATTAAGTTTGTTTTTATGTCTAAATATTTTTACGTTCTGACAACATTATATTAAAAATATAAAGTAAAAATGATCCTAAACAACTGAGTACCAGAAGATCTTAAGCCTTTTTTATATTCCATGTGAAGAAATATCTATGTATGTAGCAGTGTGCCAATACTATCAATTTTACAAGATTTTAAAGCAAGAAAGTAGAAGACAGTACTGAATATTTACAAATGTGTTCCAAATCATTGATTAAAAATATATTTTCCATTCCATCTGTCCAGTATATTTGTTTGTTTGTTTGTTTTTTTAGGCTGTCTGCCATTTTCTAAATCTACACAAGTGGCATATTGCTGTGAAAAAAAATAAAGACACCATTTGATTTAGTGTGTGCTTTGAAACAAGTGTAAGACCCAAACACTCCACAGTCCAAATCAAATGGATGAAAAGCCCATAAAAGACCTTTGTATATGGCTTCCCGGCAAGAACTAAACTGAAATGCCATTTAGAAATACTTTTAGGGATAAGATAAAATGTTTAGTAAATGCGGCTCAGACTCAAAAAGCAATTTCACAAAGGCATGTAGAGTTGGATGACACCAAGAGGAGTGGTTCATCCACAATTGACACTCATCTCCAAACCAAAGCTATTTATTGTCTGGTGATATTCTGCAGTGGTAAATATGCTCTCTTGTCATCATCTTGTCATCTAGTAAGGTACGGCCAAGGATTCTCATTTCCTCTGTATATGCATTCAAATGATTCCTGCCATGGAGGAGACCAACACTGACCGTGCGAACACAGACCAGTTTCTCTCTCTTTTTCTTTGTTTTCACTCAGAATCATGGATTCTTTTTTGTCATATTTCATCTGACTGAAGCTGCAGAACAATGATGAACACATTTGGTGGAAATACTTTTGGCATTACATTTGGCTCTCTTTCTCTGCTCCGTTTGATCTCAAGCTTGTACTATACAGTGCAGGATATTCTCCTCCAAAGAAAGCTCCATAAAGGGGGCTTTAATAATTCATGATGCCAGATTTAGATTTGTGCCTTACCGCTCAGAAAATGAAAATTCTCCACTATACTACTTTTCAGGCATGTTAGATGTTAGTTGATCATGTAAAACTTGATTTTAAACAGAACAGAGGAAGAACTTAACTATGAATTACATCTATGGTATGTGCTGTGCCTCTTTACATTATTTGGTTTATAATGTACCTCAGAATCTTTTTACAAAGTATATTTATTCTGACAACAGTCTTGTATAAGGGGTCTGATGAAGTCTAAATATATGCTTAATAAAATTCTCAGGGTTCCACAAAGAACAAGCTTTCTCTTCACAGCCCCTGAACTGAAAATGGTCAAACCATACATTAAGAGTTTTATCTTCAGCATGTATGATACAGTAGCATCAATAGCAAAGCATCTGTGATAAACAGCCATGTAAAAACAACTTTACCAGGGATATTAGATGGTGTATTCTGTATTATTTTTGGCACTAGCTCTTTCAAGATACACGAATGTTGTTTGTCCACTCCTTGTTGTGATATTAATTAAGGTATAGACTTTAATTTAAATAATGTTATAACTAGTTGGGTGGCTTTGGTTTAACTTTCTGGCCTAGTTGCATTTTAATGAAATGAACATGACTGAGGAATATGCACCAGTTGCTGTTTCTAGTGATAATGCAATGTAAATGGAGCAAAATAATCTGCAGTGAATAATGTCTGTTTACGTATGCATCATGCATTCAGTGTTTGGTTTTCCTTGCATGCAAAGCATTACCTAGGTAATTGATTTTGCAAGGTTCATTAGGTACAATTTGTATATCAGATGGGCTGGAAAAGAGAGTTGTTGATTAGTTAGATCTTGCTTTCGGAAATTGCTTTTTTCACATTCTTATCTCTGTTGCAACCCTAATGGCACCATACGTTAGTGTTTTTGCTGTGTTAATAAAGTAACACTTGTGAATTTCAACAACTTGTTTTGTATTCATGCATTGCTTGTGTGTGGTTTTTGTCCGTGGGGGTCATAAACAGAAGAGATAATGCTTCTGCTTTATTAAAGGTAATACTGTGCCCCAAGTTATATAAAGGCATGCACACAGGCAATGCATGGGTGCTAATGTCAGTGCACATATACTGTAAAACTGCAGTAGTATGTTTTTCAGGGTCCAAATTACAAACATGCTAAAAGGCTATTAATTCCCTGCACCAATGTCCCTTTTAATCCTGATTATGTTAAAAAATTCAGCCTCCTTGTGTGAATGTTTTTTATGTTAATGAAAAACCACAATGCATCAGATGTGTAGAAATAAAACACAATAGCAAATGTAGTATAGCTACAATTACCAAAATCATAAGATCATCATCCCTCCCGGTCTCTGGGTCACTGCACCAGGCCCTGTATTTATCAAGCATCTCAGAATAGGAAATCACTCCTACCTGAGCAAAACAATGATTCAAGTTTGGTCTAACTTTTACTATTTAAGTAAAGTGTACTAACTGGATAGGAGTTGTCAGGAAGAGGCATTCAGGCAGCGGAAAGCACAGTCTGTGAGAGGAGAGATGATATTGCTCATTAAGAAATACCATTTGGGCAAAAATAGAACAGTTTGTGACATCTTGGTCTGGATGCAACTGCTAAATTATTTCCACACAAACACAAATCATGGCAACGTTACACTTTCTTATTAATAAAGCAGGTCCAGCTTTGCTGCAGTGATGTTTTCACTCTGTCTTAACTAACAGCTGAACAGAACAGAACAAAAAGTGGTATCAAGCAAATCTCTAAAGCTTTTAACAATTGCATTATTTTGTGTTTTAGGCTTTTTCTTGAAAAGTGTCAGTATTTTCATTTTCAGCTCTACTTTGCAGCTACGGATTTGTTTGGTTCTTTCTTGATATCCTTGACAAATTGAATGCAAATACATACGAAGGAAACATTAATCACAAACATTTTACAAATACCAACCACGGAAGTTTGTCCTAGATAGGTAACATAAGATATTGTCAATAAAAATGTACTTTTCAGTTGTCCCTTAACAATTGCAATAATTAAAACAAACCTGTCATGGATCCAGAAAGGTCTCATTGTGGTGTCTGTATTGTCATTCAGCCCGAGAATATAGATATAGTGATATTTTTGGTTTTGGGTGTACCATTAGTGATTTTATGCACTATTTCAAGCAGTAATTGACAAGCTCTAGCTTTTTACTGGCAACTGATTTAGCTGTAGAAGCCTCACCATTTCAAAGACCCCTTCAACCTCTCAGTGATTCTTTGCTGATGTTTGCAAAACCATTAGTGCCTCAACACTGCACCTGGTGTTTTAATAGTTCTGTACTCCAACAGACAAAAATAAATCTTGCAGATTGGAGGTGAAGTGGTTTAAGCGTTTGTTTCTGGAGGGAGTTTGCAGCTGAAGACCTTGGCTTGAAACTTCATAGATTTTCTAAAGAGTACATAATGGTTATGCATAGAGGTACTGTCTGTGTAGGGAACCTGTTTAAATGCATGTGTATAAGACCAAGAGGGTTGGGCTGTTTTGAAAACCAAGAAAACCTCACTTCAAAATCCCACAGAATGTTTTTTTTTTTTTTTTTTTTGTGAGAACTGTCTTTCTTAGCTCCATTCTGGGTATCTTAATGACCTATCTCTATGGTGCTTTAGTACTTGCAAGCTCAATTTGCTGGCTCATGAGCCAGCCTGCCAGCATAATGTTCTTTCTCCTTCACTTATTAATAATAACCCTAACTTTCTGTCCCTCAGAGCCACTATTCATGATGCGTTACTTTGTACAACATGACAGACTCCTCATACAAATCTTGTCTGTTTTTAATGTGGAGCTAGGTGGAAAATAAATCCATTAAACTAGATAAGTGTGTCTTTTCACAGATCACAAATGCGTCTGTAGGTCTGAATGGGGCAGTTATGCATTTTTTTAATGCATAAAAACAGCAAAGTTCATTTGTCATGCTATGGAGCAGTGTTTTGGTGTGTATCAAGTGTCCATTTAATTATCTCATTTAGTGTGGAAAGAAAATTTTTTTGTAGGTGTCAAAAAAGAAAAATGACTCTTTGATTTCCTGTTTTCACACATTCAGTGTGTAATTCAATAAACAAGAAAACCAAAACAAAAAATAAGTCAGATATTTATAATTCTTCTCTTTATGACAGACATCAACCAGTTCACCATTGTTAACAGAAGCCCTGTATTCTGTGTTATACTCAGGCAGTAATAGTAATAACCACAATAATAATAAAAAACAACAAAGACAACCTAAGTATGTCACTTTTTTCACATTTTCACTTTTTTGAAGTGCTTGAGAAGTTCCTTGTGTGTTGCCTCTGTGTGGTGTCTGTATGTAAAATAGTAGCATTTAGTTATGCATTTGCTAATGTTTCTTTTTATCCTTGTTCTTCCTAAAGTAATCTATTATCTTGTGTAAATTACTGTGCATAATCTACTGCCTATTAGACCTACTCCACCACTAATGGTGAGGGTGACCTGATGCTGACTCTGGATATCACAAATACTAAGATGATAGAAAATGTTATTAAAAGACTTAAAGGTATATAATTACACATTATTCCTGCTTCAATGACTTACGGCCTCCTGATGTGGGACCTGAGCATGCCACTTTAATGGCAATTAGAGAAAAAGTGCAATTGTCTCATCTTAAACTATTCCTAAAGCTACATATACTGGAATATATTATTCATTGCAATATTATAGTAAATGAACCTGGTACCTATTTCAAAAGATTGATCTTGTCTGTCATATGAATTGTACACATTCCACTGATCAATAATTTCCAACACAGTTCTGAAAATATTCAAAAAGTCAGCTTTTCTAGTTTTATGAGGAAAGAAAGTGCATTGAACATGTTTGCTAGGTCTCAGAATACATATTGTATCATATCTTTTGGTGAGATATATTGAATGTGAAGAATAAAAAACAAGTTCTGACTTGTATCTGTTATCCATGGAGGGGGTTTAGAATACCTCAGTCTATTTTATAGTCTTTTCTCTTGGAGCACAGCATCTCTTTTTCTGGATTGTTAAATGTCTTCAGCACAGGAAGGGACATTAAAAAAAATCCATGCTTTCAAATAAGTTGAAGGATTACATGCCTCCCCAAGGGTTGAGGCAATTTTTCAAAAACTGAGACTAGCAGTCATCTAAAACACATGACATAACTGCAAAAATATAATGTCATCCTGCTAAAATGAGGCTGTTTTGCTTAGTAGATAAGTCCACACATTGAAGATAGAAGATTTTACCTGACAACAGCTATTTGTGATTTTTTTTTTTTTTTTGCATGTTCAATCCCCACAGCGCTAAAAGTGTTATTTACTCTCACACACCGAAGGAGGAATTTGTTCTCTGTGCCATGTAAATAATTATTTCAAAGATACATATGTGCACTGTCAATACGTATTGTACAATGTCTACCAATTCTCTGGTGTAAGGTATGTTGCATTGTATTGAACGAGCTGCATTACAGAAGTGTATCGAAAATTATATCATATATCACACAGCCAGTGTTTCAGAGATTGGATGAGGAAGTCTTTACCCACAGGCAACCTGAATAGAACAGCACATGAAATATGTAACTTGACTTCATTTTCCTCTGAGCTATTTTTGTCAGATCCTCTTGTCCACTTAGCTGTGCAGGTTAATTGTCTCCTTATTTCAGCCTCTGCATGTGATGCAACTTAAAAGGGACATGATTACAAATTCAAATGCTAATTTCCTCTGAGCCTCAAGAGGTGAAAATGTGTGAAGAATGCATGCTGGTTGTAACTATTTATATGCCTGGTTATTAGAATAGGGGAACAAATTAACCAGACATCACCCTGCATTATGATAACATGACAAACTGCTGTGGTGTGGCCTCTTGCTATGTCCACATTCCTCTATGAGAGCAAGTGCAGTGAAGTGGAAGTGTTTTTACACTATGGGATAAGTACAGTGCACTAAGGTCATACCCCAGAGCTACAAGAGCTGAACCTTGAATCCATGGACACTGTTTTAATCCATTAGAGGGATCAGAGATACACAGTACACAGCAGTGTGCAGCTAAAATAATTGCCTTCAGTTTGCTTGCCACATGGTTAAAGATTCACATTATTCCTGTGGCATTCACCACTCAGTGTCTATTGGCTAATATAAGCTAACGATTGTGCAGGTGATGTCTGCAGTGCCAATGGCAATTGGATGTACTACAGCGTTAGGGTATGATTTGCTGCTGAGGGATATTCTATGTTAACTTAATTTGTTTGCAACTTTTATTTGCAATGTACTAGATGCCTTTCCACTTGTCAAATTTGCAGATATCTGTAATAGGAAATAAATAGAATGTCTGTGGGAGAATGATTGATTTGCTGACTTGAAGTGGCAAATTGGAAACATTTTTTTTTTTTTCAAACCATTTTTCCTGGGCATCAACCACAATATGTACATAGAGGCTATGCTTCGTGTGTTTCTATTCAGTGACCTCACTTGATGACCTCATTTTACTGTCAATCTCCTGTTTTGCTATTTGCTCCAATACAGATTCCACAGCCAGCCAGTGAATCACGTGTCTGATTGTTTCAGAGCAGAAATCAATTAGTAACATTAGAACATATCACACTGAAAACAACCAAGTCTTAGACAAACATACAGAACAGAAGCAAACTGAGTCAAGTGAAAAGAATGACACAAAGCTGCCCAAGTTAAAGTGGCCACAAGGTAGACAACGATTTCATCTGCAATACTTGATTATGCAGTGATCACACTTTTATATTTATTACCTTCTTATTTAAACACTCATTATGAATATTAAACTTAAACTTAAAATTTTTGTATAGAATGTAATTATTTTGTATAACACTATAAACATAGTATATATTCACAAAATAAAAGCTATTGAATCTAATAGCCTAAAGGTTATTGCATACAGGAACAGGCACACTTATGGAGTGTACGTTACAAAAGGGCAGACGATACCATTACCAAAATAGGCAATTGCTTGGGGCTTCCAAATAAAAAGGGCTCAGTGTAAGTTTTTATTCAAAGATATCTACCATCCTCTTAGAAAATGCACTTAAAGCTCCTCTTTTATCACTCACACCCCCGCATATTACAGGTAAATGGACTATTCCACACCTACACACCACTTCGCACCAGATGACTTAACTTAGTAACGCACCATCACACTGAATAACAAATGCACCTAAAGTTGTTTGCCATCTGCCATAAATAATAATAAGAAGAAGAGTGAAAAGCAAAATCAAACATCAAGTCGAATTATATATTTTATAAAACAGGTCAAACTAACAAAACACGGAGAAATCAAGATGCACTTATATCTGGTGCCAGTTGCATGTGAGGTCGTTTCTGACAGCAGCATGTCATGTCAACCACTCCCTGCCTTACTAGTGTCCACGGTGTCAACCAGCCATGAAATGGACTTTTTTGCATTTAAAGCAGAGCCTGAGGAGAGCTACTCAGCAGAAGAAAAAAAAAAACAAGTTATGGATTATTCAAAGTAAGGTAGATATTGGGTTGAGACTCTTACTCATTTCTTAAACACTGACATAAAGTACAACTCTCTGAGCCTAGCTAACACACCTGTGGAGCGATTGTTTAAATTAAGGGGTTTGGTGCTAATCACCAGAAGAAACAGGCTGTTTGATAATTGATTTGAAAAGTTTCTTTTTAAAGAGATAAAATTTGTTGTTGCACTGCCAGTAGGACCCAGCTGCACAGAGATAACTATTCAAGAAGTTAGACATAATAAAAATGTGTAGTTCTGGAAGTTATGTAAAACTATTAAAGTTACTGCTGTTATAAAGAAATTTGCATAAAAACACATGTTAAAGCATTTGGAGATATATTCATTTTATGTTTTTGTTTGTTTGTTTTTTTTATTTGTTTCATAAATAGCTGTACAAGCTATATACTGTATAAATAGTAACCCAGTAAGTATAGAATAACATTTTGTACTTTCTGAGTAACTTGTCCAACTCATGATTTGACTGTAACTCATAAACTGGGAATCTGTGCTCACCTTTCTGAAATGTAGAAAAGTGCAGAAGGCCATTAATATTTATCAATAATAAATGAAGTTACCTCTGTTGTACCAGATCGTAACAGTACCTATCTCACTTCGGAGGCATTTATATCGATTCTGCTGCAGTGTGATAGTTACACTTATTTAATCAACTCAGAGGAAAGGCTCCTACAAACAGCTGCAAGCAACAGCTCCTCTTAATGTGTTGGCAAAACCCTGATCACATTCAATGCTACGAGGGAACATTAATGGTAACCTTATCTAACCTGCTACAGACTTCATTGCATACAGTTGTATTTTATCGACGTTTGAATCTGTAATAGAAATGAGTGAGTAAAACTCACCATATCTGAATGGTGTATTATGATTTGGGAGAGGTCTATGTGCGCTAAAGCCACACAAGCTGTTGTTGCCTGACCAATGGACCAATGCTGATAGTGAATTGTGGAAAAAAGCCTGATGTTCAGACGTCTGTCTGTTATTCCTCTAAAACTATGTTTTTTCATAATGGAAATTAAGCAAAAACATGCAGCATGTAAATGTCTTTTTGATTTGATAACAAAAATTACAATAATGGTAACAACTACTTGCACAAAATAACTTCCATGCAACAGCACCCCCTACAGTAACATTTCATGGTGGTCACAAAAAATGTGGCTGTTAATGTTTTTGAGTTGTGTTGTATCACAAAGGCTAATAATCAAGTTTGATTTTATGTTTATGTTACATATGTTACATATTCAGTACAATTACATTCGCTTTCATGTTCTTGAATATAAAATGTAATTTAAATAATTCTGTCTTTTTTTTTTGTTATTCAAAGAAAACCTCAAATGTCAAACAAAAAAAAGGGGTCAACAACTTTTTATTACCAATAACATTCTCAGGTAGACAAGCAGTGAAAATAAGGCACATGGGAGGCCCCGTGCTTGGGTTTGCCTCAGGCCCTCAAATCAAAGTATCAGCCCCTGGGTTCCAATGACCTATGTAACAGTTAAAGTAGCTTCTAACAAAGTCTTATTCATTGTCATATTTTAGAACACAAAGGGATACAGCTTGGATAACTGACAAATAAAGATCTTTATTCCAAAAATGATATATTCTACCCATATACTATATACAATATTCCTCTAGAAGCAAATAAGAAAATAAACTAATAACTGTAATTTGTGTTTTAAATTAATTTCTTCTGCTGAGCCCTCTGCTCTCACTAACTCTCTTTATTTTTCTGTTTCTTTTCAGCACCCCCTCCCCTTTTCTCATTATAATTCTTTCTCTGTCTCGCTCAGTCTTACACACAGACCCATGGACACACACATACAAATGGACAAACACAGAACCCTGCTGCACCCTCTTTGCAGGAAATTTAATGGTTTCATGAACATCAGGCAGGGTCATGCTTGGGTCACAGCCAATTTATCTTAGCAGTGCACAGTAAGGGGGTTGTGTATGAAAAGCATCTTTACATTAGCTCGGGGTTGTAATTGATTAGTTAGTTTGTGTACATGGAATAAATTGCAGCAGCACTCTCAAAAGGAAAGGATGTGATCAAATTGAGTCTCATTCTCCTGACAGCATATAATCATTTGCTCTGTGCTGTGCATTGTTCCTACACTGTAGTCTTCATTATTCACTTTCCTGTTACCATTGATTTTTGATTTTTCTGGCTGCTGCAACCATTAGCATAACACATTGTTTGCACATATGATAAATTAAAATAGAAAACAGATAGATTTGTATTGAATTTAATCCTGTGTCTACTGACCTGTTACTGTACACATTTCATAGCTTGTTGGCAAGCATATGGAGGGGCATATTTGACTTGTGCTATAGTAAGCAAATTTAACGGTCCCTGCAATCCTTTTTACCCATGTGTGTCACTTGGCTGCTTATTGAATTAAAAAACATTCAAGAGTCTGTTTACACTCTGACTTGGGACATGAGGCATCAATTTCTGAAGATGCTATTTGCACTCTCTTAATGATAGTACACTTGGATGTTGCTGTATTGAGACCTACAGTATCACTCCCCTGTTTCTCTTGCTGTGGCTTATTAGCTGCTTGTTTGACCAATGCTCACGGTGCATCTTTATTGGATTTGCTCTCTAATTTGTGTGTTTTGTTTCAGTCATAGAATGCAAATTCTGTAATCTGCAAACTAGCATTAAACTGGCATTTTCTATTGGCATTTACCTCATTTCACAGTTGACAAGTTGCTTCATTGTTTATTCCTCTGGTATCTCTTTAACTGGTATGCTTAGTCTGCAGGCCAATCTTATCTGGGCTTGGACAAATGCCAGTTGATAGTTATAAGGAATGGAATTGCATTAATTAAGTTCTAGTAACCTAATATGTTGAAACACAATATGGTAAAATCAACCTTTGGCATTTCCAGTATGTGCTTGAGACTCAGAGACTGCATATTCCATAAAAGCATTCTGGGAATCATCCCTATTGGAAAGAGTAGAGGTCTTTGTGGCTTTGTGGTAACACAGACTCACCACAAGGCAAGCTTTCGTCTATGTCCTGGTTTTGTAATGACTTCTCATGTCTACTCACAGTTCTAAATGCATTCCCATCTGTGAAATGCCAAACAAATTAAATCTAACGCACGCCGATTGGATTCAGTCATACTCCTCATTATGGCCATTAGAAGCCAATGAGGTATTGCAAATATTTTATTGCCAAATTTAATGAAGCTGCAGTTCTCCATTTGGATTTCTGGGATATTTGCATATGCCAGCAGAACATGATGGACTGAGCTGAAGCTATTTGGCAGACCTTGATCCTCTTTTAGGGCATAAGCCAGGTGTATGCAAGGAACCTTAATCCTGTAGTGCACACAGATCAAAAGTGTATACTGTATTAGATTACAGCCTCCATATACAGTCAACTCAGATGACGATCAGAGATAGAAAAAAATTGTACAGCTAAAAGCCTATGTAGGAGTAGGTAAGGCAATTCTGCAGGTTCACAGGTTTCTACCCCAAAGGCCAGATTTCACCATGCCTAATTGAGTTGCAGAAATAATAAATATTTATGTCCTGAAAAGGTTTGTGGGATGCATTTCCAAATGGTCTTAAAGCTTCAGACTTATTTTGGTTTTGTGCACTGTTTGGTCACTAGGCACTATTTGCACAATGTTTTTGAATACTGGATAATAATATGTACTAATACTGAATTAGTAATTAATCACTGCTGCATTTTTAGCCAGTCCTTTGGTTAAGGGAATAGTGTTGACTTAAACAATGGCAGCAGCACAGAAGACTGTCCGTCCAGCTGTGGTGCTACACTAGTGCCATCTAGTGAAATATGTATGAAATGCTGAGGCTGCCATGGAAGATATGTGCACTCCAAAACAAATGAGAAAATCTTAATGCTGAAATAATGCACGAATAACACATATACCTGGTGGTCAATAGTAAGAGCACTGAGCACTTTACAGATGAAAAAGTGAAATATTGGTATGAAACAGGATAGTCCTTAGAATTTGCACATTTAGGTCATACTTCAAACTATTTAAAGGCAACGGATGAATCAAAAAAAAAAACATGTACATATCAGAAAAGTCTGTTGAAATGTATGTTGTTATAATATGTTGTCCTAAGTGCAAGAATTGTGTACACTGTCAGTCTAATCTGTTTTCTCTCCCTTTTTCTGTGAATTATAATCTTTTACCATACACAATACAAGAGCACCATCGTGTGGTCTTCTCAGGGTGGAGCAGAAGACACTGAAAGGAAAAGGATGATTTATTGTATAAAACAAGATTATTAAACTGGCTTTTTATTGAATGATTGAATTGAATTATTCATTTTTATCCATGGACAATATTAGTGCGACAGTTTAAAAATTATACTGCACATACTTTACACAAATAATCATCAGTCAGTTAGGAGGATAAACAAAGCCAGATGTTGTTGAAGTGTTACACTGTGTTCATGTATATTGTCCTTTATTTTATTCATTGAAGTAGTTGCAGGTTAGAAGGGTTTAGTGGAAGCATTCAGTTGAATAATTTTCATTTAGTTATATGAGAAGTGCAAAGCTAGCGGATTATTTCTCCTGAAATACGTTTCCGTTCATTATAACCCACTGCAGCATTTTCTTTATGTGGCAGTGTCGTGCATTTTATTGTTTTCTGCTCTATTCAGTGATATATGATATTGACAGACTTTTGCTCAGGTACCAGTATTATAGTTTGGTATCATATGAAGGTTGAAGAACTGTGTGTTGTTGAGAGTTAAACCAATGTAGTAAATCAAATCTGTGACAGTAAATTCCCCTAAGCACAGCAATGTAACAAAAGTGGAGCAATACTTGGCACTGCTGCTGTTTTGACATCATCCAGCAGAGGAATGCTGTACTGGACTAGCGTTCCTGTCCCCAGGTAAGCTGTACATCATTTTTGTTTGCTGGGAAAGCCACCATTACTCTGAATTTTGTCCAATTTTCCTGCAACAGTTAGCAGTAGTTTCAATATATTGGTTTCTCTGCACAGAGGAATGTGAAAGTGAATGAGAATTGCTCTCCTATGTCTCAACAGCCACTGTCTACACTTGGCCTTGAGCGAAACACTTAGATCACTTGCTGTGTGGTTAACAGTAGAATATGGTGGCTGCACTGAGCTGCAGTATCTCATAGACTTAAATACAATATAAATAACAACTACAAGTGTGTTGTTTCAAAAAGAATAAGAAGAGCAGCTAATTGTATTATAATTTAAAAGAGCTTCAAGAAATGTGCTGCAGGCAGGACTGCAGACACAGCAGGAGGTCCAGAGTCCCGCTGGATTACTGTTGCATGTTGAGACAGGGGTTGTAACTGGCATCTCTGTTTTCACTCATTTTAAATGCCAGTATAGCTAATCGCACAGCACAGCTGCTGCCATGGACATGTTTTTGTTGTTTGTTTTGTTTTGGGTTTTTTTTTTTTTTTGTAGTCAAAATACGTTTGCAGCCACATCTTGGCTGTTCTGGACAAGGATTTCTCCTTGTATTGGTCATGTGGTAGTTCTAGTTAGGTCCATGCCAAACATATAGGACCCAATCTGTTCCAAACAAATGTATTTTGGTTTAAACAGACTTTTATAATCCTGGTCCTTTCAGGTTTTTTTTGTTTCTGTTTTTAATGTCTGTGTGTGTGTGTGTGTGTGTGTGTGTATTTGGACAACATTCATATAGGTGCAGTGTTCTTTTCCCACAGAAAGTCTTTGTGTCAAGTTAGAAGCCCTTACCCATGTGTTTTTTTTAGCATCAGTTGTGTAAACAGCAAAATGTGCAAAATGCCATTATTGCGGATGACACCTTCTGATCTTGGTGATATGACTCTTCTGCACTTCCTCACCACTGCTGCAACTTTGTTTAAGTTTATGTTCACTAATGCTCTTGTACACTTGTCCACCTTTATGAAATCTCACTTCTTATTTGCTCAGGCAATTCCAGGCAATTAGACATAACCCAGGCCAAAACTGAGGAAGTTGTTTTATAACATTCTTCATGTAATTAGTCCTAATTAGGAATCAGCGATGCAACCACTTATGGTGCTGTAGTCACAGATAAATTGACTTTTGTTGCACTGAGGCTGTACTGATATGCATTATACTGACAGGTGTTTCAATTATTTTATCCGCAACATTTATATTAATGAGGTAAGGCTAAGTAACAGAAACACCTCTCTGTATATTTCAGTTCAACAGCAGCACAAGCTACAGCCTATACATGATCATGCAGTTCAGTCAACACCTCTCTGAGCAGTTTGAACAAAACTTTATTATTAGTTTATATGAAAATGTACTATTTTATGTACTCTGGGTGGACATAACAATCTTACACACTAAGTTTCAGTAAAGCCATCAACAACCATATTGTTAGCAATGCCTTTTTTTAACATGAACTCAATTATAAGTGTAATAAATAAATAAAGGTTTATTTTTGGTGTAGAAGTGCCCATATATTATGTTGCTGTAGAAAGAGTATGACTAAGAACATTTTAACTCAAAATACTTGCCTCCACATTTTCTCCATATGAAGAATCCAGTCCAAAAAGTTTTACTGTTTTTAAAAAAGTGCTATAGTTGCACATCCACTTTCCAGTCATATATTTTACCAAATGAAACATTGATGTTCCCTGTAAAGCCTCCATCCTTCTTACTACATGTTTCACAGACAATAGCACTTTGCCAGCAATTTGTTTCAGCTAAGATGTATGGTGTGATAAATATTTAAAATCAAATTTGGCAAAAAGACATAGATGGATGTGCTACCCCAGGCTGTCGTGGGAGCCACACACTAAAGTGCAGGGACGTCCCTGCCAAACTCTCATACACACAGGCACACACACACACATATACACATCACACTACCTGTAGATGTGCACATCTGCCAGACCTATCACTACTGCCTCTCTATTGCACCCACATCTCCACTTTTCCTGCTTTTTTTTCTATGACTGTATGTCAGTGATAGTGCTTATATGATTGTGTCAGTGTGTATATATGTTTGCATGCATATCTTAAAGAGACAATAAGCACAAAACACAAAATTGTTGACATGTGAAACAATAAATTCATAATATATTTGTGTATATGTGCAAGACAGGGTTGTTGACAAGACTGAAAGTGCATGTTTTGGTGTGAGTGAGAGAGGGGCTGTCATAGGTGATGTTTGGGAGGAGGAAGAGGGTGCAAGAAAACTTGAAGGCATTAAGGGTTTTTAAAGTTGAGGCAGAATTTGGTGTGCTTTCTGCACAAACACTCCTGCTGTGTCTACTGAGAGTTGTTGGCACTTTGCCAGGGATTCACTCTGCTCGCATGACCCACACACAATGTGGATTTGTCTGAGTAAGAGAAATTAGCTGACAAACAAACCCAAGCGGAATGACCTAGGCATGGCTTTTATGCTGGGTGTTAAATTCAGAAACTAAAAGTGAGTTAAGGATTTTAAGACATGTAAAATTATAATGAAATAGTAATCCGATAATTAAGATTTTTTGCTGGTATCTGCCAAAAGATATGTCTATGTAATAATCAGTATAATTAATTTACCCCTTATTTTGTTGCAGTTCTATAACTTCCAGCTTTTTGTGTCAAGACTGATGCTAAACTACTATAGGACTTATGTTAAGGTTTTGTATTGTTAATATAGGCTTTCTATGAGTTTAAATGTGATGCACAGATGATGGGTGTACTAAATACTGACTTTGTCAAAGAAAAAAAAGATTAAATATCCGACTTCATGATACTTGGTTGATGTATGACCATTGAAAGGGCTTGTCATCTGCTCTGTGATGACTAATAGCCTCAGTTTAGATGGCTGTTAAAGGCACAGTGTAAATAATCTGCTTGGGAAGAGATGATGCTCCCTGTGCTGTACCTGCATGCCCCCTCAAGTGGCTTGTGCAAACCATTAGTAAAAGTGCATGGAAGTGCCCACTTTGGGAGTGGTTTGAAAAATATAGGCCTACTGCAGTCATTAATCAGTGTACCTGTGCTGACCAGGCTTTGCCTTTATTAAAGCTAGCTATGTGTTGGATTGTGAACAGTGCACCATATTGTCAGTTTGGTGAACATTTCAAATTATTTCTTTTGAGATAACTGTCACAAATGCAACACAGTCCACAAAAGCGATACAGAAGAGAGTACAAATGCTGCAATTTACACTTTACTAATTCAGTGCTTATTGCCCACTAATGTTTTTATGCAATTATACATATCTGTAAATAAATAATTATGGCAATGGTAGTAATTTTTTAACCCACCAATACCATTAAAAAAGATCTACATAAGGCTGTGTCGGCAGAAATATTCAAATGATTTACTTAAGTAAAAGCAACAAAGCCCTGGTATAAAAGTCTTGCATTTTACATTTACTTAAATAAGCGTATAGAAATATTAGCAACAAAATGCACTTAAAGTATTCAAAGTAAAAGTTGGCTTACTCATTATGCAGAATGACCTCTAGCAGTGTTATATATATTATTTGGGTGATTACTATACTGTAATGTATTACTGTAATATTTATGTGGTACTTTAATGTTGTGCCTGGTTGAGTTAAAACAAATTTGTAAATATTTCATATGTCATTCATAATGTGTTAGGGTCAGGGTAAGTTTCATAAACAATGTTCAGCAGATACACAGAGCTATAAGGCCCAAACCTTATTTCACTGTTTCCTGGCAACAAGATGTTCGTGTGTGTGTGTGTGTGTGATTACAACAAGGTTACGCGGAGGTGTTGAGGTGTGACTGCTTACAGCCTTAATGACTCCACAAAACAACTGCTTACAGTAGCTGAGAGGTGAAAAGTTGGTGCGCTTCAAGATGAAATTGCACTGTGGAGTGGGTATAAAATTTCCACTTTCTTTTAATTAAATCAAGGCTCATGCCAAACACATGCTGAAGACATTAAGGGCGTGTGGCACCATAATCAAATCGCATACGGATGAGTGATTAAAAAAGGTACAAGGTTCTTTAAAGTAACCTTTTAAACTGTTTGATTTGTCTCATTGAATGTCCTGTATTAAGTAGGATTTTTTTTTAAATATAGCTATATTTTTCAGTACAAACTGAAAAATATGTCTTATTTTCATTAAAATATGTTTATATATATATTTTTTTTCTCTCCTTTGTAACTGCATACTACATTATTTGAAATTCTCTTATATAATAAAGCCAATGTATGGTCTGTTAAAAGTAAAATCAAAACAAACAAATATAGGTTTGCCTATTGATAAAGTACAACATTTTTTAATGGAAATTGTTAACTGTTTTTTTTTTGGCAACACT
The DNA here is from genome assembly GCF_900324485.2 of Mastacembelus armatus. NCBI lineage: Eukaryota > Metazoa > Chordata > Actinopteri > Synbranchiformes > Mastacembelidae > Mastacembelus > Mastacembelus armatus. The sequence continues at coordinate 21,992,807 of NC_046635.1, forward strand.
GGAGCAGCGACAATGACGTAAAAAGGCAGAGTTGAAAGGTCATGGTGCGCATAAAGGTCACCTGAAGTCTTGTGCAGTGGAGAAGATGATGATTGACTTTGCTCTTCACAGAGGTTTTGTAATGAAACGGAAAAGAAGAACATGATCAACAGAGAGAGGTTGTGAAGCTGACCCTAGTAAAATCAAACTTTATTCACCTGTCGCCAAAAGGAGCGTCGTGAAGATGACTTGAAGAAAACAATGCTTGTCAAACCACACGCTTTAAGTGTGCGACTACAAATCAGGTAACATCAGTTGTCTTGTTTTTTTTTTATTAAAATCTATACACGGGTATTGTTTTAAACACATAATGTTAGATAACATGTTGGTATTGGTTTGTAACAATAAATTAATCAAATAATAGCCTTCCTGTTGGAATAAGTAGGCTGTATTCATTCTAATCATATATATTTTTTTAAATCTATATCGGATCAGCGTCCATGTAAACAGTTTAGCTGGAATCTGTAATCGGACTCATTTCAATCGGGTTGATGAGATTATAATGTAAGTCCAGTTGGAGATAGTTAGCGGTTGTGCTCTAACGTCAGTGTAGACATATTTTTCTCTATATTGCGCAGACAGACTTGAGGCAGGAAAAGCACAGGTGTAATTAATCCCATTAATGACGGCGCAGGTCTTCCAGGGTCATGCTAATGTGCTTGCTAGCTGATTGGCGTGGAAGGCGCACTTCACTTAATTAGTGTTATTACTCACACCTGTGCTTTTCCTGCTGTGACAAGTCAAAATGTCTCATTTGAAGGAAAATAAAAAAAAAGGCGTAAATTCAGAGTAGCAGAGGTGTGTCTATCCGAATGTAATTGAATCAGAGTTTTGTCAAGTGGTGACTAGGCCCCAATGTTTGAGATGCACTGCTTTATTTATTTATTTATCCCATTTTTATTTTCCAAGGGGAGTTGTGGCAAATTATGTCACACTACGGGGGGGAGCCAGACACTGTTTTTTTTTTTTAAGTGTTGACCTCCCAGAGTTTTCTTTCACCTCGACAATATTCACTGTTTTGCCTGCTTTTTATTTATGAACTAATTTTGTCTTTTTAGATTGTGTAGTTTTCTGAAAAGCAAACGTTGTGCATTATAAAGCAATAAAATAACTGTTTTGAAAACACTGTCATACCTAAGTCCTTTTACTGTCAAGAAATTTGGTGGGTTGACCTGCCATTGTTTTCCAGTAGTTGCTAAGGCGTGCCGTCATGCTGGTTGGGTGACAGTAAACTGTGATTATAAAGTCTGATTATAACATTCTCACATCCTCTTCTCTGATCTTTTCTTCCTTTTATTTTAGAGTTTGAGCACCCTTCATCCAAAGTAAAAAAAAAAAAATTAATCTATGTTTTGAGGATGAGGCAATACCGCTGCAATCACCTTTTTGTTGTCCCTCCCCCAGTATGGCATTGTGTTGATCTGATCCTTTGTGTAACTGCCCTTAAGATATGTTTTAAAAATAGCTGCACTGATGGTCCGGGTATGGTTTTGGCACAGACATTAGTATTTTACTGCCCGATATGAATGTGATTTAATAGGAATTGTAAGTATTCTTGACCCTTATTCATTATGAATTTTTAGTTTTCTTACATAAAGGCTTAACTTGTTCAATTATCACAAAATACTAAAAAAAAAAAAAAAGAATTCTGCAAGATTTTCAAAATAAGGTCACAAATCGCAAAAAAAGTGTATTGTGATATGTAAATTAATAATCACACAATTTTTTTAAAAGTAGAAATCATGAACAGTTGTGGCTGTGCTATGTCTTTGCTTTATTTTTAACAGCAGGTGTATATAGAAAATGTACCTTGTATATTTTAAACAATGCGATATATATATATATATATATATATATATATATATAATATATGCCTGTTGTATGCTATTTTGTACTGTATGTGGCTGAAAATGCTTTTCAACTTAGTCCAGCATCATGTTTGAAGTCGGCAAATAGTGACAAATCTTCATTATTATTATAGCAGTGGATCTTGTTGGTCTTTTTTTTTTTTTTTTTCCACTAATGCCTTGTATCCTGATATGATTGCAGATTTTATTGTGAACTATGGGTTTATAATTTTGGCATGCGCACATTATAATTACTTCTTAGCACACTGGCAGGTTCTGCTACAGCTGTACATAATACAAAGACTTTATAATTAAAACCAGCACATGCTAATATACTGTTGTTACCATCCCTCAGAGTGGATGCTTTATAAATGCTCTGTGATGCAGCCTTACTGTGGTGGCCAGGCAGTTATTCTAGTAGATTTTACCCAGCATGACAGGTATGTTTTTCTTTTCTCCTTAACTAAACTAACATCCCACCTTTTTTTCAACCAGGCAACTTCCTAACGGTTCTCTGACAGCATTAGCACACAAACAAGTGTAGAGGAGGAGAAGGAGGTGGAGTAGGAGGCAGGCAAGGGAGGTAGAACAGTAGAAAAGAGCTTTTAAAGCAAGTAGAGCCACCAACTGCTCCTGCACATCTTTTCTCTTATCTTAATAAGTAATGAGGCTGCCACAGGCAGACAATGAAGTATTTTGAAAATAGTTCTAATGTATGGCTTTTAAAGGAGTGGCTGGGCATTGATGTATGGCACAAACAGGCTTGGAAACAAGTGAAATATTAATGGGCTGTTTCCCAGGAGTTAATGTGGGATTTACCTGATTGCTTTGGTGAGAGACGGCGACTGGGACGAAGGTGGTGGGGTAGCAGGACAAGGATTTGGCTGAGAGACAAGTGTGGATCAAAGTGATGTGAATATGTGGAGGTGTCTTAAAGTAATTAGATTTCTAACATTAAAAACATAATCTTGTTGCTGCTGGTACAAGTGGTAAAGCTGGAAAAAACAAAACAAACAAAAAAAAACAAAACACAAGAGACAAATATCAAACGAGGCATACTGAAGTCTTGTAAAATTGTTTAAAAAAGGTACATTTTCAATATATACCTGCTGTTAAAATGAAAGCACAGACATAGCACAGCCACAACTGTTTATTTCTACTTAAAAAATTGTGTGATTATTAATTTATTAACTTTACAGGAGTAAAATGATCCATGTCCTTTATTTGTGGATCACCTGAGACTTACAGATTTAGACTTTCCAACACCAGCCCTATCATATCTGGCTACACCACAAGGGAGCAGCAGTGTAAAAGGAAGAGAGCTCAGAAGGTTGTTCAGATGTGTCCTGACTAGCGGAGATTTTGAATTGTTCTTTTAGTGATTCAAGTGATAATTTTCAGATTTTAGAAATCTGTCTGAATTGATAATAAAAACAAATACATACATTTTCAGTTTCACCTATTTATTTAAAATGGGACTCCTCAGAACTAGATGTCCTTTACATAGATTTTATAATGGGTCCCATCCAGTATATGAATAGTAGAAAGGCCCACTGTTCAAATAGTACAGTAAATGAATGAGCTTACAGTAACAGTTTAAGTGCTTTACCCAGGAGATGAGGCCTAAAACAACAGTGACGCACAGAATTAAAAAGTTCCGTTTGAGAGCAGCAGTGGCATCCCAGAATGCTTGGAAATGCCATTCAAGTACTGGAAAGGTCAATAGTTAGAAAAACTTGTGTTGGAGGAAAAAGAAAACTTGGTTGTACTATCACAAATTGTTTCCAGATTTGTTCTTTCCCTCTGAGCAGGTTATTACTAAAATTGAGTGCAGACACTGACACCATTTCAGCAGAATCATACATTTCTCTTTGAAGTATAAAATAAGTTGGCATGCTTAAATCTTAAATGTCACCCTCTTTCTTGTCAGGTCACCCACTTCCTATCTGTGAAAGCAGTACTTCTCTGGGATTTTACTGCAAATAAGGTTAAGGAATGATTTTCTTTTTTTTTTTTTTTTTTTCCCTGACTGACAGAAAATGACCTAATATTTCAAACAGATGGCCTAGTTTTCCTCCTGTACTTGTCTGTGGTTCCTGCACGTTGCCAAGGGGAGTCATGTTTTTGGTAGAATGTAGAAGACTAGTGCTTACCATTATAGTGATTCATCCTCGCCAGCTGTGATAGTTATTTATTGTATTAACAAAATATCTGTCTTACAACGAATGCCATGGTAGATGACAGTGCTTATGTTATGACCCATAATAATTCTCTGCTTGCTTTTTCTTTACTATATTTTTTAAAACCTAGAATGTGGTGTAGTTTTACCTCTTTACAGCCTCTAAAGTTATTTTAAGAAATGTGGACCTTTTAGAAGCATTTCCTAAAACCCAATAAGTAATGTTGCTCCTTTTGTGCATTCATGTTTACAGCCTAGAATGATAGTGATTAATACAGGGTTATGACAGGTATATTGGCTAAGACTATGACAATAGGATCCAAGTTGTTAGAAAGGGTGGTGGGGGCCGCACTGCTGTAAATCACTCACTGATTAATTTCCCTGTGATGTTTCACAGTGTTTGCTACTTTGGATATCAGCTCTCCAAACAGGGTCTATTACTCAGGCTTAACTTCTCTGTTTAGAACCCAGAGTGCTTCCACTGTGCAGTAGCTCTTTCATGTTGTGATTTTTCTCTTTGTGCCTCAAAGTGTAATGTGGGGTGTTAAGTATACCCTCCCCAATGCTAGTGCTCCTACTTTCAGCTAATCTGAGAACGACAGACTGGTGGCACTTTCTGTGACAGGGCGATTTTCTCATCTTCTGTCAATCATCGTGGCACACACAAAGAAAGCCTTTACCTCACAGCCAGCTTTAATAAGGCCTAACAGTGTGAATCTTTTCCATGCAGATTTATATTCATTTTTATCTTTTGTAAAAATATCCTCTGTTACAGTAAACTTCTTTTTCACTGGCTGAATCAGGCAGCCTTAGTCACTATAATATCCTGTCTGAAGCTCACATTTGCCACACTTAGGGACTCCTCCTTTTTTTCACTCCTCCTCAACAGAGTCCCACTGCTGCTTGAAATGAAAAGCAAATATTAATATTCGCTGGTGTTACTCTGGAATGTAAAATATGGGAGGCCCAGGGAGGTGTTACATTCCCCATTTAATGACACATTTACTTTGCTCTTCTGTGGGCAGTTTTGTTTTTCTGTATCATCCAACATATTCATGGTACAAGCGGCAGCTTTCAGGCTACCTGTTTTGTTTACGCCTGAGCATTTCTAAAAATTGTCTTTTCTTGAGCAATACAAAACATACAAGTTGACTTTATTTTATATGTAATCAGTAAACTTGTACAGTAAATATATTGCTATCTGCTCAGGTCATGTCTCAGAGAACATATCAAATTTACATTAACACTCTGATCCTGTATATTAGTAGCTTGTATTTTGATGAATGTAGAGTGAGTTACATCCATTTATCCTGGTGCTAGCAATGAGTTTTCTGGGGTGTTTTTGTTCTATTAATCTAATTTTTGACAAAATCTCGACAAATTTGTACAAATGACGCACATGCAATTGCTTAAAGCTACAATTCCCCACACCGAAAAGCTGGTTAGTATTGAAGAGTCTTTATGAGGAGAAGGGAGAGCATGTTCTGCAATCTCAGTTCAATGAATGGCCTCCACCACAGGAGTTCTCTTATATTAGAAGAACAATTATAGAATGGGGAGATGGGTTTTAGTAAATATGAAATAGGTGGTCTAGTGTGACATTAATAGAGTTAACCCACGACCAGAGTTGGATCAATGGGGCCTCAACCATATTAACCAATCTATCTGTGTCTGTGCTCACAACATCTGATCGAAGATAATGATAGTGTGTCATCAAAACACACTGACTACTAACAAAGTAATGTCTTTGTGTATGAGCATGGGTACTAGTGTTCACTTTTCACTTAGACTCCTCCTAATCTAAATGTCTGCTGCTGAAGGGGGGGGGGGCAAAACATGCATGCATTGGCTCTCCATGGGAAATATGTGTGTGGCTTCTGTTGGCTCCTTAACTGGTGAATCTGTTAACACACCAGCATTCAGTACAGATGGAGCACTTGGGAAGGTTTGCACTTGGCAAAGCACCCTTTTCCGTTTTTGTGGTGTAAAGGAGGTAGACAGTGGAGGTTCGGAGCGGATGGTTTTTAATTAGATTCATTGTAGCATCAGTTGTTTACTGTAACCCCACCCTACACCCATTGCTCCTGACAGCACCTTTGAAATATGGCACTTTTGCTTGTTGGCTTTCTTCAGCTTTGCCGTCCAGGTTTAAAAGCATATTGGTGTTTATGCACAGAGGGCTATAATGATCCATCATACCATGTGGACGAGGGGGCTGAGTCCTCTGCTCCACATAAATAAATGGCAAATTGGCCATCTGCTTGGATTCTTTCCGTCTCCCTGGAGACCCCCATCTGCCTTTACATTATCAATTACAGTTCAGCCATGCTGCCACTCCTCACCCTGCCACCACAGTCTTTAACCCCCCCCCTCTATGTACAACCACTATCATCTGCCTATCCTGTATTACACAACTGAAAAGACCTGCACTTATCAAATATTTTAAAAATCAGATATCTGACTTGCTGATCATGAGACTTTTTGAACATTTATCATTAATGGATAAACTGACTTTATATTTATACAACAGATTAGATGTCTGATAGACAGGGTGTTGAGTCAGCCAGTGCACCCAGTGTGAGACAGGTGTTGCTGTCACCTTAAAATACTTCAAACAGGCAAAGATAGTGGCACCTCTTGTGTTTTATCACCTAGAGAATTCCAAACATAAGAAATGGTACAGAAATGTGCTTGCATTATTGTTTTACTACAACAGGTAAAGTAAAAGAGCTGTTCAGTTTGTTGAACATCCTACACCCTAAAATATGTGTAGCTTACAGGGCATTTAGCCACTTTACGCTGCCCCATCCACTGCTGTAGTATGTGTCAAATGTTTTCAAATCTGTATCTGCACTGCTCTTTTTTTTTTCTGATCATTATTTCTGATTCTGTCTCCTTTCAGTGTGGTATTCTGTACCCCAGAAGATCTGGAGAGTCTTGTTTTAAGAGTGGGAATTTGAGGAGACGCCAGCTTGAGAATGAGAAACACCTTTGTTCTGCGGTTTCCAGGAAAAGCAGCAAGTCTCTCAAGGGGACAGGTATGTGTGGGAAGAGGACCCTTGTCAAGTGCATGGTGCCTCATTAATATGGAGACAGGTGCTCTTTTGATGAGTTCATAAGCAGTTCACCAGCAGCCTGGAAGTAGTGCACTTTACAAGGCTGTTCAAAGATCTTTGACATCTGAGGAGAGCCAGTGAAGCCAATAATCCTACTTTCAGAATGTGAGTCTTTCCTCTGAGATCAATCCCAGATCGAAACATCAAATAGAACTGCTGCTTTTCTCTTTTTAAACCCCCCTCCTCCCCTTACAAAAATCACTTACTAGATGGTATTAGACAAGCTAGCAAAAGTGTCATTACCGCTGGGAAGATGGGATGGGTAGATTTCCGTCAAATTGTGGAATATTTTCCACCAATTTAAGCCTATAGTTAAGGGTGCAGCATTATTGATAAGACTGTGCTCTGGGTCCAGCGCTGTGCCCAAGGGCCTAGACAGAAGCAATCCACAGAAGTGGGCTTTCATGTTCATCTATGTACAAGAACAAAGTGAAGATTAAGTCTGGGCCTTTCATCCACAAAGCAGGAAGAGTATTTTTATTTTTTAATTTTGTTAGTCATCCCAACGGAGGCCCCCTGCTCAGCCATGGAGACATTTGAGGAGTGCCATAGCACTGTCGCCTTTGGCAGGTCTGATGATTCCCCACACTGTCCTTTGCCTAAGGAGTGTGGGAAATTTTCTGCCACTAATAGGGATGATGGCAGTAAGTTAGAACAGTAAGTTGCCACTTAGCTTCTAGTAGACAGAAAATGGTGTTTGTTGGTTTACAGTATGCTTGAGGTTATACTTGCAGGTTAGAGTTTACTGGTTGAGTAGCTTAAGTTGTCTTGTTCAGTCAGAATAAGCAGTTGTCTTTATGCGCAGACAGGAAACGTGGTTAATTATTTCTAGCCTCTCCTTTAATCTGAATGGATATTTTATTTTTATGACACATTGGTCAATCTTTTTGTATTGATGCTGTCATTTCTGGAAGCAAGAGCAGATCCAAGTTAAATTGTAGATATGTCGGGAATCATGTTTCATCCGTCTCTAAGGTTTATAAGTAGATTACCTTTTGTAATTCGTTTTGTTACACCAGTCAATAAGCGTCCAATGCAAATGTGGTTCATTTGTATTTGAATTGATGTCCTGTCCCCATTAACTTATGCCTCTAATGCATTCTGGTACATTAGTAAATAGACCTGCCGGATTAATCATTAGTTCATTGGGATCATTTGCTTTCCTTGTGCTTAATCGAATCTCTGACATTGGTAATAAGAGCAGACTTCACCTGCCTCCCTGGACACTCAAAAACAAGGATAAGTAATTTCAGGGGGATGTTGTGGTCTTCTGTTTGTTTCTGCTGTGCACTATATTTCCATTTCAGAAAAATGGCATCTACACAAAAACAGATCAATAGTATGGCATTGTTTCTTCTGTTTTATATAGTGATAAAGTTTGCTAGTTTAATTGACATTCAGAATTTTACCTGTTTAACTTATTCCGATGCACCCTCACTCTCCGTTATCTTGCTCTCTCACATTGACCCTGATAATTAACAGCTTTTATGTCTTGAGAATAAAACCCCTAAAGAGACTCCTTGCACATTATTTATTTAGTTGTAATTAATTGAAGTATGCCTGGATTGAATTCAACAAGGCTAAGATTGCTGTGCCTTCTTATAGTAGAGAAGCCTCTCTCATCCTGTGTAAAGGCTGCATGACTGCTCACTTTTTACAGGCTCACAGTTTTGAATAAAAAATTTATTAATCAGGACCACAAGAAATTCATTCATGGATAAAAGAACATAGTTCTGGCTGTTTTAACTTCTGTTGGTCACTTGGCTATGGTTCCTCAAGAGTTCTACGAAAAGGATATTCACTAACATAAAAAATGAATTTATTCATTTGTATTGCTACATTTGTGGAGTGACAATACATCACTAGCCTGTGGTTTTAATGCTTCTGGCCTTGCAGCAGGAACATGTCATCACCTCTTGAATCAGCACTGCTGGAGATGATACATGGGGTCAGTGCATGTCTAGAAGTCAGTGTTTTGAATTAATAAGGTAATATATGCTGTGGCTTGTGCTGAAATTGCCAAGAATGACCTCAGTGAGTTCTTACCGAGTACATTTAGGATAACATGATTTTTCAAATAACTCTGCAATGTTAGTGATTTTTTTTTTTTTTTTTTTATATGAGATGTTAAAATGCTTTGCATGATTACTGGATGTTTTGAGACGAAGAAATTATATTCTGTTTAATTAACTTGGCTAAGAATACCAATGCCATGCAGTAGTATGCTTTTCCAATTCATGTGTGCATAAATGTAAACTAAGTTACTCCTCTAAAGAAAGTAATAGAAATGTAGACTTAGGTAAATCATCCAACAGTATATCTCTGTTTTTGCATCTTTCTGTGGGTGAGAACTCACTCATCAGATGGTAAGATGTGTGGACTTAAGGTGTCAGCAACCATTATGCGTTGTGTGGTATCTTGTAGCCTGTCCAAACAAAAGCGCCGGTTGTAAATGTGCCCTTAACCCATAACCCACCCGATCAGCACTTCTAGGTTCCTTTTGTTTTCCAGTCATCTCCAAAATACATCAATCCCGTTAATGGATATATTTTTTTCTGGTGGATAACATAGTCCAGAATATAGAACCAGGCCATGAGGATCATAGATGTAGTCAGGGCACAGAGGGCCTTAAAAAGCAAGATTAATAACCCAATTCAGATGATCTCATAGTTAAGTGTTTTGTGTTGTATTTACACATCCAGCCTGGCTGTCAGGCTTCTCCTCGTCTCTGAGAAATGGAACCGACACATCCTGACACTAATGCATCACTGAAAATATTTGAAATGAATAAAGCTCATGCTTTCCAGCAACAGAGAGAGACATTACAAACACTCCATTTGACATTGACACAATGGCGCCTCTGCTCAATGCAAATACTGTTATTTCCCCCCAGTCCCCTCATCCTGTTTTGATGGAGGAGTCACAGAGGGGACAATCTCCTGCACTCAGTGCAGATCTAATGAGACATGTTAATGACATTAGACATTTAATGCAATGCATGTATAATTCATAAGTGATTATCCTGGTTTGAAGCAGTACCTTTTGTGAGAAAAATGATCCTAATAAGCCAGTTTTAATCCAAATCTAAGATGTCAAAACCCTGGTCTTATTTCATCTCATGCTGTTAATTGTCATAAGCATTCCAGATTGATTGTTTGCACATTTGGAAATGAACTTTCATTCATAATTTTCGCTATTATAAAATAGGTAAATCAAGTGATTCTTTATTTTCATACAGCTAAGGGGGTATATTAGCAAAATTTATTTTCAAGATAAATATTTTCTGTGCAAGAAATTAATCTGAAATAGCAATTTAATTTACCAACCTTCCTGCCTTTTGTCTTTCTTTTGTCCAATCAGAATTATGTGATTGTGAGTTTCTGGTGTTCCTTCAATTCATTTTCTTTGTAAGAGTTCTTTATAATATTGCCATGAAAGACCATAATACAGCTGAATACTGATATTTCTTATAGTATAGTGTAACACTGGTCTACAGGGAGAAAGCCTCAGAAATGAAAGCAGGTAAATTCTATCAGAATTGTCGCAAATAAAGGAAAATTAAGTCCTGAGTGTTAATTGGCTCCAGGTTCTAAGATGCAGCTTCACGTCAAAATTGCATCAAAACAATTCCAAATTAGGAGGCGGGTGTGCGCCATTATGCCCCATAACTTTTCGAAATGTTATATATAAAATGTGATATAACAGTGAGAATAGTGCCAATCATTATGCATTTCTTTTTATTGATACCAATAATGTAACTTTCCATTCATTTATTAGTTTTTTTTTCATGTTACATCTTCATGCTTTCTTCTGAAAAACTGACCAAACTGTTGTTGGGTTGGTCCCATTGCTGTGTAGCTTCTGCCATACTTTGTCGAGACGTTATGAGGCATCATGTTCATCAGACACCCTTGTAGGCAAATATACTTGCCTGTCTATAAATAACTTTAAATCTTCACTGTGAAATATCTTGAAAACGTTTGTAGACCAGTGTAATTCACAACCAGTTCATAGCTAGTGGCATTGGCTTTGCTTAAGGGCTTTGTATTACAGTGTTACTGTGACATTTATAAAGCTTAATTTAGACTTTAAGAAAAGAAAGAAAGTTACACAGCTTTTTCTTTACTTAGCCAGGGCAGTTTCACACAGAGGCCAACTGATTACACTCATTACAGTCAATGTATTTGGGATGGCCCTCTAAACCTGTTTTCCCTGTTATGCCAGTTATTGTGTTTGCATTTTGTTAGTGAACCATGAGAGTTTTCTCACCACTCCTCACCAGCAGGCATTAATTTTCTACACCACTTTTGTTATTTGATAATCAATTTATCATCAAAGCTTTAACTGCATGGGAACAGGAAATGGGTTTTGAGTTCACATTGAAACGGGGATAAGAAAAGCAACAGAGCACACGGCAAAAAGATGGTGTAATGTGACTAACAGATAAACTTATGACTCATGTTAATCTTTTTCCCTTGTAAACAAATCTCAAGTATTAAGTATTATATGAGTCGGATCAGCATTAGATACAGCTATTATCAAATAAACCCGATCAGCCTGAATTTACAAGCATTTGTTTTGTCTTTATAATGATGCTTAAGACTATACATGAGTTTGCAGAGACACGTATTGTCCTCAAGAATCCACAGCAATATCCGGCTACTAAAATAAAAAGAGCATTTGCTTTCAGTTGCATTCATTTGTATGTATTTTACACAATCATGTTCTTCATGTGAGCATTTGATATGTAAATCAGCACAATGTCATCATTTTCATTTCAAAAGCTCAGGATTGACAATTTGGCTCAGTGGCTAGCATTGTCCTGACAGCAAGAATGTCCTCAGCTTTAATTTCTGCCCTGCTCCTTTGTGTGTGTGGAGTTTGTGTGTTCCTTTCTAGTTAGTGTGAGATTCCTTTAATTGCTGCCATTTCCTCTGACAGGGCAAACACATATATGTTAGGTAAACTGGTAGCTGAAATTGTCTGCAGATGTTTGTCTGCTCTAACTTTGTGATGGATGATTGATCTTTGAAAATGAGTTCAACTTCTTCTCTAACCCCCCCCATCATACACACCACTAAATGTTATTTGGTTATGTTATAAGGTGGGTAAGTGGACGGTTTGTTGAATGGCTCTTACAAAGATGATCATCCATCATGTACCATTTATGCTGGTGCACCCAGGGTCAGATTGGCAAGAGGTGAAGTCCACCTTGGGTAGATCACCAGCCTATATCAGGGCTGACACAAGAGAAAAACAAATACTCACACATGGATTCATGCCTAAGAGCAGCTTAGTCACCAGTCAACCTTACCCCAACCTGCATGTCTTTGGACTGTGGGAGGAAGCCAGAGTATCCAGAGAAAAACCACACAGACATAGGGAGAGCATGCAAACTCCAGAAAGAGAGGACGCAGGTTGCCTGGGGTTTGAATCTGAAACCTTCTTGCTCTAAGGTGACAGTGCTAACCATCATTAAAAATGTGACCCCTTTACAATAAGCCTTCAGTTATAACACAAGTAAAAAAGGTGACAGCAAATTGCTTCATTCATCAGGCGTGTTTGAGTGAAGGTGTTCTGGATGTTCAGCATTCATCAGGCTGTATTATTGTGAAATCATTGGTGGGACCTGACCTCTAATTTTGGTTCTATCAACATACAAGAAGGTTGTCAAAAATTACAGGGCTTGGGGCAGATCAATGGGGATCAGAAGTAATAGCTACTCATCTGTGGACATTAATGTAATTGTATATTCAGCCACACAGCGGCAGCTTACATACCTTACTCTGTAGCCTGTTATTTCAGTCAGTAGTGGTTTGTGCATTCTGGCTTTGGCAGTATTTAATATGAATACAAAATGCAATAAATTCATACAGTTTGAGTGAATTTATTGTCTTCACGTGATAAAGATTTCACTACAAAGTATTTCCGGCATGAAATCTATCCCAGTGACAGTGATGCTTGTGGCTCAAATGACTCTTTAGGGTGTCTGCAAAGCGTTGTTGCATAGCATTCTAACCAAGCAGAGGATTTTGATAAATAAGAATTGAATTTAGTTCCAGCTGTGACATGTTGATTGATCAAAAAGCTCATGGCTAAGGCCTCCCTCCTCTCCCGTCTTATTTATCCTTTGTCAAATGGTTTCAAAATCAATACTAGCCTTGTACACAACCTTTTCTGCTGCAGGCGCTCGGGGAGGGGAAAAAAAAACAAAGAAAAACACCTGCTCTCTTGGTGATTGTTACTAATTTTTTCTGTCAAACATTTGAACACAGAATAATTATTTGCTGTGTGGTTTCAGGGCACAACAGATTATTGTACAATCCATTTAGATAACTTCTGAGAGGGGTTGGAAAATGAAATTGCCTCAAACCACACAAGTCAAACTGCAAAGGTGATCTATCAGACTGTGCAGTGAATAACTCAACTTAAATATCCTATAGGCTTAGTTGAGCCTGGATTGCTCATGTTCAAGTAAAGGGAGCAACTCCCCAGTCACACTGTGCATGAGAGCAAGGTGGCCTTTACTTTTTAGTTGGTCACATTCACTGATTTAATATTGTTTATTGTGTGTCTCAAATGCTTTTGATCTGTAAATTAATGTAAATGGATCAAAGCACCAGTCGTCTGAACAATTTAAGCACTTTCAGTTTGGAAGGTTAGATTGCATTATGTTTGTCAATCCATGGCAATTTTTCACTAACTGCTCATCTTTTTGTATCACATACCCACAAATTTTGAGAGAAAGTGTAGGCTACAAGACTGCCATTCTATTCCATCATTTAGTTATTTACTTATTTATATTTATTTATTTTCTCAGAAACCAAAGAATGTATTTATCTGCTGAAACACCCCAGTGATAAATTGTCTGTCTAGAGAACCTATATTGTTTTGGATTTGATTGTCTTTCAAAATGAATGAAAGCCTTTGACCAAAGGAGTTTGCAGTTCGATTAGAACCATGTTTATGAACAAACAGAACTCATCAGTGTTTCTGCCTCTTTACGCCAGACTCACATTACAGACATTTGGGCTCATTTATCCCAATTTCACCTCTAGGGATGATCTCGCCTCCAACACACCAGGTGAAATAGTGAGTGAGTGAAAAGATGTGTGTGAGACTGAGACATCAGCATATGTTTTGAATTTTTTCTCCCCTTGGCAATATTGTCTTTATTGTATTACTGCCTTTTATAATCTTTTCTCATTTTTTGAGTAAGCATCTTTGTGATGGTAGCTGTAGGTTTTAGCTGACTGTAACACACTGCATGTCATGCTGTGTGAGATCAGGTCTTGCTCTTGATCTGTGTCAAACTGTATGTTATCAGTTTGGGGCAGGTACTAATATGCAATGAATGTCATAGCAGCGTATTGTGTTTTATGTTGTTTTATGATTATTTGGTTTGCAGCCACATTGAGAATATGTTGTAAATTTCTTGCACACTGAATTCCTGTGCAGACTAAAGCTCCTAATCAATGATTTGTGGGTGGATTTCAGTGCAGTTTTGGATTGATTACCATAGATTTTAGTAGGTTGCACTCACATATGTTGGTTTAAATCTGAGACAGGTTTGATTATGTTGCTATTTGACATCTATTTATATTTTAAAAGAACTGCTGTATTTGCAAGTAAGCAGTTTTTTGCTGATATTGTCTCTGTGCAGATTTTAGTTGATTGGTTGATTATAATAATGGTTGTGTTAATTTGACTTGTTTTTTTTTTTTTTTTTTTTTTTTTTTTTTTCTCTTTTAGTGGCTAAACATGATTAATACTGCTTACACTGGATGACATGTCCAAATATAGCAAACTTATACAATAACTGCTTGGCCAGTGTATTCACCAACTAATTTATAACTGTTTTTCCATAAGAAAAGTTAATGTGTTCGTGTCTTTCTCTGAATGTGACTGCACACAAGCAAAACAGAAAAAGATATATCTTGATACTGTCTGTGACTTCTAACAATATATTTTAACATTAATCTGTAAAATTGACGTGTGTGTTATTGTCTGGTCGAGAAAGTCTTCATTGTTTTCAGCCTGTTTATTTTGTAATAGACATGTATGACAACTTTTTGAAGGAGTCTGTGACCATCATATAACCTGTTCTGATTTGGTTGTAACGCAGCACTACTGGGGCTTTAACTATAAAGTGAATTTGTTTAAATGTCTGTCGGAGATGAGACACTAGTGTATATTTGAATCTCATCATGTTGTGTGGGTGTGTACTTGTAATGGCAATTCTGACATTGGCAGGATGAGGTCTTTGTCTTGTTTAATATTCTTCTTCATTTGTATATTTTACTGTCATCTGTGCTGCCTTTATATAAAAACAAAGAAGAGAACCTCTTTTGAGTAAATGTCCCTATGTCAGGCCTGATAGGTAACTGACTCCAGTGTTTATAAAGAGAAATGGACATTTATGAGCCATTTTTAAGGCACTTGAATCAAGTGGGATGACTTGTCTCAAATTTTAATGAGCTTATTGAAATTAAAGTTGAGGCCACTCCATGATATTACCATTAACCTGTCTGTGGCTGACTGTGCAGCTGTAACCCAAGCACACATTGTGCATTTTCCCATTGACTCCCCCCTAGGCTATGGCTACAGATAGCTAAGGGAGTATTTATCAGACGGGTGACTCTGCCCTCAAGCCAGCCTCTCCACTGAGACAGGAGACACATCATAACATTGTCTGTCAAATGATTTGTGGCATGTTTGGTGTATAAAAGGCTTTTAAAGGCATTTCTTCATTCATTTTTGAGCTAATGGAAACTCTGACACTTCCATCCTCCTTAAGCAATGGTTTAAAGAAAAGTAACAGATGTACTTTGTGTAATAGTTTGTTCAGGTGTAGTGGAACCTAGTTACTCAGGAGCAGATGTAAATTGTAGGTTAACTGTTTGACTCTCTGTGTGACACTCATGATAGGATGAATTCTGGGTTTCTTGCTATAGAAATTTAAAATTAGGGCAGAGGAGGCTCTAAACCTGGTTATTTAGACAGCTGGGGGAAATTTTATTTGCTCTGCAATGTCAATCGTCTGTAACCATTAGTGAGGAAGCTCCAGGAAGTGGCTCTCAGTATGCTTCACAATTAGTCAGGATGAAGGGCAGGCTGAGCCAAACCTAGTTCTGCCTCGGCCAGCTCATGTAATTATTATTGTTTTGGAAATCCATTATAGTCCAGATGATGGAGCTGAAGAGTTTGTTTGAGAGAGGCTGAGTTTTGGTAGTGGTTTTTGCAGCTGCTCCAGCATATTGGCAAAGATATTCAGGGGTTTGGTACTGTCGGATTCATAATTATTATATCCTGAGCATTGATGGAACAACATTTGGAAATGTTTTCGTTTGGATGCCAGAGTTAATAGAATAAAAATAATATTGAAATGACTTAGTTTATGAGCTGGAAAACAAAAGCATTGAACTTTCATTTTGATGTGATTTTTGTTTTTTAAGGGTTAATTACTTGACTTATGGAATTGCCTGAATTTTCAAAATGTGCTTTGTAAGGGTATTTTCATTTTTTTTTTTTTTTTTTTTTTTTTTTTTTTTTTCCATTCAGCCAGTGGTCATAACAAGATTAAACAGATTCAGTCATATACATATATTAATGTTATATACTAGGGAAAACAGATAAAACCACAAAATACTGTAATTTGATGTGCAGAAAGGTTAGCATGATGACATGACGGTGCCATTGGTTATCTAGTAATCATGTTTTTTGGAAGTATTTGTAGCTCTTCAATATGCTTACCTAAAGTTGGCATTAGTTTATTTGCAGACAAAACATACCATTTGCCATAAAATACTAAGTCAGGACCAGGCTATAGTAGGTTCTGCTAAGAGACTGAATCCAATTCTTTGTTCAATTAATGGAGTTGATTATTCATTTGAAAGCCATTGATTATAGTGGATGTGCTGTCAGCATCCTCATTATTCCCTTTGGAGGATAAGAATGCTTTGTCAAGATGCACGATGAGTCGATGATGTGTACCTCTTAGCAGTATGACGTCTTCATCCATCACAGAAATTTTGGATCTCTCAATCTCCAGGCTCCCTGCTCTCAATCATAGCTCGCTCAGCCGCTGACAGGCAGCCACTGTAACATGCAGGAGGAGCCATAGATGAGCTCTCCATTAATGAAAAAATAACATATCACACAATACAAATGGGTGTGAAGAAGTGAGAGCACTTCAGAAATGCCCAGATAATTAGACTGTCCGGCAGCAGATTGATGGATGCACTATAATTACCTTTGTGTTATTATTTCAGGGCAAGACAAAAAGGAAAAGCTGGTTTCTCTGCTTTGAGCTGCACTGATTCATTAATCTCATTAATGTGTGGAATTAATATCATTTTATCAGACATTCCAGAGCTGCTGGTGGTGTGTATGGTTAGAGCCATGATTCAGAACTGTCAGCAGGAGAGGGTGCATCAATCTAACTCAGCACATAGTCATCTCATCTGCCTTCCAGTCACGAGATGGGTGAAAAGTGTACATAACAAATATGAGGCTGTGCTTCTCTTTATTTGGTTTATTGTCATAGCTCTGGTAAAGTGTCACTTTTTATTTTTTCTTTCAAAAAGCAGTAAGACAGACCCATGTTAGTCCTTTTGTAATTTCAGTCTGGACGCAGTTAAAATTTTAATACAATTTCACCTGACAACCATAATTGAGCCATTATAATAGTAAAACCTTCATGTTAATATTGTATTTGGTATAATTAGGAATTCTGGCTTATATTGCCTGCCAGTCCTAAAGATTTTTCATGTAATATGAAGAAAAAAATATATATAGACAGTGAAACTCAAGCAGAAACTCTCTAAATGTTTGTAATGCTGAAAGCTGCACATTTAGATGATAGTACTTGATCTTTTTTGCTCCCTTTAACTTTGTCACAGTTTTCTGAATATTTCATACGCTGTTTTTACAAAGACAGTTATAACTGCTTTAATATGCTTCATATATTCTGAATTTCCCCCATGGGGGATGAATGAAGTTTCTGTCTACATATATGCATATATGTTTACAAATTTTTAAACTGATGTTTAAAATCTTTAGGATATACTGTAAGCACATTTCAACTCCAAAGCAAAATCCTATCACACAGTGTAAACAGAGCTGACATTCTCTAGCTAACTTTTTGATTTACTATAACAACTGTCAGATTTGGCTGACGGTGGGGGGTTTGCAAGTGGTTGCCCTATCCTAGTTAAAGTTAAAAAAATCAATTGGTTAAAATCAATTTTAGTCAATGTTGATTTTTACCAAGGACAAGCTCCAACCTGTCAGATTTTCCCTCTAACAGTAAGATTGAATAGCACTATAGGCCGAGAACTTCAACAACATCATATCCTATCATCCTGCAGGTGGTTCAGTTTGTCGATAGGAGGAAATGGGATCTTTACACCCAATTTGAGGTGAAGTGACTCAGAGTTTACATGTAGGATATCCCGTGACCCTGAAGGTAATGACTTCCAGACTACAGGTGGTCCTGCTCCTGTGTGGCAGTGATAGGACTCCATAAACAGACTTAATCACATTCTTCCAGCAGTCAGGCTTACTCTTTTATACTCTCTCCCTTCCTTTTGAGTTTTGCTTGGTCATTTATTTATTTTTGATATTTCACATCCTCTCTCTTTTTTTTTTTTTGTTTTTTTGTGTATTTAAAAAAAAAAACAATTTTGTCTCCATCTCTCACACAACTTCTACACAAAGACATATGTAGTACACCGTCATATGTGCACCATGTGAAGAAGGTTCAGTCGACTGCCAGGAGGTTGTGGTTATCCTGACCCAGTCTTACAGAGGGAAATCGTGGTAAGCAGCGTGAGCCGTCACAGAAAACAGCTGTTCATGCATCCTTTCTCTTTTTAATGGCACTTCCGTGGCATCCCATAGGTCGTCTGAGATTGGAATACTCCTCTAAGTACAAATGTGGTTTTTGTTTGTTTTCAGATTTTTTTTTTTTTTTTTTTTTTTTTTTTTTTTCCTCTGTCCCTCATCCACTGAAGCCTTTTTCAGACCTTTATAACAGTGTTTTTTGGAGGGCTAAGTTAGATTCAAAACTCTATAAACCGAAATGGTTCTTCCAGCACCGTGCTGGTTCCAGCAAGCAGCGTGTTGCCCAGATGGATGTTCCTCGTGGTACACAACACAATACTCATTAAGACCGACTGATGAAATCTAGAGCAAACTTCCTGATCAGTGCTTAATGCCTTTTATCAAAAATAACAATTTAAAAAAAAAACAAAGCAGTGTCAGAATTTTGGTTTGTATTAAAATCTTGACTGTTGGATATTTAATCTGGATCCTGTTGGGCTTGATTCAGTAAATATATAAATAAGTAAATCATCTCCCTGAACCCAAATAGACAAGAAAAAGTATTAAGCAGCCTCTTTTACTTTAAACTGATTGTAGGGCTATGTAAGCTGGTCAATAGAACAGGCAGCAACAATAAAATATATATTTTTGTTCAGTCTTAAAAAACTCAATACTACAATTAAATGTTTAATTATTATTATTTTTTCTATCAATGTATTCCAGACAAGGTATCTAGACTGTTTCTGAGGTCTCCATGTGGTATCTTCTTTATCCCCTTCAGCAGACCTAGGTGCATTGCACCTGGATGTAATATGAACAACTAAAGTGCATACCTTCTTTTTAAAAAGCCATAATAGTTCTTTCCTACATAAAATGAAAGGAGAAAGCTACTCTCCCTTTGGAAATGTTGGGAAACCACTCGAAATATATATTTTTCAGAAACAGTAACAGCTGTTTTTTTTTTAAAGTTTGAACATATGAAAGTGGTGTGGAATTAATTTGAGATCCATGTAAATGTACACACACACACGTCTCTCCCCCCTACATACACACACACACACACAGTATCAGTTTGTTTCAAAACACACAATGCAAAAGTACACGTCAAGGCCACCAAGCAACAACTGCCACTGCCTGAGCACAGGACAATGGGCTGTCAAGGAATGTCTGACAAAGCCTCCAAGTAAAAAATTTACTTGTTGGTGTGTATCAACGTCTCAGTGAAGCACATTTTACCACATCTGAAACCATATACGAGTTGAAAGTTGACTCTGATGTCCACCTCTGCAAAACAGTGCTTCACTTTTTAAAAAAAAAAAAAAAAGAAAAAAGTGAATGTGCCTTCTAACAAAATGTTATTAGCATACAAGAACCATAAAAACACAAGGACACGTTCATCACAAAGCTAAAGCTTAATAAAGCCAAAGTTATTTGACCAATGTTGAGGCGTGTAGCGTAATGCTCAGCCCAGTCCTGTCTGGACAGCAGAACGTCTTGTCCCAGTTTGGGATGTTGTTGATGTAGGCGAGTTGACCTGTTGAGGCATGCCTGAGATTATTATTGGTTGGGGGCTGCATGGGCAGAAGGAACCCTTGAAACCTGCCATCCAGGCCCTAATTGGAGATCATTAATCATGTGAGGCTGTCCCACAGTGAACAGCCCTGTGTTTTTCTCTTTGCTGCTTGGCCATCATGTAGAAATTTCTTGTATAGACAGCCACTCCATATTGGAACCAGCTTGCTCACACACTTACGGCAGGAATTGCTGTGTGTTGAGTTAAGCTGTATTATTAGCTGTATTGGTAGCATATTTAACAGTAAAGCAGTAGTAGTTTTATTAGTTGTACTAGTAGTCCTTAAAGTGGTATATACTGTGGTATGCTGTAGTACCCAGTCGCACCACTAGTTGGAGCATCTTAATATTTAAAGATGCGGTTGCAAGTGTCCATCTGTATGGACTATAGAAATTATAAAATTGAGCAGACCTCCTTTGCATCTGAGGAGGGAATAAATTACAGCTTCCTGTGCTCAGTGTGTCAGTTGTGTTGATTAACATTACACCATAAAGTTGTCAGGCTGTTTTACACTTTAGCTGCCTGCCTGCTCATGCACAAACACAAAAATGGTGAACTGTTATAAGTGGCATTACCTTGCTAGATGCATTTTACCACAGTAGTAAACTCTTAGCAGGTTTTAAATTGAAGGAGTTAAATGCTCAATAAACCTTTGCACTGTATCTACCTGCTGCTTCAGCCTATCATGCATGCTGTAATGTCATTTTTTAATGCATTACCTCACACTTGTAGTTGTGGACCACATGTCATTTGTCTAAATCCCACATTTTCAATAGCCCTGAAAAAAAAAAAAGTATATTGGAGTCAAAGTACTGTTACTGTGAATGTTTGAAAATGAGACGATGGAAAGTACACAATGGACAGCATACTTCAGCCTTGAACAGCACATCCATATCAGCAGAGGAAGTGGTCCACTTCCAGGTGCATGTATTCCAGGTGCATTGTTATATTTCACATTGAAAAGGTTTTATAGTTAGGAATTTACAACACTGGCCTACCACTTTACTAATCCATCTTTTGTTTATGAAATCAAATAATTCCAGCTCACCACTGGGAGTTTTAACTGACTGATATGAATAAGAAGCAGGAGTAAATCTGAAGGCTGAAAATCATGACCCCCTTCCAGCAGCTATTGATTTCAGTAGCAGAAAATCCATAGTAGCTGATTTGTGAACCATTAAGTTTTGAACCCAAAGCTCATAATGTTCATATTCACAGCTTTACTCTGTGCTGATGAGGGTGAGGGTGGGATAAAGAGGCAGGGGGTTAGGGCATTAGATGCTGTGGGGTTAGAGGGAGCCTGTTAGAGAATGAGAGAAAAGCACTGGACGGATTGACGATCATTAAACAAATCAATTCAACTTTATCTGGAAGATTGCCAATGCATACGATAAAACAATGAGAAAACTGCACAAGGGAAACAATTTTTATTATCATATTTACAAGTCTGTTCTAATTTAACTTTTTTTTTTTAAATTTATTGATTCAATGCAAAATAGTACAAGCAGGGGTTCCTACCATCTCTCAGTCCTCAGTTTATACAGTAAATTAAATGGAAGCAACGCTGTCAACACTGCTTACACCATGGCACTCATCTGTAATGTAAAATCTTTAAAAATCAAATGCTAAATATTCACCTGTGCAGTCTTTTGTAACAAGGACAGACCAAAATCTGAAGATTGCTGTATTCCTATCTCATTTTATATGCTGTTATGAAGTAAGTGTTTTGACAATCAAGAGCAAGCATTAAATAAAGATAACTTTAGTTTTGTGTTGTTTTTCATTTCACATTACCTCTGCAGGATCTGGAAATACTGTGGTTTTGAGTAAGTAGTTCTGTTCATACAGTTTTATGCTACTACATAACTCCTACCTTGTTCTTTCTCCTCATCAGCCAAAGGTCACTCCACGCAATTAATACTTTTTTTGCTGTTTGTGTCTTTTAGTTCTCTATGATCCTCAACATTTTTCCATTTACCAGGCAGCTCTCGTGCAAGATGAATATGCCTCTGCCAGAAAGGAAAATATAGCAATGACAAAATTCTGAAGTGAAATGAAATGATAATTAGCAATTTCTAAAATAAGGAGCCATTATGCCAGAGGTGTCAAAAAAGTCATGAGGAGACATTAATCACAGCCCGCATCACACGTTCTCAGGTACACGTATGCCCCTCTTTCGACCGTCACCTTAACACCATGTGCATGCACAAACTGTGACAGGCCTCTAGGGAAACCATAATATGTTTTTCATACACATTTTGATTTCATCTCACTGTGAGCTGCAAATGAAAATTGCCTCTGACTCATAGAAAGGCATTGAGATCTGCTGGATGTTGTCCATCTGTCTGCAGTAATTGAGTAGGTCTTTTAGTTGGAGAGGGGCGGGGTGGCGGCTCCAAACACCGTCATGCAACAGTTGAGCCATTTATTGCACAGGTACTTTTAGAAAGCCACCTCTGTTTTGATGCCAGGAGTATATTGTTAAACAAGGCATGCATGACCATAGCAGTTATTGTTCACAGATTTAAGCCTCTTCTTTCATCACGTTCATAACAAATTTGTCACACAGCTGGATGAAATATAACTTAATTTTGTTAAAATTACTAGCAAAATGATCAGTGTGGTTTTACAGTGAAGTTTAAAATTAATGCTGTGAGCTGTATAGTCTTCATACACAAAGAGAAAGTGGTGCTAACATCGAGTGTCTGTTTCATTATGATGAAAAGAAGTTGACATATCAAGATCCATCATTTGCCCCACTAACCCTGCAGTGTTTAGCTACTAAAATCAATAAAGGCAAACATGTTGAACAAACACATTAAAACACAAATAGTATATCAAGAGTTTGGTGGTCGCGAGCTACTGCTACTGATTTATCTGACATATAAATAATCCTGGTCCACAGCTGGGAAGAAAGGAGGACCGCATTGTAACCATACCGATAATAACATGATCTGATTATAATCATTGCTGGTTAAGAATTTGCTTTGCTTTTGCAAGGAGTGAAATATTCTCTATCATCCATGAATCATATTAATCCACGCTCCTGGTCCTCGGGTACAAAGGGAAACATCTTTTCAGAACTCTTGAGAAGCAGCCTGATCAGCAGGATATATTTTCCCAGCTCCTTCCAAGATGTGCTGAGTGGCGTCCTAATCAAAAATCAATGTGCCCACTTGAGTAGGCCCACAAGGCTTCTGTAGCGGGTTATGTAATCTGATAATATCAATCATAACTGTGTTAGAAGCAATCCATCTGACTTTCATACGACTGGGGTCAGTGAGTAGGGGGAAGGCAGGGTGAGAGAGACTTGGCCTCCTCTGCCATCAATTACCACTTATTATCTGGGGGCTTACTCTGCCAGAGAGCTATGTAGCCCCCTACCATAAATAATATTAACAGGACCAGGCTCATCAATCAATACCAGCACAGTTGTATTGCTCCAGCCTAAATGGCGGCTTCCATGGCTCTCCAGCCTCGATCAATGACCATGGCTCCTCCAGACTAGCACATAAGGGTAAATCTAGCTCTGTTTGAGCCCTGGGGTCTTCATCCTGCCTTCTCCTGCTACTCCAGCATTCTTTATCCCCCTGGCTGCCTGTCTGTGTCTGGCTTCTCTTATGTTGAGAAGCCAACCATCACTACCATCTGAAGCTGCTGCTAACTGCTGCTGCCATCCCTGCCAGACTCATGCAGGCTGGCTTGTTAACAGTTTGAAGCACACACACAGAGGAAGTGTCACAAAAGTGTCTGAGAGTGATTATGTAGAATTAATGAATTATTTAATGATTCCCCTTCTTCCATCCTTTACCTCTTTCCACTTTTCTGTGTGATTTCCTGCCATAAGGGTTGTGGTGTGAAGACAAGTGAAGAAGAACATTTTAAACACTTCATCATAAGTAGCAGGAACATGCAGGGTCAAGGGTGGTGCAAGGTGATGTTTAACACTTTGAACAGCTGTGTCAGAGAAGGTGATGTGATTGCATTTTTTTGTTTTGTTTTTTTTTGCTACGGTGTTCACCTTAAATATAAATTCATGGGCTGCTTTTGTAGCTAGATGAGGTTGAGATGGGATACAGCGGTTCAGGAAGGTGGGGTGGTATTAGGGGCATAATTACGGAAGCAAATAATTAGCGAGTAGAGCGCAAAGCAAGATTAATTAGCCTCATCATTTGCTCATGACCTTAGCTCTCGCAAATTATTCACTGCGTGACCAGCGCTACCTATAAGTGAATCATTCACCCAGGGACTTGGCGCTCTGTGCCCACCAACCAGTGGAAGAGTAAGTGGCTTTGGCAACCTTTGCCTTGTGATGGTTATTTGGTTGGCTACAGTATATATGTTTCCATGTGAAATAAGCAAACCTCCCTTGTGTGTGGGCTACAACAGTGAATTAGTATGTTTGTATGTAAGAATATGTTTTTTGTTGTGTTGTTCAGTTGATTTTTTTTTTTCATGTATTGTGTCGTGTTGTGTTGTGTCAACAATAAAGGCCTGATTCTGTAATGCAGAGAGATTAAACATGGCTTTGAAAGATATTTTAATAGATAATTGCACCTGGACTAGTGCTGTGTCCTGTCACTCAGTGTTAAAGAACCGAACCTTAAGTTATCATGATTTAAAAAAAATAAAAAATAAAGAAAGATTATATCTGCCATACTGCCAAAACACAAAGTAGCCCACCAAAACATTCTTTTTGTACCATATTTTATGTTTTTACAAGTGTCAGTGACAGCGAACAGCTGAAATGAGAAGCGTGCTGTGTTTGTGTCTTGGCTAGCACTGTATCCCTGTGGCTTCACTAGAGAAAATCAGTTCAGTCCAACCTCAGCAATGACTTCAAATGCTGGCCTTACACTGACCTGCAGACTTCAAAGCTTGATCAAGCCTTCCCCAGACAAGGAATTCTGTGGTTCAAGCAATTTGTTAAACAGGAGAGAGGTTTAGTGTGATTTGGAGGTGAAAGGATGTTTCTGTAGTCCTGGCTAACCCTGAGCTCAGCCACTCAGGACCTGAGAAAAGCACCCAGGGATCTACCACCACCAAAAAAAAAAAAAGTCATTTACTGTTACTTTGCTCAGAAAAAAAAAACATACATTGCTTTTTCCCAAGGAATACAGGTTCATTTTGAAAGTTACTATATATCAAAGCTGTTTATTGAATTACATATATACATGTTATATGTCTCTAAATACTGATAATGTCTATTTCCCTAAAATGACCTTTACTAGAAAGATACACTTTCCTAGGCACCTTGATTTTTTTTGTTTAAAATGAGGTTAAATTTATCAAATGGAGAGGTGCATACATAAATAATGAAAAATATGATAACATTTAAAACAAATGAGCATTGAGCAATTACACACTCAGAGATAGCTCCTGAGTGTGTAATGTTAGAGTGAAGTTTATTATAACTAATGTCTGTTTTGGAGCTCCAGTGGAAGTGCTTCCTTGACTTTGGTCATCATATTTTAAAAAGCTTAAGTTTTCATTTGCACACTATAAAATACCTACAAACTCTGAAATAAGTCTTTAGGTCTGGTAGACAGTATACTGGGAAAGGGAGAGAGAGAAGGATGAACATATAAAGACAGAAATGGGGTGATGCTGGGGCTGGGACTATTTCAAGGCTCTTTGCCAGCTATAGAACAACAAAAATCCATTGCTGGAGTCACAGAAAGATGTGCTCCTTGTTCACAGTATGGGCCTGAGTCTTAGCTAAATGCGTTCTCTGTGGAATACAAGCTTCAATTGACTCATTGACTCTGGTGTCAGCCAAACACATCTGAGATATATCAGACAGAGACCGACATTTTACAAATAGTTGGTTCATTTTCATACAGGGTAAAGGCCAAGATAAAGTTGCCTCTAGATATTTCTCATAATAATATTTCTGGCATGTGTTTTCATGGAAAATATAATTGTTTTTATTTGAAATGGTGCTTTTCTACAAATATGTATTGCAGGCAGCTAAAAATGCATGCACACAAACCACTCCCTTGATGAGTATATACAATTTGACATAGGCACTGTATTTACCTCCAGTAATCGCCACAGTTGACTGCAACCTGTCAAGTTAAGATGTATGAGCGGGTGTACAAAACGGACATAATTTCATGGTAAAGATGGGAAATGTTATTGCTGTTTGATTATTAAACCTTTTGGGGCAACAGTGAAAGTCTTTACTCTGAATTAGCATTCAGGTTAATCCCAGTTATTTATGTATACACCCAAATGATGTTTTGAAATCTTTCTCCCCTTTTAAACACCGTAAACAAAGGCCATCAATCATAACCCTTGACAGCTATAATTGCTACCAGAGACGGCAAGTCAGCTCACTGCTGCCTTAAGACATTGTTCAGTTGCCTCTCATCAAACAGAGCATCATGTTTAAGTGAATGGTAATCCATTTCCATTTGTGTAAACCTTTAAACTGTTGTGTTTTTTGTTTGGAACTGAATTCAGAATGATCTTAGCTACTGTGTCAAATCTTGCAACCCATCACTTTTGTTCTGTACGTCAGAACCATTTCAGTCTTGAACCCTCACTCTTTTTTTCCTTTCCTCAAAGCTTTATGCGCTATAATTTATTCATCTGTAGGCAAATCCGATTATCCAAATAAACATTAGTTTCTCATTTTAGATTATAACACAAAACTGATGCTTATGACATTTGCAGATTTTGAGAATCCTCAGGAATGAAAGATTTGGCAGTTAGTCTGTAAAGCATCCCTTATGTCAGTTTTGTCTTATGTAGTTAAGTTTTATTGTTTCATATTTTTATACACCAATGCTCTCTAAAATATACTGAAGAGAAAGTTAACAGGCAAGTGATGGAAGCAGGGGAGGAAGCAGAGACAGCTTTCACAGAGTCTTTTCACATTAACGAATGGAGAGGCATAGATTTTATGGAGCTAGGTTATATTGACCTGTGGCTGACATCCACTTTTTAGTTTCATAACATAATCAGCACTTGACACATGATTATAATAACCCAATGCAATTTACTGCATTCTGTACAAACACATTGATTTCTTTTTTTGAACAGCTCCCAGAACCAATTACATTAATATTGCCGCATAATTAGTTTACACATTACTAAATTACTGACAGATTAAAAGTGAAATAGCACAGTTCATACCCTGACCACATAACTGCCAGAGAGGAAATTAATATGGATTCAAAAGGTCCTCAGAGACACGAGCAGTTAAAATGGAAAAAAAGCAACAATCTATAAGGCATGCTTGCGTAAGGATATCCTCTGTGCAAGCTTGCCAGGTGGAATTCAGACCCAGACAGTTAATATGGTCTTTAATTAGATTTGCATATGAATATTGATAGGCTTTGCTCCTAACAGTACAGTACTCTCAGGTTAGAGCTCTGTGGGAGTGGAATGCTAACACTGCCCGTGATTGTGGCCTTGTTATCAAAGCCAGCTTTCTTTTCTAGTAGAAGTAGCTTACATACAGACATTTAACAAATTAAAGGAAAAAAGATGAATGATTGACAAATACAGTGAGGGGATGCAGCATCTTTGTTATGCACTTGGGGTCCAGTTGTCGCCTTAGAGGGAAGGGTCATTGCAAATCAATACATCCATGTTCTGAGTGACACCTTTATTCTCTGAAATATTTCTGACACTTTATGTTGTATCTATATGTACTTATCTACAGTACATATGTTTTCACAGTATGTGTGTTGTAGAGAAGCCTTTAGCACAGTGTGTTTATTACTACAGACACTGCTCTAATTTGGAAACTAAAATTAACATAGTGGATGCTAGAAACAATTGTCTATAACGCTATTTGTCAATCTTCAGTGCACCCCACTTTCAGTCAGCAGGATGTTGGCAGCTGGCAGATGGGCTGCCTGATGGCACACTAACTCTTCAGCAGAAATGTATTGCTATGACCTTTGATGTCCACATTGATCCAATATACTGAGTGGCCATTTCCCCAGAAACAAACATATATAATTGGTATTGGGTTCCAATGGTGTTCTTTCTAGGTCTTGGAGATGCTTTGCAGCAATATAAATCAATTCACACTTATAGACACAATATGGGTGCATTAGTGCTGACTGGTCATTTGAGGATGACTTAGAGGTAAGAATTCAATAGACCTTGATCAGGCACAACCAATCTATCTTAATCAGTAATCAGCTTCTAATTGTACATGGAATCTTAATATGGTATTCATAATTAATTTTACTGTTTGTGTTTTTAAGGTATATTTCTGGCTACTTTTTGTAAATACCAACACAAAAGTAAGAAATTATTATAAAGGTGAAGTGCTTGTGAACAGGTGGTCCATGAAAAAAATGAGATGTTTAGTATGCCATGCTTAACACCTCCATGATATACATGGGGCTCTCTGTTCCCAGGTGTATTTGACACTTTATTATTTACATAGAACATTGAATTATGTTTAGCAAAATAGGGACTGTGAGCATATGGTTGAAAAAGAAAGTGTTTTCATATTCGACACAACAGATCTGAGAAGCACCGCATGTTAAGATTCAGCCACCTCAGGATTAACATGTGTCACAGATATTGATTCTCCTCATTTTCTCAACCGCATCTCTTGTCATATCAGTCTTTAAAGTTAGCTGAATAGACCCCAAGTAAAGATCTTAATTCCCCCTGAAGTTCTTTAGCTGTGATGTATGAGATGAAGGTTTACAGAGAAGGACTACAGTAAAATCTCTTGATTTGTCTGGATGTCTGTCAGTGCTAAGGCCCACTAGTATAACACAAATCTCCATTTATTGCCCACATCAGCATTATAAGTGCCAGATTTAGAGACATAAAAATTGTGCAGTGCCTCACAAAGTCCATTGATAAGGAAGATGCAAGATTAAGTTTAGGGGTAAGTCATACTGTAGATGAGATTAGCTTAAAAGCAAATCCAAACAGATGATGCTTTTATCAAAGGAAGAATATTGTCTATTATCAGCTCTATTTTTTTTTATTCTCTATACACATTTTTAATGCTTTGCCTCTGGTATAGGCATTTCAAGAATTAGGCTTATTCCAAATCTTTACATATACAGTGTATCACTTGTAACCGAAGAATACACACAACACGCTTCGCCTTGACTGTGCTCAAATGTGTAATTTCATGGCATACTGTATACACATTCAAAAATAATTGCATAAGCAGTTTGTCCTGGTCTGCAGCTGACATGTCATTTAATCTTTAGTGAATACTTTATTAATCAAAACAAGTTGAGAATAAAGGTAATGATTTATTTTATTTATTCTTCTTATTATTATTATTTTTTTTTTAGAGAAAAGAAAAAAAGCTACGTTTTCATTTTTAACAGTCTGAACCCTGTGCCAGGTAACAGTAATTTTATTGGTCAGCGCTGAGTAGAGTGGCTGCTAGTTGTTACCTGTCCACTGTGTAGCTCTGCTGTTTACTCAGCTGTAGGGTCTCCAGTGTAAGGGCAAAAGGAACAGGTCACTAAATATTTCATTTCCCAAGTAAAACATGCTTCCCTTTGCAAGCTTAAAAAAAAAAAAAATAAATAAACGAAAAAAAAAAAAACTATCACAGTGATGAATGTGCAATCACGCTGATTAACCTGTTATAATTAGTTTTCCAAGAGATCCACTGAAGGAAATGAGAACACAAAAAGGTTAAAAACCTAAACCTAAACAAAAGGTTGTTTATGTCTCATGGTTGGTATGCAGAGTTATGAATGTGACGTGAGGAAGAGGCCTTCATGAACTTCACCCGCTGTAAGTTAATGATCTGAAGTTGAATTATGATGCTCACATATGGTACTTGTTCCCACTGTATGGATCTTCTTTATTCAGTCATCTAGGTGTGTATTTTTTTTTTTTTTTTTTCAAAGAACTAAACGGTTCATACAGTACCGCTAACTATACTGTACTGATTCAGGTATGTACTGAACCTGAAACATGCACACTTAACCTCTACCAGCTTTTGTCCAACTTTTCCTTCCTGCTTCTTTCATTCATTTTTTTTTTTTTTTTGACTCTTTGTTTTACCAGCAGATGGTGCTGCAATCTCTTCACACTGCATCTACGGCGGAGCAAGACAACATATGCTCTCCTAGTCTCCCACAGACTTGCACTGCACAGTTTTAAAGGGTGTGGGGGGGGGGTCAGACTTAGTTCCTGAGTTGAGGCAAATGTTTGTTGAAATAAGTGGAGATTTCCTGGTTTTTTTTTTTTTTTTTGCAGAAAAAAAGAGAAGAAGCAAAGTTTCTTTATAGGATGAGCTTGGGGTGTTCTGCAATTACCCTTGCTTGTGCTCTTAATTTTTTCCCCTCGTTGAGTGGGAACAGACAGTGTTTTCCATTCCAGTTGCCTTTTACATTTGCAGAGAGGGTGCCGGTGGGCTCAGTACTTGGGCTTTTACTGTTGTGGAACATGGTGGGTAGGATGGATGGGCCAAATATCACAGCTAGCATGGATGGTGGGAGGCATTATGGACGTAAGTAAGAGCAGCATTAACATCTCTCTTTATAAGTGGACTGAGAGGAGAGGGAGAGGAGACAGCATGTTGGATTTCTTGTAAAGAGGTTAATAATTAAGCTTATGAGCATCTGCCATGGCCTTGTTGTCTCTAGTTGAAGAAATAGGTTATGTTGATGCCATGGCTAAATATATTTAAAATAAGTATTTATTGAGTCATTCTCCCTTTTAACTTTAGTTAGTGTATCTTTTGTTATTATTATTAGTAGTGAGTCTTTTTTTAGAGTACCTGTGATTTGCCAATTGGTAACATTTGCTTTTCGCACCACTGGGGGAGGAGTAGGCTGACCAGGAGTAGAGCAGCGTCTGTGTGTGCATGTGTCCAGTGAGTTGCGGGGGTAGAAGTGGGGGGACCATAGCCTGTAAGGTATTGAAAGGAGGAATGTGAGAGAGCATTATTGCCCACACTCTATGTGAATGGAAAAAGGGGTTAAAGAAATGACAGCGTACAGTGGGTGGCAGGGCCTCAGTGGAGCCTGGGAGGAAATGGAATGAGAAAGTGCAGTCAGGCAGACCACTCATTCACCATGACAAATGGGAGAGTCCTAGGCCAAGCAGATACCTGATACGCCATGGTGGGCTGTGTGCACCTGCCTGCGCTCCTTGGGCACAAAAGTGGAAGTAAACCTTAGCCACTTGTAGTAGCACACTTTTACTTAATTAGAGATAGAATTAGATGTTACAGAATTTGATATTAATAATAATGATATTAATAATATTATGGTTAGAAACAGCTGATGCAGCTATACTGGTTCTTTCTAAATGAGTAATAGGCCTCTCCTCAAGTTATTTTGCTCAGTCCCAAGTTAAAGTTCTGTTAAAAAACACATATGGCAAAAATGATTGCCTGGAGGAGGATGGCATATTGACAGTACATATTTTACATGCATTGTCACAGTTAGTAGAAGTTTTACAAACTAATAGTTAATATTAAATGCGTATTAATTGAATACATATTAAAGGAATGATGGAAAATTCAGTCAATGGGACTGATGAAAAAAACATTTGTACTGTAGCTATGCAATATTTTACATAACATGTAATGACTAATTAACATGTAAAAATATTTAATCTTTAAACAAAAGCAATGACAGCTTTTATCACTGATTAGTTTATATCAAAATATAGCTAGAAGAAGTAATCTTTCCATCTGTTTACAGTTTATTATTAATAAATAATTATTTGCACGTTTATTAGTTGTAATTTATAAGTACTAGGAATAAATTTTCATCGATCTTCATCTACCTTTAAGTCAAAAAAGCATTAATATGTTCACAAAGAGTTAATGACTGTTTCAGGGGGAGGTCACAAGCTGCATGTCATGAGTTTTCCATCTAAATTAAGTCATATATCAAATTCCAGTGGAATATTAAATCTTTGGGAACTGTCGAGACTTAGAGGGGCATTGCTATAATCCAATTGTGTAAGAAGACAGAACAAGAGGCATAACATAGGTAGCAGAGAAGCACCCTTCTGTTCACATATGCTAACACGTGGTTCACAAAGTATATTCTGGGTCAGAGCTGTCACTCCTGCTAGAGCATCCAGGAAGGATTACTGACCTTCTCTCATGCAAGCAGATGAACTGTGGTCCCTCTAACACTGGTCAGTCTGTGGTGTCAGGGTGCAATGCAGCGTGCCATCAAAATGCTCAGTCTCCTCTCCCATTTCAGTGTTTAGATTGGGCTGTGGAATGACCGCAGGCTGACAGTAGTAGGGCCTGCTCTTGTCTGAGGCAAAGGATAACATTCTGTTTTTCTCTTGCCAAACATCCTCTCACTCCTATGGTTTTGTGCCACTTTGTAGGATTTAGGAGCATTCCCTCATCATGTTATGACTGTCACTTTTCTTTAAAATACCATTATTTGTATTTCTACATCATTATATTATATTTTTGTATGCCTATGTGTAAACAGTAGTACGCAGAGACAAAAAACAGCATAGCAGAAAGTAAATGGCAGACCAAGTGTATTATTTTCTAAACATGTCAGAGCACATTTTTATTTGTTCTTCTTTTGTTACTGTGGTTACTTTAAGCAACAGGCTGGGATCTCATGAGCACTGATGAAGCAGAATGACGATTAAAGTCACCGCCAGTCGATTGGAATTGAGTTTTCCGATATGCCATCTTAATTTGAATCTTTCAGTATTTACTGTGGCTACAGTCTAATAATTAATTATGTAAATATAAAAGTAAATCCCACTCATTTGATGTAGCCAATAGTTACTCTCTACCCATGTTTTATGTTTTACAAATTGTCAAGTCCTGATGCACTTTTTGTTCTGGCTGCATGTTGATGTTGTAGCTGTAGAGCTACTATAGAGTTAATATTTCATTCTGCCATAGCAGAGAAGAGTAATAGAACTCATTATGTACAGTAAATATGATCACCACATGTGGTATATAGCTAAGAAAAACAGTGATTATTATTTTTCATAAGTCATCAATTTTAAAATATTTTTATAAGCCATTATATTTATTATTTTTACCTCTGTGTGTACTGCACATGAATGTTTTCCATGTCACAGCAGAATCAAAATCTTCCCAGCATATGGGGTCATCTGTAGATAGCATTGTTCTTCTTTCTTTATGGAGTTTCTGCCAACTTCTCACGGATGTCTAAGTTTCATCAAAGTGCTCTTGTTTCTCCACAGCAAAAGATATGGCACGTATGTTGGCTTTTTGAAATACTGGCCCTGAACAGTTGTTACTGGCCATTTATTTCACTGTGGCTGTCCACCACTCCTAAATGTTTAGGAATTGAATTTATATTCTGACAGTATATGACCTTGCACTGTTATGTTATTATTGTATGGTATTTCTGTGCATTCACCAATCAAGCTAGCAGTGAGTGTTTTTATTCTTAGGCAAAGCATCTGGGTTAATCTCATATTAGTCAAGAAGGATCACTGTCACAAACAGCCCTTCACTCGTTTCGCAGAATTATGCTCTAAATTAATACATCAGTCGTCAGTGGACTACCATGAATAACTCTAGAGATTCGGTTATTAAAAAAACAAAACAGAAGAAATGAAAAACATGAATTTCCAAAGATTGACATGCTTGAAAAACCTTGAATCTCTCTAGAGCTCAACTCCGAGAGCATGTTGAATTCCTAGAGCTGTTGTAAGTGTGCCCATAAAATTTGATTAAACACCATGATAGCCTTTGCATCCTTAGTCATAAAGTTTGTATAATTAATTAGAATCTAATTAGAAATCCCCATAAGTGAGTTTATATTATTAAGCTTAACATTTTAATTTTATAGCACTCACTTGAGCATTTGTGCAAAAAAGTTGCTCATCACTGATTCTGCATACAGCTGTGCACTGCATCCATGTACTGCAGTGTATGTGCTAATGTTATTTTGTGGTTTGCATTATTCAGTTGCACATTCCATGCGCTGCACTAGCCTATTGTTTTATTTTCATACTGAATTGTATTTATTTGAGGAGGAGCAGCGGGTAGCAGGGACATCTACTGCACTAATGCCCAACTGTGTAAACAATATGTTTTGAATTAAGATTTGACCTTGCAATAAGCCTTATCTTATTTATAAATCATAGTGAGTTAAATATGCTTTGTAAGTAGATTAGGACATCTGGAACCCCCCAGCCCGTATGGCCCAGTCTCAGCAATGAGGGCAGAGAGATGTAATCCAGATTCATAATCCAATGATTCTTACAAGCTGTTTTGTGTTGTTAAATACTGGGTATTTGTGTTGATTTAATATCATTCTAATCTCCTTTAAACTGCCAGTTGCTGTCTGGTTCATGGCCATCGTGCTTATTGCTTGCTCTCCACTCTTTACTGTAGGCTGGTAGGGTAAATCTGATATGCCCAGTGGACTACAGTACACGGCTGGTGATGAACCATTCATCTTTTTAAAGAAATGTGAAGTTGAATTTTGATCATTTTATTATTATGTGAATTCTGTTTTCAAATCTTGTCTAATATTTGAAGGTCTTATGCCATCACCGTCTCATCATCCTCTCAACATTTTACCATTTTGACTTTCACAAACTTTGGACAAATTTTTTTTCCAGGATTTTTCCAGGCTTCACTTTTGAAAAGCAGTGTCTCAGAGATACAGCAACCTGCTGAAATGCACTTCACTGAGGAGTTTTCTATTCCGGTTGTGCCATGATCTGATTTTATACATTTATATTTTTAATTAGCCCTAACTATATTGTAGTCCCTAGAAAATGCAACTATAAAGTGTTAAAACATTTTCGGGATATGTAAAAATTGCAGGTGGACATTTAATTCATTTAGATTATTCATAAAAACATTTTATTTTCATCCCAATGCTTATTGGTGTGGATTGATCATTTTGTCCTTGTCTTTAATCTTTTAGAGATTTTTTTGTAATTTTTAAAGCGGAATCGTATTTCAATCTGTTTGTAATGTGAACACTTTTTTTATTTTCTTAAAGTGAATGCACTCTACAAGTGGAGCCATGCATTAGCGTGTATGTCTGTGGTTAAAAGGGTTAGAACCTCTTGTTGCATTAGATATAGTCAACAGGTGATTCTGAAAAGTTTGCACTAATACTGTAGGTGCTTACTGTCATTAGTAATTTGAAGTAATTGAAGCTTAACTTTAACCTTGCTATTTTTATTTTGTTTTATTTGAAGTAGATTCAGTTCCCAGATTTATTCAGCCCTCTGACTTGCATGTCCAATATTATTAGATGCTATGAGTTCAGCCTGTGCAAATCTGTTAATGCATAAGACCATAAGAGCTTCTTATGTTCCAAGCCTGGTCAGAGTGAAGACACATCAGATTAATATTTGATCATGCAGAAGGGCCCTTAATCAGATTTGCTTATTCCCTTAGCTGAGTGCTCTGCAGCAATTATGATAATTGTTGTGCTAAACATGCTTGTCTTTACGGCTGGTAGCTGGACGTGAGCATGTGCCATGAGAGGGGGATTCCAGCACCAAACCCAATTAGTGCGGGATGGATGGCTGGGCCTGCTCAGGGAGAAAGAAGGTATAGGCAAGAGGCAGGGGAGGGCCATGGGCAGGATGCTGGACCAACCCACAGCCAGTGACATAGCCCAGGGCAGCACGCTCAACTCCAGCCACCTGGAGCTCCTAAGGACAGGCTCTCCCCAAGATGTAATCCCCCCTCAGCCATACCGTGCTCCAGCTGATGTCAGGGAAAGCAAAACTACAACAGAAAAATTATGATTTCAGCCTACTAGTGTTAATTCAGTTTCATGATGTATAGATTTTATGGCAAATTTTTTTCTTTCTTATGTCTCAGCAACAAATAATAGAAGATCACAATTTTCAAACTCTTTTTTTGCAATCGTTATGCTATTGTACTCAAATATATGGAATTAAGATTTAATTTGTATTTTGAAAAAAAAAAGTTTTTTTTATTGTATTTTGTTGATAACGCAAACAGTTTTTTAAATTTTATTTAACTATTCTGATAAAAAAAACCTTTGCATCAAGGTCTGTGGTTTACACTAACTAAAAAAGAAAAAAACAAAACTGTTTGAGCTATATGTGTTACTGTAAGTGCCTATTTTAATAAAGAAGGGGACCTAGCAAGAAGTGTATAACGAGTAGAGAGACACAAATGCATATGCATTGTTAAAAATGTTTCTTAAATCTTAAATATGTCTGTTACCCTAATTCATAGGATGATTTGTTGATACTAAATGTTCATTGTGTTAAATATTGAGGTATATGGAAAATTCCTCTTTAGATATCTTGAATATGCAAAACCTGAAACTTTTCATTTATAACAAACACAATCTTCAGAAAGATGAATTATCTTGAAGCCTTTCTCTACAACAGATGTGTAGACTGTATACTAACAACTAATTAGTAGAGAAGTAAAATGATTTGAGTTTTTTAATGAAATTATTCATGTCATTAATAGAATGAAAGAGAATTGACCATATTTTTTTTTTTTTCTTTTTTCTGTTTTCTATACTTTTGTACTTTTCTGAACACATTTGGATTAAAAGAGTTGTGACTCAATTCCTGATTAATATGTTAAACAAATACACTAATATAGCCAAAGTATGTGTCAGTTTGATTGTTCACTGATGAACATGTTGTCAGCTAATCCGTTTGTCATAAGTGTCTGTTAAATAAATGAGTCTGTGGACCAGTTCTGTCTGTATGAATATCATCCCTCTGGATGCATGGCACTGCACAAAGAAACACCAGGAGAGATGGTTACCCATTAATCTAATGTTGACTGGCTGGAAATTGCATCTTTGTAATGAGTACTAGGTGTGCATCTACATGAATTAAAGCTGAATGAGCCTCTGATTGATCACCTCCTCCCAAATGACGCTCCTTCCATGATCATTATTGTTTAAAAGTGACTAAATCATATCGGGATGATTAAAAGTCTGTTCTCAAAGGGGAGGGAAGATAAAGTGAAGACAGGATTTCTGAGAAATTGTGCTTCTGTCCCCAAATTTTGTTTATATCGTTGTGGTGTATTTCTTATAGAGGCTGTGTATGGTCAAAATAGGAGTTATATTTTAATCAATCAAATCAATTTAATTACCAAATACAACAGATGTATAGGAATTTAACTCGGATGTACTTTGACTATTTCTGATATTTATTCATGGCACACAAAGGTGCCAACTAGAAGGACAACATAAGATGCAAAAGGAGAAGATATGCTGTCCTACATATTAACACATCACCTTTCAGTGTCTCAAGCTCTACTTACAGGATATTCATAACAAATTCCAGTTGGGTTTATCTGGTGGTAGCATTAGGTGTTTTCTTGAGATGTTGTAACTCTTTTTCTCACAGTTACTCTGTGGAAAGCACAGTGAAACACTGCAGCCTCAAATGGACAGTAAGAAAGGACTGACGTGCATCCAGGCATCGGCAAGTTGTGTACATACTTTTTTCTGATACCACAGATTCAGCTATGATGTGATGAGATTTTTTTTTTTTTTTAACAACCTGACCACATGAAAAGTCTGTGAGGGTAAATGGAGTGCACAGGCAATGTTTGAAGTTAGGGCCAAGAAGTCCAGGTGTTTTAACAGGCATGTGGTCTAAACTATATGTCTGGAGTCGCCTACACAAAAGTGCTAGACATCCCTGCCAGGTATTCGCTTACTTCATAAAGTACCTTCAACTGTGGGCTGCTGATTTGTTGCAGTTTGAGTCTCAGCTATAAAATCTTGATTGTTTGGACTCCCACTTGAGTCTGGCATTTTATAAAAAAAAAAAAAAAAAAGGGCCCCACACATCCAACAACTGGACAGACCACACTGTGAATCCAAATGTTCACACATAGCCATTTTGCATTTTCATAGTTTAAAACTTTTATATGTAATGTATTATCAGAGAGCCCATTATTGTTTCAAGAGTAAATTGTATCTGTAATTTTCCTGGGCATAGTTTGGCACATGTGGGAAAAATAACAGCTTGTTTAGAAGAGATCTAGCTTCAGAAAAAGAGCAGACCTTGTCACCTTGTATCTCGACATATTTACTGTACCTGGACACACTAATGTTCCTTTGTAATGTCTTTTCTGGTAATTATACTGCCAAGCACCCTGTTGGGGTAATTATACTAAAAACAGCCTCATTAGCAGCATCAAGATGTAAACCCCCAGAAGCCTCACTATCTTTCCTCTCATACACCCTTGGAAGGCAAGTTATTTGGCCAACTCCACTTCAGACAATCTGCAAGTTGCATTACATCGCAGAATCATAGAAAAGCTTTTCAATTTGGTTGCATTACATTTGCTACATTATATTGAAATTACACTGTTATTTTATTCATTTTTTGTGTTTTTTTTTTCTTTGTTTTGTTTTTTATTTTTTTTCACCAGACACAAGTAATTTCGCCCAATGTGTGGGCACTAACACCAATATGCTTTTTAGCAATTACTCAAACGGTTTCAACATAAGCACACACATGCATACAGTCTGGGCGGTGAAGGAATTATGGATAAAATTAAATATATCTGAATTGTTTTGAGAAATGTGCCTGCACTGAAACCTAATTGCATCAAAAGTGGATGGACATTCAGCAGACATATTGCACTGCAGATATGAGTACCAGTGGATTTTAATGTTCCTTATTTGATGCTCAGTTTCTCTTTACCCATAAATGCTTTGTTGGAATTTGTACAGATTTGTACAAATTGCATAAATGTGTCAGCCCAACCATTTAGAGAAAGGACATAAAGAATGGTAACTAAAAATGTAGTGGTGAGTTTTTCTCCACCCATGCAAAATGCACATAATACTCACCATAACAAACCAGCGAAGAAATTACAACAGTCCCAAGCCCTGCATTGTCTGGCAATTTGCTCTGTTTAAATTATTCAGAGGCAAGGCTTTTTTATGTCAGCAACTGTGTGTTTTCCAGTGACAAAGCTAGCCTCACCTAATAGTTTCACTGCGTCTGCCGTTTTATGACTGACATAGCAATAAGCAGATTGTCCA
Source organism: Mastacembelus armatus (assembly GCF_900324485.2). Lineage (NCBI taxonomy): Eukaryota > Metazoa > Chordata > Actinopteri > Synbranchiformes > Mastacembelidae > Mastacembelus > Mastacembelus armatus. The sequence continues at coordinate 22,032,340 of NC_046635.1, forward strand.
GATATTTATGCCATCTGCAGCTAGGAGAGATAATTAAAGTATATAAATTAATCAAGTGCAATTAATTAGAGGTTTTATGTTCACAGCAGTACATCTTTGCATGTATAATTTATATTTATTGATTTGTTTGGTTTCATTAGCCTATAAGATAACAGTGCAAATGCATTAGAGGGGAAAATGCACAATTAGCATGCGGTAAGGGCTGCCGGTAATTGATAGATCAGCGAGCACTCCCTGCAGATATAAAGCTGTGTAAACTGTCATAAGCAGTTACAATCGATGACTGATATTTCGCACCATATCTCTCGCTTGATTAATGATGTTTTTGAAAGCGGCCCCCCACTTAATGGGACCCTGATAGGCATGCAGAATTTACTGTTTAATCAGGGGGAAGAATTTATTGTGGTCCAGAACCTGTGTCGTTGCTGGTGGAAATGTATGATTGGTCTCTGTAAGTGCTATGCTGATGTTATTTCCTCCCGTCAGCAACCAATATGGCTGAGCATTAAGAGCTTTGTGCTTCCCAGTTGATTTTTCATTGACTGTGCTGCCATCGTTCATCACTGGCTGGTTTCCCCTCGTTCTGCAGAGCTGAGAGGAAAGGCTGCGTAGTCAATAGTGACCAATGTGTTCACAGCATTCTGGCATTTCCTGCAGTCCTAACAGTGTCTAAATGGCACTTAAAACTTACTTGTTTTCCAAAAAGTTAGGCTGTGTCTTTCTTGAATCCCACAGTAGTCAATTAATACTTTTGGAATTTTTTCTGATTTGAAAATGTTTTTGCCTCACCCTAACCCTGTAATGGATACTGGAGTCATTGAAACTACCATCATTTGTAGCCCCTGTTTGGTGTGGGTGACATATTTTGAAGATGCTGTCACTATGTGCTGCGTCACTGATAATTTGTGTGGCTGTAGCAATATAATTACTCTAAGTAGGATGTTTGGTTTATGGGCACCACATGTTGCTGTCTGGGAACAGCTTCTGTTCAGTTTCTACTCTTGTTGAGGTGGACCACTTTCTCTATTACGCTTTTGACTTGGTTTTACATTCAAGCTAACTTATACTGTTTTCTCTATAGGAGATGAGAGGGACAGGTGCATAATTTATAAGAATGTAAAGTTAGCTAGACATTATTGGTATGTATTGTAGTATACAGCAGCTGGGTGCCAGACGTATGTACATTTTTGCCCCGTGTCCCAGGCAATTTCCTCTCCTTATGTTACTGTAAATGCTTACAGAGACTTTGCCCAGTGTTTAAGGTTTCGGATATGTGCTGTGGAAGAAGAAGAAGCCATTTGCCTTCTGGTGATGTAGTCCACTTTGGAATCAGATTTTACACCTGCTCATATCTGTTCTCATTTCCTGTCCTTCAGGCAGTTCCTGAGATGATCTTTGGCAGATTCACTGAAAGATTGACTTCTATTACTTTTTTAAATTACTTGGCTTGTATAAATGTGTGACAGATCATGTTGTACCATTGCCCTTAAAAGCAAACGTTGCAAAAATGGTTATATTTACAATACAACAGTGGTGGGTAACTGTGAATAATGCAAGAGACGTATGTTGTTCTAGCACAGAACAGTACAGAAACCTTTTGAACTTTCTTGTCTTGCTCTTCAGAAGCGTGAGCCGAGAAAACAGCTGAAGATGTTTGGCGCTTGCTACTCACTGCTCCTCGCATCTTGCTGTAGGCACTAGTGGGTCGCATGATAGCGGGGCCATATTGACACTGCCGGACCTCTGTGGCCCTTAAACCCACAACAGGCGATCCGATTTCCTACCAAGGGATCCCTAGAGAGTGAGAGCTGCCATTTTTCCTAACTTGTGTATAAGTGAACTGCAGGACCTGGCTGGGAGGTCAAATCAGTCTCTGCTATTTATTACATAGAAATGTGACACTTTGTCTTAAATGCTCCTGTCCCAAGTGATTTAGCCTCGTGTCTGCGTTATGTCTGCAGAGTGTGTAGCGATGTGTGTTTGTGTGTGTGTGTGTGTGTGTGTGTACATGCGAGGTGGGGAGCGGCATTTTACGACCATTGTGCCAAATTGTCTTTTTCTCCGACTTGTCTCTTGTAAACAAAGATGGGTTAATATGCTCTTTGAAGACAGTTTTATGTAAAGCTTTTAGCCCTGGTGTATGTATCATATTTACTGTAAGTACACTTCAAACACAAGGGCACACTAATGCAATGAGAATGAGTAAAGATTGTAGTCATGCACAGGTCAACTCTTGAACACTGCGCCTAAATATGATCAGTATCTCATGCTAGTTCAGCATGCTTTGATGCTCGTTCAGCTTATGTATGTATTAAGCTGTTCAGACAGTGGAGAAAAATAGGACAGTGGCACAGTCATTAGCCCCTGAAGGGGGATGCAATCCTGTTTCTGTGGGAAACAGATCTCTGTTTACTGCGTGACAATGTGATATTGTGCGGCTCATGCTGTCTTAATTGGAAACAGTCTCACCCCACAAAAGGTGCATAAGACCCCTGATTTTGTGAGGCAGTCTCACCCCTCCCCTTTCCCACCCCCATTGCCCCACTCCTCCTTCCCTCTGAAGAGCAGCAAAACCCCCTGAAGCATTTCCTTAATCCTCCGGAAGATCATGCTCTCCCACTAAATATGGTACCTGTGGACAAACAATGGATTTTTCCATAATAATAACTTGAAGATTTCATAATGAGTAGTTAATGGATCTATGGGTCTGGCTCTGAGCACATACACGAAGAAGCTTTCTTTTGATCAGCAGCATAGGGTTAATCCATGGTTAGAAATAATGGAGGTTTTCTGAAGGAGGGTATGGTTGGGGGGTGGGGGGTATTGAGCTGGGTTGAATTTACAGCCGAGAGGGCTCAGTAAAAGGATGATTTTTAGAGCCTCTCGCTGCGTATTGAAGGGAAGACTGTCTGACAAGTCATCAATGAACCCCGGCGCTGTACTAAACTAATGAAAGCTGCATTTGATCTTCTGCGAAGAGGTTCAATACCACTCCTGCTATTATTTAAGTCCTCAGCTTCACCCAAACCTGTTTTCAGATCCACAAAAATCATTAAATTGCACAGTGAAGTAAACTGTGTTTGTAAGTATTGGATGAGGAGGAAATATCTAAACTGCTTATAATGTATCCCTGTTGATTGCATCCAATAGACACTTTGAGTTGTTTAGTCCATCTAAGTCTGTCTGCTGGTCTAGGTTCAGTTAACAGTAACTAAGTTTGTACTGTAGTAAAGATTCACGTTATTTATTTTTCACTAACAAATGTTACGGATGTGCACAAATAGATTTGCCATGCACTTAAACTTTTCTGTTCTTTTTTTTTTTTTTTATTGCTTTGTTTGGTCAACTTGTGTGGTCTGATCATTTTAGTCCTTGTTGTGACACTTGAATGTGAACTAGTCGAGTACTTGATGGATGTATGTGTGTTTTGACCTTGTCGTACTTCTACCGTTCTGCTTTAGAGGAGGCCAACTGAAAGTCAAGCTCTTATCTCCTTCTCATACTTTTAGCACAAAATTCTGAGGTTTGCTGCTGGCTATATTATTTTCTCATTGAAGAAAAAAATAAAAATCAAACTTGGTTGCTTGAATATATCTTCAAGCTCATATGTGAAGGGCCACCCCAACTACACTTGAGAGGCAAGCAGGATGAAAGATTTGGTCTGAGCCTGTGCCAAGGAACAGGGCATGCGTCATCTGCAAACATCAATGATGGGGCTGCACTGCAAGCAAAACAGCCCATCCTCGCACTTGAACTGCAGTGATTCAAGGTTATGTTAACTGAAACATGTTGAAGTAATAATATAAACACTGTGATAAAGCAGGAGTTTGGAAGATTTCTGTAATAAATCTGGCCAGTGGGGGCCTGACAGAAATCTGTGATGACATCAAATGGTTGTTATTGTAAGTCTGCCATTATGCATCTGTTCTGCATCTACCTGGTGTTTGTCCTGCAGCAGTTTTAGTGATATATTTTTAATGAATAAATAAATAAAAAAGAAAACAATCAGCACTTCAGATTGGTAATTACATACATTGACAGTACACCAACATTTTTTTCACAGAAAATAATCTGAAGTTGACTGGATGGATACGGTGAAAGAATGCCATAAATATCAGGACAGAGAGGGGACAAAGAGACTGGTGAGTAGAGGAATCAGAAGGGCCGTAGAGCTGAATTCTCACCAGGCAGAGAGGGTGTAATAAGTAATATAGAGTAGAGAAAGAGAGATGCATGGTTGAAGAGAGAGGCGCTTGGCCATGCAGGGGATAGGCCTGCTAATCCTCATATATATTCTCCTAATTAATCCTGATTACTACTTTTTAATCGGCCTGCTCAGGCTGCCCCAGAATAAAGTGACACTTCCTAATGAATTAAAGTTGCAATTTATAATTGTTGCACTATTCTCTCCATTGTTTTTTTTTTTTTTCAGCCACCCATATTGGTCCCCTGTGGTAGCCCCTAGTCTGTCAGTGGAGTGTGGTCTCGCTCCGCACTAGTTAACTGCTAAATGCTTGGGTCACACCTGCGTCCTTTTATGCGGTCTGGCACAGCAGTGGGGTTGGTGTTGTGTTGTCCAGCTGCCCCTGTTGTTAAGCGTAAGACATGACTTTTAATATTGAATGTTGGCTGCTGTATATGTGCACAAGGTTTTTTTTTTTTTAGATATTGCAGATGTAAGCTTACCGGTGTTGCGGTGTTGTTCTGTGTAGTTTTTTTTCTAATTACCAAATTTCCTGTCTGCTTTTGGGTTCTCATTGAATTTAAAAGGAATGCATAAAAAATGCCATGATTCACTTTGCTGTGGCCACAAGAAGTGTGATCACCTTTACCCCTTGGTCAGTCTAGTGTCTAATCCAATGAAATGCTTTTAGGTGCAGAAAAGGTAAACAGATAAATTGCTGACCCAGCCTTTACTTCCGGGTCAGCAGCACCTGGTGGCTAAGCAGTTTGAGACCACAGCAGTAATGAACTCTGTCCCTCTGCGGTCAGGCCCTCTGCCTTCCTAATTTGAGTAGGTCCTTCCCTGGGAGATGGGATCCTGTGAAGCAGTGATTGCTTCCACTATTAGGTGGGAAGAGTAGTGGAGCCGTGCTTGTGGATCCCTCCTATGGATTCACTCCCTGAACAGAGCCCTGCCTGAAAAACAATAGCCAGCTGTCGCCCGCTGGCTGATGCACCTTTGATCAGCCAAATGAAGGCTGCTGGCATTTCTTATGGAGTGGAGATTGCTTATCGATCTATATCAAAATATTCATGCTAATCCCGGGCAGCAGAGACTATTTTCAAGCCGGGTTAGCAATCAGAGCTGCCGTCCTGTCTGGAGCAATTCGCTGAGCTGGGAAGTCTAATCAGCTCAGGGTCCTGCAGTCAAATGCACTTTGCTGTTTAAATTTGGACCCCTGACATTGATGGAGGAGTCCAGAGAAAGGTGTTGACAAACCAAATTGTTTGTTCCAGCACTATTTTGCTAGAGATCAAGTCCAGAGTAATGCGCAGTGAATTTGTTCATTACTGGCTAGGGCTGGAGAGGAGAGGGCTGAGGTTTCACCCCCTCTCTACAGCAGGAGGACTTGTGTTTCAGGGTTGGGATTGAAGGCTTGGTGCTGGTGATGAGTGTATCTACGTGTTTGTGGTGTGTGTGGAGCTCCAGGGGATTGGTAGCTGTGATCTGTATGTGTGTGTATTGTTAGGGATGTGTTTGTGACAGTGGTTTTGATGTGAGTGTGTTCTGGGGTCTGGTTGGGTGGATGCTGCGGATCAGGGATGGTGCAAGCATTTGGGGATGAGATGACTTGGGTTATTATGTTTTTAGGGATAAATTGTTTAGGTATATATTGTGAAATTTTATGAACTCAAAATGTAGCTACAGCCTGATGGGATATTTTAAACATGCTGCTTCAATGAAATATAGACATACCAATCCCTAAATATGTATAGTAACTACACTTAAATGTTAACAGTGCAAAACAAGAAATGACCCAAGTGACCTGACACCAAAAAAGACAAAGATACAATAGAATATAACATCCTACATGCAATGATGATTTAACATTAAATATTTAGTTTTTAATTTTATATATATTTTTAATAAGTAATATATTTTTATATATTTATTAGTATATTAAGGAACAATATTTTATAATATACATTAAATAATATACAGTACATTAAATTCAACATGTACATACAAAAATAAATCAAGCATTAACACAGTACAGGGTGTGTGCATGGCTTCCATGATCACAGATTATGTTTTGTTACTTCCTTTGGCAAAAGCCCCTCCCCTGTCCAGTGACGCAGGACACTCTAAATCTGTCCCAATACGTTAATACTGTCATGCAATTATTGTGCAAAGAAATCTGTGAAGAAAAAGCATTGCCAGAATGGTGAGATTATCCTGCTGGAGGGTTGAAGGGCTAATGTCTTGCCATATGGCCCAGATTGTAATGTGCAATGTCCTGCTTCAGGGTCAATCATACATCAAGTATTAGTGTCAGGTGAGGATTAATGCTTAATGTTCCTTCACCTCCGACATAGCACACTGTACTTTATCTGGCTCTGGTTAATGACATCAGGTATTTCTTATGTTAGGTAACAGGCAAATTGAGGAGTTGTGTTCCATAATACCAATTGCAATTTTGAAAATCTAATCAGCAGAACGGCACCAAAATGAAGATAATTTATTTAGTCCTGCGTCATATATTAATAATTACTATCGTTATTATTACTGCTACAATATGATTAAGAAGCTTTTGGGGAAAAAAAAAAAAAACAACAAACTGCTCTTCTTTGTCTGTTGCCTGTTTAGCAGCCTGTCACCCCTGAAAGTCTTCTTGTTTGTGTTGCTGTTGCTGCAGAAACCACTGATTAGTGAGATTATTGCTATTGTTGACTGATGCAGGGCCATACATTCTCCCAGAAGGTGATTTACCCCACACTTATGGCATAATGCTACACTTCTACACACTGCAGCCAGGGATGGTTCTATGCACATAATCAAGATTTATTTTTCAGTTTCCACGCTGATATTTAGTTTATATGGATTGTTATTATTCATCCAATATAGTCCGCTGATATGTACGCCAAAAAAGAAGCTGTAATTTGATGCAGAGTAAAGCACATTATGCATAACCATATATTATTTGATTATTGCTCCTGTTAAAAGCATCTTAGTTTTTCCGCAAGGCATTTCTCTGTCACTTTATAAGGAATGTGTATACAGTATTTCTGCAAGATAGTAATTGCTATGGATCTTGTGGTTGCCTTAAGTAGCCCAGTGTACCCAGGCAGCCTTTGTCACCTGGTAGAGTGTTAAGCCAAGTCCTGGCTAGGGCATTAGCCTAAATGACTATATAAGTAATTGACCTCATAATCCCTTTCTGACTGATTAGAATTGATAGGTTCTTGCTCAATTGACACGAGTGCCTCTCCATATGAATCCTCTTAAAATGAAGTGGCAAACACAAATGCCAAGGGGGCCAAAACATATTGTGTATTGTAACCTTGAGAAATGTGGTGATGGAGAGGGTGGGTTATAGTGAGGGTGTGACATGGCAAGGTGAGATGTTTCTGTGTGTGTGTGTGTGTGTGTGTACGTGTGTACGTGTGAGGTTCACATTTTGTCAGACGGCAGGATGTGAGGTGCAGGTGTCGCCAGGCTTTGGTGCTGCCTGTCACCTTGTGAATAAACAGCAGTTGTTCGTTGAGGAAGGCGGGACTGATTCATGTGAGATTGGTGGAACATGGCAGATGGATGTACTTTTTCATATGTGTAAATAGTCGCAGCTAGCTATAACATACCTCCGTGCAGATGGCAAACTGTAATAAAGTACAGGCGATAAAACAAGCCTCCTCGTCGATGGCTGACGCCCAGCCGATGTTTGTTCATTTTTACATACAGTGCAATATGTTCTGCAGCACAAGGGCACAATAACTAGTGGGGATATTTAGGAGTGCTTGTTGTTCCTGAATAGTAAACAGTTTTAATGTTGCAGAAAAAAGCAGTGTGATCTGGTTTGGCTTCATATACCAGAAGTTGAAAATTTAATTTTCTATCCTAACTTCACTTACTTATTTGATATCATACTTGATTAAATAAATAAACACAAATCTAAAACATATTTTCTGGTTTTACTTGATGTGAGGTCAGATTTGTGTTTCCTACTGTGAATAACATGCCAGAGCCAGCTAGTGTAGGAGCAGCAGCCGGAGAAGTTACATGTTGGATCACGGGTGTAAGCTGACGTTGGAGCCACTCTGGCCTACAGCTGGTTCCCCTCCAACTAGATAATCTGCTCCTTCCTGACTCCAGAGACCAGAGAAAGAGGCTGAAAAACCCAGACAGAGAGTGAGAGCGTCAGAGACAGACGGGTAGACGGGTAGAAGGGGGTAGAGAAACAGTTTGAGAGTGAGTGAGAAAGAAAAAAAAAAAGTGGGGGTGTGTGGCGTCAGCATCCAGATGCATCACAGCCACTCACAACAACACTGTGTGTGTGTGTGTATGTGTGTGTGTGTTTGTGGAGTGTGTGCATGCATTTGCGGAGCCCAAGGACTTGTCGTCTGTCTGCTGCTGGTTGTGGCAGCCAGCTGTCAGGGGAACTCAGGGAGAGAGAGGAGGCCAGGTGAAAGGAGGGCCAGCGGCAGACGAGGACTGGAGCCAGCGCTCGCTCACTCCAAATGAATGGTGACAAGAGCGCGAGAGCCATTGATCCACTGGTCAAAGCACCCCTAAGGCTGCAACCTAATGTGCTGAAAAAAGAAACATCAGCCCCAGTTGGGGCTTTGGGAGGGAGACAATCCTCATCGGATGAGTAACACCTTCCACGCAACATGAAGGAGATCAATAGAAGGAGTTGGTGGATGTGGTCAATACATTTACATCCATTTTGGACAAAATCATATGCAGAACTATGCTAAGTACTCTAATAACAAGAAAACACAGATTATTAGAGAATAGTATGGTCTTTATATTAGTGCACATTTTAGGTATTTACAATGAAATAGAAAATGATTACAATGAAATAGAAAATTTGGTATTCCTCAAACTGTTTTAGTTTGTATTATTTTTTCTCAGCATGTTTGTTTTCAGTTGCCATCTGCTGTGCATAAAGCAAATTTTAGATACTGACAAAACAAATAAATATATAACAGCTCTTTTGCCAATAAGCCAACCACTGTGTAAAAATTATCTCACAGAAGTGTCATTCATTAAATGTGTAACGTTGATAGTAATTTTTTGTTGAGGTGCCAAAAATGATTATCATCATTATTATTATTATTATTATTATTTTTTAATGCTTCTCTGATAAAAATTTGATCTGCAGCTTACCAGGGTTCATTACACACTGTATCTCTCTGACTTATAGCCATTTCCAGAAATTTCCAGAGATATCATTTGAATAATGCCTCAGAGCTACACTACATGTGTTAAGAGTTAACAAGTAAACATGCACTGAAAATGCATGGAAGATGCAATGGAGGAAGTAGCTTCAGACACTTTCTAAACAGCAGTCAAGCATGAAACATTACATTAGATGAGTGCATTTCTGTTCACTACACATCACTATATGTAATTACTTGTTGTGGCCTACCTTGCTTTACACTGTGCATTTGTCATGGAAAAAAATTACATGAATATAAAACATTCCCTGAAATTAGTTTATAGCAAGAGCACATTAACATTCATCACTCATTTTTGTGAATATTAAGTTCTCTTCTAAGTGCTCTCAGATGGGTCGTGTACTTAGTGCAGTGACATTTGATTGGTTGGTGTAACCTGACCCAGGTAGCAAAGCGAAGAAGGGTCCTCTGTGGGCATAGTGCCGAGCTGATTGATTGGTGATCCAGGCTGAGGGAGATGATTGATTGATTGAGGTTGGTTAGGTGACAAACAATGCAGCGCCTAGCCCATCAAGGTGCAGTCCTGTCAGTGACAATAATCCCTGATTGCCTCTGCTCCCTGACTCCCCCTCCTCTCACCCACCCCTCCTGTCCACTTCTCCATCCTCTCCTTTGGGACTGTGCATACAGTCATATAAGCCTACGCAGAAACGTGAAGAACGCATAAAGAACGCAAAACATGCACACTACTACGGCCCTTGCTCATGCAAACGCGTATATATGTACAGTATGTTGGTAGACACTCATTCAAAAATGTCAGTATTCAAACGTTCAAGTTTGAAAATGCAGTTACTTCATCTTGCTTCCCTTCCTCCACTGCTCACCCTCTCCTTCCATCCAGTCACCCCAACTCTGGTAAACATCAGCAGTATAAGCAAATAGCTCTATTTTACTTAACCACACACCTGCATGTGTGTTTGTGCATGCAGGTGTGTGTGTTGTGTTTGTGAATATGTACGTGTTGGTGTTCCGCCCACTGTTGCCCTGCACACAATGTTCAGAGCAGAGCAGCCAACGGCCCTGGGCCTCTCACGCATATTATTCATATTAGTGTTGATTCTAAAAAATTAGTCGCCAGGATATCCCTTTGAGATTGCAGAGATTATCAAGCTCAACTTCAAATACTTCCCAGATTTGGTTAGAACAGCACACAGCATCCATTAGTTGGCGAACTTTGTTTCAGGGCATCAATCAGGTGGTGCTTTACACTCGCCAAAGAGAAACATGGGTGTCTTGGTTTTCCTTTGATTTTGATAGTTCCCCCACTCGAAGCATGGCAAATACTCTGTCCAGCTATTATCCATAGATTCATCTGATAATATGAATTTCTATAATAATCTTGTTAGGGCCTCAACAACATCCTTTACTGATTTAACTAATTCAAGATTTTAAGTTTGCATTCTTCAATAATGTTTCCTACATGTCTGACAGCCTGCCCTGGAGCTCTTCCCCTCAATGTGGGCTAGTTGGCAGGTCTGCTCTGCACATTTGGTTCATGTCCCACACATTTCCTATCTAGTGGGCATCACAAGCATTTTGCTTTAATTGCAAGGCGTTCTCTGACTGAGTGCAACTTATTTGTATGTTTGTTTGCCTCCCTGCTTGAGCTATTGGTAATCTATTCTCCCTTCTTAGCAGGAGGAAACGCAGGCAGCCAGTTGTCTGGATTCATTGAACTGGCAACAGGGTTAGCGCATTATCATGCTGGGTTAGATGTGGAGACATACTTGGCTGGTTTTCCTTGATTGCAACTAAAGACCAGATATCTCAACTTTTCTGAGTAGTTTGGAATAGTGGTGCATTTCCATAAGATATAGAGGGGGTTAAAAAAAAAAAAAAAAAGGGACAAGAGGAAGGAAAAGAAGTCAGAAAAAGACCAGTATCATACAATATACAAAAGTTTCTCAATTGTTACTTATCTCAGGTCTGTGTGTGTATATACTGTAGTATTCCTTTGTAGCAGTGTTATTGAGAGATTAGGATTATATGTGGATAATCTGTGAAGAGATCAAGTGTAATAATACATGTCTGAATAACAAATCCACAAGTCAACAACACTAATTGTGGGTGTCTAACAATTATTTCCCTCTTTTGTTATTCATTTAAATATTGATTAATTAAAACAGATTTTTTTCCCTGAAAGAGTAGATAAGGGATACTACACATCCATCCATAAGGGTAACCTTGTTTATTATAAAATACCATGCAAGGACTTGGATGAAAGTTGTTTTTCTAAGATAAAAAGACCTTGAGAGTAGGGACAATTGCCAAAATGTGGAATGAGTTCAAGGAGCAATAATATAATCATTTTTGATATAAGCACTGAAACATGCAATAAATTATGTTCCAGCATTTTATCTTTTAAGGATAATAAATTTTTATAAGTAAATAATATCCTTGCTGTTCTTTAAAAATACACTTACACAAATAGAAAAGCATATAGGAGAGGCATTAATACACATACACGCACACACAGACACGCATAAAATAAACTCTGATTTTTTTTTAACTCCAGTCATTTCAAATATTGCATTTGAGAAAATGGCTTTATTAAATTTTAGGAACACAAAAATATTACACAGGTCCCCATCAAAAATTCAAAGCTAGTCCCGTCATGAACCGTCATGCTGCAGACTGATCATGCTCTGTGAAGTTAATTTTCCTTTATACTGTATTTACTGTAAGTTACATTGGCCAGCATATTCATAACAGCAGCTGTGTTGTAGATCACTTAAGGTGTGCATTGCTTGGTAAAGCCCAGAAATTGCTCAAAACTGCTCACACTGTGACTCTATAAAGTTCAGCCAATGTCACAATGAATCACTAAAAATAATAAGGTATTGGAAAAACTTCTCTGCAAAATTTGGCAATTGGCTTCATGCTTACGACACAATAACTAGCACAAATATGCAGCTTAATCATCTATGTGCAGGATGATACACTTGTAGCAGGTTGTGCAATGGACACAGAAATGTGCTTCTATTTACATGTGTTCACAATTGTGTGAGCCAAGCTCACAGTTTAGGTTGTTATAGCAGCAGTGATCACACCAGTGATGTTCAATGAGTATGCTGAGTAATCTAGCAATGCTTGAACCTTCTTAATTCCACTGACTGATACTGTCACAATTAAGCAGAGACCCAAGGAGATTGTGGCAGTATTATAGATCACAACTAAAGCATATTGCCATTAGATTAATACCACTGCATATTACCAGCACAGACAAGTGTGAAATATGTTTAGTAAGTGTATAATTATGGCATCTGTTACCCTTCACTACAGCTCTTAGCACAATATTAACTGTAGATATAACAGGTTTAAGTACACTATGTGTTAATGCTATGATCGCAGGTTTAATTGAAATATGACAGGGGCATAATGAAGATTAAATTAAAGCCGGAGATAATTGTCTGACACAAGATAATTGAGTTGCAGTCCTTGGGCAATGAAGAATAGCTTATGGAGAAGAAAGAAATAATCATAGGCATTTGCTATAGAGGAATAAGCTTACACATATAAATTCAGCAGCCTGATTAGAGAGTGATTAATCAAAGCAGTAATCCACAATTTGAGCGGAATCAGAATGACACGTCTGCTTTATGTCATTTTCTCTCCTCTCCCAGGGAAATCAGGACTGATTGCGCTATGAGTGCATTTGTTTGTCCCCCGCCCCCTTCAGAGATCTCTCATCTATGCACGCAGGATGACTTGATGGCTGATCCGATTGCAGAGGGAAGAGAGGCTGGCAAAATGTTTTCATCTCTCTCTCCCCCTTAAAATAGCACAGGAGAGCGCGTGTGCTCTTCCAAACATATGGTCCCGCGTTAGAGCTTGGGCTGGTTCAAAAGGGATTAGAGCCTGTGGGTTGAAGTGTCCCAGTGTTAGAGGTGGCACCCTGCTGCATTTTCAAGCCTCTGCATTGCCAAACACCAAACAGTGCTCAAACAGTCACATATGAGCTCACACACTGACAAAATCACCACACCAGTGACCTTTAGGCCTCTTCAGTTTGCTTTGGGAGAATTATCATTCATTCCTTGTTTTCATGTTGTTGCACAGTGTTTAAAATGCCTGAATCTAGTCTTGGCTAACAGAAGTATACCCAGACCATTTTCATTCCCAGGGCTTCAAATACTGGATCTTTGTCAAGTAGCTTTTGCATCTCTTACAGAGTGTTGATAGGTGGGCCATACAACATTAGACTTTCCCACAGGGGAGCCATATTCGATTCCAGCATGAAATGTTGTGCTATTCATTGATGATTGTTACTCAAGCCACAGCCCATTCCAGAACCTAACCAAGTAGTAATAGTGCCTAAACCTAAATACATGTAACTAAAGACAAGCCATTTTTTTTCTATATGAGACACCAAAGTTACTTGTTAGCATTTGACACCCTGGGATGAGAAGGCGTTAGTATGATTGTGTTTCCAGCCAGAATCATCTTCACAGTGCAACAGGTTAACACTTAGACAAACACATTATAACAGAAAATCTTAATTTTGAAATCCAGGCATCATCAGCAACCCAATGAATGCAGTAGCTGTTGGGACATTTCACTTAAAAACACCAATGTCAACATCATGAGGATGCCACTAGAGGAAAAGCCTGGAGGATACTTTGTAATTGTAAATGTCTCTACAGAATTATGTGCAGTTCCAGCCAGTAGATATTATGTATAATTAGAATACTTTTATACCTCAGGCTTCTGTAAATTATCCTAATAAATTGAGCAGGGAAAGTCATTCCTAGATTAATGAATGATATTTGTATGTATCTATGAAAGTGGTCAGAAAGGGAAATATTCAGGGCACGCACATCAAAAAAAAAAAAAATGTGGATTTGTATCATCAGCAAATTTACCCAAAATTCCACAAAATGTCTTATTTTTTCTTTCTTTATTTATTTTTTTTACAATATACTACTTACTTCCATTCAGACAAGCAAAGTGAGGTAAAAATGTTGCCTTCTTGGTTCGATATATAAACTATACAACCACACTGCTCACAATCTGTGTGGCCATCATAAATTGTCTCAAAACATCAAAGACCTGCTTTGGCGTTTTGGCGAAAATCTTTTGTTTTTCCAGTTCATTGGCTTTATTTACATTTCTGTGTGTTACCATGTCTTCATCAGCTCTTCACAATAATTTGTTTCAGACTGAACTTTTTGAGGTCATTGAAGGATATCTGCTTGTTCAGGATTGTTTTTATGGGGATGAAAGAGCTTTTAACTCCTCATAACCCCTCAGTAATATTTGTTGCCTTTTCACCAGGACATAAGTTGTGTTTTTGTCACTGCTGTTTCTATAGTTTTAGATTTTGTCGATGCACTGTCACTCATGGTGCCATTTAAAGTGCAGGTTTTGTCAGAGCACTGGTGAGATTTTCAGTGATAACACAGGGCTTTTCAGGACTCACGCTCACATCTTCTGCTTCACCTTCTTCTGACTGTCTGGAATTCCACAAATTGAATATAGATTTCTGTTCCAAAGGACCCAAGTCATGTGGGTTAGAGGTCATTCAGCCTTCATTCACCCAGAGGCCTATTTTAGAAAGTTGAATAATTTAAACTATGCTCAGAGGGGTGGTGTAGATTACAACACAAGGAGAATGGGAATGAAAAAGGCAAATTACCAAGGGCAAAGGGCCCAAAGTAGGAATC
Organism: Mastacembelus armatus; assembly: GCF_900324485.2. NCBI lineage: Eukaryota > Metazoa > Chordata > Actinopteri > Synbranchiformes > Mastacembelidae > Mastacembelus > Mastacembelus armatus. Next base: position 22,047,405 of record NC_046635.1, read on the forward strand.
ATCCCTAATTAGTGGTTACCATTGACAACGGCTCAGTGAAACACAGGCACAGGAACTGTCCATCAAGTGAAGATGAGTCTAGAGACCACAGGTATCACACCATTCAGCAACAAAATCATGAACTGTCACTATCAGTGACAACTCAGTATGTCACAGATAGTGATAGTGATAGAAACTAAAAACCAAGATGCTAGTCCAGTCAATCACTGGTTTTATCAGACAGACAAGCAGTTACCAGTTACTGCCGCTCCCTTTAGTTTGATTCAGCGGCCACATTCATGCTCGGTGACATATAGCCATGGTACACTGCACACATAAATGTTACTCACCTGGTTGTACTAACTGTTTTGTGCACAGATGTCATGAATTAATTAGGCCTATAGATTTTAGACACATCTTCAAGGGCCAAAATCATAAACAATCCCAGCGCCAAGGTCACAACCTCAATGTCAAAATGGTTAATCCCCAAGCTGATGATAACGGCTCAACGAAAAGGAAGAAAGATGTTATCCGTGAATCGACTGTCTGCTATTGATGTTGGTGTCATTATCTCCAGATTGGCTCTGAATTAGAACAATGGCCATTTTAAGTACCATTTCCTCTTCCTTCCAGACTGCTGCATGTGGTATACATTAGGCAACTTGCTATTAGCCAAATATCTTCATTTCTATCTTGATTCACGCTCAGTCTCTTAAGCAGATTTGCAATAACTTTGCATTAAATCACACAAGTTAGTGATTTATTTTACAAGTGATTTAGTTTGAAAGTTTCATTTTTCCATGATCCTAGTGTTTCAGTTTGTTTACTATGATATATTACTCTGATTAAAGTGCTGACATTTACAGTAAGGTATTATTCGGTATTTATGGCAAAGAGACAACTTAAAAACAAGTCTTTCACATGCTTTTTTATAATATTTAACTTACAGTACTAGAGATTGTGATAGGATTCATACTTTAGAGAAAAAGGTAAAAGTCAGCTTCACTAACAATTGAAATAACCAGAAAAAAAGATGTTTGGTTTAGCATTGTACAACGTTGTAAAAGCTTGTCAATTGGATGAGAATCTAGGGACCTGCCTCTTTCTGGGTATCTACAGGCAGCCAGTAGGATGCAGGGCAAAAAAAAAAAAAAAAGACTAAGGAGCTGGGAGGTGGCAGACAGTGAGCTGCTACATTCTACAGCACACTGGGTCATAGGAGGAGCCAGGAGGACAGAGTGTTGTTCCCTGAAGTCAACTGCAATAGGGCGGGGCGTTAGCCAGCACCCCAGCGACCTGCCTTCCCTCTGACTTCCCAGCTGCTGGGAAAGATGAAGATACCAGCAAATCTGTGTTTGTTCAGCCACTCCACAAATATCCCCTCTCCAGATTGCGTCTGGCTAAGGAAACGGCACTTGACTGAGATTCTGAAATGATTATTGGTGGCAGTGTCCTTCTGGGGCTGCTTTTCTAAATGTGCCAATAAATTTCACATGTCCAGCTTTGTTTTGCTTTCATTATGCCTCTAATCTCCGTCCCAGGGCCAGGCCGATTCTGCCATGAGTGAGCTCTCTGTTTTCCCTAGAGCCAGTGATTAATGACTGGACAGCATCATTACCAATGCTTTGCTCTGGACTTACATATCTGCCTCTATTGACATGGTGCCACAAACAGCACAGCATCTACTGCATGTGCCCAATGTATGTGTTTGTTCGTCTATAGAAGCGTCCCTGTAGTGTAGTGTGTGAATAAAAGCTGGTCATGGTTTTTATAACACGTACCTTTTATGTGACTAAATGATTTGTCGGTTATGATTAATGCTTTTTACAAGATTATTTTAATATTTAAGCCTCAGTTTGAACCTCTTCTTGTGAATCAGCCATTTTTGTACAAGCTTTGGCTCAAACAATGACAGGAATAAGCCATTTATGCTTTATACTCTTTGTCTCTCTGAAGCAACTTGTAAATTCATATCTCTGACATCTCAAACATGGTATAAGGATTGCTAATGGACTCAAAGAATCTGACCTGCCAACAACCCCTCCTCTTTTACAGCACCGGCATTGTTCATCTTTTCCTTTTAAAACTCATATACCCATAGCATTGAGCTATTAACTTGACATTTACAGTACTTTTATCGACTCTTGAGTGCATTGATTCATAACAGTCATGTAAGTACTCATCTCCCGGGATATTAGTCACCCATTCCCCTGATGCTGTAATATCATATTTTTGCTCTTTGTCTCAGCTCTGTGCCCCAGGCACGGAGACATATGCATGGCCCGACAAACCATAGCGCCATAAACTCCGCCTTTGTGCTGCATTATACATCCAGCTAAGCTGAATGTGTTTCCACATGACTAATAGATGATGCATGCTGTCTGCCAGACCAGGTATTTCTCTAGTCAAAGGCCAGACAGAATGTTGTGGCAACAGGAAACCCAGTATTTTTTTTTTTTTTTTTGCCAGGTCAAAGAGAGTCACCTGTAGAGTGGAGCAAGCAGGTGCTGTGCCTATCAGGTCTCAACACCTTTACTGTCTGTAGGGAGGCGATTATGCTGCCTGCAAACTGGCCGCTGCTACAAGGGAGGAGGAGGTGAGGAGCTAGATTTTGCTCTGCAGTTTTCATCTTTGGATATCCATGTTACTAGTCACTGTCATATATTTTTCATACTTGCTGGTTCAGAATGAAATAAAACAGGAAAATATTGGTTTGTCCCCTGGATCCTGCTACTTCATTTGTGTCTATGCCATTTAAGTGTGCTCTAAAGGGAAAAATGTTCATCAGTACTTTGATGAATGATATTGTCGTAGCAATAAAGCCTCCATTGTTTATTTTTCCGTAACAGGTTGAGCATTTCCCCGGTGAGTGAATCAGCCTGTCACTCCCATGTTAAACACAATACTTGTCCAATAAATGGGCACCACCTGTTCAAGCGGCCAGTGCCATGTTGGGGTCAAGCAGGATCCTATTTGATTGGCCGATTCGAATGGTCGGAACACGCCGCATGCCCTCTGTGGTAACTTTAAAAAATGTTCAGGAAGTTTGGTTCACCCTTTACGGCCTAGGACATTTCCTACTACAGGAGTTAAGCACTCAGGACAGGAAACCATTTGCTGTGGCTGTAAGATCTCTTTAATGACTGTCTAACTAGAAACAGGCCGGCCTAATTCAGTGCCTGGAGCCAGCAGAAATGGCCTTGCATCTAGACGTTGTTAGAATATTTACTGCTTCTTCGATGGGAGTCTTTTTGACACTGCTGCAATAAAATTTACAAGGAATCCCTTTTTAGCGTGATGCGAGGCAAAGTGTGGTCAAGAGGGGAAGAAACATGCTTGAAAAAGTAGCGGGCCATTAAAGTTATCATTTGTCTTTGTTTATGTGAACTGGGAACTACGGATGGCTGGCATTTAAACAGCATTTGATCGGCTTTGTCCCCACTTACCTCTGAATGCTATTGGTTGATGGTCAGCCTCATCTGACTTTGCAGCATGTCAGAGAGACTGTGTCTTGAATTATAGGACCTTAGTTTTAGTATATGTGAAAGGGTCAGTGGTGTCCTTGGGGTGGAAAAAAACTGCTGATTCAAACATATTGAGCTTTTAAAGCTCTCTGAGTTTCTCTTGACTGCTGTCAAATGTTATACTTCAAATCAAAGCCATCTTGTCACGAGAGCTGCAGGGCAACCACATGTACCTTGAACTCAGCACCGAACAAGTTAGTGGCTTGGTAACTCTGGGAGTAGTTGTGGATTAGGGGTGTTTGTGTAAATGTTCATGTGTTACATGCCTATGTGGGTGTCCACTGTACACACTGTGTCAGTGCTCCTGCTGACTGAGGAAATGAGCTGGGGCCACCAGAGGTGATTATGCAGTGCAAGCAGGGACCAGGATTGCTTGTTCCAGTCACTGACTGGCTAGGTCTGTTCTGTGACCCACCAATCCTCACCCCCCCAACCCCCCCAACCTAACATTTGTTTAATAAGCCCAGGGAGTAGTAGCCTTTTTTTTTCTTAAGTGCCACAGTGTCTGGACAAACTGACACACTTCAGTTTCACTGCAACCCCTGCACCCTCCTTTCTCTTTCTTCCACTGTGGATTTAAACAAATGCAGTCAAACCCAATTAGGGGAGAGTGAGAGCAGCACAGGAGAGGCGCTGGTAATAGTAACTTTGTTCAGCTGGTTCCTGCTGTGACCAGCCCTCATTTAAATGAGCCGCTTGATAACCCTCAGAAATACGATCCCAGTGAGAGAGGGAGAGAGGCACTCTGTACACCTTCCTCATTCCCAGCGGAGCATCTTTTCACAGGCCTCTCACCCTTCTGTGTTGAGGGGCACCATGGGGACACAGATGAGCCTGTTGGGAGATTAGAGTGGAATTCAGGATTTGTAAAAATATGTAGTGTTAATACTTCTCATGTGAAATACTATCGTTGCAAATCAGTAACTATGAACAGCAAAAAAAAAACAAAAAAAAAACATGATACAACAATGATTATTTTATGTTTTGTTTTCAAGTTTTTCTTCAAATTTAAGTGGTGATTTCTGTCATGTGTGAATAATATTTTTTTAATGTTGAGGTAACTACAAATTAAAATGTTAAATATCTCAAGAGAACATTTAAAAGTAAAAATAGTACCCTATGTGGTCCGTAACATACCACACACTTGCTATATTGCTCAAATGTGTTGAACTCCACCCATCTGGGCCTCTGAGTGTGTTAAAACAAGTGCCTAGAATAACTTCAATTTGACCCAGGTTACTAGACAGCTCCTGAGCAAACTTTAAAGTGCTCTTATTATCGATTTTGTGTTTCTTGCCTAACGTGCCTCCGAGAGACCAGATGGGATGAGTGTTAAAATACTGTTATTCACATCATTGCATGTGAGGTAATGGAAGAACTGATAAAGTGTTCCATTGCTACCTACTGGGTAAACAATTTATCAGAAGAATCATCATTCTTTACTCCCTCAAAGCTATATTTGTGCCAAATAGGTGATTTGGTTTCTGGAGCCAAGGTGGTCTATTACACAGTGTCATTGAGGAGGGAAACCAAGAATCCTGAAAACAATCTATAGATCTTTGTTGAGAAATTTTCATCAACGATATATGGATAAGACAAAGAAACTGAACACATGAACAGTGTAAAAAAACAAAAAAAAGGCTATATAAAGGGCTATCAAATTTTATTTTATAATCAAAGCAAGCAAAGCTAAATGGATCATTTTCCACACTAAAGAACTAAAGAATTTACACAATGTAACAAAATGGAGAAATTTAATGAAATACAAAAAGGTTGTAGAGCTGGACATGGCTAAAGGAAGCAAGCACTGAATCTTTCTGTACACGGGTTTGACTTTTTTTTTTTTTTTTTTTTTTTGGAGAAAGCTTTGATCTGTCCTGCAGTAGGTTTCTCAGCTTAAGTTAGAGCTCAGCTGAAGCTTCTGTAGACAGATGGCCCTTTTGTCACTGTGAAAATAAAAATCCAATAAACATGCTAATTATATAAAATGCAGGACATTGTTGACAAGATCTACAAAAGGCTGCTTTTGTCCTCTTGTTCTTGCTGCTTGCTCCTGACAATGGCAAATATGATTTATGAGAGTTTTTTTTTTTTTTTTTTGACCAGACTCACCAGCTGATAGCTACAGTACACTTGTCCAACAGACAAATATCACCTGCAATAAGATAAATTGAGGATACATTGCCACCTTTCATTCATTTATTTTTATTTATTATCACACATTTATGTTTTACCAGAACTAAAACAAAAATCTTGAAATTTCTCTTCTTACCAAGGTCTGAGATCTTGGGGGGGGGTTGTTCAGAGAATTGTGTGTGATTGAATGTCACACCATTATGCTGATAGGAGGTCAGAGAGGGGAGCCTGTTGGGTCTTTGATAGGCAGTTAATGGTCCATGAGGCATTGGGAAGGGATATCTCTGAGAATCCACAGGTCTTATTGCCGTTATTCCCTTCTCCTCCCCCCGGCTCCACCAATCAAGCTGTAACACCAGCCTGTGTTTCCACTGGCACCTTAAGTGACATGATTTGCAGGATCATGAGGTTGATGTCAGTTCCAGAAAAGTGGCAAACAATAAAAACAGATCGAATAGCGCTCTAAAAGCCACAGGACAATGGTGTGTTACTTGTGGCATGGCAGAGATACATTTTAAATTCTGTTGTGTAAAATAAATATGTTGCCTTGTTAAAGTACAAGCTGAGCATGTGTCATTCAAAACCAAGATAGATGGCTGTGGTATTTTACCATTAATAGCTGTCTAAACAGTTTAACAGTTAAGAAAGATAGGGAGATATTAAATATAAGATGGGCAGTGTGAAGCCAAGGCACAACCCATGCATGGTACTGTTACAGTACGTTAATTACACACATGTGGGGGTGGTCTGGGGCAAGAGGGCCTGCACAGTCAGGCCCTATTATACGCCACACTGAGGAAGCCTTTGTGGGTACTGGGGCCACACTTTAAGTGCCTCTTTGTTTTGGCTCTCATTACACGCTCCAGTCCCACAGCAGATAGTGCTGTATGTGTGTAAGAGACTTGAATGTTATGCAGAAGTCCCTCTGAGGAAGCCAGTGTCACTAACCAAACATGACTTGCAGCCTGCTCTGTTGGCTTCAGTGGAGCTCCAGTGGGTGCACAATACTGGATTTTGATTTATGCAGGCCCTTCTACTTTACATTGTTGTCAAACCTGATTACAATTAAGTATATCAGAGCCTTTTTGTTGTTGATTGTTGCAGGGTGTTATAATTAAATTAGCTTGACACGCCACAATGGCAGACACAGCTGTTTGAGAGGCTACAGGCATCTGCTTGGGAAGAAAAGACAGACCAACTGATAAAAGTCAGGTGGACCGAGATGGTGGCTATTTAGTGGCTGTTGTGCACAGCCAGCCTGGTCTCAGATGCCAGACCATGTCCCCGTCCCTGTATTTTGTGCAGCTTTTCCAAATTGATGCTAAAAAAACTAAAAAAACATAAGAAAGTCATCAGTAATTCAAACAAGACCACTGTACGAGCCTGTTTTCTGGGATATAACATGTAATGTAACATAATACTTCACATCCTACAATAGAAAAGCATTCAACTGACAATACACTGAGGATTTTGGTCTTATCAGTGAGGCGATATCTCAGGAGTTATCCTGACTTGGGAGTACGGGAAAGCAAACATTTGTTTTCTAAAGAATGGCTTATTTTGTGTAAAAACATACCTTTTGGGTTGAAAGTTTAGCAAGAGGATGGCTCTTTGTGTCTCCAAAGTAGTAGTAGTAGTAGTAGTAGTGGTAGTAGTAGTAGTAGTTGAGAATTTCTAAAAATCTTCCAATTTCCTGCAGCTCTTACTACGTTTTTTTGTCCTTTGAAGGAAGCCCTTCACTCTCATCCTTGCAGTTAGATCCTGCAGCTTGTGACCACAGGCAGCCGTCAGAGTGGTCATCAGTTGCATTAAAGAATAGTTGCTTCTTTATCATCACACTTGGGTGCAGCGGCTGCTGATGCCATGCTCCATTCTAGGTACACAATTAAACAAGACCCCAAGATTTAAAGTTATCAGGTTATTTTTGCCACTGCATAAAGCTTAGCATCTCTACTTTTAATTAAAGTTAACACCTCATCAAGTGATAAAGTAAATTAAAAGCAAGGCCTAAAAATACAATGCCAGAAAAAAAAAGTCATGTTTTTTATTTTGTTAATGAGCTATGCACAATGCTAATTGCACTGCACCATACTGTAATATGAACAGCAACAACAACAAAAAAAGGTTATTGGCTGTGAGTTGTCGGTCTCAAACACCGACAAAACTGACAATATACCATAGTAACAGTGTCAAGCTACTTTTATTCACACGCACACAAACCCTTAAGCAAACATGAAGAAGTGCATGGTGCATTATTTTTAGAAATGAGTGGCACTAAGCCTGTAAACACTGGAATGTTAGATTGCAGTTTTTCTTAGCACAGTGCAGTGCAACATGGTGACACTCCAAGATAGAGTGACGTGGTGATATTCTTGGCCTACTGTCATTAATTATCCAGTGATTATTCTCAAAATTTTGAACTGTATGGATGTGGTTTTAATTGGTTAGCCTGAGGCCTTCTAATTAGTCTTGTGAATTTGATTGGATAACAGAAAATCATTTTGTTTCCATGATTGTACATGAATAGAACATCCATCCCCAGTGATAGCTGCACCAGTTTCAAGAAAAGAAACATTCAGATAGTCATGTGGTTAATCAGTACATGGGGCTCAGATGAAGACCAAAGTTCTCGATTCATATGTTAGTGCTTATTAACAGAGGGCTTCCACAAAACATGGTTTGGTCAGTAAGTCATTATCAAACAGGAGCAGCAGCTGGGTCCCTCGGATTCTCTTTTCAACTTGTCACCCTGGGTGTGTTTAGGGAAAGGAGGGCAAACTAGCAAGTAGTAGTAGGACACAGCCGCTGAGCCCCACCTGTCAGTTCACATGATGAATGAATCAGTTTCACATCAATCTGATGCTGAACAGCTATAATTGGATTATTTACACAACACAGAGGCACATGTGGTCTGACCATCCTAACCCCAGGTGGGTTCTGGACTCTGACCTTGCTGGTTATCCCAGACTAACCACTTAACAGTACAAAAATCTTAAAGTTATAGTAGTTTTCTGTTTGGCAGTGTACAGATGCTTTTATTTAGAGCAATGCATTCTGATAACCTAATAGTCAATGAGGTCATACCTCATTGTTGTGTTAAGATTATAAAAATGCTGCTTAGTTTTTGTTTGTTTGTTTGTTTGTTTTTTTATTTTTGTTTTTTCACAAATAACGTGTTCTGATTTGTACTTTTTAAAAAAAAAAAATTAACCTTTTCCACCAGGAGAATGTGCCAAGTATCTATTATGAAAATTAGTTGTGGTAGGGGAGAAATGTTAATGAACTCATTGGAGTATGGCATATCGTTTAACCGATTGAGTCTGGCATTGATAGTGAATTGTAGCCTGGAAATATTCATGTAAGCCTCACAGAGAGGTGTTGTGTGTCATTTCTTTATCTTCCAAGCTAAATTCAGTGACTTCTTTCTGCTAATGTTTAACTCTTGTGGAGGAAGTTTAAGTGACTCTGCCATCAGTGGTAAATTGTTTTCTTGCCCCCTGGTGACAACAGCAAGCACAGGGGAAAGAGTGGCTGCTAGACCATGATGGCTCTTTACAGCAGAGGTGACTGCGCTACACCTCACCATGCTTTCAACACTGAATTTATGCATATAGAAATGTAGCTTGCTCAGAACAAAGTCTTGGCAGAGGACAGATTCATTTTGTCATGAAGCATTTTCAGTTTTATTTTAGCCAGTAAAAGTTTTTAATAGAGGAGGATTTTTAACATTGGATTAATATGTAAATTTCTCCGAGGACTCTCTTCGGTTATTGCTTATATGATGCTTTTATGAGTTTGATTTTGAAAATGAACAGAGCTATTACAGATGAAATGTACTGTATTACCTGGACAGAGATTTCAGTGTGACCTCAAATAGCAAACAAAGTACAAATAGCATTAATTATTTACTCCTACTTTGCTTTTTGCTTATCTTTTGTGTATTGCGTTACATTTAACATTTAACATATTTATATTCAGTGTTTCACCAAAAGATCTAATATAGATATTTTTGTAACATGTCAACTGTGGTCATTCTATTCACCAAAATCAGGCAGTACAAGATTTTGCTTATACTTTAGTAATTTTATTTCATTGACAAACAAAATCTGATGTTTTTATGACTGTCAGTGAACAATAGGGCTTAAATCTCAATTTAACTCAGCACACCCAGGATCCTCATCGCTGCTGCTGTCTACAAAGTGGATTCTCTCTGATTATCACTAAGACTGTGCTGGCTTCAGGCCCCCCACACATTTATTTACTCTGGTTAAAAAACAAAACAGAAATGTGTGCTGTCCAGTGGAGAAAGTACATACCCATCTTTTTGCATACTGCATTAATTCTCTGGAAAATTCCGCAGGATTGTTTTTTATTAGGGTAAAGTTCCCAGGAGCTGCACAGCCAATAAAAAGCCAACAAGATAAAAGAGCAGGGAGGATTAGGAAGGGATGAAAGCTGTAAAATTTTCCATATTATCTTGTGAAAAGCTATGTTCTCTGCTCTCTCTTATTACATTTACCTTAATTATTCTGAAGGACAGAGCCAAAGTGGGACTAATATAAACTTCCAGCAAGTCATCCCCAACGCACTCAGTACTAATTTGGATACTTTTTTTCCTGTAGTGTTTTGACATACATTTCTTTTCCTCATGGCAAGAAAATGGCCATAGACTTGGTCATAAATTAAGTACATTGTTGAGCAAAGACAGCGTGCCTCACCCCCCTCCTTTTGCCCTGTGTTGCGTGCCTAAGAATCGCACCACAAGTCGTGGAGCCTCATAAAAGGAGAGGTGAAGAGACATTGAAATATCTGAACCTTGCAAAGATAAACAAACTGAGGTATTCATTGCGCATTTTATAGGCTGTCCAGAGAACTCTGTCCTCTCAAGACTTTTTGGTACAATGTTAGTGCAACTTTAGTGCTGCAGATCAATTTGCACAATCAAAAGCTCACACACCCCCCCCACACAATATATAAAAGGAACTGCATCCATGCAGGTCTATACTCTTAAGTCAAATCCAGGCACACATGCACAATAAATAAATAAGTTAAATAAATGGGCTTTACTTTGCCCTGTTCATGGATCAGTTTTCAGTGTTTAGTTCTAAGAACCATCTGGGTCTCGCCTTTCATTCTGCTCTGTGAAGCACAGATGCTCCTTTTGTGGTGTGCTCAAAATCTTAATAAGCAGTTAAAATATTTACTGAGGTGGGTTTTCTTTTCCCAATCAACCACATTTTCCTGTCCTGTTTCTTTTTTTTTATTATCATCATTATTATTTATACCTTTTCACAGACAAAAAACGGAGATGTCCACTAAATGTGATTGATTGGGCTTAAAAATAGCCATTATTACCATTAAGCTCCACATGTCAGCTGCTGCTATTGTGCCCGTTGTATTTTCTATACTAACCAGTGATCCATGAGCACGGACAGGAGGGGGAAGAATGTAATGCTCTGAAAGAAATGCCCATTTCTCTATGGATCCTCCACTTGATTAGAAATACAGCTGTAGACACTAGCATACAAGTGGCAGAGAGAGTCAAAGAAAGAGCGATGAGAAGAAAGGGGAAAGTGAGATGGAGAGCAAAGGGGAAGCTCTGATGTTAAAAGAAAGCGAACTCTCACTGAATTGGAGAAATAACTTCTTTCAGGAAAGAAAAAAGAAGAACAATGGCATGTCGGGGGCATATTTAAGAGCACGCACGTGTAAATACTGTATGTAGTGCTAACTAAGACTCTAGCACACACGGGAACCAAAACTTGTGGAATGTGAGGAAGGGTTGGTGTGAATCTGTTTACTGTTGTTGTTACCCGACTGAATGCAGTTAGTTACATTTAATGAAAACATGCAAGGAAAAATAAGCTATGTGTAAAAGTAGTGTTTTTATGGGTTGTGTTTTTCCATGATACATCTGGCAGGATTCATGCAGTCAAGATTAAACATTAGAAAGAAAAAAAAAACATATAAAGAATAAAAACATTTTTTTTAAAGAACATTTTTAATTGGTCTATTTCTAAATGCTGTGCGATTCTTTCACAAATCATATGTATACGGGATTTCAGATTTCATGATTGGGCACGGCTGGCATTGTTGTGAGTTTAGATGATATGAGTAAGACATGATCTCATGGGAGATATAAACAGCATAACCTCATACTTGTGTGATCGAGTGAGTCATCGCAGTCACACAATGGTGTTTGGATTTGACTTCCTGTAAATTAAAATTTTTTTAACTGCTCATGCATGTACTACAAGTGGACTAATATGTTTTTTTTAAGCTACCCATGATCAGACAATGATCAGACTTTTTCCCCACTTCAGAACTATATTTGAGGACAATGTTAAAAGCAGGAAATAGTAATTTTGCTATTCACTTCCTGTACAGAATTTTCCACAACTGCTTCATTCCACTTACATAAAAAAAAGAAAGGGGGAAAAAAATGTGCTGTTTAATGAGATGATTCTTGTGAATGAATATGCTTGGGGTGAAATACTTTACTACTACATCATGGAGTACAGTGGATAATTAGCCTTGTTTACAGGTAGTTTACTTGGAAAAAGGTTGTAATCAGAGCACTGACTGAAGTCTGCAGTCTGCAAAGCATCATAGCGTCAACTTTATCTCATGTAAGGCAGACGTGATTCCCTGGTGCTGGTTGACATGATCCAGTGACTCAGACACACAAGAGGCACTAAGGTGACAGAGGCAACGGGGCTCCTGAGTGTTCTATAAAAGTCATCAGTCATCAATATTCAACAGCACTGGCCATTAGCTTACTGTGTGGGAGGGGGCTGTATGCCTCCCAGTCCTATTGACTTAAGAGTGGTGAACACAGCCTACACATTGCAGGCCTTTTAGGTCACATGTGACCAACCTGTACAGTATCAATGACATGTTTTCCATTGTTCTCTAGGTGGCACAGGAGATATTTCTGTCTGCCTTGTTATAGTTTCATAACTGCAGAGCTATGTGTTGATATAGTCCGCTGGGGAAAACAAAAACACAAGAACATGCACAGGGTCTGGAAAACATGACCTCACACACGTTGTAGAGAGGGAAGATTCCCAGAGGTCACAGCACTGTTGTTCCTCAGAGAGGAAGTGCCCGAGGGCCCCCGAGGCCACTGAGTGACCTCACCAGGCGACATATTGAGCAGAGGGCAATCTGCTCAGGACGCCCACCAGCAGCCCTGTGGTAACGCTTGGACTGGGTGCAACTGCAGTATTTAGTTCAGAGCAGTGCACGTGTCCATGGGGTTTCATGCTGGCACATCTGGCAAACAATTTCACTGATTTCTGGCTGAAGTTGTGCAGCAAAATCAGGTGGTGTTTGTTATCATTGAGATTGTAAATCTAATATACTTATTTTAAAATAATTACTGTGCTAAATGCAGCTTTAATGTCTCCTGATCCAGAAGTTCATAGTTTTACTGGACTTATAATGCCACCAGTTGTACTTCACCACTAATGTACAATAGCCAAGTTAAGATTTGATTAGTCAATGCATTGCACTTGTGACTAATGCTCTTCTTTATTTATACTTTAATGACTGTAGAGTGACACTGTGGAATGAAAACTATTCTTGACATTGCACATCAATGAACACCTATGCACCATCCCTGACTGTCTATCTCTTTCACCACTCTGAAAGCGCTCTTTCTCTGGGGTCCTTTGAAATAAGTCATCTCTTTTGCTTGCTTTATCTCCTCCTTAGTATCCCACTCTTCCTCTCTCTGGTCATCATTCTCTTCCTATTCTTACGGTTGGTGCGTTTGTTCTGTGAAGCGGATGCCACGTGGGCCCCCTTTTATAGCTCTACACCGTTTGTTTTATTTATCTGACAGGCGTCCCCCTTATTGTTCTGGGTTATCAGCACTCTCCTGCAGATCGCGTTACTGCCTGTGTGAGGCTCTGACCCATCCCAGGGTTCACCTTTAAATCTGATTCTTATCTTTACCTCTGTGATAAATAGGCAAGGCTTAGGAGAAGATTACTCTGCTCGTCCTGTTCCTCTTTTCCCACTGTCGACATTGCTTTCTGTCGTGCCCGGAGCTGTCATCCCAGTCTCAGTAAGGAGGAAGGCAAATATTCAACTCTGTTCCTCTAAAGATTTGGTGACTTTAAGACAAAAAAAAAAAGGGCTACCTCTGTTCCCATGTGAATGGTCTCTTATCTCCAGTGGGCGTCCTTAAAACCTTCTTCCCACTCTGCCTCTCTCCTTTGAGAGTTAGTCAGCACATCGTCATAGTGACAACCGAGTTCCCCCATCGATTTTTCACACGGTTCTTATCTGGGGCAATAGTTTCAGAAAGTTTTTTTTTTATTCCTTAATGAAAGTGGTGTCTTTTCAGATGTAAGGCACACACCTGCCATTCCCTCTCTCTCTCTCCTCTTCACAGAACAGATCCATCTTTTCTACTTTTCTTTTGCTTTGCAGTGCTTATCATCAGAAGCTGCAATGTTGCACGTCTAATCAAGATGTTGTTTTGCACTTTTTGTCCAAAGTTGACACAAGCATAATATTTTCTCTATGCACAAGAAATAATAAATCTTGCTATATGGTAAAAAAAGTAATGCTCAGGTAAAAATTATACTATGCTTGTGGTTTACTGACATCACATGATTACCAGAAATCAAAATTTAACAGTTTCAAACATTTATCTTTTGCTAAGTGACCAATATGCTAAATTGCTTCATCTCGAAGAGCTTATATGAAGCAGAAGCTTTGTGTGACCAGATTCCTGAAATTCCATATAATCTGTCTGTGCTGACTTTGCATTAAATCCGTGTCCTTAGATTTGATTACGTTTTATTTTGTTCTTTCCCTTTCCATTATGTGCAGACATTAATGAGCAACTTACTGTGTGATCATGGCCATTTTATCATGTGTTCAGACAAGAAAGGATTTAACCCTTACCCTTTTGATGTAGTTGGATAAAAATGTATAGCTTTAGTTCAACTAATGGTTGCGCAGGTCTTGGTTTTCACTGTTGTAGCATGATCATTTGTTCGTGTGTGGCTCCTCATCATCTCTTTCTAAAAGCAGTGACCACTGAGTCAGTGGTCAGTCATGAGAACATTCAGCTCTGATGGCTTTGATTGATGGTCTACAGCCAATCCCGCCATCCACCAAATATGGAATTCATTATTTAGTTTCCCTTGTGAGGTCAAAGGTCAAAGTGAAACAATGATAAAATGGGAGAATCGTTTGCTTTCGACTATGGATGGGGGAAGCTAGACCTCACGCTAACATTAGCAGCTGGCTCCATTCACCTATATCATGTGGACAGTTTAAATAGCAGTAAGCTGAAAGAAGTGCACGACCGTGTGATGGAGGATGCTAATGTTAGTCCTGGGTTGCAATATCTAACTCAGGTTCACAATCTTTAAGTAAACATTTCCGAAGATGCATACATTTGACCATATTCATCAGTGTGAGAATTCACAGCTGTTGTCATGCAGCCTGAAAGATGTATGGTCATTACACTGGTGGTCTTTCTTCAGTATAGTCATATAGCAGCTGGTTCTCATCTGTTGTTTTAGGGAAGAAAAATCATTTATCCATTACATTTACATCTCATATTTACACACATATTTACACGACTTATATCAGTATATGAGACTGAACCTGTGACCTCTATTTTGAACAGTATTTTCTTAATAATTAGATGAAAGGACGAATTTGATCTTTTGTTTTAAAAGCACTCCATTCTTCGGTCTGGGCAGCCAGTTAACACGAGCAGACTGGTGCATTAATGATGATGGATTCCACACCCAAGGCCTTTGGAGAACAATCACTCCCAGAATGCCATGCAAGAGGCTGACCTTCTGACCTGTCTCAGGCCACACAGAAAAGGAAATCTATAAGCAGAATTGGAGGCAGAAGTGACCATTGGTCAGTGACTGACCAGTAAGCGTAGAACTTACTGGATAAACACACTCAAGCATACAGGCCCCCACAGCTGGAGAATAAACCCATTGGATGCTTCTTAAATATCCAGAATGTAAGATAGAAGCGCTTTTTAAAGCCTAATGAAACCCAATCTCATTTCACAACAAGTTGAATTTTGTCTAAAAAGAATGAAAATGACAAGTTGAATTAAGTCCCTTGGTGTTTCTCTGTGGGGAACTTGTCATCTTTGAATGCTGAGGGGGTTTCTGTCCCTGCACCTCAGTAATGGCTGTCACTTTGAAAATGGCTGTTTCCTTTCTGAGGTTTTAATCTTTTCAGCCAAAAAGGCTCCTGTTAAATATCACGCTACTGTGCTGCATTTTATTTACATCATGCAGATGGTGAGAATAGACAAGATGTATGTTTTGGTCTTCATTTTCAAGATGCAGCATAAATATCTTTTGTTGAAAATTTTACTGCTTTCTTCTACATCCAGGAATCTTTACAGTTAAATAAGACTAATGGGGCTTTTCCAAAAGCACTCCTCAGCTCTACTCTGTTTTCCACTAGGGGATAGTACCTGGTACCTAGTACCTGAGCTAAAACTGTATAAGACTATCACAAGTGACGTAAAAGACCGCCAAGCTCTGTGAGGCTGTACTCTAGTTAGTAACGACAATGCTTTGAGCCAAATCCTAACGTCAGCATGTTAACATGCTCACAGTGCTGCTAACATGATGTTTTGTTCAGTTTATTTGAAATGTTAATGAAGTTTCTTTGATGATGGTCCTTGAAAAAACTTTAGGGTTATAACTCATCTTGAGTGATACATAAATGCTTGTAGTTGGGAATTACCTTTGTTTCCATTATCAATTAATCTTCCAGTAGCATGTTGTATCGTGAAAAGGTCTATTATTCATTAAATATACACTGACCCATCTGTAACCTTGATATTTGAGGCATTTAGCCATAGTTAACCATTTCAAAAACTACAAAAGGTGATCCTCTCTGACAGAAAGACATAAGAAAGTGACCTGAGCTTTAGTCTGGAGAGAGAATGTTGTTTTGACATGTCAATGCAGGGAAATTAGAATGAACTAATCTTTTCAGCTCTAAGCTTTACCAAATTTAATGATAGTCTATTTAGTCCAATACAGTTTTGATATGATTTGTGGTGCTAGAGGAATGTCATTAGGATTCTTTGTCTCTAAAACTTTCTTGTAGATTTTATGATTTTTACTGGAAATTAGAAAACTAGTGACACTAGATGAAGTCACTGAATTGTTAGAGTGATTAGGTTTTATCCTGTGGACACCATAAACGTAAAGTCATTTGTCTAATATGTAAAATTTGATGGGAAACTATCCAATAAAAATAAAGACATTTCTGTCTGGACTGGTGGACTCATCGACCATATGTGTGGCAGCACCATTGTCATCTTCAGAAATCATCCAACTTAGTGAATAGTGGTTACTTAAAAAAAAAAAAAAAAAGTTTGTAATATAAAGATTGCAATCACATGCCAATACTGTATACAATGGGTCATCATGAGTAAAGCAAACCTAACAAAGTGAATGCCCCTGACAGATCACCCATTCTGTGTGCAGCAGCTGCAATTTTCCCAAACACCTGCCTTGACTTAACTATCAGCTGTGGTTCTTGTCGCTTTTAACACTTTACCCAAACAGGTTGGCAGTCTTTACAAGCATAGTGATAATCCTACCTTTTATTGCTCCTAAGAAGGCTACCTCCACTGGCTTGTGCAGGAATAAGCGCCCCTGCCAATTCCTTACACCATGGGCCCAGTGTACTCTTTATGTATTTACTTGTCATATAGTGCTAAAAACAACAAATCAGGTACCTAATACCATGCTATACATATATATGTATATATATATATATATATATATATATATAAATATATATTTGTACTTTGTTATTCCAATTAAAATTCAGTGGAAAAGAAATTATGGGATGTGTTGATTATAATTGTACAACCACTGCCCGATCTGGAAACAACCTTATCATTCCCTGCAGATTATATTCTGTTGACGTTACCCACACAAACTTTGGCACAATTATTGCTAAGGATGTTTTTACACTATGTGTGAAACAGCACTCATCAGTAGAAGCCTTGCAGATCACATTTTATGTTATTTTTAAGTAAGTTAAATAAGTTATTTTGTGACATTAAAGATGCAGCCAGTGTAATGGCAACAAACCACTATAATAATATCCAGCTTTGTGTGTGTTTCTGTAGGGTTAGATATTGATTAATCTCCGGTCCTTATCTGTCACTAAGGGGAGGTGGGGGTGGGGGGTTTCATGTGAAATCGTAAATGGGACCTTTCATAAAAGTCCATTTGTACAAACATTGTGCATTCAAGGCCAAATTGTTTTCCATGAAAAAGTGAGAGAACGATGTGTTCATCTCTGAGCAAACTTTAGTCATTATTTGCATTCAGAAAAAATTCCATTGAGGGGCAGCTTGCTGATGTCTAGGGCATTTGGCTCTTCTTCACTGAAATGGTGAGAGTTGATTCGTTTGTCCCCAGTGTCAGTTATGCAGTTTAACCTCGCTGGTAGATTATTTCATAGCTGTCAAGGCTGTTGCCCACTGGAACAAACAGGCCTATAGTCATCCTTTGGGAGTAAATTCCCAGAATATTTGTGGTCACTTCCTGAAATGATGATTATTCTTAATAGAGAATCATGAAATTCACCCAGAGTTGCTTTGTTTTTAATATTGTAAACCTAGATTAAAAACTCATTTTTGATCATAGCAGTGAACTATTGTGTACTTCTTTTTGATGGGCATATCGATCACACATCCAGACACTCACACATACTAGCTTTGTATTGCATTGGTGGATAATGACCAGATTTACCGGAACAATTTAAAATAAGCACTGTAATGCCTGCTAGTGTATGTAGGGCACACACACACACATACACACGCACACACACACACACACACACAACAAGCTATTATTCCTTTCCTGGAATTTAGTTGAATATTTATAATACAATAACTTAGTGACAGGTTCAGCTTCTGGGAAAGTCCAATGACTGTGTCATCCTGAATATGAGTATGACTGTTCACATAATTGGCCTGACTCCTGAAAATATGATTTCAGTCATCCATGTTTCATGTGAGTCACCGCTGACATTCTGGCCTTTTCCCTTTATTTTAGTGAATTGCGTTGCAGCAGACTGAAGAACCAATTTTAGTATCAGGAGAGCAGAAGGATTTGTTTGTTGATCTTTTTGCTGTTTCTTTGTTTTTGCCGAATAGTGATCTATACTGTCTTGTTTCTATCAATGTCAGATAACAGCTCGGTGTCTATTCAGTGATGGCATTCTTGCTGGGGTAGTCTTAGCGATTAAAGCAGACAGGTGTTCTTAGTCCTTGGAGAAATAAAGAAAGGAAATCATCGAACATGCGGCCATCATGGAGGAACATCCATAAAATAGATCATGGCAAGGGGAAAATGGATAAGAGCTAGAGGCAAGAAAGATCCATCGATTAGGGAATCATTGCTTGCTGCTAAACTAAAGTCAGTTCAGTGTGGGAACATGTTTGCATGTCTTTAGGGACATTGGTCATTCAAACATTCTTTAACAGGCAATATTATTTTCAACATGTATTTGCAAAAATAAATGCAATATTTGCTTTTTCATCAATTATTAACATAAAAGGTATTAAAATGGCAATTTAATTTAATTTAATTTAAGTAATTTGAAATTTATAGTAGTCTTTCCTTTTACATCTTCAAAAACTACTACGGTTCATTGAAAGCACACAGATCATGGGCAGATTGTAAGGTATAGCAATGGTTGTGGGATGTTTATCCATGTTTTTATTGGGCTTATAGGACCCAACTCACCACTGATATGACAAATGCTCCCAAAATATTCCATATAACCCAAAATGTCATTAAAGTTACAAATGGTTCAATGTAAATCATAATACCCTTAAATAGAGGTTATCCAAAAGTGTGCACCACTATCCCCATATTTCCACAATTATAGCATCTCACACTTTCCTGTGACATCTGG
The DNA here is from genome assembly GCF_900324485.2 of Mastacembelus armatus. Taxonomy (NCBI): domain Eukaryota; kingdom Metazoa; phylum Chordata; class Actinopteri; order Synbranchiformes; family Mastacembelidae; genus Mastacembelus; species Mastacembelus armatus. Next base: position 22,066,997 of record NC_046635.1, read on the forward strand.
TGTCAGGAATAGCTCAAAACATGGTTGGATGACACAAGTTAATCACTTTTGAAAATCATCGCAAACTCAGTTTTTGCATCCACTGAGGCTTGATGGAGCCTGACAGCTGCGTGCCGGAATAGGTCAAACACTCAACCTCTGAATGTTGGGGACAATTACCTAACAAGCCTGTGTAGACCTTAAAATTTATAATTAAATTCAAAGTTAAATAATACACCCTATTACAGACATTTATTGACCCATCAAGTGCATCACCGGTGTTTATTCGGAGACTTTGGTGACTTGACAATTCCAGAAATACTCAAAAGTTTTCATTCTGAGGTGTCACTATAGGTGAGCACAGATCAGTCTATGTATTGATTAAAGCTTGTTATACAAGTATTTAAGTAATTTTGGTTAGACATTACTGATGAATGTTTCTAATTCAAACTAATGCCCACACAGTCCTGCAAAGTATGCAAATGTAGCTTTGGAAGGCTCTCATCCAGAATAACAGTGTTGCCATGACAAATATTTTGCCAGTCAAAGGTAAACACACACATCTGTGTTTTAAATGACTGTGTTAAAAGTTTTAATCTGGTCGTTTAAGAAGAACCTTCAGCTTCGTCACCTAGCAGAAGATGGATGTGTTTGAATACAGTGAATAAACTGTCAGCTGTTAGCATGTTGCTGTATGACTCTTGGCACCAGTTTCCCATAAGACTCAGATTGAATCAGAAGTGTTTGTGTATAATTTCATCATATTAGTGTGTCATCCTGCGGAACAGTGCCATTATGGGAAAGCTAATTAGATTTGCTGGCAGTGTACGCTGTAGCGCAGCTCCTGTGGGTCTGTCAGGATGGTGATGACACATCATTCTGGACTGTAGTGTGTCAGCACCACTGAAGAAAAGCCCACACAAATATCACACAAATGATTAATTTGTCACTCTCCCATCACACCACAGTCGCCACAACTGGATAAGCTGAATCCTTGATTTATATTTCTCTTCATGGTTTAACCACATTTTAAATTTTGGTCAGTCTGTTTTAACACGTTTATTTTGTTTTGGTTCATCTCTACTGTGTTCAAATTGACACATTTAAGAGCGGACACATTGTATATTTCTAGCCTATTTAAAAACTTGACACGACATTGGACTCACCATGTGGTTGTAAATTGATCAAGTCTTCGGGGGGCACTGGCCTTGGGTGAAAACAGGTCTGGCAGAACTAAAGAGTGATTTACTGTATTCACCACTTGGCCTGCTTCTTTCACTGAGATAGACTATACTGAAAGAGGAATAAATGTTGCTGAAGTTTTCCCAAGCATTGCTCAGATTCATTATGTGCATAACTTACTTAATAGCATTCCTTCCTTGTACACTTCACGCCATGCCTACTCACCATGCACTGCAAAGGCTTTATATGCTCCCAGTGTTATGGAAAGGCTCAGAGTTGGAGGGGTCGTTGGGGTGGTGTTAGTGGGTAAGACATTTTTTTTTTTTTTTTTTTAAATTCTGACATTCAGCAGTTTGGATTTTGGTTTTACACTCATAATTGAAAACTAGTTCAAAAGACAAATGCCCTTAAGTAAATTCAGTCTTCACAGGAAAGAAGAGACAGGGAATATAGTGTTTTTGGAACATAAGCTTGCGGTGAGAAAGATTTTTGTCATAAAGAGTCCCCACAGCAAAAGGAGCTGATTAATTCAGCCCTCCAACCCCCACTGCTGAAAATGATTCCCCCCACAGCACAGGAGCACTTGGGCATGTTTAGCGCAAATGTAATTACAGCCTCGGTAAGCGGCCAGCTTTTTAAAGAACCCCTTCTCCTCCTCTCTCACTTCAATACCTGATGATGTCATGGCCCTTTGTGGGGTCGCAGAAACTCCTCAAATCAGCTGCCACTCATGACCTTTTCTTTCAGTTTTTTTTTCTTTCCCCCACCCTTTTGCCCAGTTCTTTCGTCCTCTTTTTTCTTTCTCTGGTTCATAACTGAGGCTCTCTTTATGGGTTGATCAAGCAGCCCCCTCCCATTGCCCTGCTTTTGGAGCCACTTTATGAGAAATGCATGCCCCTGGTTAAATGTATTGATAGTCCTCATAGACGTCCCATTCTTTTGTCCTCCTGGCTTGCTGAAGTCTAAAAAGTTCCAGAACATGGAAAAAGAGCCCGACATACAGCTTTGTGCTGACAATCCCACCTCTAAACATATTTGACTACAGACATATTGCAGTTTGACAGACCAGCGCAATGCTGCTTGGAGAATTTCACCCATTTTATTGCCACTCTCAGCGGCAGAATGGAATGTAATCTGGCAAACAAATGTTGTGACAAATCCTGTGGATTTTATGGCCCGTCTGTGCTGTTGGTACCAGCCCCCCTCGTCAGTCGATGCTGTATGCTATGGGACATTTACTTTTGTCATACACATTTTTTAAAATTCTACTTTGCTCCTTTCATCTTTGTAGTTGTTTTAATGTGTGTTGTGTTATAGGCTAATAATGGCCCAGTGCTAATCCCGGTGTCACACATGCAATCTACGTGTTTCAAACTATTATGGGAAATTGGTTCGTATTATTTAGAGATAAGTGACCATCGCTTTAAACTGATCTGATAACTGCACATTTTCTATTAGCATGATTTTGTTTTGTGAACCGCATTTTGACGTGGCAAGTTGTACTACTTAAAAAAAACAAATCTGCAATTGATAGCAATCATAGACCTTTTTTTTTTTTATCTCATATTTTCCACACGAATGACTAGGACACGCTAGTTTCTGTGCCAGATTTTGTTTCATCTAATGAAGTAACATTAATGGGCCACATGTTAAACACTAAAACACTAAAAATCAAGTAACAATATAATTGTCCCTAAAGTACTTTTATCACCAGCAGTTGCTTTATGCTTCTCTCCCACTTTTTATCTTGGCGCTTGCCCAAAAAGGGAAATTCATTTATAATTAAGCTAACAATTAATGAAAACAACTTATTTGAACGGTAAGATGTATTTCATGCAGCGCTATAAGCTTCAAAGTACATGACATAATGAGGCGTGAGGTAAAGAGAGTTATGTATTAATTGTATTAGTTGAAATTGCTCCAAAATTACATGATAGCAATGCTTTGCTTTTTGCTCACGTCTCACTGCAGATTAAGTAAAACGTTGAATCATAAATTGTGATTGTGTCATAGTATAACATAACTCAGTGTGAGAGAGCATGAGTGTTAGACATTATTCATTGAGAAAAATACAAAGTCTTAGCAATTTGTTTGTCTTCCGTTCAATCTTTTAGACACAAGACATGATTTTTCATGCACCTTCTCTGTTGTATGGTTGCTATGACATTGCCTCCGTCTCTTTTTTCCTTGCTGCACTTGTCATACAGGCCTCTTGGACAACACAAAATAAATGAATCAGAACAGGACCAGGGGAAATACACATTTTTTTTTTTTCACCCTCCAGTCAGGACCTTGCAGTGGCATACATGCAGTTTATGTGTCATTATTGTTATCAGTGTGAAAGAGAAATAGGGGAGGCATTCATTTGTCCTTTGGCCTGATTTGCTATCTCCTCCATGCTCCTCTCTTCATCTCTCCCTGTCCTAGTGATTACAGCATACTTAAATGCCTAATTGGCTTTACTCCTTATTAGCAATACAATTATACAAGCCTTGAGATTCTCATGTGTGCAGCCATCTGTAGAGAAGAGACACCATTCAGATCTATCCATAATTCAAAGCATAGTTAGTCTTCCATTGGCAAGCCTGGGCTTTTGTCAGGGTTGTATGGTTCTTATCCTGGCTTGCAGGGCCCCTCTTGCTGCTGTCTTTTGATCATTACCTCACCTTTGTCCTGAATTAATAGAAACCTTTCAGATAACACAAACCATTACTATGCATTTATTGCCAAGTGTTTTTAGTGATAAATTTAGGTGGGATTCAAATCTTCTCTTTAGAAGGTTAGAAACATGTTTGTTTTTAGTCATGCGTTTCATTTGTTACACACTTGTTACATCACATCATATGGACAGGAACCTGACTGAAATTTTTAGGTCAGAATAAGTTTATAAAGTAGAAATTATGAATTATAAATAGCAAGTTTCATCACTCGCAGACCTCACTTATTTCATACTATAGATCATATTTTTTTAACTTGATTCCACTATATCAGTTTTACTAGAGTATTATCAAACTAAATGTAAAGTGCAAGAAATTCAAACTAAAAACTATTATCTCAGTGACAGTCACTTCTGTTCATTCCAGAAGAAAGTGCAGCTGTCACCTTGACAGTGGGACGTTCACATGATCTGAGTGCGCTCTCTGAACTTTCGCACATGTGACGGATGGATTAACTTAGCCAGGTATATTAGGAGTACACTATTGCAGAGCTTCATTATCTGTCGCCATATCTGCGCACTGAGGAACCCGTCTGTCTGCCTGGGGTCTTCCTCCACTATAATAAGACAGCTCTGATAGTATCTAATGACAAGGCAGACACCCAGGTTCCTGATGCCATTATCAAAAGTGGCCTCATCAATCAGACGGCAGTGCAACGGGATGTGTGTGTGTGTGTGTGTGTGTTTGAGTGTGAGATGACGGGAAAGATCAGTGATGAGAGTCTGGAGTGGGGGAGAAGGATGGGATGAAGAGAACTGGGTGGATATGAGGGCTGTTGGGACAGCGAGCTGGAAGAGGCGGAGAATATGTGGCTTTAATGAGGCGACCCACCTTTTACCCCTGTGGTCTTATTGGGGGTGTAGCAGAGAGCAGGAGAACAACCCCCTCAGTCAATTTACACACTGATGAATTGCTCACCTTACATCCGGCCATCCGCAGAAGCTCATTTAATACAATTTGGTATTAGTACTTTCATATTTCTCAGACAATGACTGTTCATAACAAAATAGTTCCGTGTTGGCATCTTCTCAACCTAACTCAGTCATTTCATAACAATAAAGAATTTCCATTTTTACACAACAGGTGTCGTTTTGTTTTATGAAATCAGGGGCAGCATTGAGAAAGAGGCATTTCTCAATGTAAATTTTGCATGCATCAGTTGTTCGATTGAATTACGTAACTCCATTATCCTATTCTTTCAGTTTAAGGACATATTGCATCCTAACTCAAAGGCACACTTGTGTTGCTCAAGCACAGGAAATTTCCAACATGCTGAATGAACTCTGAAGCACTGTGGAGGAAGGGGCTGAGTTTGCGCTCACACGGATTAACATGTTTGGAAATTCTAACTCTCTCCATCTGACATCTTTGTGTGAGAAGAAAAGCAGAGAAACCTTTGACAACGACATTTTTCACATGATCTGGGCTGGATGAAAAAGTGCTTTTGAAAGGCAGTGAAGCCCAGGAAAATTGTTTGTTGACCACACAACAACCATCGTATTGCGGCTGTCAGGCCTGTGTGGCATGAGGAATTCCTTTGGGGAAACAGATTAATAGTTCATTTTCATGGCAGTTGCACTGGGAATAAGAGAGAGAAAGAAAATAGAGAGGGAGAAGTGAGGAAAAAACAAAACAGGTTTTTTTTAAATGGACTTCTTTTCATTTCATCTTTTTATGAACAGTTTCCCATTTTTTAATTTGGAATTTGTAAAACACACATAATAAAGGAATATTCAGGCTCATTGTCTATGCAAATGCTTTGAGATGAAGATTACTCTGCATTTGCACAGGGGTTGCTTCAAATAGACATTTTGTTTTTGCAACTTGTCTGCAATGATATCAGGAATGCACTCTCAGCAACGAGGAAGTGTACGACTGCCTCCCCATCCTTGCTTTCCCATGATCTTCTGTTTTATTTTATCAAGGATTTGCTCCTTTTCAGAAATGTTTTGCATAGCTTTCCTGAATATATCTGAAATACCTCTGAGCCAAAAACATGTTTATTCCTCCTTCAAAATGATGAATTTTTTTCATCTTGTAATGATTTTTGAGTTAATTCTCTTTCTTTAAATTTAATAAAGTGTAGAAGTTAGATTATACTATTATATTATTATAATTTCTGATTTATTTTGTTTTGTTTTTTTTAAAGTACACACCCCACCTCATGAATATAACTACAAAATTGAAAAAAATTTTATTCTACAGAATAGCATTTAAGGAGTAAGTTTACTCCATGTATTTAATAGATTTCTACCTGATTTACTAGGTGATACATTATTGTTTTCATTAATCAGAAATTGATTTGCAGAATAGCACCAAATAATTTGTAGATAATCTGTGTGGTTGTGAAAGGGCAGAGACAGCACTTTCTTTTACAGGATGTGATAAGTATTCATTTAGAACCAGAACATTAGTCCTTATTTGTTGTCGACATCACACTTTATAGTGTTGGGAACAAGCTCAACAAACACTAACAAATCACTTTCTCGTGCCACAGTAGGTAACCCTGCGGTAAATAGTGCAAACTTCTGTCTTTTCCCAAACTTTTTACACCAGTAATTGTTCTAAGTAAAGGTATCAATCAGAGGTCTTGCCATTTACAGTGCATTAACTCCTACATTAGCTCTGTTGAATAATGTGTGATTGCAGGTGGAGACACTGTAAACACAAGCACTGTAAGAGTGTATGCATGTGAGCTGTTGAGGAATAGGTGTGCATGCGTGTGCATACACCCTGTTAGCTTCTAGTTATGCACGCTCATCACTTTAGAGCCAGACAGAGGTTTGCTCCTCAATAGATCAAGGCCTCACTAATGGCATATGATGCTGCAACAGCCTCAAAATGAGCCATGTAAAAGAGTGACATTATCGATTACGCCTGGTGAGTCGTGTGGCCTCCAAACACCTGTGATTTTAATGGTGGGTTTACTTTTTCATGGTTGTGGGAATAAATCACAACCATTGCTGGGGAGGATCAAAGGGTCCCAGCAGTGTGGCAGAGTGCTCCATCACATTTTATATTGTGTTAATAATGTCAGATGTATGTGGGGGAGAGAAGGCCCTGCATGCATTCATCACAGCGGAGAGGACCGGACAGGGTGTCGGGCTGGGAGACAGACGCCTCCATTGAGCATTCTGTCATTCCTCCACAGACTCAGACAGAGACTGCAAGGATCTATATAAGCTCCGTGCGACACAGCATACAATCTGTCTGCTGGGCTTTGCCTGGGAAAAGCTGTTCTCAATAGCACTAAATTTGAGCCCAGCAAACATTCGTCAAGACATATGCTTTTATTCCTGCCATCAGGGAGGTTAATGGGATTAATTCACAATTTCAATCACTCTGAAATCTAGCTATAAATAATTCATAGTCTCAATGGAAAGCAAGACTTTACTTCATTAATTCTTGGAAATAATTTTCACTCCATTTCTGTTTGATAGATGATGTGCATAAGAAAAAAAAAATATTGAAGTGCACAGAAAAAAATGAAACAGCTGTCAGTTTGTCTTCTTTGTACCTCAGTAAGAGTGTTTTGCTCCTCTCACTTTCAAAAAAACAAAGCAGATCATCTTAAGATACACCTTCTGCCAGAGCTATTCCAGCACACCTTCTAGGAAATTCACTTAATCTGGTCAGCATTACTAAGAATGAACTTATTCATTGATCCTGTTGACATGTCCTCTAAGACATATATATATATATATATATCTTATATTATTTTGCACATAATTTTATATATGAGAAATATTTTAGGTAATTTTCTTAATCACCTACAAAAATGTTTGTTCTCCCTTATCTATACTAGTAAAAAAGCTCTTATTTGTCCCAGCCTTTCCACTCCTCATACCAATGTAACAATAAAGGTTTTCTTCAAAAAGAATCTTACAATGTATTTCATCGTTTTTGAACAACAGGTAGTAAGCAAGCAGCACTGTACAATAATTAGAGCGATAACATGTAATCCACAAACACCCATCCCTGCAGGCACTTAAAGACTTTGACCCCTTGCACTCCTTTGCAATGTGGTTAATGCAGATTACAATGGTCTGACTACTGAGCCCTCCTCACAGCTGCTCCCACCTCTCCTGGTCTGCCTGGCTGTAATTTAGCAGGCTGGGCCACTAGGCTTCCTGTGGAAGCTTTGAAGCAAAGTCAATAGAAATTGGACAGAAACTTTGTTAAGGAGAAATAAAAATAATAATTAAGAAAAATACAACCCTTTAAAGCCATGTGTCTCAGGGTGAGATAGAGAAGACAGGAGTGAGAGTACACTGAGAGGAATCAAACAGGCAGCTCACTTTGTCAGACAGAAGTTGGCACCTTAACACTTTGTCTCTCTCACTGCCTGTAGCCTCATTTAAGTCTAAGTAGGATCAATTTCCATAACAGCAAAAGTTAAGGACATGGCAAGTCACAATGTATGATTTATCTAAAATGTGTTATGTGATCTTAAGCTAAAGTTACATTGATGCAAAGAATACTTATTACAGTTCTAGTTATAGTTACTTTTTATTTCTAACACACACTTTTAGATACTGTTCTAGGGGCAGAATATCAGCAAAAAGGTTATTTTGGACAGTCTCCAAGTCATGGGATTTATTATGCCATGTCAGTGATTTGCTCTGTGTATTGAATATATTCGCTCTAAACTAATTGAGCGGTATGGTGAGAGGTGCTGAATTAGGCAAATGGGCCCAGGATGTGAAGTTGGACTTGATTTATTACTTTGAATGCAACTGAAATCAATGGCTTAGCTCCCCAAAACCATTGCATTTCCCAGCTGAAATCATTGTTATGCTTAAGAAAAGAGAGATTATGCAGGCTTAATGAGTTTCAGTGGTTGAATGTGTTTGTGCGCCATTCAGGGGCGAAATCATATTTAATGGCTGACACTCAGTTCATGGCAGGTCCTCCTTTTTCTCAGTGGCAGGTCACCTTCGTCACCGGGAAGGCCCTTTCAGAGGGGAGGGCCAAAGATAGGTCCTACATTCATGAAAAGGCGAGCACAAATGCTGCGCATGAGGAATGAAACAGGAGAAAAGCTGTTGATTTGCACACAGCACTGCAGCTCAGCTTAGGGTTGGTGATAGGCCTCAGCCTGCTGACCTCACTGTGCCAGACTGGGGACCTCACTTGCTTTGGGAGACTCTTTTGTTTCTCCAGCTCAAGAAGAGCACTAATTTCATTTCAGTCTCAACAGACCAGTTGCCTTGGCTTCTAGGTGAAAAATGTTGCAGATCGCTAATAAATTAAGATGTTCTCTTTCTTCTGTCTGAGAGCTGTTTGTCTCAATGTCCCAAACTAAGCCCACAGTTATATTTTCACAACTGAAATCTCATTCATTTGCAAATCGACCCTTTACAATTAATTCTCAGAGAGTGAAATTCTAAGAGGCTGATAAAGAAAGTAAAGACTAGCTATAATTTTTGTCTTGGCTTGACAGAAACCCCCTACATTCTTGTTTCCAGTAAGGTTCTCTCTGTTTGTTACAGGTTTGATTTCAGGTATTGCTCAACTGTTGTCCTTTTGCAAATGTTTTGATTTTTCTGCTGCCTGGAACATTGTTTTAAGTGCCAGTTAGTAGAAATTGTACCCAAACAATTCAAAATGCATAGTATTTGCTTGTTCTACTGGTTAGGATCCAGTGATAACTTCAGGACAGTTAGTTGTTGTTGTTGTTAGTTGTATACATTTCCATAAAATAGTCAATGCAACTCCTGTAATCTGACCCACTGCCAATAGTCATATGGCCCTATTAGGGACAATTCATTACTATGACCAGATATGAGAACAGTCATTGGCTGACAAATGAAAAAAGGTCATTCAAGCTTATTCCAGTTTAATAAGCACTGAATCCACTTTATTGATTATTTGCTGCTAATATGCAGTAACTAAAATCAATAAGAAGCCCAGCTCTCATTTCAATATAAATCCAATTATTGCTATCTCTCTAAAGCTGAAGAAATTAGGGAGGAGATGGAACACCATGCTACTTTAATTTGCCCATGTATGACTTCAACACTAGTCTTTGCTTAGTATGTTCATAACATATATAGAGCAAGTAATGACTTATTTTTTATAGCAGTGCAGATACACCGCACAGTTCTCATACATTTATCATTTAGTTGATGTTATATTTAGGGGTAGCTGGTGATGTGTATTTTTGATGAGTGTTATTAGCCAATGTAGTTAAATGTGCCAATGAACAAACCGTATTTAGTTTATTAACTCTAGGTGGAGATACTTGTATGACATGGACTCTGACAGCGACTCACATAAAACAAGTAGAAATATGCTTCTACATTCCTCAGTAGAATTCTATTAAATCCCCCTAAGTCTCTCTAATCACCTAGTTACACATACGGCTGTTTGGTTTTTCAGATCATCTCTAGTTAGAGAGAGAAGTGAGGGAGCCAGAGAGAGACATCATTACTCTGTAATAAAGCATCCATATGGTGTAAATGTTGAGCTGGTGCAAATCCCTGCAGCTTAGCTGCAGAGCACCAGGCAGGGAAGGTCAGGAGTAAATGCCTTATGGAGTAAATGCCTCCGACTTAAGCATGTGTTTCTTTTTCTGCCATTTCTGGGTTGATGGCATGAATGTGAAATGAAAGGTATTTAGGTTGGTGGTAGGATATATAGAAAGACCATAATCCTGTGGTCTACATTTGGATTGTTTTGCTAATGACAGTATATAGTATGTATCAGAAGTAATAATTGTAGTAGATTAGAATAAAAATAGGTGCATGGCATGTTATGACATTGTTTTTATATGAAGACCAACTTTATTAGGTTGTGGTACAATTGTTTCTGAGTGTGTGCGTCTTTCTTGAAGAAAACAAATAATAGAATAATGCAGCTTTAACCATCTGCTTTCTAAAGCATTGTTTTTAACATCTGCTTAATTTTAGATTTGTATGTTGATTCAAATACAAATCAGATTTGTCCCCTCATGTGTTAACATTAAAATTATATAGCTAATATAGCTTAAACTTTTTAATGACTCAAGGATTTAAATTATAATCTTATTAACATTTCTTGTAAGACATTTCTGATAAAAATCCCTTTTCCAGGATCATGCCGGCTCTAGGCTGTTTTCATTTTGGCAACTTTCATTAACATGTGATGTGTTTACGTGGCAGCTTAATGACCTTCACATGGGGTACATCACAATTCCTTTAACTAATTACTCCTCACTCCTTGATCCTCACTCGACCCGGAAGTCGTTCTGCTCCACCATCTTGAAGGATGTGTGAAAGCTCCTTTTCCTGCTCCGAGGAGTGAGGAGGCTGCCAGGAGGAGCCATGAGACTGTCCTTTGTGGAATTCTTTTTGCGTACTGACACACCCCTTTATTGGAAACCAGTAGGTGATTGTGCCTCTCGGATGTAGGATCAGAGAAATGTATGAATTCTTAAACGCGATTCCTCGATTTTTGTTGCATCTATTGTCTATCTATTCTCTCTCTTTAGGTGGGTGGGATGCAAGACATACTATCATGGATGGAAGGTCCTGGAGACTCTTCTAAAAACATTGGATTGGTTGATGTAGGACGGAGTGTTTCTTCACTGTAAAGTAAAAAGTGGACCACTTTGAGGGCTGGATAGTGAGACAGGCAGGACGTCACAAGTGTGCACAACAACATATCGATTAAATACTCATTTTAAAAAAATTCACTTTTAACAGTGAACTAAAAATGATGGTTGACACCTAGGTTTTCTAAGGGTTATGTAGATGTAAGATTCTCCCAAATGTTTAGCTCAACCTGAACTTTTTTTGACCTCACATGAACAATGATCAGTACGGCGTTATGTATTGCATTCATCTGAGAACAGGAACTTATTGACCAAGACTGAGACTGAATACAATAAAGAGGAAAACAGGAATGTTCTACTTTCTCCCCATCCCCCAGTTTAAGTTTTGTACTTTGCCAAACCCTTTTAAAGTAGACAGTAGTCACCCTGGTCCTGAAGGCTGTGCCCCTAATTACATAGCAGCTGTAATTACAGAACCTGGATGAAGAGAGAGAAATAGAGGAAAACCTAAATCCAGCCATTGTAAATTGAGATGGCTGCCTTCTGATGATACCTGCTTTTTCAGCATGGAGAGGTGCAAATAATCCCATCAAAGTGAACAATGGCTACACACCTGCCTCCTACACTTCTGTCCAATTACATGCAGCTAAACATTAGGTCTGCTCGCCTCCCTGCTATCGACATTGACCTTACATTATCTGTGCACTTAAGGCTCTTCAAATTATGAGGTTCCATAGCTACTCTGCTCTTAATGAGAAGTGCTAAGATCAACCTGCAACATTCAGCGCTAGTGGAATGTTTTATGAACACTCAGTGGCAGTGCATCTAAATAATGAACCACAATATGATACATACTGTATACCATATTTACACTATATGTCACCTCAAAAGCTTCATGAAAGCTTTTGCACTTGCCGTATGGATGTATTTTATTACTCTGACTACAGCAATAGTGATGTTTGAAAGAAATAGTTTGAACTGTTTTTTTTTTAAATTATTTGTTTTTTATGTTTATTTTTTGTATTTTTTTTGGTAATATTAAAAATAATTAACAGGCTAACTTAAACCATTAAATGTTGTAAAACATAAACCAGCAGCATCTTATCAATCATCCATAAAGTCTGAGTGTCATATTATTCACAGGTTGGTCATTTGCATCCCAGGAAAGAGGGCTAGTGTTAATGAGTTGACCCCAGGGGTTAAAGGTTAAACTTTCTTCCACTTGAGTTGTCAGCATAGCAGTGCCATTGTGTTTAGGAAATCAACTGAAGGTACACCTCAGTGTGTGTCACAGAAAATAGACTTTGTTTATATGCATGTGTGATTATATGTGTGGATATGCATGAAACTGTGTATGTGCTGTGGTTCGGGTCATCAGGACTAAATGTGCCACTTATATAGTTCCCTGAGGTCACTGTGGCAGTATCCACCCACTCAAGTGTTTCTCAGATCCCAGAACACCCACTCTATCCACTGCATGTAGTGATTTCAAGAAATGCACTTCTCTTTGTCTCTTTCTTTTTTCTTCCTCTTTTCAAGTATTTGTCTCAATTACCTTCTGGGTCAAAGGATAGAAAATTTGATTTTTAGTAAATGCAGTCACTTTCAAATTTTCAGATTTTTGTTTTACCTGTTTTAAGACTGACTCAAATATCCCAGACCCCACCCATATACACGAAGAAATGCATTTTACAGATTGAATCCTTACATGTCCATGCAGAGCAGAAATGACTAACTCGTAATTTGACTGGTTTTGCCCTAACTTCCCGTCGACACTGAAAAGGCCATATAAACTCAAAATAAATTGTCCTCCTGCCACCCCATGTGAGTGGTTTGATTAGCAGGCCCTCCTTAAAGGCAGTAACATTACTGGGGGGCAACAGGCTCTGACTCAGAGGTGTACAATAACATAAAACCTCTTAAATGTTGTTCAGAATGACTCTACTTTTCGACCAGTCATTAGTCTAATTTAATGGGTTATAACAGGAGTAAGTAACACGAAAAATACTTAAACTCAAAGTTTATGTCGTTGTCTGAAATTGTTGAAAAAGGATTATTGCATAGACTTTTGCTGATGCCAGTGATATTCACGTCATGCATGTTACAGTATCGTTTGTTTCTCTCACATAAAAGAAATCTGGTTCTGCTGGAAATCACTCTGAAATGACAACCACTGGTCTTTTTGTCTTTTTTGCGATGAAATTTCTGTCATTTCTCTGCTGTGCCCGAATGGAGCCCACATTCTTGTGTGCAGCCCTTTCCCTCTGATCCATTGCCCACAGGCCATTAGGACCCGCTTAGAGTTTAGGTCTGTTTTTATTGAATGCTCTTTTACGCCTCTGCGTTTGAAGTGAGCACTGCTCGGCTGTCATTTCCTGCTCTGAGCGCTTGCCGCTCACGGCGTGTGTAATTAAGCACTGTGCTGAGCGTCCCATAGAGTGGCCAGCCACACTGCTGAAGTTTAATACCCACAACCAGACACAACGGCTCATTGACACTGCTATGGTTCACTGCCTGTACAATTACCCTGCGAGATATACTTCACATCACCTTCACAGGTACAAAGTGCATCTCCCTACTTTTCTTCACATCAGCCATGCCTCAGTTTATTTATCAAAGCTGGCTGCAGAGGGATATTTGACCACAGAAGACACGTGCTCTAACTGCAATACCAGTTATTATAATGTGACAATATAGTGTATCTTCTTCAGAGTATATCTGTGGACGTGTGTGTGTGTGTGTGTGTGTGTGCGTGTGTGCGTGCGTGCATGTGTGTGTGTGTGCGCGCGAGTGCATTTTACAGGTTAAAGCACCCCTGCGCTACTTTCTCTATTTCACAACAGAGAGGGTGTTGATAAGCGGAACACAGTTAATATCAAGTGCAATCATTACACAATCAGCCCTATTACAAAAGAAAAAGTAAAAAAAAGATAAAGGAAAATAAAACATGACCAAGTAAGCTGTCTATTCTTTTCTCTGGCTTTGATTAATATAAGACTGAATGGCTTCTCTGACACATTAATTTCATAGCTCTATGAATTTACTGCTGAGGTCTCAGGCTGAAAGAGACTTTTTAAACAAAGGTCAAAGTAGAGGACTTAAGTAGGTCTGGGTTGTGTGACACAGCTGGAAATAAGGCCCTGGGATTTTAACTATTTTATGGCTTCGTTGTGAAACTGAGAATGGCACTCTGGGAGTATATTCCACTGGGAAAACAATAAAGACTATGGGAGAAGTTAAGGGGCTTGGCCTTTATGTAAAGAACTTTAAAAGTAGAGTAAATTATTCCAACTATATTACAAACAGACAAAAAATATGTTCTTAAAGTAATAAAGTAATAAGTGGAACATCTGGGAAAAAGTTTCATAAATCAAGCATATCTTTCTATCTATCTATATACATATATACATATATATATTTATATGATATGTGTGTGTTTTGCCTTGAGAAACCCACATTTATACCCACGCACATTCATGCAAACAACTCTATAGTGTTTCATAGATTTAACAGCGTATTGTTTCTGTCTCAGCCAGGAGCCAATGTGTGTAACTGCTTTTGTCATGGCCGAAAATTTGATAGTTTTTCACACTTTGGTTTGCCAAGGCTTCCCATTTTTCTCCCCTCCCCATTTCCGCACTAAAGCCAACTGAGGTTTACAAATATTGAGTCTTAATCCTTGGGCGTCAGACAGCAGGGCCTGCTGTGTGGTGCTCAACAAATGACTGAGTGTTCATGAGCGAAATTAGTTCAGGGAGGCCTCTGTTTCCTCTCTGTGTTGATATAGGGGCAAATAAAAGCTGCATAAACGTGGAGCCCCAAGTTGGTGACTACCTCAGTTACGGTAGTGCTACAGGCGCTGAAACAAAGCTAACAACCCAATGGACCTTTAGAATAAGATTCTTTTAAATGGTTTATAAGAGCTAACTATAATTGAAAGGTTGCCATTTTTCAGTTCTTGGAATAAAGAACTGAAAATATGTGCAGAAAAGAAAAATGAAACAGAAAAAGCTCTCACCTCACTAACTACAGTATGGTCAATGTGCTCTCAAGCAAGACACACCTAATTTGGCGTAGTTTATGATTGTGCTGAGAGGGTTAGTGGCAAGGATGTAATGATTAGGATTGACATTGATTTACAGAAACGCATGTCTTAGATACATTTTTAAATTAGATTATTTTATTTTTGTAAAATTACCCTGCGGGTGTACATCAAGGTAGTTGTTGACATGAAAACCACTTCCTTATGCCTTAATTAAACTGCGACTACCTCTGAATAATTTTATATAAGATGTATTTGTTACAAGCTATTTATTTAGGAAAAAATAATACAGAAACATGTATTTATTTACTAGCTCTGTGTAGGATGGCTCTCTGCCATCTGGTATTTCACTCTAAGTACAGGGTGCCTACTCCAGGTACTTTAATGAAATACTCTGATGTTCCTAAACACATACACACATACTGACACAGAGAGATAGACATAGACAGTGGAAGTGGTTTAAGAGCCTATCTCCATGTATAGGGCTTCAACAGATGTTTCAGAGATACCTGGTTCTTCTCTTGCACTCCCCCGTGTGAAACCATCTGTGGACTTTTTTTTTGTTATTTGTTTGATTCAGGCATAGGATTCACAGCAAGGTTGCACACTGGGGAGTTATGATGTTTTTTGTCTCCTGATACTGTATGTCCTGAACAATGTGTGCTTCAAAAATAAATATTAATCTATGTGCAGACTTTGTTCCCACCCAGGCACTCTGGGTGTATGTGTCTTGTGTGTTCTGGTGTGCAGTGTGTTTCTGTTTCTGGATCAGGCCCAACTCCAGCCCTATTATCTCTCTGTGTCTTTGTATGTGCTGATTTATTTCAACAGTGCTCTTTTGGCCAAGCGCTGGGTGCCTCCTCTTTGTCAGCTCCTGTGTGAACGCAGAAGCCTTTGACCACCTTTGACAGTGTGAATATTTTAGCTCCTTTTAATATGCAGCCTGAACTTTTATGTAAAGATGAGAACTGGGGGTGTGGGGGGTGGAGGTTGATGGGAGGGAAGGGAGGGGGACAGGGTGTAAAGGGGTGTCATGAGTAAATGTTCCTGGAATTTGACATTGATGGTATTAAACAGCAGAGAGCCAATAATCTTTTATATATATATATATATATATATATATATATAATTTAATATCAGAATATGTTAACTGTAACTGAACTAAATATAGTCACACTTACAAAAGCTAGTCTATGTCTGTGTTACATCATTATATCACTGTTGTTTTAAGTTACATTTGGCAGTTTTAACAAAGTTTTGCTGTCACATTTGCAGCATTCAAAATAAGGAAGATCTTTTTGCCTTTCTTGTTGTTTTTTTCTTCATGTTTGTAATGAATTCCAATGGTGGTACATGCAGACCTGTTGACTGTACATTGTCTTATCTGGCCAGAATAACACAGCGCTTCCCAGCACTAGCAGGTGTTCTGGGTATCCGCCTATCCTTTAATGCCAAATGGTCATGATTTTAATTTTACAATGTCTTATCACTGAATTTTCACAAATGCAAAATTGCTTTTCAAATGGGACATAAAATATTATTGTTAAATGATCTTGGATGAGTTTGCTGGGGGAACAATCAGTCTCTAGAATTGTTTCCACAAAACACTTTTGTCTGGATGAAGGCAAAAGAAGATAGAGCTGGCAGAATTTAGAACCACTGCTTACTTACTTCAGTTAAATTAATAAAAAAAATATAGACTCTGCTATTTCCTTTGGTTTTCATAATTTAGATATTATTAAGCCTAAAGATTTCAACAAAGTATAACTTCATGGAAGAGTTTTAGTGTTGCATTCTGTTTATTTACTAAGCTTGCATGACATTTGAAATCTAAATAATTTAAGAAAGAAAAGAAAGATAAAGAATAATAAAAATAAAGAATTGTCTATTTATCTATTCTCATGCACTTTACTCAAATAAAACCAAAAATCTTGATGGTGTTTTTTTGGAGCTTTGACCTCACAGATACACATACATGGTGCCCCTCTGTGAAGAATCAAAGTTCAACCATTGGGTCTTTGATTTCTAGGAAGCAGCAGTTGGAGTGCTGGTCCAGCCTGTTGCTGAGCGGCTGTTTGGGGCCAACAGCAGCACTCATCTCCTCAGTTATTATTCTGACAGTGTTTGCTCAGCCTTGCTGACATATGTTTCACAACTTGAGACGGTTCTGTTTTAATCTGCCGCACACTTTAAGATGTGGACACAGTCACTGTTTGGATTTATTAATCCAGCTGGTGTTTTTTTGGTGAATCCCCCCCCCCCCTCTACCCTCATTGTCTTCTTGTCTCCTTCCCTTCCCTTTCCCCTGCCCTTCTGCCTTTAAGATTGATTTTAGCATCAAACCTGTTTGCCTCTTGGTGGCTTCTCTTAACCGCACTGACAGGCTGTGTAAGTCAAAGCCATATCGCAAGTATTGTTTGTACAGCCTGCTACAGTTGACCTGCGCAGTGTAGGTTTCTGAATGCTCCATAAGGGCTGTTGTCATTCTTCATTATCCACAAGATAATCAGAAATGTTTTAATTTGATTATTTATATTTATTTTTTGACATTAGTGTGTTGGCTAGTCTGGTGACTCAGGAGTATGCACTTTCCTCCACTTTTGTCAGAGTATGTAAACATGAACTGATGTGACTGTTTGGCAGGCAAACTTGTTGGCCTGTCAGTCCACTACTAGAATTGAGTCATCCACAACAGCACAAACAATAACACAGATGGATACAGTAGGGATTATAAAGAGATACACAGAAGACCTCTCCAACAAGACAAGATGGACATGGAAGGGAGGGAGTAGCAGATTTGTATGAGAAGGAGAGGGGGGAGCAGTTGTGTCATAGCAGGGGTAGGCCAATGGAGCGGAGAGGCCCTCATGCCCCCGCTGATCACAACAGGGGATTAATTATGTCAGCATAATAAGTACAAATGGTGATCTGAACGTGGAATTAGCCCCCTGAGCAGAGGCTGCTGCAGCGCGCAATGGAGAGGAAGAGTGGGTGGTAATGGAGGGGGGGGATTGTCCCAATTTGTCCCAGGCTGTCTGTCTGTCTGTGCAGGCACAGGGGTGGAACCTCGGGTGGGGTAGCTTGTTGTCTGTCAGGCTGGCATGCTGACTCGCTGGCAAGTCTGCTGAAATGATTGCCTGGGAGGGTGATGGGGTGGCCTGGTCTGTCATTTCTGTTATGATTTGCATGGATGTCAGTTTCAGTGGCAGTGAGACAAGGCTTCTAGCTGAGCTGGAGGCACTCTATTCAAAGTCCTTCTCATTTTTGAGCATCCTTCATTTCAGCCAGTTATCAGCTTGAAGCATCAGACTAAGAGTGAAGTTATGTCTGCCTTGGTTATAGTTTGTTGTTCAGTATTAAAAAATCTCCTCTTCAATAAACAGCGCAGCAAGTCTTTCCTGTTTCATTTTGGGTAAAGCATCCATGCTTTGGTTATAGCTCTGTTTCAGATCCAGGTCATGCTGCCCCAGGATTCAGCCCAGAGGCAAGATGACCAGCGGTATACAGTGTTCATCCTCAGCCTCCCTGTTGTAATAGCTGTTGTCCCTGCTGGCTCTTTGCCTTCAGCACTTCCCTTGACCAAATTCTCTGTCAGTGCCTCAAATTCTTAGTGGAAAAAGATGCAAACAAACCATGCGGTCCTGTATGCTGGTCTAAACTGGAAAACACATGGACTCCAGCAGTGAAGAGTGAGATTTATTATTGTTTCGGAGTTTGCTACATAGACTTACACAAGGTGACAGAGAGTTTATACATTTAATTACAAGTATGAAAGTTTATTTAATTATGGTTACTGACATTTTTATTGTATTAAAATACTTTATGTAGAATCAATAACAAGGCATTCCACAATTTATTGTATATTTCCATCAATAACAATAGTAAGACCCAAGTAAGAGAAACAAACATGCTACATTATATAGATATTTTCTCTTATTTTTCAGTTGCTGATCTACAAAGTTAAAAAAATATCAACAAAAAATGAAAAAGTAATATTCTTTCATCGTCATTGGATGTTGACGTGAGGCTCACTGCCTTGATACACATGAGCCTCGGGTTGTTTACAGTAGGAGTGGACCCCTGAGCCAATTTGCTTTGAGTAAGTCTATGAAGCTTATAGTGGCTGGGTTGAGATAATGATTCCTCCTCTACTGCAGTGAGGCAGCTGATGGGGGAAGTCATATGCAGACTCAGGTCCCATAAATCCCTGCTCTATGATGAGCACTCTGCGTATGACTTATGGACCACAGAGGCGGCCAGTTAAGACAGCCACTCGTAAACATGTGGCATGGCCGTCCTGACTGCGCTGTCAATTTTCATATTTCATCAGTTATTGGGGCAGGAGTGCTGAGTTATATCTCCAGCGCACTCTCGTTAAGGAGGGATCTTGAGCAGCTCCAGTCGGCCTGTACTGCTGACAAGTAAGGCAGCGAGAGAGCAGGGAAATTAAATCATATGATTTTTTTTTTTTTTGTACATTTTAATGTAGCATAATGACTTTTTCTGTGTAACATGCTTAATTCAGGATCTCGGAATTTACTCTCAGCACTCAGTTGCACTGTTGTCATTTTATTCAGTAGCCCGTTTGGCCTTCACATCAAACTATAGCTATTGGTTAGTAGGTCCCGCCTCACCTACTGGAACCTACTGGTAGGTTCAGTAGTTTTTTACTCTACAGCTCTTCATTGTTGTCATTAAGTACATTATATAAATTACATCCTTAGGTTTAAGCACGACAGCCACTCAGTTACCTTTAGGCATTAAAGCATGTTGGTTAGGTTTAGGCAATAAAAAGTCTTGTTTAGGTTTGTATTTGTAAGGAAAATTACAAAAATATATATATATTATGCACATCATAAATGCTTCTCCGAAATAAAACTTTTTATAACAAAATTCCACATGCGGCGTGCTGATAAATGCCTTTGCCTGGCTAGCCATGACTGATGATACACAGTGACTCACCCCTTCCCCCCCAGGTGAGTAAGGCTCCATGTCACTTACTGGAACACACTCTTCAAAAACACAATGGAGCCCTCACACAAACACACACATACCCATTTAAATCACACAGGCTCTCACTAATGATTCAAAGAGTGGTTTTCCTCTCGACATCCCCATACCTCACAACCACAACCCCTGAAACCCAAAATAAGCTGCAGTGTGCATTGGACCAGGTGCTCTTTAAACACAGTGAAAAGGATTAGAATAACACATGAACCGTCATAGCCAAGGTTGTCATCACCATGATCCACGAGGAGACTTTTGTGTACACAGACATAAGAGATGATGTCAGCTTTGATATTATTCTATGACTACACTTAAAATAAAATCTGGTCATTTAATTTTGGTGGAAGAAAGTTATTCAAACAACTGAAACCACCTGATCACCCCAAGTACTTTTCCTCACTTTCTTTAAGATTTTTATACATGCATGAATCAAAAGACACATATTTCCAATTGCCAATAAAATACTGTATTATCAACTCTAGTTTATTCCAAGTGAATACTCTAATCTGAATTTGTATGTGGGCATAATAATAATAATAATAATGAGAATTAGATTAGATTTTATTCAGGCTTACTGAGACAAAAGTAGGCTATCAAAATGCCTTTTGGCAATTCATTTACAAAGGCACACATTGTGCTTCTGAAAGAAGAACCTACAGTAAGACCATTTCCTCTTATTGTTGCTTTTGGCAAGTCTAATATTTGTAGAAATGTTATGGCTTGACAACCCTCAATTAAACTTGTCATAACAGAGCCCATCGAAAAGAGAGACAGGAAGGAGGAGACGCTAGGAATGATGTCAGCTTGGCGAAGAGGAGAGGGGGCACGGAAGCATGTAAACAGCTGTTCTGGGATCGTCCGCGGTTCAGAGGGATATTGAGCATGCCATGTGTTTGTCGTGTTATCACAATCACAGTGTGTCTACAGTGGGTACACAAGAAATTGGACCTGGTTAAGTGGTGCCTCTCATGTTAAGAAATGATTACACAACACAGGATTGACACACTGAAACATGCCTTCACTTATAGAACAGGCACAGTTTGTGATCCTAGACTAAACAAACAAATTACCAGCTGCAGTGTAGCAGCATTAGGAGTTTTGTTGTATCTCTATTCCATACTATGACCTGTGCCGTAAGTTTGTACTTTCTATGTCCATCTTTTCTCGCTGGTGTTTAATAAAACACCAAGCTGTTTAAAAATGGTCTTCTTGGTTGAAATGTTCTTATTTGGTGCTATTACAGCTTCTACCTATTACAAAAAAGGATCTTGAGTGATCAGATCCCAAACTCAGTCTCTAATGAAATAGCATTTGTCTTCAACAATCAATCTGTCCATTTCACTCCTTTGAAGTTGATCCACATTTGAAACAAAACAAGCAGAGCTCACTGAAACAGAGCGCGGGGGAGAAAGGATAGTGAAAGTCTCCTTGCAATACATGTCTGAATTATTACAGGGATGTAGGCATGTAACCCTAGCCAAAGATGAGGAGTGCTTTTGGAGACTGTGTAAATGGATCTAGTCAGAGGTGAAGAGAAAACAAGTCTGACCTCGTGCACTGTGCACCGGGAAGGTCAGCCTGTCTGTTTGGTTTTCTGAGTCTGGACCATGTGCTCTATTTGAAAAGAGGATGGCCCATGCTGACGTTGTAAATTATATGGAAGGCATGCTTCTCAGAGCCTGCCGTTATGTGTGTGTCTGACTTTGCTCCTGAGTTTGTGTATGCATGTGTAACCGTATCTGTGTGAGTATGTGGTGGCATATCTGGTCTCTCTTTCAACCTGGTTACCCACTGCATGTATCTTGTCCAAGGCTACTAGCTCACCAGAGTTACTCCGACCTTCCATGCTGTCCTCCCAGCTGTTGGCAAACAGAATAGAGTCCAACTCTAATGCTGTCTGATTCACAAATATGATTCAACATGGAGATGACGGGGCCCCTTAAATGCCATTTACTAGGCCCTGGCATGGTGATAATTGAAAATGTCAGTAAAAGTGCTTAGGAGAAATTCCAGCAGGATTATCGCCCCAGTAACATCGACAGACAGAGGGCTTGTCTCTGGAGAGCACAAAAGAACTTGTCTCCATATCATAAAACCTGCACTGTTCCCCTGCTTTTTTAATGAAACTGCTGCTATGCCAATGCTGGGAGGGGAGTTAGAGTAACATCTTTTTTTTTTTTTTTTTTTCTTTTTTCGGGAGTTTGTAATGGGCGATGTGTGTGTGTGCGTGTGTGTATGTGTGTGTTTTGGGGGGGGGGGGGGTAGTTGGGGCAGTTCCCCTCCCCTCTCTTTTTCGAAAGCCAGTGTTGTCAGTGCATCATATAAAAGAAGATATACAAGCAATTCACATGCAAATGTTGAGGGTGATTTAGAAAAGAGGGGGAGAAAGGGGAAATGTGCTATTGAAAGCCAGTGGAGAGATGGGGGGGGGGGGGGGGGGGGGGGAGATGCGGGAGGGCAGTCACATTAAGCGTTGTGGTGAGGGAGGTGTGAGGTGGCGGCACTGTGAAACAGAGAGACATTTGTGTAATCTGGCTTTATGTATCACCACTTCTGAATAATAACATGAAAAAAGAGACTTACCTCATCTGCCTGGTAGAGCCAAGGCATAAATAAAAGGGCAGAACAATGGAATTACTATTACCCCGGCTTCTGCGCTGAAGCTACATCACCAGTATTCTTTGGAGCCACTGGCAAGAAGATTAATGTTTTGTTAAATATCAGTGTGGGAGCATGTGAAGAGGAGAGAGAAGGAGAGGAGGAGGGGGGTTGCTTACTGGGTCTTCTAAACTTAGTCAGCCCTGGCTCTCCTTGTAATTATGGTGTGTTGCCACGGATGTGTCCCACACTCTCCTTTCCTAAGTGTCGGTCGAGCGTTGTTATGGTATCAGATGCACGTATTTGTCGAGAGGATTATGGGTAATGTTCCGTGGTGTCTGATTGGACATGTGTGGCTTGCTGCACTGTTTTCATGATGCATTCCTTGGCTTTCAGCCCTTATGGCAAAATGTTCTGTGTTGCTCACAAAATGCAGTAAGACTCTGTCAAGGCAATCGGTTATCACTTCACCATTAGCCTAACTAGTTTTCAAAACTTTTTGGACTAATCCTGTTCTTAGAATTAATCAACAAGGGACTGTATGACAATTACTGGGCTGAGAAAGGAACTGAATATCAGACAATGGAAGACCCCCCACCCCCACCCCCTCCTGAAATATAAATTAGAGGTGTTAAACAATAATAAGAACCTTCTCTATTCCCAAAAAAGAACAGCCCTATCATAACCCTACCACTTTTCTGACCTCTGCCATTTTGGCACCATATTAACAGTGTTATCCTGTGTATACAAATAAATAATCTTCAACCTTTATTTGTCCTGGAAATATCAGGTGATAATGCATACAGGCTATTTTACAGCAGGACTGTGCTTCACAGTTGCAACCGCTCTCACATATAAAACATTTCAACCACAGACTTCTACTGTTGACCACAGACCAGCACCACAGTGGTTTGGGGTTAACATCCTGTTCAATAACACCTCAGCAGTATTTGAACAGGCTCGTTTCCAGTCATTTGCACTTATTTCTAACCTGTGGGCTACTGAGGTCCCCCATGCATTAAAAATTATAAGAACACAGAATTTACACAGACCACAAAAACCGACAGTCAACAGGAGAAGCTGTTTACATAAGTAAAAGTCCTAGGTAAAACTGACATGTCATGGTTCAGGTTTCTCAGATTAGGAAGTGGTCTTATATACAGAAGTATTTATTTTTGTTCACTTAAATTACAATAAGCAACAGCCTCAAAACCCTCTTCGTTTTCCCCCACACAAATGTGACTCACATTTAGTCATGTGATGACTTTCTTCTCTTGTAAAACCTAAACAATATACCTGTTAAAGCACCCACACACAAGCACATATAAAAGCAACAGTTTTTCCGTTCAGAAAACAAAGCCTCTGTAATTTCAATTTTAGTGGCATTTGCATGTGTGTGCATGTTTCTGTGTTTATGTGTGTGACCGGACCAGACATCCTACCCCTGTATTAGTATCAGGACTAAGAGGGGGGTAGTACACCCACATTATTACACACCCTCATAAATCTATGGCCCTTGTAGCATTTATGTCAGTGGCCTGTGATCTAGGGTGATAGGCATGTCCGGACACAACTGCTCTCCCTCCTGTGCCTCGGCTTTTTTCTGTAGCGTGTATGAAAGAAACAAAAGGTCAAGGGTGAACCTGGTTGCATGACAATGGGCTGACAGGCTCAGTTGCTAAGGGGATAGGTGACAGGGTGGCACAGACGTGGGGTGACAAGGTGATGGCATGAGGTGACAAAAAAGTTACCAGGTGAGGACGGAGGTGAGTGACAGCATCTGACCGACTCACCCGCATCGTACTTTCTCTCTTTACTTCTTTGTCCGTCTTTCTTACTGTCATCCCTTT
The DNA here is from genome assembly GCF_900324485.2 of Mastacembelus armatus. Classification (NCBI taxonomy): domain Eukaryota; kingdom Metazoa; phylum Chordata; class Actinopteri; order Synbranchiformes; family Mastacembelidae; genus Mastacembelus; species Mastacembelus armatus. The sequence continues at coordinate 22,091,906 of NC_046635.1, forward strand.
TCTCTCTGTCCACATCTCACATCTTAGTCTCACCGGCAATCACACGCCGTCACACCTTTGAACTCTTTCTACCTGAGTTTGACAGCAAATGGGTGTGCAGGCTTTTGGTTTGTGTGTGTGTGTGTGTGTGTGTGTGTGTATGTGTGTGTGTGCATGAGTTTGTGTGCAAACATGGAAGTACTTATGTACTTACACATTTCATGTGCTCAGCGTATGTGTGTGTGTGGCTCCTGTTAATCCTTTGATTTTTTTTTTTTTTCTTTTTCTGTACGCTCGTTTAGGCTTCTTTGCGCAACATCCTATAAGTGTGTATATACAGTATTTGTGTTTTTCACAGTGGTTAACATCTTTCCTGTTTGCTCTCTTAGCTCTGAGTCACAGCAGTGACGTCCTGAAACAGTCAAAGGGGAGGGATACATTCTCCGGCTGGCAGTTGAGAAGAACCAGGGGGAGGAAATGAATGGTACTCCCCTCATTTCATACACCAGCAACCTCACACACTGACTCAGCAATCAACCGTGGAGTATGTGTGTGTGTGTGTGTGTGCGTGTAAATTGCAAGTGTGTGCTTACATACTGTATGTACTGCATTTGTCTACATATTATGTCTTACAAGAATCATTTTACGTGATTGCACAAAACGTTTGAGATCAGTGGTCATATTCGCACAAGCTACAGTAAAGCAATCTGTTCTCAGATTATCACGGAGTCATTATTCAGCCTTGGTATGGGAAAGGATTTGACCTGTCTGGCCTTTTACACACCAGGTTGTTCAGTGCAGTTCCTCTTTGCCAGGGAGGTGAAGGGAGACACAATAGCAGCACTCATTGACCGGGTTAATAAGTATTCTGTCTTGGTCCCAGTCAGATGCTCTTTACCTTCTAATACACTTGTCTGTGTGTTTCCATCTTCAAAGCAGCACAGTGACCTCATGTCTGCTTCTCACAGCTTTTGTAAACTAATGAATGACAGGGGCCAGGGATTCTGCTGTCTGGTCGAAACAGGAGAGAGGCGTATGTGTGTGGGAGTGCGTATCTGTCTTTGAATTTGCACATATATAACTTCTCCCCCCTCCAACACTCCCATCTCATCTACCTCGTTCTGTGTGTTTATAGAGAAGAGCATGTGTGAGTGGATAACTCCAGGATAGCCGCTGTGGGCATGTGTGCAGGGCAGTCACGTAGGTGTTTGTTGGTAATGCTGCTCACCTTTTTTCTCAGGGTCATATGGGGCATATCATTCTACATTTAGTGGTGGATTGTCACCAATCAGCTTCTCTAACTTTACCAGCATGAATCAGATAACGTAACAGAAATAAGTCTGAAGTGCTTTTAAAATTTGAAGAAAATAAAAAAGAATTTCAGCAAATATATAGCATTTTTTAGCACTGTCACCTGGTTCCGGGTTTAAATCCCTTTTGAACCTGTGGTCTTTCTGTGTGGAGTTTCTCACTGTATCTGTGTGGGTATTCCTGCTTCCTCCCACACACCAAAGACATACAGGGTTAGATTAATTGCTTGTAGGCGTGCATGTTAGCGTTTGTCTATCTCGATGTGTTAGCCCTGTCATAGACTAATAATCTGTCCAGAGTGTTCCCCACCTCTTTTCTGATGTCAGCTGCACAGCAGTTAGGGAGCATGTTTCCCAGAAGCAGTTGCCTGGATTAACCACAACAGTTAATCCAAGGGTTAATTTGACTCAGAGATGATTGTTAGAAATTAGTTATGTAAAGCTTTCCAAATAATGTAAAGGAAAATTTGAGGAGGCTCATGTTGCATGCACTGACTGCACTTCCTAGCTTATTAAAGAAGAGATGTCTAGTGCAAATTTAGCATGACCCATGACTGCTCACAACTGAGCATAAGACACAATATGAAACACAGCTAGTAAACAACCTCTAATGCTAAGTTTAAGCATTAAGTTTAAGTGTCAAAAGTTATGCCATTGTCCATGTATATATCATTAGGTTTATCTTGAATGTATATTATTAATCAAAAAGTCAGTTTACTAATTTTTTTGTCATTAAATTTACCATAATAAGTTATTGTGTCTGTTGCTAGTCATTCACAAGTTTCCCTTATTGCCTTGCCATGTTGTTGGGAGTTTCAGTAAATCCACATGGAGGATTTGCTAATAAAAGTTGACCGATGATGTTTTCCTGCTACATTTTCATGAAATTACTTTTTGACAAATATCTATTTTCTGAGGACAGATGTTGATTGAATTAAAAAGGAATATATCACTTATTCATATCAGATACTCATGCTGATTACACCTGTGCTACATAAAAATATGCCCTGACAAATCATGACTTTTGGCATGTTTAGAAACCAGACATTATAGAGTACTGCTTGTGGTTGTTTGGTAATACTCCCTACTGTGGTACCTGATGTTAAAAAAAAAACCCATAGCCTGCAGCAACTTCCGCCTAGACTGCTGTTGAAAGGTGTTCCTTCAGGTCTTGGCAATAGGCAACCTAGCAGCCATCAGGTGTCCTGGCTTGCCCAGCGTGGTTCTTCTTCAGGACCAGATGAGAGTGCTAATGCAAGAGGAACATAAACCATCAGTGTCAAGGGAGGGAGAGAGAAGCCACTGTCATGTTCTGCTGCTGCATACTGTTTGTTTACAGGAAGATTCCACTTGGCTGTGTGTGTGTGTGTGTGTGTGTGTGTGTGTGTGTGTGAGGGTGTGTGTGTGTGTGTGTGTGTGTGTGTGTGTGTGTGTGTGTGTGTGTACGTTGCTAAGGACCATGAACCTGGATGGGGAGATAGGGCCTCCTTCATCCCTAATGACTATTGAGTGTTTCCCAAGATGTCAGCTTGATGACCTGGCTGGTACTATGCATAGCCCCACCTTAGTTGCTCATGTTGTAGGAAAACAAAAAGAACAATTTAAATATGTGCATGCATGTATGTGTAGCTCTCAATGAATAACTATGAGTCAGGCAATCACATGATCTGCTCTTTAATTGTCATGTTTAAGTCTCTTCAGAAGAAGAGATGGAAAATTCCAAACCTTAAAGGTCATGTGCTCCAAGGCCACCAGACATTTCTGTTTGCTCATGCAAGCCTGAAAAAGGTAACAGTCTATGTTTATATAATGTTATAGCTTTTTACGTCAGGCACGAAGAAGAAAAACATTTGCCAACAACTTAGTCAGTGATTTATGTCATGTTTGGACAAGTATGAATAAAGATCTTAATTTCCTTAAATGTATCACTATTATTCCACAGAGAGAAATGTGTGTCTAAATCTGAAATTTAGTGTGTTTATTTAGTATATGGTATTATAATACTCCTCATTAAAAATACAATCTCAAATTTATGATGATACGTTGTTTGTAGAGGTGTACACTATAGCAACTGCAAAGAAAGTCATGACAGGATGAAATGTTATTTGTTTTTAATTTCATACAGCAGCCCACTGTGTAGATTGTTCCAGGCTTATTCCAGTAATCATACTTGTCACAGCCCCTCCACACTGCCAAAGTAGGGGTGAGACACCTCACAATTACTTATCTGCATTTTGTTGAGACGTTTATAATTCCCACAACCTAATACAGGAGCACCGACTCAAATTACAGGCTTTAAGTTACATGGTGAGAACTTATTTATTGTGGCACCTTCTCTTTCTTTGCTGGTGTCAGTCGACTACAAAACCTAATTAGTGCTTTCAGCTCGACACCCATTAGCTGAAACCCGATCCTTGGCCTGGTGGAGAAAAATAATTATGACATTCCTCTTATAAATCATTGGTTATGTCCTGAGCCCTTTCAATGGAAATATGATTTCCCACTACAAATTGTCTGACCTGTTTTATGTTCTCCAACACATAATTAAAGCCGTGGTGTGTGAGAGGAAGTAATTTTGTTCAAAGGCTTTTGGCAACAGCAGCGCTATGTCTTTTCTGCTTATTTAGAGAACAGCTACTGGCAAACCTGGACATGTGAGCTGTGTAATGGATTAGGAACAACAGCAGCAACATGTGTGAATGACCTGTATTTGTCGTTCAGCCAAAAGACATGGGAAATGAAATACATCATCAAGGGGGCAGGGGTGATCAGTGGGTCATCAGGTACAGTGAGCGCCACCAGTGAGCTGCTTTCTGACTTTCTGAGGCAATGTGTCCACACATTAGGGCTGCTGGGGCCAAACAAATCTGCTTTATTCTCCTGGGGAGGTTGGCTTTAAACCACAGTGCATGTGTGACCTAATGTGCCCAACCTCCCTACCACAGAAGAAGGAACTCTCACTGTATTGGTAAACTTGTGAGCAAGTTCTATGCTTCCTCATTGAAATGGATGGCTTTGTGGTTGGCCTACATGAAACATTTTACAAACCTAAAGAATATTAAATATTAGATCAGCTTAAAATACATTATTTACTACATATTTAAATATTTTCACTTTTGTCAGTGGAGTTTTGATATAAAATATAGCTTTTTGGGCTACAGTTTCCTGATTTTATTATTGCATTGCACATACATACATGTAAATGTTCAACAAAATTAGAAAAAAAATTGTATGTTTCTCTATCAGAAGTTATTAATCTTTTTATTGGCAGTGGTTACAGCTATAGTTATATTATCCTGTTTATCTATGCTCTACCAGACAGGGAAAGATTGGGTCATTACCGTAGCTGTGTCTGTGTGTGTGCACTGTTTGTGTAGGAGGAAGCAACAGTCTGTACCAATGTCAATCAGCCAAATACATGGCTTTCTGACTGCCTTCAAGAGGTCATATGGCAAATCTTGTGGTAATCTGCTAATCCAATTGGCCTGCCGTATTCACATGATCTGCCAGGCTGCCGGACAGCCATCTTCTGTTCAGGCACACATACACATATATATGTGGGCAAACAAATGCACACAGCGGCTGTCCACGCTCTTCTCTCGCGACAGTCTTTGACTCCATGACACCAGCCTGTTTGATTCCACTTAGGCTTGAAGCAGATTAGTGAAGGTGACTCTTGAGGAGGAATTCCACTGCATAATTGGCAGAATTTATAAACCAATTAAAAACGCATTGTAAAGCATGCTATTTTGCTGCTATTATTAACTCTGTGTGATGGGATAAGCAGGGACCTGCTGATGCGTGCATGCACACTTCCTACCATATGCACAACTGTACAAGCACATTTAATGTATGAAATTAATATTCCAGTTTCCAAACCATCAAACCTTCATGCTTTAAAGTCTGATAAACAGTGCATTGGAACATGAGACAAAGTTACCTGCTTTTTAAAATATTTTTCCATGAACACAATTAACCACATCATACCAAACCGACAGTACATTTTGCGTTTTAGGAAAGTACGCATTCAGTCATATACTGTACCTCGCTCAAGGACTTTAGCATTATACTTTGCTGGACTAGGACAGTCTTGCTTTAGAAACCCTGGCTGTACTAAATGACATGCCATGTATGAAAGGAAAGTACTGACTACATGTGTTTCCCATGCATACATAAGATAACAACCACATCACGGCTGGCAGGCTGTAGTGTGTTCGTGTGTGTGCGTGTGTGTGTCATGCTCTGCAGCACCAAAGCAGAGGTTTAGGAAGGGACTGGATCCCATTTCCCAGGCTGAAGCAGGACCTCAGGGCAGAGTGTGGAAACTGAACTAATTGCAGGATATTGGTCCTCAGATGATTAGAGGAGAACATGGAATGCTTGGTCTGTGATGCAAGCAGACCAAGGTGAGACTAATGGCGGATGTGTTTTTTTTATGTCTTCAGATAAGTGTGTATCCTACAGTAGAGGACTAAACTATTGTGACAAGGAGGGCAGGACAGGCTTTGTACTGGCTTCCTATTTTTTGCAAGAGTATAGTTGTACCCATGTGGGGTTGTTTGAATTATACGCACAAACTTTTTAGTAAAGATATTTTACCTTCAGAGTTGGAAAATAAACTTGTCAGTATTCTCAGATGCACAGGTTATGTAACACATCAGTTTTTCTAAACTTGGCATTTGTCTATCAGCCGACATTTTGGTTGTTACTGCTATATCTGCAATGAGCAGGTACTGTGTATTGGCCTGGTCATTTCATGTACAGTGCATTGGGCTGAGGTATTTCAACCACACCCATAGAATACACGTTTTGATAGAAGAAAGTTTTCAATGATTGAAATCCAAATTTCTGCAGACATGAACTGGCCAAAAGGTCCCAGAATATTTTACTGAGATAATTCAAGCATATATACAGTCTATGAATGCTAATTATAGTGTCCCAAAACTAACAACATCCAAAATCTTGATAGAATGAACATGTATCTAGTGGACCCCAGGCAAAATATACCTTTAAATTCAGTTCAAACAATTCCAACAAACCATTACAGAACGAAAACACAGTTGCAAAACAGACAAGATACAATAGACAAGAGACTATAAACAAATAAAGTAGATAAGATATTAACATTACTGATCTCCAATGCAGCACAACTAGAGTTTCAAAAGGTGATATATATACACAACATTGTGAATTACCAAACATACAAAAAATAAAAGTATTTTGGGACATTAAAAATTAAGATAAATGCAGATACACCATGACCGACAATAACAAAATAGCAACATGTACTGTAACAGGCAGTAAAATATACAGCAGACAAACTGAGAAGAGCTAGGTTTGACTGGGTGCTAATTAACCATATTTAAATTAACTCACCATGAACCAAATGTCTGTCTAATGTGTGTCAGTATAGAATTCCATTCTTGTGTTGTTTTAACAAAGATGACAGACTGACCCAGAGCACTCTTTCTTAACAGAATCATCTACTCACTTCTTGCAGTACCCCCTATTAGGTGGTTTTCAGTTGTTCTTATATTAATAAACTGAGGCCATGTTTAGTCTTCTATCTCAGACAAACATCTACATATTTAATCAAATTTGAATAACTCAATAGGTTATATTTGGTTAACACTGGGCAATGATGATGGTGTACTGATTTTCCAAAACATAACACTAGCAGTCATGACATGTAATTCAGTTAATGATACAGAAAACAGCGCTAACTCTTGTCTTTTATTATAGATGTCTCAAGTCGCATGCAACAAGTGGTAATTATTTTTCTTTTGTATGATACAGCTGGCCCTACTCTTCAGCTATGCTTCACTCAGTTATTTGTGTCCAGAAATGTTGGCCATACTGTGCAAGAAGCATTTTGGACTCAGTGAAGTGTTGCAGTCCCTCTGTGCAGACACCAACCCTTTGATTCTGTGTCTGTGTTTAGTAGCCCCCTTTGTTTGCAGTGTTTGTTTGATGTTACTTTAGCAGAAAGAGACAGACACCATTGAGTAGTGGGAGTGCTGTTCTGCTGTGTGCCATTCACGCCTGCTGTAGAGCGCCCAGAGTCAAACACAACAAGGGTAGGCCATTGTTTACCAGTGGAACTAATCACCCTGATGGCACCTCCATAAATCCCCCTCCCTGTCGACAGTGATTGGAGTGTACCTATGTGTGACCATGGACAATACAAATGTGCCAAAGGCAAATAGAATGGGGGGGTGCACTGAGGCAATATTTAGCTTGGCCAGATGGCCGGTTGCATGCAGCAGGCTTCTTGGCCCTCCACATCTGCTCCTTATGATGCGCCAGCAACTGGGTGAATGTCTCAGCTTTGCTTTTGAGGGTGTTCCTATGCACCCAGGTCTGTCCAACTGCAGAGTAATGCCTCTCCACTTTACCCAGTCTGCTGGAGGATCCCTTCCCACAATCAGTGTTATATTCTTCATTCTGTTGTGGCAGGTTTCAGTCCCAATCAAAACTCGTCTCTACTGAATTTTTTTTTTTTTTCCCTTGTCATGGAAAATGATCAGATTCATCCTTGTGGTGTGGTCCCACTGCATCACCAGTCCACACACAGAAGCTTGCTTTTGCAGCTGTTTAATATAAATTCTCTTCAAATATCTTTGTCCAGATGGTTTATTTTTACAAACAATACACAGGGCTATATTCCTACTGAGCCCCCATCCACACCCCTTTACTGTCTGTCTAACTCAGCAGCTTCACTTCAGAGGAACAGAAAGACAGGCACTGTCATGTGGAGTGTGCACAGATGGTCCACTGACATTGCTGTCATACAAACAGGCTTCAATAAAAAAGATATATACACATGTATTGGTATGGATACATAAGCCATTCATTTTCAGAGTAGTACACATGCACGTGGACCAACATACTTGTTCATGCGTGAGGGGACAGATGTGCAGAGGCAGAGGAGGAAAAAAAAAAACTGCATGTATATGGATTTTAGATTCCAATGTGTTTATTTTAATAGGGTACATACCCATTTGTCATAGATCACTAGGTTTCTAAATGATTTCCAGATGACAAACCACTGTTGTGTTAATGTCACTGATATTCAATGGTTGGATGTAAATGCCCTCACTGCAAAACAGACACACAGCACATAAGAAAGTACTGACAATCATAAGCTTCATTTCTGGCTACTAAATGCTGTTTAGGCTTCAGGGTGTTCACCTGTTTGTAGTGTACAGCAGCAAGACACTAGAATTTCCATCTAGAAGTACTAGAAGTACTGTGTTTGTCTTGTAGAAAATTAGCCATATAGACAATCCTCCACTGCAAGTAACATTTATTTCACCAAAAGTCAGTGAAAATGATGAGTTGCAATTATATTTCTACCATCAGCAACAGGTGCATCATGGAGCAGTGCTGACCAAACTGAACAAGCAAAACAAAAAAAATAGTAATACACATTTGACATACATTAACTAAAAGTCCAACAAAGCCATCCATTTGACAAATATTGAAGTACGGACTTGATGAATGTATAAATTAGGTTCTAACCTGAACCCACCCTCATCTCTCCCAAGGCCTTAACTGCCTCATCCACTGCACATCCTCTGCTCCCTTCCAGGCCCCAAGCTCTGGAGTCTCACAAAGGAGGCCGAACAAGAGAGAAGAAAGAGCCAGTGCCACTTGGACGGGATTACATCCTAGTAAGATTCTTCAGGCCTCTTGGCCAGCCGCCCCTTAACCCTCCCCTTCCCTGATTAGAAAGTGAGCAAGGAAAGGTTGGCTGGATATAGTAAAAGGGTCCAATGAAGTGTTGCACTGTTGTATGGAGTAGACTTGCTGAGAGTCATGTCAGTCTGGTCTCATCAGAAATCCTGTAATGCGCATAACTTATTTTTTGGTGCATTTGCAATGATAAACAGAATTAGATTTAAATTTTCCTTCCCCGTGTTACTGACTAATTACTGGTAATTCCTTTAAATAAATAAACCATAATGGATGACGGTGGCAGGGTGTGGCAGTGTGTAGCATTGTTGCCTTTCTCTATGGAGTTTGTATGCCCTCCCAACATCTGCATTTTGTCTGGGCAATGCAACTTCCTCTCATGTTCTAAAGACTTAAAGTTAACTGGTGACTCTAAGTTGCCTTTAGGTATAAATGTAAGTGTGAATGTTTATGTGTTTCCATGTGTCAGGCCCATGATAGACTGGTGACCTGTGCAGGGTGTACCCAGCCCATCACCCAGTGTCAGCTGCCATTGGCTCAAGCCTCTCCATGGCCCTCTACAGGGTGTGGTTTAGCTAATGAATGCACAAATAATAGTTGATGTTTTTCTTTAATGTACATGTAGTTTTCAACTTAAAAGTGCAGCATGACTCTCATGTTTTAATGTATCTTTACTTCTTTAATATCTTACTCCAACCTTTCTGCTCTTAGATTTCCTCATGTGAAAACATTTTCTTGCAAATCATGCAACCCAGTCAGTATCTAAATCACATCAAAAACTTTTATTTCAAATAAGAGAAAAAAATAAGTAATGGATGAAAGCACTTTTTAGGAGGGATATTTTTTTTATGCAGTGTAGACACCAGTGATGCACAGCCACTGGGTGTGAGTGATAGTCTCTGTGTCCCCCCTGTCTATGCCACCTGAGCCTCATGCCCCTTCCAGTGGCAGTGGAAGGGGTCAAGTGAAAGGTGGACAAAAACCAGTAGCATCAGAGTAAATGATGCATGCCGCAGGATCAGTAAATAAGCGGCAAGGTGCCATCAAAGAAGGGCAAGCTCCATAGCTTCCATCATTCCTGCTGGACTGGTGGGGATGTCAGGACCTCACCTTGCCTGTGCCTAAAGAGATGAATTTAGTGTAGTGTGTGTGTGTGTGTGTGTGTGTGTGTGTATGTGTGTGCAAGAATAATAAGATTTTTGTACTTACATACATACAATACATATATATATATATTGATATATATATGTCAACACAGACTGACAGACTGTGTACACATATAAACAGATATATGTGTGTTATTTGTGTTGAAGTGGAGCAGGCTGCATGGTAACTGCAGAAAGTCACTGATGTATGTTGTTGAAGTAGTAGTTGAGGGCCGCAACACATTCACCAAAAAGATAAATAAAAAAATAAAAATAACCTGCACCCGAGATAAATGGAAACAGCTTTGGGGCTGATGGCATAGGCCAGATTATAGTTGTTTGTAGATGATGGCAGTAATAGCCGTTATTTTTTTTTGTTGTGTTCTTTTCTCACTTATCTTCCAGGAAGATGTCTGGCATAGTCATTTCAGCTGTGTGGGAAGGTTAAGTAATTTGACAAAATAAAACTGATGGGGTAACCACAACATCCACCTTTGTGCTTTTGTCACTGCCATTAGCAATTCCGTTTTTATTTTTTACTTAACCCAGTGCAAGTGATGAGCTGTTGTTGTTTATGGAAAGGTGGTATTGTTTAAAGAACCTGTGTCAGAGCAGCTAACCTCGGAGCTGCGAGAGGAAGAAAAACGGAGGGGTGCTGGGGTGTTCTGGCTTCCCACATGAGCTCCATCATTCATGGGAGCCAGGGAGGCAGCTGCTTGCTCGCCCAGCCAGGGCTGCCCTTAGCCAGGCCCCGCAGCACTTCTCTGCTCTCCTCTGGAGTGGGGCAGGGGACTGACGAGGCCTGGAACTGCTCCGTTGTGCTGATCGCAGCCAGGACAGCAGCCGCAAAGCCAGCCAGCTAGGCAAGCCCCCTCCCCAGCCCCAGCTCCCAGCCAGGCTTCTTTGTGGTGCTCCACTGCCCAGTAATTGATGCCTTGCACTGGGGATATATTTAATCACCATAACAAGGAGTTTGTAGAAACAAAATGATCTTGTAAAGGCACTGCAAAGCTCTCCAAACAAGCTGGAGAGAGTTTCTAGGAGAGAACGAGGTCTGAGCGTATAAGACCATGCATGCATCTGTGCACTCTTCCCTTGCACATGACTCTTTAAAATCCCACACTTACCTACATTCTCCCTATCTCTTCCATCTACCTCTCAGCCCTACCTCCACCCCAAAGACACGACTCCAGGCCAACAAATTTCATTACAACGGTCCTAAACTGCACAGTTTTAGAGCCTTCTAATTATTCCTCTCTCAGATGTGGTCATGTTGAGAAAGGCCGTAAATCAACAGAAGTAGGAGCGCCAGGCCTGGAGCTGAGAAAACTGGAAACAAATGATCTGCCCCTTCCCCTGGTCTTTCATTCCTGCACCATCCCTCTCTCCAACACCTTACCTCACTATCCGCCTCATTTGACTTCCAGGCACAATGAAAGATGATCCTGAAGGACTAAAACAGGAAGATATTTGGAGTATGTGATCTGGTAGATTGAGAGATTGTCCTGTAAGATACTGAAGAGACCTCAGTTGGTACACTGAACCTCTTACCTGTGTCAATAACAGCCCAGATGTAGACACTTATCCATCACTGTGGACGTCTATGGAAACAGTTGGGTGCTATGCTTTTGTAGTTGTGATGCGGTGCATGGAAGAGAGATGGCCAGCAGACAGCCTAGTGGTACCTGGGACTATGACTGTCTGTCTCCTATGCAGTCTGTGACTGCCTGTAATCAGCTATTTTAAAGGTTCCAGCCAGTAATTGCTCAGTATAGCCCCAAGATAGCAATCAAAGAGATGCTGAACTCTATGCTCTCCCTCTTTCTATCTTTCCTTCTGTCTCTTTCTTTTTGTCTCCCCTATTCTCTCACACAATTTTTTTTTTTTTTTTTTTGCTGCCTTACATTTGGAGACACTGTAAAGAAAGGCATCTTAGCATCTGTTTTTTAGTGTTTGAAGGAGGAAAATCAATTCAAATTGAACTAATGGCAAAATTGATATTGCTTTGAAGAATGCCCCACCACCCCTCCTTTCTCCCGCCTCTCCTTCTCTCTTGTCTCTGTCCTGGTTGCATTTTATCCCTTTCGCTGTTCTCTTATCTTTCAACAATTACAAGGCCAGTCTAATGGCCCTTTTAAGTTGCCTGCCAGCTGTATTTGCAAAAAATAATGTCGTCTTCTTCATCTGTGGGCAAATGTAGCTGCACTGAGGTTCATTCTCATGTAAGGATTGCTAATGCCTTTCCTCTGAAGTCATGATGAGGGCATTAAAGTTGTTTGTCTGGGCACGAGATGTGAGTCTGTTCATGAATAGATCTCATGATGTTTTGTCAAATCTGTCAACCATCAGGAGGTACCAAGCAGCGTTTGATGTGGCATGAATTCCTGATATCCAACATTATTAATTCAACACTAAATATGAAGCTAAGTCCAACAGGTGATTAGCCAGTGAGATGATTGTTGGAAAACATTCTAAATAAGGTTTAAGTACAATATACATTTTACTTTCTGGTTTATTTGTAAATGTATGATGGTTTTGATAATGCATGGACTAAATCGAGCATTAAAATAACACATCCCAAGCTACATGGATTTTTTTTTTTTTTTTGTAATTTTAGACTGCCATATAGAGCCTTGTATTTACTATGCTTTGCTTTGGAGATGATGTTCTGTTGTTGTACTGTACTAAGTAAGTTTTGCCTCCCAGGTGTAATGTTATATATATTTCAATATTAAAAGCACATTTTATATAGTTATGTACTGTTGCTATAAACATCATGGTATCACCGGGTGAAGTCATCAGTTAACTCTCATGAGAGGAGGGAAGTAACAGACACCTGCAGTTCAGCAGATGTCCCATCAGTTATCACTGCCTGTTCCTTAGCAGCCTCACCCAGCCCCCACTCCTGGTTCCTGGAAGGTAGTCCCAGCATAAATAAACTTGTTTGTCCCTTTTATCTGGGACCTGATAAACAGCATATAAGTTTTTAGACTACACTTACCTAATCTTAACGGTAAAGTTACACTACAGAAATACAACATTAAACCTGTAGAGTGGCATGCTGTCACTTAGTACTTAGTTTGATTGGCACATTGCTCAACTTTAAAGCCAGCTTAGCCTGTAGTGCACTGAATACAAGGGGGAAAAATGAAGCACTGTGTCCTTAAGACTTAGAAGTTAACCTGCTTAAGAATCTGCCTGACGTGGGCTATCAGGTGAGGATCATCCAGCGTAGGGGATCAAATCTCATCATTGTCAAGCACGCAAGGCCAAAGATGCTAAAACATACAGTAGAGGAAGCACAGCAATGTTGGGGAAGTGACAGTGGCTGCACGAGAAAGACAGACAGTGAAACCAGGAGTTTCAGAGTTGTTGATTTACTTACAGAGTGAAAACATGCAAAGAAAGAAAAGTAACACTGCTTACAAATAGCGGAGAGAGGAATGAAGGAGTCAAGGAGAAAAGGGTATCAGTGCTGCAGCTCAACTGAGACTGAGAAAGATAGAGAATGAGAGAGAGAGAATCTGAGCAGGAGAGGGAGAGCAACACAAGCCAAGTGTTTGAAGTGGATCACTGTAGGCCAAACATCTGAAGAGGACAAGACTGCAAACATGTCACACTGCAGCCTGCTTACATTTAACAACAGATGTTTGGTCTCTCCACCTCTAGTAATGGTTTGCCATCCAGGTTGATCTGACCTAGTAAATGAATAATATACATTTTTTTAATAGGGAGGATTTCTAGCATGCATGGTGGTTTTAAGCAGCTCTGAATTTTCCCATCTGCCACTTCTCTACTGTCTTATATCCATTAGCATAGTGTAGTATAGTCTATAGTGTCTTACTTGAGGGCATGTTAACATTGCTTGTTGCGGGAAATGAGAGACACATTACTCATTTGCTTGTCCCCATTCATTTTTACCAGACAGCCCAAAAAGTCAAAATGGCAGTCTTCAGTCAGCAGCCCCTTCCTCCTAAATACAGACAGCGGGAGCTGTAATTAACTGCAAAGGCAGATTTTCTCCATACGTTGTGTCCATTCTCTTCATGGCAGAATGCTCAGCCACGTTTCCTGTGTAAGTGTGTAATTATTCAGCTGCTACAGCAGCACATACATTCTCTCCACGTAGTGTCATGGCTGGTGATTTGCTTCTAATTTATGGGTGCACAGAGGTTCAGTTTACATAATATTTGGGTAATATCGCAGTCATCGCCTCGACCATGTGATGAATGAAGACCCAACCAAGCCATTGCAATTCTGAGCATGACAAAGTATTGGCACCAAACGGCATTATACCTCTGCACTTCTTTATAGCGGCTGGCAGTGGCATGAGAACAGAGCCAGAAGACCTTCATGAATTATAGATATGAGGCTGAACGACTGGGGCCGAGGCCATTTGAGCGATGGACAAACGGGACAGGATGTGGCTGGCTGATGCGCTGCTGTCCCTGTTGTCCTGCAGGGTGTTGATGCTCACATAGATTAATGATAGGATGCTGAATAAAGCAGGTTCTATGTTGGAACGATTCATTGGCAATAAAAGGCAAGTCTGTCATGAGACGCTGTCAACTGTTGATAGAAGCTGATGGCAAGTCAGATGTGTTTTTGAAGTACAAACAGGTCCATTACAGAAAGACTTAAAGACTTTAGAGTATTAGTAGAGAAACATGCATCACTTATTTTAAAAGTCCATGGTCAAGTTTGTGTCTGTGTTTGTGAGTCTGAGTATAGATGAACAATTCTGTGTAAAATGATGAAAAAAGATAAAACCAGGAATTTTTTGAGAAACTGTTGAACCACTTAATGGTTGGGATTTTTGCTTGAAAAACAGTCATTGTTTCAAATGATCGAGTCAACCAATCGATTAATCAAATAATAATTTCAGTGCGGCCTCTGTTATTTTTCTTTGCTGTGTTTATGATTTCCTATGATCATTATATACAGGATACAATTATATCCTTTGGCACCCAGTCATTCTGAGTCAGATATTACCATATACAGAGCTAATTCACTCATGACAGTAATGTGAATCCATATCCCACTTTGTGCTTTGATTTATCTTATGATTTTTTTTTTTTGCCAGTGCACATCTGTAATACATGGAATTAAACATTTCCATTCTATTTTAATGAACCACTTGTTGGAGGACTATTGATTGTGCAGACATTAAGCCCATGCTCAGATAAGATAACACAGAACATTCTCTAATCTAGCTCTGTCCTACTTCACACTTGACCAGATGGAGATTTTTTTTTTTTTTTTTTTTTTTTTTTATCGTTGAAGAAGAGAGAGAGAAAAAAATCTCTTTAAAAATTAATACATTATTTGCACCCAACAACAGCTTAGCACCCAGTGTAAATCAAGTCCACAGCAGGCTGTACTGAGTCTCTCTTAATGACTTCTAAAACATATGCTTTTTTAATCTTTCTCTTTTTTTTTTCATTGCTTCATTGCTGCGCTGGGCCTTTTTTGCCCTTTATTAAACCATGCACACTGACACACACGGTGAATCACACAGTGTCATTTCCGCAGTGATAAGAGGAGAGCTGGTTCTCCACTGTCCTGATAAAATCTGAGGAAGGAGACATAGTGACCCCAGCCCCCAACCCAACCCAACCCAACCCTATCCCTCCTCTGTCTTCTTCCCTTATTCCCTGTTTCTCTTACACCATCCTGGAAAGAGCAGAGGAAGAAAAAGGAAGGGGGGGGCAGTATTATGCTTGACCTCGTGTCCACAGGGCAGCTGCCTTCTTTGTCAACACTAGTCAGATAAAGTCGACCGAACAGGCCATTGTTGTGGCAGGTAACTGTTTTTACACGCAGAAGTGTCTGGTGGGCGGCTCTGGGAGATTACCACCTGAGATTTATTAAAATGGTCAGTGATAAAAAGAACAATGGGGCTTAAGCGGGATGGGTAAGTACTCCCAATTCATGGCAGGAAGAAAGGCTACATGACTCCACACCTATAAACACAAGGGTGTGAGGATGAATGCCCCACCACTTTGTCATCCATTAGCAAACAAGTTAGATTGTCTCTGACAAAAAAGAAAAAGAATAAACGTTTGATATGAGACATTGGAGCCAGGAGATATGTATCCAGGCTATTGTCAAGGTGTCACCAGGGAGGAGACAGGTTGTCTTGCTTTTAGATGAATTCAATCCACTAAATGTTTTTCTAATACATTAGTTTAAACTAATTGTAGTCCATGTATATAATGATCTGTGCATGCTGAGCTCCTCCTTTGCGTCATGAATATTTTGAGATTAAAAGCAGTG
Source organism: Mastacembelus armatus (assembly GCF_900324485.2). Taxonomy (NCBI): domain Eukaryota; kingdom Metazoa; phylum Chordata; class Actinopteri; order Synbranchiformes; family Mastacembelidae; genus Mastacembelus; species Mastacembelus armatus. The sequence continues at coordinate 22,108,311 of NC_046635.1, forward strand.
ATTCTACAGATGTTCGGGCAGACATGCATGGCATGCGTATGTTTTTTTGTGTTAAGAGGATACATTTAATTCAACTAGAAAATAATTATTGAAAATACTAGGCTAAAATCCTAATCTGGGGTCCAATCAAAGCATGAGCCTTAGTCAGATTAAATCCATCCCCCACATTTCCATCTGCTTCAAGACATCTCAGGAGAAATACACATTTTCTTTAGAGGAGGGAACAACAGAATTAGATGTTAGCCTGCAGCGGTCTTAACTGTCAGTGTTTACCAAATCAGTATGGATTAAAGACAAGGCCCTCACCCTGGCACAGGAGCAAGTCTGCACAAAAGGACAGAACAACATTCCTAAAGTTCCTTGACCCAGACTTACACACACAGACACACACACCCACATTCGCGCACACAGATGCATGCAAGTGCTGCACCGTCAGCAGACCTGTGACTTTAAATGCATCGCCTTTTATATTGCTTGGATGCATTCCTTAAATCCACAACAGCAAATTTGGCCTTTAAATTGGCCTAAGGATGAACCAATGGGATGTTTAAATTGGTGATATGATAATACAATTTCAGGTTCAGCTGGAAAGTTTTGTCATCCAGCTATCATCACCCGTTTCTTCTCTTCCTTCTTCTTCATTGAGGAATGAGTTGTTTTTTGTGAAACATTATCAACTCAGAGCTGAGACAGTCTGCAGAAAGTTCTTGCATTTATTTTTCTGTGTCAGACCCATAGGCAGCAAGATACCAGTTAACCCTTGACTGTGAACTAGACACCGGTAGTAAAAACTGTGCCAGTGTCGTGAGGATGGGCTGGACTGAAAAGGGGCTTTTGGGGAGACAGTTAAGGCCTGTATGTGTTTCAGCAATGTTTTTTATACAGATCAGGTTATTCCATTGGGATTTCCGCAAATAGTGGATGAACCCATAAGAACAACATAAACCAGAATTTTTATGTTGAGTTAAATTTTGGTAAACTACGGTGATGCACTTGAGAGTCCAAAATGGAAGAAGCTACTGTAGCTTATTAGCCGTGTTACACCGTGTACTTTCACCTTCATGTCAGTTTTTACATTGATCCTGTAAGGAGGCACAATTTGCAGACAGTTATGACAAAGGAATCGATGGTACAAATACAGCATTTGTTCTTCCTCTGCCTGCATGAGCTTTCTCTTGGTACTCTGGCTACCTCCCACATCATAAAGCCATGCAGTTTGGGCTAAGGTTAATTGTTGACTCTAAATTGTCTGTAGGTGTGTGTTTGAGTCTTTGTCTGTCTTTATGTGTCAGCCCTGTGATAGACTGGTGATCAGTCCAGGATCTACCCCCCTTCTCGCCAGGGTCAGGTCAACTGAATGGACTTGGATGGATGGACTGTTTAGCGTGACTAGGCCTTTACGGACTAGCAAATAAAGGTAATGAGAACAAATTAAACTTATATGGGCCATTAGTAAATTCTAAACACTTTTCCATAAAGAAAAATTATACACAAAATCAAAGTTTTTTAACAACAAAAATCATGAAGGACATGAGCAGATGTAATGTATTGTATTTAAAAGGTATGAGGATCGTGCCTTACTTTGAAATGGTTGTGCATGTCTCACACAAATAGGTATAAGTGCCATGCTTATGTAAATGATAAAAGTGATAAAAGTTGGTTCTCAGTATACAGTATGTATTTAAAGACAGTGTTTTGTCTCATCAGAAAGTGTGTGTGTTTTTTTTTTTTAAGTGATTAGAGATTACAGAAGGTTACTATTATCCCTGTCTCCCAGATATGCCTTTGGCTGCAAACTTGTCATCCTGTGGCATTTTGGGAAATTGATGACACAGTTACACATGTTCACATATGTCTGGAGGAATTAAGATGTATGTGACACTCAGCTGTCCTTCATTGCCAATGTCATACTTGGCTTCTTGGAAATTATGGCCCTGTTGTCCACATCTTGCTGCATTTCACACTTTGGATTATTTCATTACTCACTTTGTGTTTCACACTGATACATCCTAATATATCTTCCAGTGTCCCCCACCCCACCTCAAATAACTCAGTTTCAGCGTAACTTGTTTTAGTCTGTCTTTTTTAATGACCATGACCAACTGGATATGTTCTGTTGGCAACTGTCTTAATACTGTCATACACTGAGCCATTGTGAACAAGAAGCAAAAAAAAAAAAAAACGAACATGACTTTTCTGGGTTTTTAACTTGTTTGACAAGTAAATACATTCAAGTGACTCTCTATCTACCAGCTGTGTCATATTACAAGCTCCATGTGTTGTGCGATTACAAGTGTCTGTCTGTTTCTACAGTACTTTTGTGTGTAGGTGTGTAAAGCTCAAACCTCATCAGATCAGATTACACTGGATAGTCAAATAACTAGAGAAACACTATCCTCATACACCTTCCCAACATGAACTGAGGGTCTATCAATTTCTGAAATTCTGAAATCAAAAATCCAGCATTACTACCAAAAAATCAGGGTTTAAACTTCAGTTTCAAGAAGTTTTTTTTTTTTTTTGTTGTTGCACAATGTCAATTTATGTGTGCAATGTAGGTGTTGCATTTTTCTTGTTTACAGGCACATGCAATCATACCACATTATTGAAATATCATATTCATGAGGCAAACACCGACTCCCTTCACACTTGACCCTGATCAAGCCTTATCTAGACCGCCTTCAGAGGCCAGCAGTGCCGGACCTGGTTAGTTACCTTGCCACCTTGTAATACCCGGGTTGGGCAGCAGACTAAGAACCTGTCGCTGTAGAAACATCACTGATGCAAGACGTCAGTGACAGACCCTTTAACAGGACAGGTGATTTGAAAGACATTCATCGTGTCAGCAACCTTCATCATGTCCACTGAGATAGCGTTTGTCCTGTCTCAATGGACCCTGAGACAGGACAAATGCTGAGGAGGAGAAAAAAAAGGTGAACACTGACCCAGGTGGCAGCATTTAAGCAGAAAATTATTCAGTGCATCACTAAATGAATTGTGTTGTTCATCTGCATCTATCAGGTTGTCTCTCTGGAAATTGTCTGGAAATGTTTATAAATCTTTTCTATTAATCACAATTTTAAACAATGCATAAAAGCCTCTATACCCACCGTTTACCAGTCGAAATTAAGACTCGCTACTAAATTTGATTCAATTAGAATTCCTTTAATATTAATAGTACTGAATTTTTAAGATACTATGATGGACTAGACCTCCACAGCTGCGGAAAGAGCCCAAGCATGAAAAGCAGCAAAGAATTATTTTACAATAAATCACTGTAAAATTTGACTAGACATAAAATCTGCAAAGAAAATCTAATTTAATTGCACATTTTAACAGACTGTCTCCATTTATTAATGATCACAGATAAGCCTGTATCAGATTGTATTGGCCAATATGTAGTAAACCCATTTAATACATTTAAGTGCGGTATTGGTTTGTTACTGGTTTAACCTGGTATGTGGGTGCACATACATTCATGTTGACATGAGACAAGGTACAGATCATAAAAGAGGGAGGAAGTATCAAAATCTCTCATTACATCATTTGTGGAGGTTATTGCAAAGACATAAACCACTGTTGCAGGAAATGACTTAACAACTGTCATAAAAGTCAGTTAAATTCTTTTCTCCCCCCTTTGCAATCCTCAATTTCCTATCAATATAGTATGTTGAAATAGCAAGGATGGTTTTTATCTCATAGTACTGCAAATGCTCTGCTCTCAAAGTGTGAGTTCAGTGTGAGCTAATACTGTGTAGTTTGTAGTTATTCATGATTGCATACATACCTGCAAACTCATGCTCAGATAAAGTCGTTTGATACAAGCTGCTTCAACACAGATGGACTGATATTTAAATGGCTGATTCTTAAGAATGGCTCATTCATGGTACATTTTGTTGTACTTTGATATGAGCACATTCCACCCAGTTCCAGATGGGTTGTCTTTGAAGATAAAAGACCTGTAAATCTGTGGACAATGGCACAGTGGATCAAATGCAATACTTGCGGTCAAGAATATCAGGGGCTGTTATGGGTAAGCCTTTTATCCACAGCTCAAGGAACTCCTCAAATAATTGTCCACCAACTACTAGTTTTTAAACTTGAAATGCCTGTGTACTTTTCCGCTCCTGCGCTGACCCACTCTGTGCTTTGCAGAGGTCATGTTTTTGGCATTGTGCCTCACTCTGTGAGTTACCTAAAGCCATTTTATCAACTAAAACAGACTTGTTGGACCTCCCTCTCAGTTGTGTCCCAATTATCCCTGTGAATCCTACAGCAGGTATCCAAATGTCAAGCGTCTTCCATGTTATTTCTCCCACAACTCCCCCAGGGAGTAGATTCAGTAATTAGTACCTGTGGGATGTGCCAGTGTGATCAGAGGGTGAGGGCTAAGCATGGCTCCATGCTCAAGCGGTCCTTCATAACGGCTCTGTGATTGCATTGCTCAGACAGGGATTTTTGTTTGATAAGAGCCCCTGAATCAGATGTTACAACAGTGTCAGCGGTGCGCAGGTATGGAGGCTGGGGCAGCTGGTGTACCGAGGTGGGTCTTAGTGTTCTCACAGCCTTGGAGAGTTGCATTCCCACAATTGCTGAGAAAAGAGCAGCATGAGTTGCAAAGGTAATGCTGCACCAGACAAGGTGCTCTGATGTGAATGAAAGGGCAAAGAACCAGACACTGGGTATTTAACTGACACTATGTGACCAAATATAATCAAAGAGTTAGGAAGACTGCTGATGTTTTGTGATGGATCTCCGAAAGTAAATGTGTGGCCTTATAGCTGCCATAGGGTTTTTTTTCTTTTTTAACCCACCCTTCAGTTTAGTCCTTAAGTTGAACTAGTAATTTTGTATTCTATCACAGTCACATCGAGCAATACCTTCTTGGATAGAGTGTTTTGAGTTCAGATATATGTGGCCATCTAACCTTTTCTTTTTTTTTTCTAAACAACCTGTATACCATGGCTGCTTTAAGGAGAGCTGATTACTACATTCAAAGATAGTGCCCCATTTATTCATCCTAGAAAACTTGCTTGTTTTTGGGGCTATAGAGGATGGACCCAGGAGTTCTCTTTTCTGTTTCTGAAACTTATGTTGCCCAATTTGTCTGACTACCTGTTGGCACAATGCACACAGGAATGTTTTAAGATTATTCAATCACAATCACATCACATCACATCACATGACCAGTGATGTTGTTGGAGAAAATTCCTTTTTAGACCAGTGTGCATTATGTAATGATGAGTTGTAGTACCAAGTGTGGCTGTTGTTAAAATTTGTGTGTAATCAACATAGCACCAGTAAGCTCCAAGTGAACTGCTTGTCAGATTGTCTAACGGCAGCTTGAACCCTCCCTTCCTCCACGATTCTGATGTTGGAATTGGTGTCTGACAATTAGCGTAAATTTCGTAACAACGTAACAATCCTGCTTTCACACCCACCTCACACCATGACTGGCCAGCTTTCTTTTTGAAATTTCTTACACAATTTCTGACACCTTTTAGGTGCGAGTGCTCAATGTATCAATTGTCCTCAAGATACTTTTGGAGTTATTAACAGTTTCTGAAATTGTAGGGGCCAATTATTTGAAACAAGAAAGATCAGCGACCCGCTGCTTGGGCTCTAAGACTCTAAGAATAGATCCAGATAGGATTTTGATACGCCTACAGAAGAGTAGTTTGGATTTATTGTTAAGCTGTGTCACTGCATGGATAAAACATTGGGTCATTAAATGTACTTATTGTACTTTAGATGTTTTGACCAAACTCCCTGATTTGCTTTCATTGTACTCTCTTTCAAGCTTCTGAAAATAAGCAAATAGGTAATGCAGCAACACGGGGAAGCTGTGGGAAATCGACTGATGAAGCTGCTCAGCTCAATGTCTTCGTTTGATATAGGAGCTATTCTATGCAAAAGCACTCCCCACTCGTTCTCTCTTCCCCCCCTTTGTCACTTAAAGAATGCTTGGCGCCTGTGGATTAATTAAAGTCTAAACATTAAATATTGATTGATGCATTATCAGTGGCTCACAGTCGCCTCCTCTCAGATTGATTTCCACTGTGATTTATTGTCATATTTGCAGAGTCATTTCACTTGATAACAAAGAGAAATTGCTTGCAACCTTGGCACCCCCACCATTAGCCCCACACGCTGACACGTTCCCTGGTACTTAGTCCCCCTCCCATCCTCCTCCTCTTTTCTCTCTTGTTTTCTGCTGTCTCTTTTTATTCTTTTCCTTCTTTTTCCTTTCTTTTTTCTTTCGTCCTTCATCTTCACTGTCATTCTCATGCCATTTAACAATAGGTCTACACTGCCGTTTCGCTCACAGTTATTTGTAATGTGATGCGGATGCACGGATCCTTTGCCACTCTGTCACAAGTGAAAACATAGATAAGAAATAAAAGTAGAAAAATATTAAATGAACTCTTGAGAGGTCACAGAGATTTGCATCTAAAAATGTGGTATTTTTCATCTTGGGAAAATAAGACTTTTTCCCCTGTACTGTTAGTTTGCAGTAGATATATTATGAAAGGGTCAATAAAAAAATATGTAGCCAGTGTTTGTGATAAATAATTATCATTTTATGAATCTTTATTTTTATTCAAAGGGGAATTATATATTTTACAGAAAAAATACATAGTAATACCAGTCAGAGACATTTTCTGTAACAAGTCTTCCTTTCAGTTGTTCTATTTTCATATGCCAAACATAATTTACGATTTTTCTCCCCAGCTGTCAACTGTGAACTCTATTAATTTGTAGGGGGAAGTCTGATTTATAGGCTTATGAGCCCATGTATTCACATCATCATTTGTTAGCCAGATATTTGCTGCCAACCCCCTAGATGATGGCATCATCCCATTTCTCCTAAGCAAACACACACAATGTGGACACATACACTAAAACAAAGAGAAAACCGTATTTAATAACCATATATTGATGGAAAAATGTCTCACCTTTTTTGTTCATATTCATATTAACTGACTTTTTTCTGTGTTAAGCAGCATCATGTCATTTTCAGTCAGACAGTGCAATTCTTCACCTTACAGTTTGTCTCTAATTAGGCTTTCTCACTGGTATCATTTAGCTCCTGTTCTTATACCAGCATTAGAGAGACACATTACTGCACTTCCTCAGTCAGGGGTTTCTTTGCAACCCCACTTATTTGCACAATGTCAAAACAGAAAAATGCTTTGTTTACTTACACTTAATATTTTTAGAACTTTTACTCAAATCAGCTCAAGAACATGGGACAAATTGAGTTTTCCAGAATGCAATTGGATTTGGTGACATTGAATTATGAGATATATCCTAATTTGTTTTTGTTGCATCAGTGTGTTTGTGTGTGTGCATGCACGTATATGTGTCGTAACACTGACACAAAGATCTTGTGTGCCAGTGTTTGGACGAGGGGCGCATGTCGTCCCAGTCTCACACGGTATTGTATTGCCTGCTAAATTGTATTATCACTCATGAGGAGACGGTGTGGGAAACAGAGTGTTCCCAAATCAGGTGCTTATTGAAGATCTAAACACGGGATGTGAGTATGGTTCAACCCAGTCAAACTTCACTCTATAATACTATAAACCAAAACTAGATGACTGTTGTAGAATGAAAGAAGCTATGCTAAGTTAATTCAGTGTGTTGACGGTGTAAAACAGCCTTACGACTTCTAATTACATGCTATTTTTAAGGATTAATGATAATAGTGTCTGTTTATTCACATGTTTTGACCTTACTAAAAGAGACATTTTGATTTTCAGTTGGTCTGTGCAGCAATTTTAGCTTGGCCTCACGTTTATTCATTAGCCATACATTCTCTATTTGGAACATTCTGCTTAATCAAGATAGCCCCTCTGCGTTTGACATCCATAATCAGTATGCAATGAGGGAAATTATTCAATTAACCCTAATTAACACTGTAATATTCTACAAACTGCATGAAGATTAGCCTTGTGCTTTGACTGTTTCAACGCATGTTCACACATGCTCTACAAGCTCATCTATTGTCTGGGAGCGGTTAATTAAGGCTAAATTTGCTAATTGTTCATTTGTATTTTTCCTATTGCCTTGTCATGATAAAGCACTGCGCAGTAATTCATCTAGCCGGATGTGCTTCATCTCTGTCGTACTGGAGCTTGCGGTGTGGCTGAAGATGAAATGTTCATTGTTAGCGTCATCTGTCACACTGTGGGAGGAGAGTGATGACACAGCTGTGATCTGCTTGAGCTTTACAGTACCAGCTTGCTCCAGCTAAACTGGATCTGGTTTAATAGCCACAGAAGATTTCTCACAGAAAATATGTATTAGTGACAAAGCTGCTTATATCCGCACACACTTAGAGGGTTTAAGGAACCACACGACACAATAGTGCAAGTCAACAGAACATAAAAATAGTCTAGATCTGTGGTTCCCAGCATTTTTGTCATACATACCACCAGACATACCATCTCAACTCTATTAGATCTCATGTGCTCCTTCAATTATCCTGCTTAAAATGAACGGGTTATAACCTGACTGTTGTTCAACACTAATAGAGGGTACTGTGTGCATTAAACTGAATTCTGTGACTAGTGCTTGATAAACAGTTTACTAATATATGTTAAGTTCACTGAGGTTTGAACAGGTGGTGTGGTTAGTTTAACTATAGTAAAGATTACCATTGTATTTCTAACATGTAGATGATGTTGTCATTACCTCAAGCAGGTTGCTAAACTAATAATAACAGAATCAGTCATCACTATATATCTGCTTTTTCATAGTATGATTTAAAACCCAGGAGCTGCAGACCTTCGTGGCTGTTGTATGAGTTTTCTGCAAGGCCTCCTGATAGATAAACAAAGCCCAGGACCTTCTCTGTACCGGGGGAGAAGCAGTTCAATACAGTCTCATCTCCCTCGCTCTTCTCTGCAGTCTCTCCCTGCTGCATGTGTTGGCTTCAGACTCTACCAATCATCTTATTGATCCCAAATGAAACACTGAACTCATCAATACGGTCTTAATGTGAGTTTGTTGTTCAATCACTTGCCATTTAAATCACTGGGCTGAAGTCCTGCGAGCCACTCATTTTCTGTCATATGTTGCACGTCTCACCGATTTGTTTTGTCATTTCAGGAGGGGTATGTAATTATCATAAATATCTCTCTGCCCTCAGTTTGCCAACCCCAGTGATCAAGCCTGTGTGAATTCAGAATTCAGTAGTCAGCCCCTTTTTTATTTCCTTTGTTACCTTTTATCCCATGTTGAAAATAGGTGCTTTTCTCTTACCACCAATACTTACGATGGCCTATTCTTACATCTTAAATGAGCTTTCATGAATGTCACAAATGAAGTCAAAGTGCAGCCCCATTGATTAGGCTGGTAATTAAGATGTAAATGTGGTTGTGGGCTGGTGAGCGATCACACCTGCGATAATAGCAGACTGCTGTTAACATCACCAGGGGTGTGAATGCCATGCAGTGCACTGCCTTATCAATGTTTGGAGTGATCTTCTGTTTAAGTATAGGCTCCACTTCTAATTCATGCTGTTTGCTAGTAAGATGCTGCCACTGGCAGATACTGGGCTACAACGTAATGACAGTTTTCTCCAGTGGGTGCAAGTCTCTCTAGATATCTACTCAGTCAGTGGTGGGTCTTGTGTTAGCCACCTGGTTAAACAAAGCACTACTGCAAGATTCACCGGACCAAATGAGGATCACCTTAACTGCCAAGTGCAATGAATGTAGAAGAATTTGTCATGGTGACATATTCACAACTCACGTTGACAGAACATGCTGACACACAAGGCCACCAAGACCTCCAGCACAGTGTAAAGGGACAAAAGAAGACTTGCATATGAGCAAGTTATGAATATATAAAGCTGATTGAGTGAAATTCTACATTAGATTTACATTTACAATGCGAGTAACTTAATATAACCAATCATTAAGTGAAGATCCACAGACAACTTTGCATTTAGAGCTCTTTTAATTATCACAGACTTTAACTGATAAGCTCATATACTGTATCCTTTTTTTGTGTGGAGAGCAGATGTGACTAGTGTGGATTTAGGTAGACCAGGCATGTGCAGCCACTGGCAATCCTTTAGGGTGTGAGCGCTCACATGTGTGTGTTAACAATTTAGCTTCATTGCCAGGTAGTGAATGAGTGACACGGGGCAGGGTGGCACATCCTTGGAGATGTTTGTCAGAAGATGTCCCTCCCTTCTGCATGTTTACACTAACAGAGGCCACACTTGGCTGTTAGTGGGGGAGAAAACTGGGAAAACAGCCGTTTTCTGAAAGCCAAGGCTCTTACTGTGAATATTAAAGAGATAAAGAAGGAGAGAAAGAGAGAGAGAGAGAGAACGAAAACCAGCTATCTGGACAAAACAAAGCTAGGTTTGGAGAGCCCGGAGCACATAATAAGCAGGGCTCTTTCACTGCACAGCCAGGGCACTCTGGAAAAGTGGGGGAGGCCGCTGAATGGGAAAGGAAGTAATAAAAAAAGCAAACTTCTTTGAAAAGAGTCCTGTGTGTGTGTATGTGTGTGAGAGAGTGTGTGGATGCGTGTGCGTGTGTGCGCCCGTATGCATGTGTGCGAGTGTGCCACTGTATGCCTGAGTGATGAGTACGTATCCCCTACGTAAAGTAGTGTTTTAGGACATGAGTCACAAACTGGCTTTCTGTCACTTGGATCGTTGAAAGACTGAGAGACAAAAATATTAAAAACCTTAAACTCATCAAAGGCGGTGGGTTGGATCTCTGGGGCCTTTTGATAATATAAGGAGATCTGTGCCGTGTCCCTTTGCCAGACATTTTGATGGGAGTTTAAAAAGCAGCAACTCGCCAGACAAGAAGTAGGAGGCAAAGTAAAAGGGCAGTGGAGTTTGATGAGAGACTCTGATTGCCATTCTGTCTGACATGCAGCCTAAATGAGCTGAGAGAGAGCGAGGGAGAAGGGCTGTTTGGTTTGACAATACGCACACACACAAACACAGGAGTGTGCACTGAAGTGTCACTGAATTTTGCATTAATACATGCATTTTTTTTTCTTATTCTTCTTATTGTAGTAGATTGTTCAACACTACCCATTAATTAGTAAATGCTATTTATCAATCAGGTACAATTTTAAAATATGGCAATAAAAAAGTTGAATTTGGTTTAAAGATGAAAAGGAGTAAGAGAAAAAGAGAAGCAGACAGCTGGGGGAAGAGTTACTTGTGAAGAGAAAAGGAGGCAGAAGAGAGACATGAAAAGAAAAAACCAAATTGGGGAAATAGGGACATTTCTGTAATTTCACTGAGGTTATCCCCAAGGTAGTCTTTTTCGCTAGTCATCAGGGATCTCACTTCTCTGATGTCCCGTATCTGACTTTTACAAGTGAGGTAAATATAGAATGACAAGCCACACCTCAGTCCCCCCCTTTCACCTCCAGGCAGGTTTCACCCCTCTTCCCTCTCCATTGTAGATATGGTGTGCAACAAAACAGCTTTAACTAACAAACGTCTCATTTCCCCTCTGTTTTGCTTGTTGAAAGATGTGCCAGATTTTTGCTGCGCTGCAGAAATTTTTATCCTCCATGTTTTATCATGTGGTCACCGGGTAGCTAAATAACACATTTTACAAAAACAGACATGCACACAGTGATTTTCCCCTGACACGCACACACAAACATACATTTAGAGCTCTCTCTTCTCTCTCTCTCCCATGTGGTCACAAGGAGCTAAAGAGCACACATGCAAAAACATGAGAGGACCTCACATTGAGCCTGCAACACTGTTCTTTCCAACAGATTGCTGATTTTTAACCACAAAAACCTCATTGCAGTCTAATGTCTGTTTGTGCTTGTTTTAAAGAGCAATTAAGTACAGAAAGGCGTTGTTTTAGGCATTGTTTTCTTTATTGGGAATATGAAGCAGCATAAAGGAAGCAGAGGGCAAACTGAAGTAGCTATTTGATGAATTGAATGCTGCTGGGCAGGCATTAAAATGGCACTCTGAAAAAAAGATGGGCCATGCAAGTGAATTGCTTTATTCCAGCCAGTCAGTCAGTACAAAAATTCTGTATTAACTTTATTAACAGATACTGGTGCTAAAGTAAATTCATAAGCTGATGGTAACTGAATAACTCTGTGCCATTTATTTTACAGATGCAGATTATCTGTTTGAATACAAAGCAACAACCTGACAGAGCGATAACTTTCTGAATACAGTCACCACCACCAGTAAGCCTGGGAGCTTCATGGAGGCTCCGTCCGGCCTCCTCACCCATTCTTTCCCTCTAGCTCGAGGCCAGTCTGGGACAAGCTGGAGATCAATAGCTTGTGTTTGCCCACAGCAGCCCCATTTCTCAGCCAGGACACTGATGCTAACTATCAATAGCAATAACGGGCTGTCTGAGACACAGTTAACTGCTGGCCGACCAAAACAGCTGTCTGACGGCAGTTGATAAAAATCTTGTGCCCAGAGTCGCTGCGAATAAACCACTTGATATGTTTCAACTTTGTGGGTGTATTTACTGTAAGAAATACGGGTTACCTGCACACTGCTTTATTGTGTGATTACACCACCCGCCTTAGTTGGTTTGTGGCTGAGACTCAGACATCACACATGTATATTGTCTGTGTTCTGTGTCTACAAGCATGTGAAGTAATTAAGGGACAATTCGATGTATAATTTTTAGTTTTGCTTCCAGGTTCTTAAAAATACATAAACACTCAGCTTTTGGGGGATGTCTGTAATTTCTTCAAGATGTTTGGAGTGTTTGGTTCCTCTATAACCTCCAGTCTTAGTGATGTGTGTCAGTGTGATCCGGCTACATTCTGTGAAACATCTAACGATCTAAGCATCTCTCTTCATCCAAATATCATTTGTCAATGTCATATGAAAGCAGAACACATTCTTCATGAATGTGAAGGATCCAACTATAAGTATTGGTAGTCATCCAGTAAGTACCAGGGTGTTTCTTGTTAATGCAACTCAAGCAAGCATGCTTAATCAGATACAATCAAGTGAATTTGTATGATAACAATTGAAGGATTTAATGATTGTTGTAAATGTGAAAAAGTCGGTTGTTTGGTAATGAGAAACAGCCATAAAGTCTTCTTATTGTTACTTATAGAATAAAAACCATATGTATTCTTACTCTAGCATTGTCTGTATACACCAATATTGGGTTTGTAATTAAAGATCATTTAAAAGTGTTTATGATGGTCTAGTCTCAGATGAAAGTATTATACATAGATTGATTTTATATATGGATTTCACAGATAAATAAATAAATTATATATATATATATATATATATATTTGTATGAATTTTTATTTTAAAAATATACCAATGTTTGTAAACTGTTCAACAGATGGGGGGATGGGGATGTGGATTTTGGTGTGCCTGTGGTATATGGTTTCCACCCCACTTCTCTCACTAATGACAGTGAGGATGAGCCAGGGATCCTTTGGCACGTATGTCTTAACACTTGTACCTGACATCTACAGTTTGATACACAACACACACACACAGACAGTCATCCAGTGTGTGCAGTGTGGGTGTGGTTGTGTCTGTGTGTAGCAGATCACTGTACCAATTGAACATGCTAAATTCACAAACACTCTCGCACACAGTGCAAATCAGTGCGTGTGATGGGCCAGTGACCTCAAGCACCTCTGCGACACACTTGAATGTTTGCTTGTTTTCTCTCAAAGAAGACAGGATTGAAAGGGGGTGTCTGTAACTGCAGCTGAGATAATGTAAAAACAAACATGACCCACTGATATCGGGTGATGCTGCAGGAAGTTGTCAGGGGGCACAATGGGGGGAGACACTCTGTGGGACAAGTGGTGGCAGGGCTGCTGGAGGACAATAGAAAGGGTTTGATCTCTTAATTAATGGAGGCTATTCTCTGCTGCTGCAGGTACTGAATTTTAATGCAGGCGATTTGTCAATGGGATTTCTTTAGTGGCAAACAGACCTCTAAATGCTGCATTCTGATCGTCTGGAAGACAAAGAAATTTCAGTTTTTACTAGAAATATCTATAGATTCTTTTGTAGTTGATAGTTTTCTTTATAATTTCTCTTAATTTATTTTGAATATTTACATGTTTGACAAATGCCATAGTGAAAGTCTAAATGTAGTTTTGAGATTTTAAATATGCCAAGATTGGACACATTGACCAAATCTGCACAGTGCTATTAAGAGTTGTACAGTGACAGTGTGTGTGATTTGATACATGGAAAAGTTGGGCCTATTTGCTTATTTCTTTGAACATGATTCCAGCTTACAACAATCCCTTTAATCAAGCCTTTTGCAAGATGTCAGCATGCAGTGAAGGTCCTGCACTTTTTGATATCTGTGCTGGGAAAATGGGAGGAAGGGGGTCAAAGTTTCCACATTTGCTGCTAATCAAAAATAAGGCACAGCAACAATGTACTTTTAACCAGCAATAAAAGTGATTTCATATTTATTTTGTAAATTATATGGAATTGAGCTATTGCTTTCAGTGTGATATACAGGTTATTCAGATTTAAGGCCTCTGTAATGTAACCAAAACTCTGGATTTTTAAAGGGCATCATATAGTATCTTTAACTGAAGGTATGTAAATGAATCAAATAAATACAGACTATAATAATGGTAAGTGTAACAGCAGTCTTTGCACCCCCATAAACCCTAAACCCCTTTTAAGTTTTGCCCGTTTCCACATCTTGCCACTTGGGCTCCCATTATCACACACACACGCACACACACACACACACACACGTGTAGCTGACCTAGATGAAGGCCTGATCCAGCTCGTTGTAATTCTTGAGGCATCTCGTCGAGCACTGAGCAGGACCGTGAATAGAAACCTACCACGTGTTGAATGCGGTGTCACACAGGAAAGGGGCTTTCTGGTTAGAAATACGCTGAGTGAGGATCACTAACAGCTCCGGTTTGGGAGATTCCCCGCTGTAACGATCACATTATGCGGTCAAAGGCTTTGTGTTTCTCTGCTTTATTATCAATCATGGCATGTCAGTGATAATAGTGAATGATGGCACCCAGGCCGGACCTTGGTTGATATCTTGCGCAAAGCCCTGATTGCGCCTAACAGACAAATGTGCACTATTTATGCGCCCAAAGGCTTCTGCCACTTTCCTCTGATCAGCTTCAGAAAACAAACACACTCCTTTTCATACTCACAAATAGTAACTGGTAGGATATTGGAAGTATATGCGTTAATGTTTAATCAATCTAAAATAACCACATCAAGATGATTTAGTTTATATGGAAATAACCATATTATGTGCCGATTTAAAAATCTGTATATCATTTATGAATTATACCATTATCTAAATATATGATCCAGGTGAGAATTTTCCTTTTTTTTCCTCCTCTTGCATCTGATATATTGCAAAATCATAATTATAAATATGTTATAATTAAATCCAGTCAAATACAGCTGGTTGGCTAAAAATCAGTTTCTCAGTCAAAGCTGAGAAACTTTTTTCGGGCGCTGTGACTTATGCCTGCTGGGTCCCCAAACTGTGTCCGTCTGTGTCATTTAGCCCGTGATTGTTAACACTGTATCCTCACCGTCCCGAGTGAATCCCATTTAAAACGTCTCCCGCTCGGCTGGGCTGCAAATCACCCTGTTTACAATCTCACACCAACACTCACATCAATTAACTGCTCATTGATTTTCCCGCCCGGGACATTACAATATTGCAGACCCCCTTTTTTTTTTTTTTTCTTTTTTCCTCTACCAGCAATTTCAAGTTTTGTGCACATAATTGCATGGGCTTTTTAACGGCACGCACACACACACACACACATACGTTTTCCCCTATTAATGAGCATTTGCTGCTAGAGTTTGTTAGTCACAGCTCACATTTCGATTTGGTCCCATCGTCAGATAGTAAAACAATACAGACTTACATCATCACTGCAAAAATATATGTCAAATTTTAAAATCTGTGTATATTCTTTAAGAATTTTGGCAAAAACATTGATCAAGCAGAACACTCAGCCATCAGAAGTATTTGATTTTCCCCCTGCTCTTTCCCTTTTTTCATGAATAAGTAAATAGTAAGGCTAGTCGAAACTAAAAGATAGCTGACACAAGAGAGGACCAGATCCATCTAGCCTGCAGCTGCTCTTTAAATATTCAGTGAAAAATAATGGCATCCGAGGCATCACCTATAGTAACATTATTATCTTCATTTCTCAAAATCAGCCCGACTGAGAGCTTCGTTTATCTTTTTCACGTAATAAATCTAGTCGACTCAGCGCTCACATGAAGCTCCTGTGGGACCTCTTGCCCTCTTGAAGCCTCCTGCACTCCTATTAGTGCATTATTTAGGATATAAGAATAATAATAATAATTATAATAATAATAATAATAATAAAATTGCGGTGGTCCATTGTTTATTTACAGGGTTAGGATTTTCTGGATTTACAGTGGAAGTATCATATTGCTTAACTATCACTGGTTGTGAAATTACAAACTTTGCAGTAAACCTACAAAACATCCGATTGCTGATAAGGAGGTGATGCTGCCACTGGATGGTGACAATATAAAGAGAAGTTGTTTTTTTTCTAATAGTTAAATGAGTGGTGTGAATCGTGAGCATGAGACAGGCATTCGCTTAAAAAAAATAAAATATATGTTTAGGGAAGAAATTAAAAGCTTTATTTGTCCCTATTCAGATGAACAGACTTCTGTGCTGTCTTCACCACTGATCATCCCGGTGCGCACAAAGCGTTTGGATCTGCTGTGCGCAACGAGGGAGAGAGAGAGAGAGAGAGAGGGAGAGAGAGAGAGAGAGAGGGAGAGGGAGAGGGAGAGAAAGAGGGAGAGAGATTGAGAGAAAGAGAGAGAGAGGAGGGGGAGCGGGAACGGGAGGGAGGAGGTGGAGGTGAATGGCAGTGTGACTGAATAGCCCGGTGTCCAATCAGGTCTTAGATGGGCCGGGCTCCACATTGTCCCAGTGCTGCACGGGCCCGTAAAGTTTGTTTATTCGCGGAGTACAGTGTGTGATGAAAACGTGTTAGTAAGTAACCCCCCTTTCTACTAATAATAATCTAATGTTACTGATTGGGACGTCGGATCACACTGTGGACTTTTGGGAACGCGCACCGGTGCCATTTACGCGCGGAACATGCTCGTGCGATGCTGCATTTCAGGGCACCGGGAATCTCGCTTGAAACTCTTCAGTGAGTAGGTGTCGGTATACAACACAACAAGAGCCGAATTACGACGATATTAATGCAAGGTGGGAGGACGGACTACCGAGTTGTAGAGAGAAGAAAGTTGCTTGGAGATCGCGGAGGTTTGAGTTGCGAGCGTCCAGTCAGTCCACATCTACGGGAGGAAAAAAAAAAAAGAAAACAAAAACTAAACTGTGATAGCTGCTTGATCAGTGTGAAAGATTGAAAGATACTGTCGCACTCATGGACTCGAGACGCTGACATTCCCCTGTAGTAGTCAAGATAAGCTTTGACTTGACTAACAGAAGGGGTTAAACCGTATCTAAAGGGAGTTTGGAAAACCCAGCCTTTCTTCCCCTTACGGATCAACTCATTGGGTGGGAGCTGAGAGAGAGACAAGAGTCCCCAGCAAATCAGGAGCTAATTGATTAAAGAGACTTCATTTGAATAGGAGGGGGGCTGGCGAGGTGCCAATCGCCTTTCAAAGAAGCCCCCCGTATGATTAATCGCAGAGCATTATTGATAATCATAACGGGGCACATGCGCGGTGGATGGGCTCGATTTACGTAATTTTTGAGAAGGTTTTGTAGTCATTTTTTTATTCTTTGCCTGCTGATGTGCCAGCCAGCATGTCGCGGAGGAAACAAGCGAAGCCGCAACACTTCCAATCCGACCCTCATCTGCCTTTACCGGAGCACAATGGTGAGTCCAAAGTAACCGAGCGCTCCCTTTATCCAAGCACCATGAATTTCTCAGACCTTTTTTTTTACGCGTTTCACAGTATCTGTGGCCAAATATGGTGGCAAAGGTTAATCATTTAAATTGGACTTTATAGTTTTAGTTTGGTTTGTTTTTCTTTCTTTTTTTTATTTTAGAAATGCAGTCGCCTTCTTAAGGAAACTCTGCCTCTTTCTAAGAAAACTTCGTGCTCAGGATATTCTTAAATCAACTTTATTGAAACTCAATGAAGATTTTGGAGTAACTTTTCTATTTTTCTACACTACAGACTCATTTAACTTAACTGCAACAAATATATTAGTAACTGATAAAGTGCATCGCGCATTTCCCATCGGTTTTATTCGTTTTATTTTCTATATATGTGGGTGTGTGGTTAAAAGTTGCAAAACTTTTCCACGCTACACTTTTTTTTTTTGTTTAATTCTGGTTTCCAAACTAACGTTGTAACTCCGGCTCAGTTCTCGGTCCTCTCTGCGACTTCCCTGCGCTCAGAGGTCGGTTTCGATGCGTCGACATGGAGCAGCCTGTCGCTCCTGCCCGAAGAGTCCAACTTTCTCTCTGTACCGAATGGCGCATCCGTGCGTTTCAGCCCAGAGGCCGAAAGTTACAGAATGTTTTCCCTCTTTCAGAAAAAATCACTTTCAGAAACTCTTTGCCTGTTACGCACATTAGTGGGATTTATTTCGATAATTTGGATGAAAGGAGGGGAAACTACTCCGAGGGACGCATTTAAAGTCCTGAAAATAAAATCGTAGATTAATCACCGTTTATCAAATAGTAGTATAAAGAAATGAAGTCATATTCAGAGACAAACACACACACACACACACACGCGCGCACACAATCGATTTGTTTTATTACACACTCGTCTGTAGTTTTCCCATCAAAAACACACACAGATAAACAGGGTTGCTATTTTTTTTTTAACTTCAATGCCTTTAGAGAAGATCACGCCTAAAGGTTGGCCTATCGCCTGCTGTGAAAAATATTACTGTGTGATTTTCTTGTTGTGAAAAGTGAACTATACACTCTTTTCACGGTGCTGTCGTGCCTAACATGTGAAATCAGTTTACACAAAGTGCCATTCAGAACTGGAAATCCAGGACTGTGCACTGGGGCTGTTAAGAGCTTCACAGGCCAGCGAAAACCAGATGAGTTGAAATTTATCGTAGATGGTTACATCTTTGTCAAAATGAGAAAAAACTTCGAAAAATCTATGGTGGGATTAGGTTGCAGACTAAGACTAATACTCTTGGTTTTCGTAACAGGACGCTGCGTTGTAACGACTTTTTTTGTTGTTGTTGTTGTTGTTGACCGATTTTTCTATGAAGGAGCCACTACCAGGAAAATATGTTATTTAAGCTTCCTTTAATATAAAGAAATGCTCTTTATTGAATATAAGGGTTTTCTGTGACCCGTCATTCTGTATGGACGCATTATTGTATGATGGACCGATTTATATTTAATTTTAATTTCTTAAACAAAAATGTACAAAAATAAATCTTGGCATATATTAAATACACATTAAAATGAGAAAATAGTTTTGACAAAGATTAGACCTGTTGGATAAGGCCAATACATTTAATATATGCAGTAGAAATATTCTAAAAACCACATTATGTATAGTGCAGTCTGAAAAGCTTGTGTCATTTGAAATAAGCACTTGTTTATTTCAGGAGACAGTCTACATAGAAAGGTATTTTAAGGCCATTTCACAGGATTTAGGAACTTGATGATTTAATGCAAAACCTGGTTTATTCCTGAGTGCTGTTTTGTTTTCCTGCATTTCATGAAATCTAATAAACTTAATGAAAAGATACTTTTGTCACTGACCCTGGCAGACTGCAGAACGCAAAACTTCTCAATTATGTCCAAAACTATGCCATATGTTAAAATTGTTGCAAGTGTCCTCTGTATGTGTGTGTGTAATTATAAGGGCAGGGGCATGTTGTCTTTAGGTTTGGGAGTATTTAGCTGAGACACCGCTCATAGTCAATGTGCTGTGTGTCTTCTGGAGAGCTGTGGTAGCCGGAAGTGAAAACAGAAAGTCATTGTATTTGTAGCTGAATGTCAGTGATGCTGAGGGCCGTAGTTACTGGGAGGTCGGAGTGAGAGCCACAGAGGGTGGGATGCTGAGCTGTTTTAACCTTTGCCAGTGTCCCTCTGTGTGGAGGTGATGAGAGTTCAAGGCTCAGCGTGTTCCTCTCTACCTCGCCATTGACCCTGCTGATCGGAGCTGCAGGCGGCCCAGCAAGGCCTTGAGTGTGAGTGTGAGGCCTTATCAACGTTGTGGCCATCCCTTTTTCGCCCTATCACAGTGGTGAACCTACAGTGGAGATTGGCAGAGCAGCCCCCTTTGCACAGTTGTTCTCTGCACACACACACACAGAGTGTAGTTGCTTGTCATTTTGCCATTGTTTATGTGGTGTGAGCCTAGGTGTAGCCTGAAGGACTTGCTTTGCCTTTTTCCCTCCCCTTAAGATTTAAGCATGTCGCCGGGGCAGAGCTTCTGAGACTTGAGTCTTGTCCTGGACCACGGCAGCTTTAGTGGAACCCCATCTAGTGTTCAGTAGGATGAGTCCTGAGAACTGGAGACGATGTGAGCAGAAACCCTCCTGAAGTTACAAGTGTCAAGAGGCTCAGAGAGGCCCCCGCGAAAAAATAATGTAGGCTTTCTCAAAGCTCTCCGTCAACTTTTTTTTGACTAATCCTCACTTTCTTGTCTCTCATACTCAGATTTTGGTCACTCTTCAAGGCTCTGTCCTATGCTCTTTGCCTCTCCTGACCCATTTAGCCCTGTGCATTGCTTACATTGTGCTTTTGATAGAGATTCTGTGGAGGTATTACAGGCTCCATCTTCATGCCAGCTTGACTTTATCTTAATTTTAAGTTAATCCTTGCTATTTTAAGAATTAAGCTTGATGCTAGCATCTGCGCTGTTTGCTATACTGGTCTTACGTGGACAGTGGATTTGTGGACATGCACTGATTTAATTTTCTTTATTTTTGTCATCAAGTAAAGTAAAACTTTGTATTGGATAGTTAATAGAGTAAATCTGTGGCCTTGAAAATATTTAAGTTATCGATGAAATATTATGTTGGACGTTCTTATTTTTGCAGCTGTAAGGGGATTATTATTACTTTCTGCTCTCACCTTCCAAACTTAAGACAAAGTTCAGGAAGTGCAGATTGTACACAGCTGCATTTCACAGTTTTGATAATGTTTTGCATCAGTTCCTTAGTTGTAGAGAAATACACAAAAAATCTGGGCAAATATCTGTTTTTTCTTTCCTTTTATCTGTAACATTACATTTTAGTAATAGTTTTAATTTGGCATATTTTTTGCATTGGCATGTAAAATATAGTATTATTGAAACCTTATGTTTTGTAGGATTTTCGAAATGCAAAAAATCCAAAATATTTTCATCTATATTTGGAGATTAATTGTACTAGAGAAACACACATAGGCCCGTATATATGCATATATGTATCTATACATTGTTTCTCAAATACAATATGATGTTTAAGTCATTTATTTTTTAGGCTCCGTGTAAATGCAAGTATGCACATATGCATACATGCACATATTTTATTAATTTATTCTCCATCTTCCAGAAGTTTGTTAGACCAAAGTTTTGTACGGCTCCTATTTTTATTCCACTCGGTGACATATTATTGGATTTTCTTCACACTAATTTGAGTACAGTCAGGCTTGAGAAAAGAGAAAAGGTGTTTATTTAATCCGTGCATTTCTCACCCTATGAATCAAACACATTTTTTCAAAATTAGCGGTTAGTAGGCGGGTGGGTGGAAGGGGGGATTAAACATGAAAAGTTATCATTAAAGTTGAGTCTTCCCTGGTTGCATGGTTTGGTGGTGTGAGGGCCAGGGTTTACTGTCATGGCAACTTTATGTTATCTGATGTCTCTGAGCAGAGAAACATTGAGGGAGATAATCCCTGAATTAAACAGGATCTGCTTTGAGTCGACTGTGATGAGCAGGGCCAGGCTGTGCCGACGATCCCCGCCGCTCCCATGCTGCGCGAACAATGGGAAGGCATCCTGTCTCTCTGTGGGGCAGGACTGCACTTCTCCGGGTTTCATTTGCAAATGAATTCTTGGCCACGATGAAAGTGTCGAGGGGCCAGGGCCACAATGAAAGGGATTCATAGAGAAATGCAATTTGTAAATCAACTTGTATGTTAAACAGTGAGATTTTAGTGTGACAAAGAGGGAAAAGAATAAGGAAAGTCTAGAGCACAGCAGTGGCTCTGGGGGCAGGGTGTCGTCTTGCTTTTTCACTCCCTGACTCATCCTGTTTATAAAAATGGAAATTTCAAAAACCTGTTTCTATGTGCATTTGAAAAGTGGTCATTTCTTTTTAATTTTTATTTTCCAAGTCACCTTGTCTGTATTGCATGTTCTGTCACCTGGTATGCCCAGTTTCTCAGTTTTGGCAAGTTTATAATTATCCATTCTGATGTGTCACCCTTTAGTTTGAGTAAGCCTTTTTTTAAAATAAATCTCTTTCCATGTCTTTTTTCCCCAGAAGAATTAACTGTTATTCATAACATTTTAGGCCAAAATTTGCAATTATGGAATAATACAATACTAACCTTTATTAATTGAATGCATTTTTTAATTCTTTTTATTTTCAAGCTATTTAATTATGGCAAATAATTTTAAAGCACAGTTATTAAATAAGTCAATTTACTTTGTATGTCTTTTTTCCTTTTTTATTTTGCTTGGTGTCTGCACATAAGTCTGGATGCCACAGGGTCTGTTGTTCATGTCTCACTGTGATTGCAGGCTGAGTGGATACAAATTAGTTTAGTGACATAGATAACCTGTCCAAGATGCCCATAGTAGGCTGAAAATGAGCAAAGTTGACAGCAAATTGAAAGTCTAATAAGTCCTTCAAATGCTTGATTTGCACCAAGTGGACAAGTAGACTTTGAAGGGCATGGAATATAGGAAATCAATGCCTTTCTATGAAATTTCATTAAGACCCAATGTCCTCACTTCACTCTATTCTATATTTTGATGGATTATCTGAAGAAAATGATTACCTTTAGCTGGGTTGATGAAACCCAGATGTACATTTTCAAAGATCACTTTTAAACACTATTTGAGTAGCTCACATTGATTTTGTATCTCTTCTTATCATGTTTAAGAGGCCACTGCATTGAAAAAGGCTTTTTCTCATTTATGTTGGCTTATTGTTGCCTTTCAATCGTTGTTTTTGTGAACACATCAAGGGGATAAGTGTAAAACAGATTAACTTAAGATTAACAACAATGGAATTTGAGGTGATAAAGCTGCTTCTTCAGCTGCAAAACATTTCTAATCACTAATCCTCTGTTTCCTCTTTTTCAGGGGACACAGAACTTTGCTCAGAGGACCCCCGCTGCAAGGAGTCAGATGCCCACGTCTGTAGCAGATGTTGTGCTGAGTTCTTTGAACTATCAGATCTTGAAGAACACCAGAAGAATTGCACTAAGAATCAGTTAGTTCTGATAGTGAATGAAAATCCCGCCTCCCCCACTGGAACTTTCTCGCCTGGTTCTCCTCCCCATAATCCTGATGACCAGATGAATGACACAGCTAATAACACTGATCAAACAGAGTGCAGTGACCTTTTAGAGCCCAACACTCTTGAAAAAGACGAATCCATGGATGTGGATGTTTCCGGAATGAGCAGTGGTCATGAAGAGGAAGGTAGTCATACAGAGAGCGGGAGCCCAATCAACACAGTCAGCAGCCATGGTGGCAGGGGCACCGCTGGTCCTGCAGTAGGTACTTCAGCTATATCTGCCCCTCTACCTCAGCTCAGTAACCTGACTGAACTGGGGAACTTCTCCATGATAAACAGCAACGTCATAATTGAAAATCTTCAAAGCACCAAAGTGGCTGTGGCCCAGTTCTCGCAAGAGGCCCGTTCTTCTGGGGGCCCCAGGGTGGCAGTGCCAGCCCTGATGGAGCAGCTACTAGCCCTACAACAGCAACAGATACACCAGCTGCAGCTTATTGAGCAGATTCGCCATCAGATACTGCTGCTTGCCTCCCAGTCCCCTGAAATGCAGGCTGCCCCAACTTCTGCTCCAGGCACAATGGGGCCTGCTGCCAGCCCATTGACCACACTCAGCTCACATCTCTCCCAGCAGCTGGCTGCAGCCGCAGGCCTAGCGCAGAACCTGGCAAGTCAGTCAGCCAGTATTAGCAGCCTAAAGCAGCTGGCTGCAGCAGCTCAGCTACCTCAGTCCAACCCAAGCAACAACAGTGAGACATCTCAGACCATCAGCACACTGGGGCCGTCAACAGTCAGTACGCAGTCCTCTGACAAGAGGCCAAGTCATATGAGTAGCCTTCACTCTCAGCTCAGCAACTCCCCACTAGCTAAGTCCTCGACGCCAGCATTTGGAATAGGTAGCTTGTTAAGCTCTGCAGTGAATCCCCTTCTACCTCAGCCTCCACCTGGAAACCCAATGTTCTCTAGCTCTCTGCCCAGTGTTGGCACCACTGTAGAGGACCTCAACTCTTTAGCAGCTTTGGCCCAGCAGAGAAAAGGCAAGGCACCAAATGTCACTTCATTTGAACATAAGAGCAGCTCTGATGATGCTTTCTTCAAGCATAAGTGCAGGTTTTGTGGCAAGGTTTTTGGGAGTGACAGTGCCTTGCAAATCCACCTGCGCTCACACACTGGCGAGAGACCATATAAGTGTAATATCTGTGGCAACCGCTTCTCCACCCGTGGTAACCTGAAGGTGCATTTCCAGCGTCATAAAGAGAAATATCCTCATATCCAGATGAACCCTTACCCTGTTCCTGAACATTTAGACAATATACCAACAAGCACGGGCATTCCATATGGTATGTCAATGCCCCCTGAGAAACCTGTCACCAGCTGGCTGGACAGCAAACCAGTTTTACCCACTCTGACGTCTTCAGTTGGCATGTTGTTGCCACCAACCATGCCAACCCTGCCACATTTTATCAAAAAGGAAGATCATTCAATAGCTATTACTAGCCCTTCTGTTACCACAAAGAGTGACTCAGGTGCTGCTGAGCCTTCAGCTAAAAGTAACGATGGAGTGTCTGAAGAGGGTGAAGGTGCAACTCTGCCTACCTCAAATGGGAAAACTGAAGAAGGCAGCCACTCCTCAGGCTTCATGACAAACATGAGCTCCGTCTCAGAGAGGACTGCCGAGTACACAACATCAAACAGCCCACCCATGATGACCAATCCACTCATGCCTCTTATGTCTGATCAGTTTAAGGCTAAGTTTCCCTTTGGAGGGATTCTGGACCCTCTCCAGGGTTCAGAGACATCCAAGCTACAGCAACTTGTGGAGAACATTGACAGGAAGGTGACAGACCCAAACGAATGTGTCATCTGTCATAGAGTGCTGAGTTGCCAAAGTGCTCTGAAAATGCACTATCGCACTCACACAGGGGAAAGACCCTTCAAGTGTAAAATTTGTGGCAGGGCATTTACAACAAAGGGGAATCTGAAGACCCACTACAGCGTCCACAGGGCCATGCCTCCTCTTAGAGTCCAACACTCCTGCCCTATTTGTCAGAAGAAGTTCACAAATGCTGTAGTTCTACAGCAACATATTCGCATGCACATGGGTGGGCAGATCCCCAACACACCTCTGCCAGACAGTTACCCAGAATCCATGGCATCCGACACAGGCTCATTTGAAGAGAGAAACTTTGATGATCTAGACAACTTCTCTGATGACAATATTGAAGGAATGGAGGAGGGCCCAGACAGCAGTGTGCCAGACACACCCAGGTCATTAGATGCCTCCCATGACAGTCTGTGTAACTCTCCAGCCCCCCCTGGAGTGGTTAGCCAGGAGGGGCAAGAGAAAATTGGCCAAGAGAATGTCCACAATAATGAAACAGAGGAGCTACAAGCCAACCCAGCGAAAGCTACAGCAAATGGCTTAGTTGAGGGGGATTGCCTCACCAATGACTCTTCATCACTGGGAGGGGATCTTGAAAGCCAAAGTGCTGGAAGTCCAGCTGTGTCAGAATCTACCTCCTCCATGCAGGCGCCATCCCCCACTAGCATGCAGCCACAACCACATAAATCCCCCAGTCTGGAAGAGAGGCACCAAAGGGCCTTGCCCCTGGAGCACACCAGTGCAAGCCTCTTGCACTCTCACCCCTCCAGTATCGGAGCACTGGATCTGACATCTGTCAATCCTTCAAAAGAACCCCTAGGTATGATGTTCCCCTTCCGTGAGCGTAGCACCATAAAGAACACATCCTGTGACATCTGTGGAAAGACCTTTGCTTGTCAGAGTGCCTTGGACATTCACTATCGAAGCCATACCAAAGAAAGGCCATTTATTTGCACGGCCTGTAACAGGGGTTTCTCCACTAAGGGCAACCTCAAGCAGCACATGCTAACTCATCAAATGAGAGACCTGCCCTCACAGCTCTTTGAGCCGTCAAACACCAGCTTGTCCTCCAGCCCAACCCCATCCCTCCTTTCGGTAGGTTCTCTTAACAAACCTGAGGTCAATGGCTTCCTTCATGGCCTCCACCCAGAGAACAAGGAAATGCCCCCTGGTTTGGTTACATCATCCGCCTCTACTTCCCCAGTGCTTTCAGCTGCTCCACCACGCAGGACACCGAAGCAGCACTTCTGCAACACCTGTGGAAAATGTTTCTCCTCCTCCAGTGCTCTACAGATCCATGAGAGAACCCACACAGGGGAAAAGCCCTTTGCCTGCAGTATCTGTGGTCGTGCTTTCACCACCAAAGGAAACCTCAAGGTAAATGTCAAAAATATCTAGGAAACTTTTGATCTCCTATATGTTTGTACATAAAAAGTGTTTGAAAAAAAAAAGTGTGAAAAATTTGTGTTAGTGGTGGAAGCACACACTATGAGATAGGTCACTCTCTATTCTCTGAAGAATATTAGTCATTAGAAAATAATCTCAATGATCTACATAAAATTGGGGAAATTATGCTAATGTAATATAAAGTTAAATCAGCTCATTTTTGAGTGGGTCAGTCACTTAATTCTAGTGAGGAATTTGGGATACGTGTTACTTTTTAACCTGTAAATGTTACAGTAAATCGAGCCTTAAGACGCGTTTTTGTGTCCAATGTTGCTCTGCTTTATCAAACACAGAAAAGTAAGAACAATTTGTAGTAGTATTTGCAAAACCAACTTAAAATACAATTATGTGAATGCACACTTCATGGATTATGATAGAGGAAAAAAAATAAAATTCATAGAAAGGGTATTGGCAGAGGTGAAATGTCACATGTAATACTTGCCAGAACAATGAAACTGGACAGAGCAATTTTACCCCAAGCCCTGTGGTCCCCTTGTGAGATGAGCAGATTAAGGTTTAGATTAAACAGCTTGTATCAGTCTTGCCCAGAATAAGATGTTTACACCCTTCTAGTACCTCTCATAGCTTAGGCAACTAACCGGTCCGATGGACCCAGAGTGTGAAGCTATTTTAATTTGGAGTCGAGCATTATTATTATTTTTTCCATTGCATCATCTCATGTGCAGCTCTTGCAGCCAAGTTTGTAAACATCACTAATTTTCATCCCTCTCATTGCTCTGTCTCTCTCCTCCCTCCCTTTAATTCTCTTCCTATCTCCTCCCTCTCTCTCTCTGTAGGTCCACATGGGCACACACATGTGGAACAGCGCTCCTGCCAGACGTGGCCGAAGGCTCTCTGTGGATGGGCCAATGGCTTTCTTGGGTACCAACCCAGTCAAGTTTCCTGAGATCTTCCAGAAAGATATGGCATCAAGGGCAAGCAATGGGGACCCTGCCAGTTTCTGGAACCAGTATGCTGCAGCATTCTCTAATGGCCTGGCAATGAAGACAAATGAAATCTCTGTCATCCAGAATGGAGGTGTCCCACCAATGTCAGGTGGTGTGGGAAATGGGGGTAGCTCTCCCATTGGTGGCCTGACTGGCAGCCTAGACAAGCTACACAGCACAGAGCCCAACGCTGCTCTGGCTGGTTTAGAGAAAATGGCCAACACAGAGAACGGGGCCCACTTCCGGTTCACACGCTTCATGGAGGACAATAAAGAAATTGTCACCAGTTAGAGTGTATGTCCTCTGTTGCGCACAGACACGTGAAGATGCCAAAAGGCATACTGTACACATATATAGACACACAGAAGTGAAAGAAAGACAACAAGACAGGGAGAAAATCAAATGAACTGCTTTGCTCGCCATTAAATCTTTACGAATATGGGTGTGAAGACAAGTTGCTTTTTTTGTACAATGTACATGTTATAGTTTTAAGGAGCTTATTTATTAGTGATTATAACCTTGCTTGAAACCAAGTGGAAGCATTAACAGTTAGGTTTTTGTTTTGAAGCCAGAGTGGGTATGTATGGGTGCATAAAAAAATGTGCTTTTGAAACTTAGAATATCTGGGTAGATAACCTTACCTTGGCATTAAGTTATTT
Source organism: Mastacembelus armatus (assembly GCF_900324485.2). Classification (NCBI taxonomy): domain Eukaryota; kingdom Metazoa; phylum Chordata; class Actinopteri; order Synbranchiformes; family Mastacembelidae; genus Mastacembelus; species Mastacembelus armatus. The sequence goes on from NC_046635.1 coordinate 22,136,677, forward strand.
TCTGTCTGTAGTAGCTATAACCGAACTGTCGATGTTCATGTGATGCATTAGCCCTGTAATAAGCAAACAGACTTGCTGTAAATAATGTACACTGATCTTCTGTAGATGGTCTAACATCCGTGTTCCCTCCCCACATCAAAACAAAAACAATGAAATTCAGGCAAGGAACTAAATGATGTGGTTCCTCTATGTCCATTTCATGTTTACCTTTTATTTTATTTAAGGAAAACAAAACATTGAAGTTTGCTACATTCAAGGGTTTCTTTACTGTTAACTTGTTTTGTTGTTACTGTTTTATCTGTGTTGTACTTTCTACTTTTTTGTTTACTTCTATATTTTCCCCTCAATCTCTTTTTTTTTTTTTCCTCGTATTTTTGGTGTTGTTTAAACCACGAGAGAGGGAAAACATGCGGTCTGGTCTATTTCCTGATTTTTGGATCTAAAAGAGCCAATCACACGAGCAGGATACTCCTTTAGTTTCTGAGCTGGATTTCCACATTGCTGCTATGTCCCAGCATCCTCACTGACATGAAGTGCAAGTTATGTGTTGAAGCTTCTGTAAATACGTTCAGATGTGGAAATACAAACTCCTTCATAAGAAAATGTACATATAGCTCACACAAAAGAAGTCCATTATGGCCAGGGGACAAAATGATAGTGTTTTTATAAATATAAATATCTATTGGGTTTGACAACCTTCGGACTGTTACATGCACTTTCTTGGAAAGTTGGAAGATCTTTATGGGTCCAGTTTCTCTACACTTTAATACCTACTAACAACTAAGATACTGTAATTCTTTACTCTAATAATCAAATACATCAGTTTTCCAAAAGAAACATTGTGTGTTTGCGTGGTTTTATTCCCTCGTGTTTTATAATTTTGATACATCACGTTTGATAGTGATTTTAAAAAAAAAGAAAAAACAGCAATAAATCTAAAATAATGTTTTGTCTTTGAAATGTTTGTGCTCCGGGCCGTTGTGCAGCCTGCGCAACTCTTTGCAATTTGTCTGGAAGCGCAGAGACCGAGGATTGGATGCGGTTATTGATGGTGTGAGCTTTGCTGCTCTTTCATTTAAAATGATCACAGGTTTAACCTCCTAATTTCCGTTGCCAGTGCCGGAAATCACCAGTTAATCGCTAATCCTCGGAATCGAGTTGATTCCAGGCTTTTTTTTTTTTTCTTCTTTTTTTTTTTTTTTTTTTTTTTACGCGGAAAGGAACAGGTCTCCTCTTGACATTTCTCATACACCAGATTGTGGAAAAGGAACTCTTAGAAAAGGGACACGTTTTTAATTAAAATATTTCTGTTTCTGTCAGACACTGTAGTTACTCAGCATTTATATCTGTTTGAAAATGTTCTTCCCTTTTGAAAATATACGTTTTATTAAGAATGGACGATCTAATTCACTTCTACAAATCCCTAAACAAGTCAACACGATCACACTGTTTCCGTATAAAGCCATCGACGGCAGTTGCCTTGCATTTTTTATTCAAACGGGGGGAAAAAAAAACCTTTTGTATTTCAACAGCTGCATTTCATTTAACACATCGTTGCACATCCTGCAATACAGGATCTGTTAATTTCTGTCCAGCATCCTCAGAACCCCCCCACTCCCCCACCCCTCCCTTCACAAAGCCGAAATCCCCAATATTTACGTTTTATATTTCAAGACGTCGAAGCTAAATGATCCTTGCCCACAGTGCCTGTTTTCTTTTTAACAGTCACATCTGTTCCCCTGAGCTGTGTTTGTGCAGCACATCGGCTTCCTGGAAGATTCCTTCAAAGGACAGGAGGAAAAATATAAGTGCTCCACATTCCTACTGCTTTGTTCATATTTACAGCGTGAACTTATACAATCAAATAATAATAACAATAAGAATTATTATTATTATTATTATTATTATTATTATTATTATTATTATTACTATTATTATTATTAACAATAATAATGATATTAATAATCATTTTGTTTTAATATGTAGCCTGCTTAAGTGTTATTGTTAATATTGTTAAGATAGCAATACTAGAAATATACATACAATAAGAAACAACAGTAAAACCATTTAATAATTACACCACTGCAGTAATAGTACAAGAGTCTGAATTATTTGAATGTGTGCATGTGCGTGTGTGTTTGTGTGTCTGTGTGTGTATATATAAAGCAGTTGTTTGGATAAAAGCATTATGAGTCATTTTTTATGCTGGCTGCTCACAGGTGGGAAACAGAAATATACAGTGAATGCGTGCTTTATCTCTGAGTGAGTACTCCCACTACTAAGCATGGACTAAGCTCTTTTCTCTCGGTTCCTCGCTTAAGTATTGATTGAGCTGTGCAGTATTACAGAAACACTTGAATCTCAGGTGGCAGGAATGTGTACAATTGATCTCTTCCAGTGTGTCTCCCAGCAGTGGCTTTTTGCTCCACAACACAGAGCGCCACAGGAAGAGCCAGGCAAACACAGTGAAACACAATCGCTACAAACTAAAAAAGGGGGCTGTTCCAGTCTGGCCTGCTCACTGTCACAATTTATTGTAGTGCTGTGAGTCTCATCCACTGCTCTGCAGCTACACTTTGCTTTCAGGGTGCAGATATTCCATAGCGTTTTATTTTACAGTTATTGCTCTGCTTGTCTGAGATAAAAGGCTTGATTGCGTTTTTGCTGCAGTATCTGGAGAGGATGGGAACCATCAGCAAAGAAACATTACTTTCTTTAGCTGAAAGCCACTCCTGTCCACTTACTGTGCACTTGAAGGTTCATTAAAGAGTTTGGCTTATTAAGGGCAGTATGCATGGCTGCCACACTGCAAAAATAATAAAATGTGTTTCCGGTGTGAGGCAACTTCTGGAGGCAACTGTTGTGTTTTCATTCACTAATACTAATTGAAAGGATCAGCCTCATTCTGCTTTGTTTTGACCAAACATTGACAGTTTTTAATACTGAGTGAAATTAAATTCCCTCATGAAAATTAAAATAATCAAAGAAGAATAAATTTGTTTCCATAGTGAATGGAAATGTAATCTAATGTACATGTAAGGAAAAAAAAACAGTGGGCAGGAAGTTGTTATTTATCTAATAAATCAGCTTGAAGTATTTAATGATCTCTACAACTGCTAGCAAGTTTACATGGGTGTTGGGGTTTGTGCACTGTGTCAAGATTAAAAAAGAAAACATAAGACTGAAGCAAACAAGTTAGTAAGCTAAATTGTTCATTGACTCTTCAGCTGCAGCATCAGCGAGAGTTCAAATGAGGAAATGTGTTTAATTTCTGTTGTTTCTGGGTTCTACAGGCCTTCAGAGGTGAAGCTCCATGGAGGTGATCCTCAGAAGTTGATGCCCCCACCCTCCCAATCTTCTGCCTTGTGCTGTCAGTCCTCTTGAGTCGATACAAACCGTAGCCTGGGGCCCCAGCCTGGACTCCCCACTGAGGTTCTGGCCTACCGCTGGGAGATCAAAGACTGGTGGAGAACAATGGTGAGGCTCATTTAGACAGCCGCAGTTCACTTTCCCCGGATGCATCGTTACACCTGCCCACACTGTCAATCACACTCAGGTGATGGATCTGCTCTGAGGCCTACTTTCTGAGAAAAGGCTATTTCACATTTAGGCTATTGTGATGCTGAGAAAACATACCTCTTTGGCTCTTTCACACACATTCATGTGAAAAACATACCCAATACTTATCTCATCCTGATAGATTTGATGTCAAATGAAATACATTTTTTAAATGCTGAAGTATTAATATGTCTTTTGCTTCTTACTGTTTAATGACTTTATTCCTGAATGCTATTTACTGATAGTTTTGTTCCTAGTTTCCTTTTCTTTACCTTATTGTAAAAGTTGGTTTCATTTGATGTTTGTATGAGCCTCATGTTAATTTGTAATGTCTTTTTCCTCCAGCCATTTCATGCTGGTTTTATCTTCCTGTGGTTCTCATCATGTTTCCTGTGGAAAATGGAGCCTGTCTACAGCGTGTACACAGTTGGTTGGAAGACAAGACCTCCAGATTGTAAGTACAAACATGAAGCAGGATTTTTCAGGCCTGTACACTCTCACGGTTATCACAGACGAGCAATCAAGTCTTTTTAGGAAATAGCCATCCTGCACAAAACCCAACACGTTCTAAGTTCTGCTTGGGTCTTATGAGGGTTTGGATTTTTTGGTTTATTTTTATGGCACAGCAATCTGGAGTCTATCCAAATGTTCCAAATGTCAAGGTCATTTATCTTGCGGTTCATCCACTCCTTGCCTTTTGTGTGGTGAGAAAGAGCAGTACGAGCCCATATTGCATTTCATGACCTATTGTGTCAAAGGAATACCCAGACAAACAGGTGGGAGCCCTACTGTGAGCTCCTCGTGGACCAGACTCACCAAACCTGAGGCTCCCTGGCCCATTCTTTAATAAGGCACTCATGCTTGCAGAACGGCCACAGTGCTCTGTTTCCCGCATCATCAGATGGGAACCTTCAGGGATGCTAATGAACATACAGTGAGGGTTTGTCTAACGCACAGTGCTCCTGCTATCTGTGTCTCCCAGTTTATCATCACCACTGAAATTACAGGGCTGTTTTACTGGGCCTTTACTACAAGGGGGACATTTAGGCTATTGTGATGCTAATTCTTTAAAATTTGATGTCTAGGGTTTGTTCTTTCAGGTCAGGATAGGTTTATGAGACTGGGTCTTTTGAGAGAGTACAAGCACCTTTTTTGTTATCATAAGAAAAAAAAAACCTGCAGTCACGGGTTGTCCTCATTGCCCCTAAAGGCAAATTTAATTTAATGTGCATTTCCATTTTAAGATGAATCACATGTTTCCTTGTTTTGTACAGTAGAATGCAGACAGATCGTCTTTCTTTGGTTTTTAAAGAACAGCTTCAAGATTAAATAGGCTGATTGTGGCCCTTTCACCATTAGAATTACAGCTGGTAACCCTAGCCAGGGCTGTCTGCTCTGGGGCTTAAACACATACAGACTTGGGGACACTCTCTGTTAATGTCATCTCACAGATTCAGTTTCCTCATCACAATCTTAACTCAAGTCCCACAACCTCTGACACATATTCTTATTCTTTCTCACCATGTCAAAGCTAGTGAGACGGAAAGATATTTTGCTACAACAGCTGTGGATGAAGATATTGATATTGAGTGTCAAGATGAGCTGTCACAGTGACTAGGAAGAAGCCCTTCAGCCCGTTGTCAGGTGTGTTTGATTCCATAGGTGCTCTGGAGAGATGTCTTGAGTTTATTGAATTTGTCATTTTCGGCCTGGGAGTGAAAAGGGCACCTGTGTGCTGCCGTAAGCCCCCGCGCCAGGACCGCCACCTACATCACGCAATGACAGTTGATGTTCAGGGACAACCCTGAAGCTGTTGAATTTTTTTTTTTTTTTTTTTTTTTTTTTTTTTGAAAGCAGTCTATCAGCCTCTGCGTACATTATTCATCAGGGAACCAGCTGAAAGGATATTTACTTTGTCAATTTTCTCATAAAAGCCTCCTCGAGCATAAAAATGTCGCCCAGGGTAACGGCAAGAAAAATGTGGCTGTTTCAGAGGCAGGTTAGCGCTCTGTCAGGCTCAAACTGAAGGCCGCTGTAGCTGAGGACTCTGGCCACCCACATCAGTGCTAGATCAAAGCGACGCTCTGCTACAGTGGCTGAATATTCAGTGATATTACTGGAGTGTTTTTTTCACTCAGCCACTGACTGTGTGGAAAGTAAGTGAAGGTCTGATAAAGATTTCGCTCTGGTGTACTGTCCTCTTCGGGATTTTGAGCTGTTATACAGTATATCTAAGATCACAGATCTCCCACCCACTCCTTTAAAACGTCCTCACTCCTTTAGTCAAGGTTTTCTCATTGGACATCTTGTTGTAGGCAAGAGGAAAATGCTTTCATCTGTGAAATGTGTAATCAAATGCAAGATAAGAAATGCATTAGGTCATGGCAATTCCCACAATGTGCTGTTTGATATAGAGATGTGTGTGTATGTGTGTGCGTGTGTGTCCATATAACTCTGATGCACTACCAGAGATACATGTTTGACTCCCACTGGATACACCAGTGGTAAAACCAGATCAAGCACTGGAAATAAAGAATCTGCTAAATGGCGTACGCTATGATTAGACAATTTCATGCACATGTAAGTGGGCTTGTGAGTATGTATATGTTTTATGGTGTGTGGCCTGTGTGGGTCCTTTTTGCACATGCCTTTCTCGTGCTCTGTTAAGTCAGTGCCACCTGTGATTAATAAGAAATATCCTAGATGCAGCAGGTTAATGTTTAATCAATCAACTCAGAGAGAAGCCTCTAAATGGCCTAGTTTATTTTTAACCACTGCATCACATTAAATGCATCGAGGTTTTACGCAGCCAAATCTCATTATTTTTGCTTTCAGCTAATGTTTATCAGTCTGGGTGAGAATATTTTACATCAGGTGTAAAATATTTGTTTTCCTAAATGTAAGAAGGATTTCAGCTGTAGCTTGGACAGTTTTACACTATAATCAGTGATTTTATTAATCATTATTTCTATCCCTAGGAATATCTTCCACAATTATCAGTGATATTTGTAATACTTTTACAGCTACCATGTCACTGTGACCTGCTACAGTGTGATTTGACTGAAGCACCTGTATTATGAAATCAGCACCCCACTCAGCAATAACACTCTCTGAGGCTTGGTCAGTTTGCTAAATAATCGATCCAAACAAAAGCAGCAGATAAAATTGACTGACCCTCATATACTTAATTATTGCAGCTATTTGACCAAATAGCGTTTTTCAGGCTGCTGTGTGTCACAGGCCATCAATATTCCTTTAATCGCTGTTAGTTATTGCCCTTCTTTGTTACTGCTGTGGATGGCCAGTCTCCAGTGGTCAGTTTGGCCCAGGGCAGCAAGGGAATGAGATGCTAAATGGTTGCACAAACAATTTGATTATGCTGTTTAATTCCCGTCATATAGATCTGCTAGGCCTGCTGATGCATTCGTTTCTGTGAGGCTGTACAGCAGAGTGCTGACCTGCCTACCTCACACCACCCAGGTAAAAAGCTGGTTTTTACCTCAGGATCAATAGTGACTTTTCTGTGGGTATATAATGGCGTCTTGCAGTTTTCACCTCTTGCCACAAACTTTTCAGCCCCTGTATGATGGGTTACTGGTCAACATCCAGAATAAGGTTTAAATGTTGAAAGCTCTGGCATGTTGCCTTTTTGGCCTAGGCCATAGACCCTCCGTTTTGACCTAGCTGAGTCAAGGTGTTATAATACAAGGAGAGTTGAGGGTTAACTCTCCCCATCAACTGCCACAGCCAAGTGAAAAATGAGAAATGAGCAGGGCAAGCTCTCAGGCCCAGTTGCCCAGTTCCCAAAATTAACATTTCAATTCAAAACCAATAATAACGCATTGTGTCTGGCATGAATGAGAGCTGCTGCAAAGGGAAGGCGATACCTCCTGTTCCTGTGTCAATGAAAAAGCTCCTTCATCTTCTGCTACAGGGCCCACACAGTCTGAGGTCAGCCAGTCAGCCTTGGTTACACTGCACAGGCATGCCTGGGTGGACGGCTTGAGCTTCCCGGTGCCTTTACAAAAGCCAGGAACTACAAAAACACACACACACACATACACACAGAAACACTCATGTTGTGCTCTGCATGAAGCTGATAGCTCTTAGGTTTTGCCAAAGACTATTTAGCATGTTGAAAAAAAGTACTTTGTCCTTTAAAGTGAGTTGCAGTAACTAACTACAGCAATTGCAGCTTCAGCAACACTTTTTTAAAAGAAACAAAATTTTCCTCCCTCCATTTTCGTCTTAGTGGTCTTTTAGAGCTGCATTAATACAGCTGTGGCACCTGAAAGATATTAAGTCTGAAATAGTTTATGTCTTTAGTGAGCATACAGAATACTCAAGCCCTCTGATAGGCTCATTGACAGGAGACCCCAGGCATTCAGTACTATACTGAAGGTTTGGGGCATGTTGGCTTTTGAAAACACGATTGGGTGCCAGGCTCTGTGGCTCTGCCAAGAAGGTGTCAGAGCCGACCTCTGCTCCAGGCTCTCTTCCATCAGAGAGCAGATTACGCGTCTGGGAGGTGAGGGAGAGGGACACATGGCAATTTCAAGACAGTGCTGTGGCTATTTCTACTGAGACTGAAGGGGTGCAAACGCCTATCTGCTAGCTGTCTGCTCCAAGTGATGCAAGCTGTGTTAGTTCGAGCGATTCCTTACATTAACTGCACTGTGCACAGGCAGGAAGCTTGTCTGGGTGGGTTAATCTTCCATAGCTGATGTTTCCCTTTCTAAGTTAGTATTTAGGGTGTGTTGCACTTAACACATTAGTAATTACTGACTGGTGGTGGTATTAGTAAAGTCTCAAAGGTTTAAATACTATGCTGACAATCATTGTTGATATGAAAGACATTTATCCCCCAAGAGCTATAATAGCTAACACGAGTAAAGAATTAGTCCCACCTGCCCCAGGAGAGCAGGTGATTCTGGGATCAGGCAGACCACAAATGTAAGCACCTGCTAGGCAGGTGAGCAAGGTTGCATGAATCAGCATTTGGTGAAAGTGTCAAATGTCTTGTGAAGCAGCTACATATTGTTTTTATTATTAATTACTATTTTTTTTGAAGTACACATAATCATAAAATGAAAACTTCAGTGTTACCATTCATCAATCAGAATAGAATGAGTTAAAAATCTGAAGAAGAAAATATTAATGCTATAATTGTTAAAACTCTTAAAACACATGCAGCACAACCTAATCTAAAAGCCAAATTAATGTAATTTTTTACAACAATTCAGAGAGAAACCTAAGAGGTGACACATGCAGAGTGTATTATAATACTTTCAAACTCTGGCTCGTTGACATGCCCATGATGTAAAACTAACATTATGTATGTGTTTTATGAAATTTTTTTCTTGGCTGGCAGTGATGACATCAGTCCACCCAGTGATGAGGCCAGCTTCACTAATAAGGCACTGTTGGGACTGCTGCCTGCTTAGGTTGTCAATGAGTCTGTCTTGATCTGAGGATTAAGCCAGTCATTCCAATTACAGCCTGGTGCCTTGAGGTTTGTCAGGCATTGACACTGACGCCTGTCGATGGCCCTGGTGCATATTCCAGGACCCCGCTGAGTGACAGGCGCCAGTGTGCCACAAGGCGATGACACACTGTGAGTGTGTGACATATTGTAAGTGTATCTGTAGGTGTTTATTATATAACCTTATTTTTTTCATCCATGTCATAGTTCACACTTGTAAATGAAACTGTACTACTCTTAATAGACCATGAAGCACAAAGCAGGCTAGTGTGTGCGTAGTGTTTCATTTCCATGTATGATACGGACTTTTCACGCTCTGGCCTACACAGATGGAGGAGCAAGAATACTGATATAATACAGTTGCTGTATCAGTTAGCTATGAACTGCAGGATTCACATTTAAATAATAATAGCATTTTTTTGTTTGTTTACTTCAGGCTGTCTCATCTATATTCACTTAGATCTGTAATCTTCATTATAATGTATAGTATACAACCTAGTTTTTAGGGAAATAGATTTGGTAGAAAACTCTGTCACCACGAGAAAAGTGTGAGAGCAGGGTATTTGTATCTGTTTCTCTCTATGATGGCTTCAGCCTGTGTGATTGCGAGACATCAGTGCAAGTGGCAGATTGCACTGATCATATCAACACCCAAACCTGGTATTTACTGCTGATTTTTTTTTTTGTCTATAGCTACACTGAGATATGGTCTCACAAGTTTGACTACTTATTCATGAACATAAAAGTATTCCAATTTAGTACAATTGTTGATAGATGTCATGTTTTTCCTGTATTTATTTTTCAGCTTCTAATAGCAAAATGAATACAGAGAGACGACTAGCATGTAGCGGGTTAGCTGTACCCTCAGACGTAGCTGCTGGTGTGTATCTACAGCTCAGCCATGAGTCAGGGGAGCTGGTTTGCACTCTCTCACAGCAGCATTCAGTAACTTGACATGGCTTGGCTGGACTCAGCCACCTCTCATCTGGTCATCTCTGCTAACTCACACCCCCCTCGCTGCACACACACACACACACACACACACACACACACACACACACACATAAGCTTGTTGTCTGGGAGGCCAGCAGTGACTTTACACTCGCAGAGGTGGGTCATGTGACACAGACTGCTGTGTCCCACGTTTGATACTTAATATTCACCACCTGGTGTTATTTACATGCCATTAAATGAGAGATGGGTGCTGCCCTCAGTGACTCTCCATCTATCCGATTTGGATAAAATAATCAAAAATGCTTTTGTGTGTTCTAAATTAATAGTAGAAACTGTATCATATTGATCTCTTTGAATTACGTTCATACTATATATTCTTTTTCTTTTACAATTTCATTGCAGCTCTTCCCTCCATTTTTGCCGGGTGTAATGTTATCCGCAAGCGATGTTAGCAGACTGTAATTAAATATGAATGGAGTGCTGTTGGTTGCCTGGCCAGTTTGTTTGGTTGAGTGCTGGCCTGGGAAGGCAAGCTCATCAAATCAGTTGAGTTGGTATCATTCTACACCCCTATAGCACTCCATGACAGGGAATCTCGGTGGTCTTGTACAAAGAGAGGCTGGGAATCACCTGTATTTAGAGTTAATGTATTCAAAATAACTCACAAGCTCACACTTGAATGAACTCTGGATTGGTGAAAAAAGGGTCCCCCTCCATCCCCCCTTGTTCCTGCATTGCATGAAAAACATTTTCAAATTGCATGCTGGCACAGATAATTCACTTATTCTGTGTAATTGGATGCTGACCAGGGTTAATATGTAGGGTGTCATTAAATGGAAATGTAGAGTTGTAAAGGGGGACTGTATGATACAGGGAGGCTTTTCTATAGAGCTGCCCGGATTGTGAGCTCCTTCGTCTAGCTGGCAGGGACCTTCTTTATTTGAGGCAACTCAAGCATGAATTCTGCGAGGGAAAGATTGGGGACAGTTATTTTCACTTCTGTTTGTTGCCCGGTTGAATGAAATGACCTTTAAGATAAAGCAAATCTCTTGAGCAAGTCAGGTGAAGAAAGGGCCGTACAAATAGGGCAGATGTGGTGAAAGGAACTTTTTAAATTCAACAGTGAAGGAGGGCTGCCCGACCATGGATAGTTAAAAGACTGCTGTTTGCTGGTAACCCCGCTCTGCCACCATGACAATGCCACAAGGGAGGAGGTACTCACTATGGACGTTCCTTATTTTGATTGAAACAAGATTGAACACTAGGGGATTACTTTTTTTTTTTTTTCATTTTTATTTTTAGTCAACTGTTAAGGACAAGTCCTGTGATCCTCCAGAAAATGTTTTTGGTCGAGGGAATGTAGCAGTGGAATAACGCAGGGTAATCTAGAGACTGGTTAATTAAGTTGCTCCTTCAACCTCTATTCATGGGGAAGGCCTGTAATTAGTCCTCCAAAAGTAAAGGTATTTTCTTTGCATGGGTCAATTTGAATTCCTCCTGACTCTGATGGAGAACGCAGAGCCTCTGTGGCTTCAGGAGAGGTCTATAACCTGCATTCTTCCAGTGATAGCAACACTGTAAAACTTAACCAATGGTTAAACACGTCCTAAAGAAAAACCATTAAAAGCCAAAGAATGTGGAAGTACAGTCAATGATAAAAACAACAAAATGGACCCTTTTTAGTCACCGCCCACGTTTTGTTTTTCTTGGTAGTCTGGTGCTGGCTGGGCTCTGCCACGACTCACCAGCTTTGCCACCTACAAAGAGGGCAGATCCAGGCTGCTCGGGTACTTTTGGTGAGGAAGTTAATCATATACCTCAGAGTAGTGCAACACAAGAAAAGCGGTGTTTGTAAACCTGCCCCCACAGCTCTGCCTATAATTGGCTCTACAAGTGACTGCCTCAGTTTCCTGTCAGCGTTATATCTGTGTTCACACCAGCCCAGCTGGTAAGACATTTGTTCCTTGGAAACATGGCTGCTGTTTTGATCTTTGGACTGTGAAAGCAAAGTAGCTTTCACAATGGTAGTAATGTGGGGAGGATTTTCCAGGCTGCGGAGGAAGCCAGGCAAAAATGTCCTGCTGCCTCTGCCTCGGAGTGACAAACGGTACTGTTGTTGGTGCTTGGTTTGCTCTTTTGTTACGTCTGTTTTGGGATGTTTAATCAGTCTTGTTGTTCACTGAATGCACAGTGTGAAACTTAATACACCTGTATGTTAGAAGTGGTTGGCTGACCTATTTTTTTTCCCTGTCTTCCTTGAAAAACCTTCTCACAAAGAGATTGAAATCATCAATGAACTTTGTTTACTTACTTATATGTGAATCCAGATTCTGGTTGAGTCATCTGTGCTGTATACCTCCATTGTTGTCCAAAAAAACTATTAGATACACACCAGTGAGCCACACTGGTTGACGTTTCTTTCTCACTAAATACGTGATGTAGGTGTGATTACAGAAAAGAGCTCCAATGGCTAAAAACACCCACCACTTTTTACAGTCCGTGAAGTAAGAAAACAACACCTGCCCATGTAGTAGGTCCTGCGCTCTGTTTACATTACTTTACGTTTTGGAGCTGTTATTTTAAAAAATATGTTTCATAATATGATCACTTAATTTCATTTTACACAGTAACTATAACCTTCCAATAATTTTCATGGATTTTACTGAAATACATTGAAATATGAAAAAAGTTCAAATATCTCAACACTGCACTTAAAAACAAGTATAATACTGGACTATCTTCCAGCACTGCCTAATGTCAACTTCTAGTACATTTTATACATGCATGTGATCAAATGGTACATTTACTAAGCCATATGTATTAAATCCTGTGCTCCACAACATTTTGAGTGTGAGTTAAACGTTGCATCTCATTTGCATCAAACAGTCCTTTGTCAGCAAATTTTGAGCACAGTTACAAATGAGCAGAACAAAGAAACCTCTGAATGGGGCCACGCAGCTTTTGTGGCATCTTGTGGCTGTAAACAGATTGTTATTAGGAAGCTGCAGGAGAAGAACTTTATTTTGAAGTTGACACATGGCAGGAATCTGAGATTAAAATTGGAAATGTTAAAATACTGCTGGTGACACCTCAACGTGTAAAGGGATGTAACTTCCTGTGCAGCTGTCAAGAAACACTTCCCAGCACCTCCCAAGCTGCTGCTGCTGCACTTGTATCTGCACCTCAGCTCTGCTAATAGAGCATGCAGTGAAAATGGGGAATGGAAACATTTGGAATATGCTCATAATTAATCATAGCAAACATAAAATGCAAGATTAATGATAAATTTGTAATACTAACCAGTGGTAGAATTGGCTATTTTAGAACACATGCACGTCTCTTTGATTTCAAGGCAGGCTTTAATTTTGAGTGTTTCCTTTTGCTAAAAAACACATACTATACAAAATGTTTGTGTGACAGATGATGAATATATTTTCTCTGATTGTTGATTAGTACAGGATGCATAAACCTCTAAATGTTTCGTCATGGGGTTGTTGTTCTTTTGACGAGCGCATGTGTTTTTGACAGATATCCTAGCCAGGTACCAGGAAGAACAGTTCAAGTTGCAGTCACTTTGCCACATGTGTCTGCAGCAGTTGTTCATGTGTAATGAATAATTGGTCCTTTTTACTTCTCACTGGCTGTATATATGTCTGAATATGACTTTCTATGGCTGGTACTCCCATTTATAGACAGGCTAGATTTGTTTGGGATTTTTTGGAAAACCACACTCTGATGAACGTCCTGCCCAAGACATTTAATTGTGGCTGCTCCATTTTGTGTACAAGTGGTACTCTGCCTTTTTAAGACTTGTTTATTCAACAGCGTCCACATGTTGATTGGAACATTTTTTTCCTCCCTTTGGTCCAGTCATGGTTTTTCTTGAATTTATCAACCAAGTTGGACAATGATGGAAAAGGCTAAATATTCTGGTTTTGTTTCTTTGTTTTTGGGCTTTATTTATACATTTATTTTAATAATTCTGCTAAAATTCTAAACTTGCTCTAATTAATAAAACAAAAAATTAATAAATGCTCAAACTTAAACAAACGAAATAACAAACTTCCCTGTGAGATCGTCATTATTTTCCTACGTTTCTTATCTTTGCTTACCATGAGCTAGAGGCAGTAATAATAAGAAATGGGGACAAATAATGTTCTGAATGCATGAAGAGACACCACCATCATAAATACCAATGGGGTTGAAGCTAAATATTGACTGTGTGACTCCATACTAATGTCTCCTGTGACTGTGGACCTTTGTCTTTTTCCCCATCTGCTTGTGGCTGTAATTGAATTGTAAACAACACCCACCATGTTATTATTTACTGCACTATGCTGCTCGAACCATTTGACCAGCCACCACCTTTGCTAGTGGAGGAAAGCTCTGACTCACTTTGACGTGTTACCTAAAAGGCAGTGAAAACAATATATGGCCAGCTCATCCATAAGTCATGGCATTTGGTGAAGCACCGGTGCATCCAACAGAAAGGGGCTTTATGAATGGCACAAAGTCTGTGAATGATAACGGTCATTAATATGTCCATTGAGGGTCACCACATTCATGCCACATATCAAATCCCCCTTGAATGAGATCAGTTCCCTCCTGTCAGAGCCCATTAGATCCGTCCCACAGCCCCAGTGGCCAGCTGACAGGGGAGAAACCCTAGCCCCAGCCTAGCACCATTAGCATTAGAAAATGAGCAATCAGCTGGAATGAAGCGCAAGTGGAGGGGGGACTCATCCAAAGTTTAGTAATGATACCCGGCAGATACAACACAAAATGTAACACCGTGTCAGAGAGGCATTGTGTTCCACAAACAACTAAAACACCCCACTACACAGACATTTTCACCACAGTTTTTCTTTGAAATTCAAATATTTAAGCTGATTACATTTCTAAGTTTAAAACATGTTTTGAGGTGGTTGTGTCCCCTTTAAAGATTGCAGAAGTCTACTACTTCCTCTCTACTGAAAATGTTCCGGCTGCTCATAGAAAATTGTGTTGAACCTCTTTGACTTTGCGAAATAATTGAGTTAAAACACTCGATAAAACATTAATTAGCTTAGCAGTCTGGACCAGATAACATTGATAAAACCCTATGTAATTCATATTGATTAGAATATGCACATTGAGCGTAACCTCTTAAGACAAGTTTTCCTTATTAAATGGACACAAAGCCGAGGTCGTTATTCGTACAAAGAAAGATCACTTTAGATTTTATCTTTTCACATAAAAAGGTTTGATTGGATTTCTTTCTGAGGAAGCTGCACAGTCTATTTTATTCTGGTTTGATTGTATTACCTCTTAATTAGTTTGTATATTGAGTAGAACGGGCCTTATTGATTTAAGGTGCATTCATTTGCATTGCAAAAATCCCCTTTAATCCAATATAATCTCATCCTTACTCAAACACAGCAGACTGCATCTTTGAGTCATTCTTTTCCTGTTTTGTTTTCCAGCTCCTGTTTTTGGCTTGTCTTAGGGTTAATATAACCTCTTTGTGGAAATTAGAGATTGCATCCTGTATGCGAAATCATTTTCCTAAAATTGGCTGTTTATTTAAAGGTAGTTACACTCAGTTTCTGTGTGTTTCATGTGGAGAATTGCATGTTGTGTGTGGTAATTTATACGTCGAGTATAATAACAAGCTGTAGTATTTTCATGTGGCTGTGTTGTGGGGTTTAATTTCGAGCTGTTTCAGTGAATGATTGGCGCTTGTAGGTGTTGTGTGTAAATCTGCTGTTGAACACCCGCGGAGCCGGCAGGGCCTTGTCACACAGAAATCAGCATTGGAGGCGTCAAATCCCTCCCACCCGTCCAGCTCACAGCAGCAAGCTTAACAATTCTCTGTAATTAACCTCACCTGAACTTTAATGGCCCACCTCCGGGACCAAGGGCCTCGGCTGTAAAATTACTGTCACACATGGAGCCGAGGGGGAGCCCCGCCGCAGCGGGTGTGTTCCACTCAGACAACTGAGAGGGAAATGGACCCCTGTGTAACACCTAATACCACCAACACGATGTCAGAGCGCTCACAGACATTTCGGGGGTGGAGAGGTGGGGGCTGGTGGTAGAGGGATGGTTGAGCACAGAAAAGCTCTTTGAATATAATCTGGGAAATTTGTATTTTATACCTTTTTTATTTTATTGTAATCTGTGCATCTTAATTAATTATTATACTGTTTCTGCATCCATTTTTTTTTCTGTATGATTTTACAGAGATTACCATGACACAAGCTATGTGTTTCATGCTAGTGCTAAATATCCAGTTATTATTGTAATAATACATAATACAAATCACTTCATATTTTATATGAACACATTTTGGAATACTTAGGGCAGCAAATCATGGTTTTGTGGTGAGGGGGTTACATATTGAATCACAGTTGCGTCAGTCAGCTCTTAAGATAAGTCAGTGGAATGTTGACTTATTTTATCATATATCAGGTTTTTTTTTTTTAAAACTACCCAAACATTCCTGAACCCTTGATAACTAAATGGATTGTTATCAGAGTTGTCTAAAATGACACATTCGCTTCATAAATGAGAGTTTTGTGATCTGCCATCTCTAAGGTTAAAGATTTGGTTATGTTTCAGCCACAAAACATCTTGGTTAATATTGAGCGAGCATTGGCCATCAGACTAAAAGAAGCCAACACAGACATTTAGTATGAGAATAGATGCAAACAATACGTATGTTTATTCTCAAATACAAATGCAAGAGGTTATTTGTCAGAAAAATACTAATCTTCCGTAAGGTCAAAGACATTGCTATTTTTTCCCCCTCTTTTGTATACAGTACTCAGATCAGTCTAATTTCCAACTATAGCAATATGTTACTAAAAAATAAAAATAAAATCTAAGAAATTTCCATCAAAATGCATTTAAACAATTTCATTAACTTGCAGGCTTGTATGCCCTCTGTTGGTGACCTGCCTACTGACGAATATATTACAGACCTTATGTACGTTATTAGATATTTTTAGATATTCATCCAATGTAATGATGAAAGTGAACAAGTTACTCTAAACAAATCATCACTGCTATACCTGTATTAATGAGTGGTCAATGAGTGTGAAGATGAAGTGGGATTTAGGCACACATTATCTGAATGGTCTTAAATGTGTAGATGGAGTCCAGCTTTGATGTGCAAGGTGAGCAACATGTATATAATAAATAATGTGATATTATTCATATTTTCAGACTTTATTAGTTTGATCAGAGAATCTGTGTGAGGGCAGTATAAAAGGCAGACTAGCATCTGCTCAGAAGCCCTTCACCAGATCAAATCAAAATCCTGTAGTTGAAGGCCTTCTGCTTTTTTTATCATCTTATCTGAGCCTCTTCAGTAGTCCTGATACGACAGCTGCATGCAGCCACTGAGACATTTGGCAGTGTGAACATGCATGTTGAACACTGATCTGAATCCTGTGTGTGGCATGTCTCAGCCCAGAGCTTTGACGGAGCAGACGGGTGGGAAGCAGGGTTAGATTTCTGATGGGCACAGTGAGTCTGAAGTCATCCAGTCGTCCTGTGGCACGCCAAAGGCAGTTTTCCGGTAGAGATGTTCTCACCATTTGTGTGCTGTGCGGTGGACTGTATGTGTTCATACGCCCAATGGCTGAAATGCACCCATAAGGGTGAGTCACAGCCGCTATCCCATGATCAAACACTTCAAGTGGGCTCTGGGACTACCATGAAGCCTGATGTTTTATCAGCACTGTGGTTATCTGCCATGGCTCAAAGAGAAAACAGTGATAGGGACAGTTGCGGCTGAAAACCTACACATGACTGAGTCATTTTTACTTTATTACAAAGTCTCACATATTAGAAATGTTCACAATGGCACCATGACATTTTAAGTTTTAAGTTTAAGTTTTCTATTTAATTTTGTACTGAAGCTTACTTATTGTACTGGAACAGGCATCGTCATTAGCAAAAGCTGATAATATAAAATTACAAAAACATCAAAAAAGTTTAAATATGTAGTTTTGAATAATTCACCACTACTATTTATATTCATACTACCATTTCATTTTAGTTCTTTGTAGTGTAGAGTATCTCAACCATTGCAATGGGTGCACATATTTTATCTGTTAATAGATTTTGAAGGAAACTTTTTAATTGAAAAAAAAAACAAACAATTCTATTAACTTGTTTTTTATCTCAACCATGTTATTCTGTGTGGTATTTTAAGTGCTAAAAATCTCCAGATCAACATAAATTGATAAGCTTGTGGGCACTGGGGCAGCGCTGTCATACACATCAGTAGTGTATGCAAAGTGACAGACTGACAGATCTGCACACACTGCACACACGCACACACACACACACACACACACACACACACTGAGCCCCTCTCACCCACTGGCTGCTGCAATATCCCCCGAGCCGCTATCTGTCTGCCACTTGTATGAAGGATAAAGAGACAGGATGTGAAGTGTGGGGGCTTGGGCCTATGACTGAATGCACCATCAATGGGCTTATTTTCATTACAGCCAAACAAATGTGTCACCCCAACCATCACACTGCTGATTTTATCCCTCTGTTACTGTAGCTCCATAAGCATTTCCTTTTGTTAGTGCTCACTCCTGATAATCCTGCTCTGACAAAGGGGCCATGTGCCGCCACAGAGTTCCATGACCAAAAATGTAAAACCAGTCATTTCCACTTACATACTTTCTCAGTGATATCATACATAATGAAAGAGTGTTTCTAAGCACTTTTGCTTGTTTAGTGATTTCTGTAATCCCATATGTTGTAATAACAGGTATTTAGAGGTAAACACTTGGTGGAATTCATCTGGTTTATGCAGAGTGTTCGAGTTAAAATAAATGATTTATTTAAAAATATTTATTTATTCCTGAAATATTTTATAATATCCTAAAGTGTGACCACCTTCCTTAAATCAAGTGCTTTATGGCAAGAGTTGAAGGATACATTTGCACTGGAGATGAAACAGTTGTGTGTTGTATAGTTATCACAATGACTATAGACTGACTTTTTGAGCAGTGTGTGTGTAATCTACAGAGGCACAACCCTGTGTGGGACGGGGCCTCAGTGCTCTCAGCTGGGCCTTCAAAACCTGAGAAACTCTTTTATTCCACCCTCCACTTGCAGACTGACTCCAGCTTTACTGGGCTGGCCCATCGTAAATGGGACTGGGTATCTTTTTTCTCAGACGCTGCCTCAGCCCTGCTAGACTTGATGTGGGATACAGGGTGACATTACCAGGTGAAAACAGTATTACTGTGTCCATAAAATACACGCAGTAGCCGGCCTGCTGCACCGTGGTTTCTGTTGTTAATTTCTGACGCCTGAAAGAAAGTATTCCAAAATTAGATATTCATTACAAGAATAAATATCACCATATGTTTCTGTTAGCAGTATGTCATTTAACAAACTGAAACTCTTTCACCATATTTTAGACAAATAGATAATAAATATGAAGCAGTCAGATTCAAGTGCCGTGTTCGCCTTGTTTACCTGATGTGCCGCACTAGATAAGATAAATGGATAAATAATGAATATTTAATTGCAAATGTATTTTTTTTATAGTTGCCAACACCACTATTATTATTATAATGACTATAAAACAGACTGTGAAGGTCTCATTCAGCAAACAGTGACTTTATGATCTTTAAGCAGGTATTCAAACTGAAATCAGGATTATTGTTAGAACTGCTAATTGTTGTTAGTGAATCCTGCCAAGCTGCTGTTCAATGAGCAATGACATTTTCAATAACTCCTTCGCTCTCATAACATATGCCATTCATTTTTATCATTATTATGTATCTGTCATATACTATTTGTGATTTTATTTTAACTTGAGAACAAATAATACAGAAAATAAAATAATGATGCATACTGCAGTTCTGTTCTCATTGCTAATGAGAATCCCCCCACTTCTACCTTGGATATTTGCATGTTTTCAAAACCAAGCAAAAAACATCCACGTTTTCAAAAAGCAAAACAGTGTATTCCCTGATGATATAACTTTTTTTAACAAAATGGTTTCTTGCTTGTTGCTTCCACGCTGCATACTCGACTGACTTTCAGTAAAAAGTTAGGTCAGACATTATTGATCCAAGTTGGGGTTAGCAAGGGTGACTGAGGAAATCCTCGGAGAAACAAATTAACCCTCAATACCCCTTGTAGCTCAAAAACTCAATGTCATGCCCTCAGTGGCCTCTGTCACAGCAGGTGCTTCTCCTCTCAGGTGTAATTGAACCACAGGATACACAGAGATATGATACTGTTGTGAATCAATAATTGGACACGGGTATATTTGTGTTACTGACAGCTTCATATGCACTTAATTCAGTGGTGCATAATGCATCCTGTTACTTGACAGTCATGGTAGATTTTAGAATTTATATAGCTCTCCCTGTATGGATTTGAAATCCAGCTGAAATGTTTGAGATCTTCTATCACCTCCATGCATGATGAGTGGTGTAGGTCAGCCATACTATCCTTTTGAAGAGGGTATCATTTGAACACCTACTTGTAGTGGTAAGAAATGTGGCACTTTGGTATCCAGCAGGCAGCGGCGTCTTGAGGAATGTGCCATAGTGTAACTGCTTTCACCCTTAGCAGGAACAGTTACCCCAGTGAGGGACCTGTTAGACCTTTTCACCAGCTTGTAAACACAACTCAAGCCTGTCTGGAAATAGACCTCTATTTACTCCTTGTTTGAGCTGCACACTGTATTGACTTTTTAAGTCACAATAATGGAAAATAAAAAGATTAACAACAAATCACAGAGTTTTGTGTTGTTCAAAACAGAGGCACCACGCTGAGATACAATGAGAAAAAAAAAACACATCTATTAGCGTGTGACTAACGCTGCTGTTACTCCGATAAAAGCTATCACATAAACAGCCACAAGAATGCGAAAACACAATGAGAATGAGAAAAAAAAACAAGTGTTATACAGTGAAACAAATGCTATAGTTTGTTAATTCACAATTTAAATAAACTGTTGTGACGCCCTTACAGAAACTGCATCTTCTGTACAATATCACCAATGGGGATGAATATGTGTGTATTCATGTGTAGTCTTTTCACTAAATGGTGTTGCTGCAGTTCAGGTTCAACAGTGGAATAGACTGACGGTAAAAGTTGACCAAAATGAAAAAATAAACTATTGTGAGATTTGTAATGTGACTTTCCATATGCTATTAATCAGTAGAACTTTGTTGATGTAGTTAGTTATTTAAGTAAAAGCATTTAAGTGCTGTACATAGTAGTATGTACAATCTACTCAACTTGCTTAGTACTTTACCAGGTTATTAAATATTATATTTATCCCTGTTATTGTACGTTAAGCTACACAGCAGTAAATCAGGTAGCTACAAGAAACTCCACTTTTACTAGCAACATTACATAATGCAGATGTATCCAGCAGTTGCTTAATATACAGTGTGTGTCTAACATAGGGCAGTCTGTATAGTGAATAGGACTTTTATTTATAATAGATTATCTCCACATTTTCTTACGTAAAGGCCTGAGAACCTTTTTCACTTTAGTTTGCACTAATGTAGGTTTGTTTTAAGTTTCTGTTTGAACATGTTTGAACATTTAGGGATCATGTTGGAAATAAAGGTTCTTTTAGGTTTTGAACATAAAAGGTTTTTTTAGCTCCATAAATAAAACAAATTAAATCAAAGTAGGTGAAATATTCTGCTGTATGTCAATATATTTAAAGATATTAAAGATATTTTTAGAATGTACAAATTGCAGGACTCAAATATTTCACACTTCAATTAAGTTTAACCTTTTTCTTCATTTATTTATTTATTACAATTTTATTGTTTTTTGTTTGCTTCATCTACATCTACAGCCACAAAGGTACAGAAAAGAACACACAAAAGCAACCAGGCAGCATGGACTACAGCCAGCGTTAGAGCAGCCACACCTGTATTTTTATGCCCAACACTTCACAGCCTTTTCTATGGTGCCCAGGCACAAGCCTGAGTTTTAATGTAATTATTTGAAAAGATAAACTTTGTTTGTTGTCCTGGACTTAAACTAGAGGTCTCTGGTTATAGCTAATACAATCCAAACAGAAAACTTTCAGAGGTAACTGACTTCTGTCCATTCAGGTTTACTTTGGCACAGCTTTTAAAATTCAAATACATCCCTCTTCTCTTTAGCCTCCTGTCACTACTTATCGCTTGAGGGATCCTGTGATTTATCGACAAGGTAAACAGCTTATGAATGAGGCCAAAGCTTTAGTTATACAGTTTACAACATTTGAGTAACCACATGAGGTTTATGTACACACACTTTCTGAAGGCTACTGTTAAGGGAAAGAATGAGTTTGCCAGCCTCATCTCATGTTGAGGGAAATTCCTCAATGTCTTAATGGTAAGCCCACAAGATTAATTCTGCGTGCACAATTGCTTGTGTAAACGTTTCAGGGTGACGCTGAGACATTTTTAAACAAGTTTCAAGCAGCGTGAAGAGTGATGGGGACTGTTTACACCAGTACCTGCAGCTTTTTGGGAGTTGTGATCTCGTCTCTGAAGCTGAACATCCTGAGACTAACTTGGGTCATTTTAGGGAAAAAAAAGGAAATTGGAGGAAGGACAAAACACATAAGTACATAAGAGAAATTTAACTGCAATTTGTACAATTTCCTGTTTTGAACTGCTTATAGCTGACTGAATGTTTTTGTTTTTGTTTTGTTTTTTTTGCCACATTGGATATTTGTGTACAACAAATATGACATTATCCCACATCCAGTAAATTACCTCAGTTTTTCCACTGCACATTGGTCAGTTCCAGCAGGAATTAAAATCTTTTTTAAATGTTTTTGAGTAATCAGAACTGGCTTATTTTATTTCTCAGATATTCATATTTAATAAATCATCCTGTCCAAAGGTGAAATGCAGGTTTTCTAGGTGTTTTCCTTTTGGGGCTCAGTGTGCACAAAAGAGTGCAAATGTGAGTAGCAACCTGTGTGTGTTTAAGTGCCTAAGTTAAAGCATAGGCTGCTGCTGGCTAATGATTGACCAGTTAGTGCTCTTTCTATGCTCACATGGGATCACATCCATGAAGTGGAGAGCAAGCAGCTAAAGAAAATGCTGAAAATAGTCATCAAATATAATTAAAAAATATATTACAGGTAAAGGTGTAGCTAATGTTTTTAACATGTGGTGTAGAATCAGCTACTTTGAAAAATAATTATTCAGTGATTTATAAAAAAAAAAATCTGTTTGTGTTTTTTCTGATTTGTTGATGGTTAAAATTAGCATACTCTTAAGCTTGTGTCAGGAAAACAGAGATAAGACAGACATTGTTTGAGAGATGATATTTCTTCTGGTGTCTGGTAATGTGTAAATAGTGTGCTATTTTGCACCAGTCCCTGCTGACACAGTATCTATCTGCTCACAGGCGTCACCGAATTCTTGCACATATTTAAACACAGCTATTGTAAAAATGGCCCTCTTCCTGTTGTTGTTTTTTGGAGACTTGATTTTATTCAAGCCCCAGGAAGTAGAATAATTTCAATGCAGATGTTTTTCACTGTAAACAGGCGTAGCAATCTGGGGGAGTTGGAGGATGAAAGCGGGCGTCAGGGAGTGTTTTCCAGAGGTGGGAAGCATACTGAAATATTTTGCTTGAATAGCAGTGGAGTTGTCTCATTTGGATTCCAATTAAAACATAGTAACTTTGTCCAGAAAATGGCTTAAGTAAAAGAAAGTTGTCTTAGGAACTTTGACATGAACTCAAAAACACTTCAGGGCATAATGAAACGTAATGAAAACAAAAAAGCCTGGATTGAGGTGCAGTCTGTACAAATAATATGACACCCAGTAACAGGTTTGGGCACTCTAAGAGCAGGAATGGCAGAGTTGTTGTGGACATTAACCCAATGTGTCAGCTAGTAAAGTGTGACACTGGTGAGTTTTTGCTCATTCATTTCAATGCACTAGATCAGTTCTGAATAAGCTCTATTGACACTGTTGACAAATACAGTCGCAAAATGACAAGATGATCAACACAGTGTGTTTCTGCACTTGTTTCTTCATAACCCGATGTTCATAAAAACATCCAAGGCTATTTTTATGTGCTGAGGTGTTACGGTTAAATCAACAAGCATTAACCAATGGGTTCTGGCCTAGTGCAAACAGAGCCGCAGACTCATTTGATTAATGAGCTGGCATGATGTAACCACAAGGGGAATAGGTTAGTGCACCTGGTTGTTTACACAGTTTTTCATTCATTTGGAAAAATGCTGTGTTGAGGGAGCAAATAGTCAAAGAAACCGTTTCAAACCAACCGCCACTCTGAATTATCCCTTTTTTTTTTTAAATAGCAGATTGAGTTTCTGCTAATGTTGGTAGTGCCTTCTCAATAAATGTCAATCTTTTTGACAGAAATATAGCCTATTGGTCATGGCGTACTAGTGTTGTGTGTGGCACTGGTGCACACATGTACAAAGAGTTTGCTTTTAGTTGTCTATAAACACACCTTGCCTTCTGCAGTGAAGATTCAAGCTGTTCAACCAGCAGCTAATATTACACTGTCATATATTGCTTTTCTTTTGTCTTTGTCAGTGGTCATCAAAAGGTCAGGGAGGTGATGTGAAGTTGTAAAATGGCCTGAGTGGGGGTGACCTATGGCTGCCTGAGCATTGCTAATACAATAGTGAGGCCTGCGGGCCTAGCCTGCCAATACTGGGCTGATTATAACGAATCAGGTCCCTCTTAACACAATAATGTGATCAATTTCTCATTCCACTGAATAAATAACATGGCAGCTAGGGAGCTCCAAGTGACCTGCAGTTAACCCCTTGCCTCATTATTCATATCAGTGCCTGAAAAGAGAAAGAGGGAAGGAGGCAAGGAGAGAAAAGGAAGAAACAGGTCAATTTGAGCTAATTATTGGTTAGACAAAGTTGCTCTGGTAAATGCTACTGATTAAATGAATTTCTTGGAACTTTTTTTTA
This sequence comes from Mastacembelus armatus, assembly GCF_900324485.2. Taxonomy (NCBI): domain Eukaryota; kingdom Metazoa; phylum Chordata; class Actinopteri; order Synbranchiformes; family Mastacembelidae; genus Mastacembelus; species Mastacembelus armatus. Next base: position 22,161,630 of record NC_046635.1, read on the forward strand.
TGACATCTTCTGTGAGTAAGGCTAGTGAAACTCTGAACCAGTTTTTCTTTCGTTCAGGGATTTAAAAGGAGTGACAGATGCTTTACTGTTCCCCAGTAGCCCACACGTACATCCAGAGCAGCACAGCCAAGCCACACTCTGCAGAGTAACATGATAGGTTTCTCCCTGCTGTGTGCTTGCTCTGCCTGCCTACTGGTTAACAGGAGGACACTCAGTAAAAGCAGAGGTTCACAAAGATGCAGTGACAACAGGGTTGTTACCTGGATCATAATTAGCCCAGTGCAGCCTACATCATACATAAGGCTGCTCTTTTCTGATACATTTGAGCTCCAGAAATCTGGATGCTTCTACATTTATTTCAGATAGGCAGCTACAGTTCGATCTTTGTTCCAGCTTCAGTAATAGAGCTGAGTCTGAGCAGACAGGATTTCTCAGCATTGTAACAAGAGGCCTGTGCATCTGTGGCAGGACCCACATGAGAGCATACGACACTCTGGGGCGAAGCTTTGAGCTTTACACGATACCCAGTCGAGCTCGACTGGAAGGATGTGACACAGTCATTGCTCTTCATTTATTTACCCGGACTCTTTTTTCTTTTTCTTTTTTTTTTCGTCAAAGTCCCACTCTCAGTCTGGGCGCTCTTCACTTGACACCCAATATCTAGACCTATTGCTTTCATCTGCTCAAGTATTGGTCTTCACTTATCTCACCCTCATCATCTAACTTTAATCAAGTAAATGGATGCATTTAAATGTTGCTAATTTCACTTTGATAATTGCTTGTGTTTAATTAGGTCTGATCAGAAAAGCATTTTAAGTAATTTGAAGTTACCGGTGCAAAGTTCCACAAAGTCAGTGCTCATCTATAAAAACCTTGACATGAAAAATAACTTAAACCCCATGTGTTGCATCTGCTGCAAGAAGCAGTGTCACAGATTTTATCTCATATACAACAAAATATTTAAATTCTCAGTAAGCTTCTCTACAATATAATAAACACTGCTCACTCCAGAAAAGTGTCAACTCCTGAAATCAATGAAAATGTGTATTGCGGTTGTGATTTTTAAGTACTGTAAATAAACAGTGCGTGCTGCATTTCTGTATTTGACTTGTGTGAAATCACACCAGAGTGTGTATCCTTCTCCATCTCTCTACTCTTGATCCCCCTCGTCTCTCTGTTCACACACAGACCTCATGGCCTTAGCATCTGGCCACATGGCTGAATCTCTCTATATGTGTCCCCCCCCCCCCCTCCCTTTCTTTCTTCCCTTTCCTGTTCTTTTCTATCTGCATAATTCTGAAGCATGTAAAAAGCCCAAATGACGTTGCTGAGGCCCCACAGCCCCACACAGTTTTATTTAAGTCATTACAGTTCCTGGGAGCATATTGGTGGGGGCTCAGTTCCACATGAGAGGACTTCCTCCTCACAAGGCGCTGTTTAAAGAAGAGCAACAGGTGGCTGCTGGCAGAGGGAACCTGAGGCTAAGTGGATGTCAGAGTAGAATTGTGACTGAATCTTGGCTATTTATTTGACCCTCCACACATCTGCACTCTTCCCCTCTGAGGAGGAAGAGATGGGAGGGGAGAAGACCAGGGAGGAGGCTTGCTCCATTCCTCTCCACACATTAATGTGGGTCTGAGGGATGTGTGGGGGGTATAGGGGGACAGGGGAAATTGTACATGGTATTAATTACAGCCCTGTGTTCACATGGCCACTCCTGCTATGTGTTTATGTATGGAAGTAACATCATGTGTGCACAAGAAGAGGGTCAGCAGGATTGAGGTGTATTTTTCCATGTGGCAATTGCACATATCCTATTCATTCAGTGCCATTCACATCAAGCTGTTTCACCCACAATGAGGTGAATTGGAGTTTTTTTATTTTGTTTTTTATATGTGAAATATTCAATATATATATTGTATATATATATATATATATATTAACTAGAATTTATAAACACATTTGTAAATGTATAATTACAAACTCAGTCACTCAGCATTTTGCCTGCATGGTATCATTCTTGAATTACTGTCTCCTTAGTCTGCCTTCAAATGCCACTTTCTGAACTAAAAGCACAGCAAGAGAGAACAGTGGTCAGGTCTGGGAAGCATCCCTGCGTGTCTTTCCTGTTGGCCTCAGTATTTCCATGCTGTTATCAAGCCAGCTGATAATGTGGAGCTCCAGGCTCTTTTTCTCAGGACCCACAGCACACTGCCACACATTCTGATGGCGTGACAAAGACCTCCACCACAGAGCGCACAGCCAGGCTGGGGCCTGCAGCTGGTACACATATTGGCAAAGGATTCTACCAGTCTGCCTACTATTACTGATATCTGAGGATGTGCACATATGTGCCGCCCTGTTTGTAGACTTTCTGAAAGTGGAGAATGGAGTCAGATCAGTACTATAAGTAGTAATGTGGCAGGAATTAAAGGTGCAATGAACTGTGACCTTGAGTTGCTGATCACAAGGGTTTCTGTGAGTATACACCAAAATAAAAGCACTCTTTTCCCCCAGTGGTTTAATAGCCTACTATTAATTATGTGCTGTTTGTTATAATTTAATTGTAAATTAAAAATCAAAGGTAAGCAATATGTATTTATACAGACTACATGTAATTTTTTTTTCATATATTAAGTTGAATGAGTTTCAGGCAGATTTTTGACCATAGTACTAGCAGTTTTTTTTTTCAGCTGAAGCAGTCACAGTTGTTTTCACCAATGTTTTGCTTTGTTGGTAAAAACAACGGTGATTACTATATTTTCCTGTTTATCATGAATTGGCATGGCAACGGATACATAACTGCACAACACATCTTGCATCAATCAGACTGCTTGGTTGTTTCAAATTACATTGCCAACAGTAATGCTTGTAAAATAGGTAAAGTATTACAGGGCTGCATAGACATGTTATATGCACAGTGTGACTATGTTATAAATGTTATGCTCTGAATACTGTTCACTTTGACATATATTGGCCAAGCAAAGAAAAAGTGTAGGCTGAATAGCAAATTCACTAACATGATTAATTAAAGATTATTCTTATTTATTCTAATTTATTTATTTAATTAATTGTTGTTGTTGTTTTTTTCAACTTATTTTGTACTTGCTATACAATACCTACTTTATCAGATGTTACATTTCAGGACCGGATTTATTTCCTGATTTCTTTTAACAATGATAAACACGCCAAGCTATGACTAATAGGTTATAAATTACATATTGTGATGATTTAATTGCAAAATGAAAAGTGTTAATGAATCATTCTCCACTGCTATGCCCCAGTGCCTATCTCCATGTCTGTAACAAAGTGGGAGGTAGCTCCCAGACTGAGGCACTGTAAAGTTTATTAAACACATCAGCTGCTTTGCAACAGACCATTACTGAAATACTATATTCCAGCAATGAGAAATCAACAAATAGGCCTGGGAAGTAACAAGCAAGGGGACTTTGGTCTTTTAAACCAGAGAGTATTATGCAAACTTTGAAAGAGGAATTTATTAAATCTCTTATAACAACTGAGGGGCTCTATATTTAACTTTGCCAGAGCACTTCAGACATGTATTGGCTGTGGTTTCCAATTGGCTCTGAGAGCAGTCTGGTGGCTGCGAGGCAAACTTCTGGAGTCCCCGGTTCTTAAAATGAAACAGCTGCAGAGTGTGACACACTGAGAGCAGTGGGGCGTAGGGAGGAGTTTTCATGAATGAAGTCAGTGGGAGGAGGAGAGAGGAAGCTGATACAGAGCTGAATACTACTATGTAGGTGTGTCATTAACAGGATTTGGGGGGATGTACAAAATATGGGTGTGGACTCAGACATGGGTCGTATAAAATCAGTTGGATTCATAGTATAAGAGAGGAAATTGTGTTGTTGTTTACACTGGCAGAGGGTGCACAGCAACCCACGGTGTAATTTGTAGTGTAGTTTGCACAGATCTGCCCCCAGGGAGCCATGAGAGGCTGTCCTACATTGGCTGTTCCCTCGCCGCCAGAACCCTGTGTGTCCCAGCTCAGCCGACAGAGACTGAACACAGCACCAGCTGGACCATGAAAAGGGATATTAGAGTCCAAAACTGAAATTAAACTTCAGAGTCTGACTTTAGATGAACCTCCAAAGCTATCTAGCAGCCTTCTTACACTGTGCCAGAACAATATATGTATAACTAATAAGTAAGAAGAAAGAAAGAGAAATTTACTTTGCCAAGCCAAACCAGAGCCATATGTATGTCAGTATGGTGCACACACACGTTGCTTGGATTGGTAAAACAAAAAAAAATGCCCTATAAAATACTTTCTGCTGAATCTGTGGAAAGTTAAGCTCAACACTCTCTATGCACTTACCTGTACAGTCAGTGCTAGGAAGCTGGATGGGCATAGTCTCCAGCTGGTGTTGAAGAATGATTCAGAAACCTGACACAGTTTTGTGCGGCAGCCTGATAACAGTCCAGTAAACTTGTCCTACATATTACATATAACCAAACCGGTCTTGCAGGCAAAAACCCAAATTCAGGAACTTGGCAGCAAAGGATGTGAAAATTATAGACGTCATCACACCAAGACAGTGCTTCTCATTCATCCTACACTACATCAGCTCTTCTGTTTTTATCCACCAGAATTACATTATATCTTAATACAAATCTTTCTACCTAGCTTGAAACTGGCAAGATGTTTTTTACACCTTCAGATTGCTGTAAAGACACAGCCTCTTTCTCAGAGGAAGCCACAATTCTGTTTTAGCTTTATAATGCAGGTCTTCAGCAATGGGTGCATCTGCATAACATATGCCACCAGTGTCTCACAGTGGCGTGAGAGCATAGTTTACATTTTTAGGATGTGCGGTCTCAGTGGTATTTTAAACCATTATTTTTATTAACCCTGGCATGCTTTGCACCCTGCTTGATCCCCCCTTTTCTCCTTAATTTCTGTTTTTTAAGGATCTTGTTTTTTTTTTATCTCCCTTGCATACCACTGTTTTTTTTTTGCTGTTTTTAATTATTTTGATATATAAAAAATAACAAGGTTTAAATTATACCCTTCATGTGCACTGAGTTACATATGAACTTTCTCACCCTGACTGTTTTAGTCTGAGCAGAGAACCTTGTGCTGTTCTTGTTTAGTGTGTGGCCATCTATCTCACACCCCTCCTCGAGCTCTACTGATCAATATAGTGAGCCAGTGGTCATCATCACTCATTGGGAACAGACACACACAAGTGCCTGTGTATGTATGCACACACACACACATACACACGCACACACACACACACACCACACAACACACACATAAACACCATGGCCTTTAAACCTCTGTATCTCCTAGAGTAAGCAATAGGACATAACCCGTAGAGCACATAATCCATCTGGCTTTGATTAATGGATTTAACATCCATTCTCAGACCCATACAATGCCCCTGTATGAATTTTATCAGCATACAGTGACAAATAGTGGTTCTGTTCTCTACTAAGAGGCCTCATTGTTCCTCTGACTAAGAGTCATGCAGATGTCACCGCCTAGACCACACTGCCCAGAGTGACTTGTTTAGAAAATATAAATGTAACTGGCTGTAGTCTGACATCATTGTCTCAACATTATAGTTGCCTATTTTGTCAGCAGATAATTGGTATAAAATGTATGACTTGATGCTATTTTGCAAGAGAATAATATCCAGGCTCTTTTTTGGGGTGTTGGCGCAGTTGTTCATGTGTTTGTTTTGTTGTGGGTGTAGATTTTCTTTCAATAAAAGATATTATAGAATATGTCTTTCGCTGATTCAGTTTTACATGCGAGCTTATCACCACCCGGAAAAGATTCTGAGTACATGTATATGTTACCATATCCAGAATCCGTTGACTGTAACATCAGTAGGCTATGAATCACAGATCAGGATGGCATGACTGACTCCCCGGATCTGGGTGCCATGCCACTGAATAATGTAGCTTTTTCCTCTGACGCCCTGTATCCTTTGGGCCCTGACACTGAGGATGCCCTTACATCTCATCTCTCACTGACACATGGAAACGTTCTCCAACTAAGAGTTTACATCACCCTGAGAGGCTCAGTGATGAGGTTTTTACAATGGTAAATGGCCTGGCCTAAGTGGCATGCATCTCCCTCTGAGTATGTCTCCTGACTGTCCTCCTAATGACTCTGAAAATATGCATGCCGCTCCATTTATGGGCAGTAAAAACAGTCATCCAGCTGCATACTAACAGACTGTGAAGAGCACCATAAAAACTGTCTCTGTCATATTCACTTACAGCATAGTGCAGACTGGCAGCTGAACTGGCTGTCATAACATCCAGGAGGACTGAGCTCCATGGTATACCTCTCTGCCTGTCACGAGCAGCCAAACATGAAGTAAAACAGCAGGCGTGCCCTCCCCTGCTACAGAGGGTGACATGAACTAGCAGCCTCACGCATAGGAAGTGACATAAACAAGCAGGCCCCAGAGAGGAGGGCCATCAGTGGCAATGATGAGCGACTCTCTGGATCCTCCTTGACATGTGTGGCTGCAGCAGTGAGAGGGTGAAGGGAGCAGAGGTGGGAGGTGGTGTAGATGGGGGCTGGTGAAGGCGGGGGCATGTGGTAGAACTGTGCACACGACTGCATTATCCGGCTGATTTAGTTATGACAGCTGGTGCCCAAGAGGAACGCAGCAGTGGGGATAGGATCGCCCAGGCTGCAGACAAATGATGATGAAGAGATCACTTTAAAGAACAATCTCCATAATATTTCATGCTGCTCGGCAGCTCCCAGGCAGCCCAGGCTGCAAGGCTAACTGCTCTATCAATTGATTTGATTCACTGCCGGAGCTACTCCTCGCACATAGTATTTCAAATAAATGACACAGCAGATAGGCATGATATCTACATCAATATTAACCCTGAAAAGAACTAATGGATGCCGGCTGCAATTTGCGCTATATCCTGAGTAATGCATGGGAGGCAAAAGGCAGGTGATGGAAGAGTTATAACTCAGGCTTTTCCTGTCTACCCCCAAGGCACAAGAGGATACAATTTGACCTACACCCACCCCACCCAACACAAATATACAAGGTACATCTTTCCTCCTCCCTCGGCAACCATTTGTTTTTATATTTATAAAGCACATTATGGCAGACTAGGCTAAACTAAACCATCTTTCAGGCTTGTGGAACACAAAAGCAGTTTATCAGATAAATCACCCTTGACCAGTTAGCTATTAGAGCAGCCAGGAAGTGGAGCCTGGGCACGTATAGTGCTTATAATGATAGCATAGTTGCCTTTTATTAATGCGTGGACATGATGCATGCTCCTGTGTTGCAGTGGTTTAACATGGCTCAGCACTCTTTAACCTGATCCCACTTACTAAACTGGTGTATTATGAATTCAGATCAGGTACAAGGATAGTTATACAGATTATTTCTGATAAAATGACCCCAGTGGTTTTCCATACAGAGGCCATGACTTCTAGACCTAGTTAGAATGTATATATGACTGCATGTAGGATTCCATTCATTTAGGTTACATGTAGCCTACTTGTATGTTGATTTGTCTGCTTTTTGGTCAATTTTATGGTTCCTTTTAATGTTTAACATCAACATACCCTGGGTGGGGATGACAGTTATTCTTTTGGGTGAATCTGACACATGTACTGATCATACTGCGATTAATTAATGTGTGTTGTCCCAGATGAACGTGCAGATAAAATAAATTAAAATACTTATCATCCAGTATGTAATATACCGGCCTGTGTTTATGTGTGAATGACGATGAGGATTGCAGATGTGTGTGTGGATCGCTGTTTTATAAAATTTGCTTGGATGTTTTATTGATTACATGTTTGTCATTTACATAATTGCTCTGTATTTATTTTAACATCTACCTGCTCAGGGACTACAGGTGGAAACTAGCAGTTCTGCTAAAACCTGACAGAAAGCATATTTTCCTTTGAGATTAATGTATTGTTGTCTTTGTCCCTGTTAAAAATAAATAAATTCAAATTCAAATTCAAATACACATTACAACTTAAAATAGTGCATTGGTCCAGTCAGGTGTTTTATTAATTGCTGTAAGATACTTTTAGGTGGTAACACTTGTGTAAAGGTAGTGCCAGAACATTCATTAGCTGGACGATGTTCACTGAGTAGCTACTGATCACTCCTGTCCGTGATATCTGACCCCTACACTAGAAAGAAGACACCCAAACCACCACACACACACACACACACACACACACGCACGCACACACATACACACACACACACACACACACACACACATACACACACATATAGTGGGAGGTTTGTGGTTTTCCAATAAGGTGGTGATTAATCACAGTGCTGAAGAGAGTATGTAGGGTTTTAGACCAGTGATGTTTAATGAAGGTCATAATAATAATATGATTGTATAATTGTGATTGTTTGAGTCTTCGAGTGGGGGGGGGGGGGGGGGGGGGGGGGTGTATGTAGGAAGGGTAAGGTTTATGTGTGTGCATTTGTGGGCGGGGGGCATGAGGAGGAGGGTTGGGCCTTAGCTGAGACCCCCACCGCTGAGCAGTCTGCTAATGAGTCCACAAGAGACCCACCCAATACCTTTGATTGTGATGCCATGGAGGAGAGGGGAGCAGTGCAATCTTTAGCTGGATTAAGTATCTCTTAAGGAGATCTACTTTCAGCCACAATGTTATCAACCCTTGAGTGTGTATTAATTAGGCCTATTGCAGAGGCGAAGCAGACGTATTCCCAGTATTCCCTGTACTCTCCTGCAGACACACATGCACACACAAGTACACATGAAGCACAAAATGCACCTAACTGCCTCTCGTAGAAATTCACTCCCACACAACCAGAAACCTTAGAGTCTGTGTAACAAAAAATGTATATACGTATAAAGCAAAGCCTACACCTCAGTCTTCATGTTCCAGCATGTTGTTGCATACTTTAATTTGTCACCCCATTACATCCCCATCTACATGTTATAGCCTCACATCTGTATGCATGTTTAGGTATTGTATACATCATCCTGTTCTCATTAGCAGGGCTTTTGATATGAAGTGATGCATTATCTACGCACCAGGCAACAGTTGATTGACTGTGGGCCGGTAATACTGTTTAGCCCCACTTAGAGCAGAATGGCTTTGATGTAAGTACATATTTCCTGGTGAAGGGGTTGTTATAATTTCAAACATTCACCGACTCATCATATGGAGCGCTGACACTGTCGCGGTTCACTTGCTTTTTTTTATCTCTTACATGTGTTTCCTGGACATTAAATCCACAAATTTTTCTTCTTCCCTGCAAGTCATCAAAAGAACCTCTGTTAACTGGCCTACATTTGTATTGTTTACCTTTTTATCCTGTATGGTTAAAACCCTTCAGCATATGCTAACATAAGGTACTGCACAGAGCATTGATATTCAATCCAATTGCCCCCACCCTCTAACTCCATCATAACCCGGATGTTTAAGAAGCATGTCCAACTGGTATGTTTTGACTTGGTTTAAGTGGTGTTTAATGACAATGGACTGGCTGTTCTGTTCCGGAGCTGTGTTAAGAGTTTCTAATCAAACGTTCTGCTCCATCAATAATGCAGCGCCTTGGATCCCATGGAGGACTTAATTGTGGGTGTATGGCTGATAGGGAGAGCCTTGGCTAGGGGTGTCTCGTTGCACTCTTTAATTAGAGACCCTAGTCATGTCAAGAGCAGGAGCCCTGGGTGTTTACTATGCAGCAACATGCCCAGCACTACTTTGGCAAGAACTCTACTGTAAACCTGCCATCATCTTATACTCATAGAGAGAATGAGATGGGTAAAGAGAGAGAAACAGTGACGAAACAGAAGAAGAAGAAAAGCAGGATATAAACAGGAAGTATGCAAATATATATATATATTTTTTTAGTTTTTTACTGATGCTGTAGATTTTATACATTTATTTATACATTATAGAATTAATTCTATTTTTTGTATTTTGTAGTGGCAATACTAGAGATTTTTTAGGTTTAGATTTTATTTTTTTAACACTAGTAGCGAGGTTATTACGTATCAATGCATGAATAAAAAAGGTATTTAAATGTGTTGCAAAAACACCTTTAATGCCAGTAACAATTGCAATATTTTTTCTAAAGTTAAAAAATATTCACCACTCCAGGATAAGTTGATAGAACCCACCTGCAGACTGAAGGCAGCAAAAAAAAAGAAATAAAAAAATTAAATTTGAAAAATAACACCTTCCCATTTTTAGTAGTATCACGTTTCTTGATGAGATTGTTTGATGATGAAACTATGCGCTTTTATCACTCTACTAACCTGAATAACAGTTTATATACATCTCTGTGTGAACAACATGAATTCATATGTTTCCCACCCCTGAAGTAGACAATACAATTAAATATCTAAGCTAAATATAGCACTCAGCTTTGCACAGACAGTTTATTTTTTTAAAGATAGTATTTCATTTTTGTTGGAGGCCAAGATCACTACTGTTATTACACAAACTATATTTTTAGGTAGTAAATATGACACAGTGTATAGACACTTGCAACTATGAGTAAATGAAGTGAAGTTAACAAGGGTGGGGGCACATCATTAGCATGACTGTCTTGTTTTGCCTTCAAGTTTTGTCTTCTTTCTTTTTTTTAAACTATTAAACAAAACCGTGATAAACTGAGGACATTAAATGATAAAAGTGCAGAGGGGGATAAATACTAATTTGAGATGAAGATAAAAATATTAAAATGAAAGTGTGTCTCTTTTTAAAGGTGTCAGACCCAGATGTGTTTTCTTTCCTCCCCTGTCTGTCATGGTTATTAAAGCAATTATTGATAACAGATAAACATTCAACTTCTGGAGTCTCTGCTTCATGTTTTTTATAAAATCAATATGGCCCCCTAGTCCATATCTTCTATCCAAAAGAAAAATGACAGAACAAATTTAGAGTATGATGGATGATGGTGCCTTTATGTGGCTCATGTAATGGAGCTGGTGATAAGGAGTTGAGTGGGGTTTCAATTAGGAAGCCTCTCCTATACTGATATGGATTAGTGAATTGTTTGAAATGATGACCTGGCTTCATTGAATTGGCAATCTGACTACTGAAATGGGTGACAGAATAAGTTGGGAGGAAAATGAGGTCATTGGGGTGCATGGTGGTTACTGAGTCTGTGTTCCAACCAGAATGAAATAAGTCCGTTTAACTTGTCTTATGCTGAACCTTCACCAGGTTATAGCTGATCTGATGTTCTGAAATGATGAGACATTTGCATTTCTCACTGATAAACACGGAACAACAAATTGCATAATTTGTGTGTTAGGGAGCCAAACCAATGTATGAATAAATACTTGTTTGGCCCATGGTGCCTTTAGGCTGCGTGATCCATCTTAATGTTTTCCAGCAGTGGAGTGGTCAAGATGAAGATATCATTCAGTGTCTAATCATTCTATCAACCACCAGCGTGCCTTGTATTTGTGGGGTGTTGGAGGTGGAGGGAGATCCTGGCCAAACATCAGGTGTCACACTCAGCGCCAATGAATGGACAATGGCCATCCATCAATCTTACATGCCAGCTTGTCTCACAGCCTTAAACCAACTACAATGTCCATCTCAAAGCAATTTGATCCCTTCAGCTGACTCATTCATCAGCCTGACCTCATTTGCAATCCAGACTGATTTCCTAAAGAAAAAAGAGCTAGATTCAAATGAGAGCATGGGTGCAAAATATTGAATTTGGGGTAACCAATGACCAAGAGTCCAAAAGTTTGCTTGCAGCACAGTAGGTGAGCCTTCATCTTTATCTCAGTACAATGGTGGGTCATTTATTTAGTTGATGGATTGTTTATCAGTCAGACCAAAAGACATGTATTTGAGTAGCTGGAAGGAGGTTTTATGCAATGCTGCTGTAGCACAACCATGTACATCCCCTTCAGCCAGCTGACCTCGTCAGGTCATCAGGACTTAAGTAAGAGTGAAAGTCACTTTAAATGGAGCGAGGCTCCCAGGGACCCAGCCTTGGCTGAGCAGCTGCTGCCAGCCGGCGACTATTACTTTTCCAGGGGCTGACTTTGATGTTTTAACAATCCATACATATTGATTCAGACTGATAATAAACAATTTGATTAGCCTCTTTCTATAGGCTGTCATTTCAATCACTTTCAGAGCTCCAATGGAGTGGAAGTGAGGGACTGTGGAGGGAGGGATGGGGGAGGGCAACAGAGATAGAAAGACAGAGAAAGAGGCCAAAGCTGAAAGAGAAGGTGGAGGGCTAGAGCCCCCTCCTCAGACAGAAAAAGGAATCCAGCCCTGATTAGGCCTCTGCCTTTGGTGAATTGGACAAGACAGCTGAGCTGCCAGGTTATTAACTCCCTCAGAAAATTCTCAGCCCTCTCTCAGGCCAGCCTGAATACTGCGATCTGGATCGATAAGCAATCTCCGGTGTGTACCAAATGCCTGCTGGATTCATTTGTCTCCCAGCACCCTCTCCCTCCACTGGACAATACACCTGCACAGCCGAGCCCACCGCTCCCCATCCCCATCCCCATCCCCACTGCCTTTCCTCTTCCCGTCTTTCCTGAGTGCCGTTCTCACTCTCTGTCCTCTCCCTCTTTTTTCTTCACCCTCCCTTCTTCCTCACCTCTCTCATGTTCACTCACTGGAGTCTCTGTCACTTTTTAAATAATGACCCTGGGGCTGAAGGAACAACTGCCTACCTCTATTTCATCACAGTGAGTCCCTCTCCTGCAAGCCTGGGTGACCAAGCTGTCCAGGGGAAAGAGAGAGCAGGGGAGAGAGACATAGACGCTGAAACATAGAGAGAGAGAGAGAAAGAGAGAGAGAGAAGCGGTATGGGGGGTTGCCCAGGGCAATGACGAGGGCGGGGGCCACAGCAGTATCATGACTGACAGAAGCACAGATGTCCCCATCAGAGCTCAATCTAAGCATATAAATGACCAGCCCATGGCAACTTTCTAGTAAACATGAAAGCATACAAAATATCAGCTGTTATAGTTGTTATAGTCATAGAATATATATCTGAAGGCGTGTCGGTTACACTGGCTGATTCCATGTGTTAAGAATCAACCATATTTTCTGTCTATTTGTTTGTATTATTGAGCTGTTTGTGCTGCCAGAGTTTGTTGATTCTAGTGTAGCTCCTCTGAGAAAACCCTCAGTACTATGCTGAGAAGTGTGTTCTGAACCATATACTTTAATGTGCTGAGGTTTTAGCAACCAGCCACAGTTGCCAATATTGTCCATTTCCATCACACATTTAGTTCTCCGTGAAAGCAGCCTCACTCATACCCAGAGCTCTCTTACACTCAGAGCAAGCCTGTCTTTGTGAAGGAGAAGTAAAGATGGATTTACATAGTGATTGTGTTTGCTGATTTGGCAGGGCTTCAGCTGATAACTTTTAGTGATTCCTTGCAGCATTGATCTCCCAGATGGATTTATTGACAGGGTGGACGGCTGACGGTGGGGGTTGAGTTTGTGGGAGAGGAGGTGCGCGTGAGGTGATATGAGGCAAAAATAGCAGACGGTCGCTCAAGCGAGGTGGACAGTCGATGAGCTTGATGTTACCTGCCTTTAGTTCTTGGTGGAGTTACTCCCCCGAAGGAGTTAAAAGCCATGCTGTTCCTCATAGCTCATTTCTGTGCTTTGGCTTTTCTATTGTCTTTCTTTTGTCTGTGTGTGGCTCCAGAGTTGTGACCCCAGAGGGAATTGTCTGTCAGCATACAATAAAAGCAAGGCCTGTGACCGAGGACTCCATTTCTCAGGGCTAATTGTCAGAGACAATGCACGCCTCTGAAAACACAGTCTATGAAGGATAAACCTGGCGGATGTTTGGATTTTCTTATCACTGTAATCTCTCATGGAGCAAAATCAGGCTGAAGTGGCAGAGATTCTTATAAACCGAGAGACAAAAAAAAAAAAAAAAGCTGTGAAGGAAATGCAGTTATTAAAGGAAGGTCTGTAAATATTTGTTAGGACTTTAATGTAGCGAACACAAAAATACTTAACAGACAGGGCGCTGCTCTTAGGCAGGAATGTGAACCAGACCAAACAGGAAGTCCCTCAAAAATGTATGATGGAGTTTTTAATCAGTGAAAGATGGCTTACTCATCGTGGGTTGATTGCAATGGAATAGTTTTGGTTCAAATGTTTTCTTTTTTTTCTTTGTAAGATCACAGGCTCTGATATCATCAAAGAAAATTTGTAATTATGTAAATTGTCTAATAGCATGATACAGAAAACATCTTTTGATTTTTGTAATTGTAGTTGTGGGCAAAAGCAGCATTATGTGATGAGTTTTTTTTTTTTTTTTTTTTAACCTAATAATGTAGTCTAATGTATAGCCTACAAGAAACTGCTGGTTTAAAAACACTGAACCTCACTAATTTACTAGGAGTTACACCAGGCCCTCCCAATTCCCACTGTGTGCTTCTATCAAGCGTTTTAAAGCATTTTAACCTACTTTGTTTCTCTATCCCAGCAAGTAGTTTTCTATTAGCATTTCTTTTTTTTTTTCCTCTTTTCAAGGTCATTTGTAATGTGGAATCTATAAAATTCTCAATGAAGAAAGTTATTTGAATTCTTAGATTTTAATGGCTAAGCTTAAAAATTCCCATTTCAGACCTGCAGTTTTAAAATGATCCTACAATGCATATGTCAGCAGATGAAATTATTGAGTAACTGCCCTCACGCCACATCCGACTTTCTCTTTTTCTCTGACTCACACCGTGTGCACACACCTCACACACTTTTTCCTTAGATTTTTCCACTTTTTTGCATAGAAGTAGGCTCCAGCATATCACATTTTAATTGACATTAGCATAACACACAGACCACTGCTCACATCTACATATATCACACACACATATACGTATATATGCACATCCAAATCCACATCAACCTTTTATGTAGTTTTCATGCATGGATATAAAAGGAAAGGCTACACCTAACAGCAGCATCAAAGGGGAAACTCTTTTACTGAAAAATTATATTTTGCCAATAATTTTCAGGTTCTTAATTAAATGAACATTTAAATAGATTGCATACCTGTGAAACTTTTTCACTGTATCCAAAGTATCCAAAGTGAGAATTATGTTACCAGTAAAAATGATACATAGTGTCAGAAAAAATGTATCAGGAAGCCAACTGGTTAAAAAAAATAATGTCATCTGTTTAATGGAAATGTACATGAGGCATTCAAATTAGAGATGGCAGTACTGTATTGGTCTGTCCTCCCCTTTGGTCCACACGGAAATATATCAGTATTCTGAGATAGAGTGACACAAAAGTTTGTATAGACATTCATGGTCCAGACAGGATATCACTTGTACTTTATATTTAGTGCTATTTAGCAAATGTTAACATGCTAAAGTGGTTAGACTTGAACAATTGCTGAAATGACTGTTGTTGTCACGTCTCTTTGGATAGTCAGTATAGGCACCAATTAAGAACACTCATGGCTATACCTTAAATACCAGCAAGTAGCAAAATAAAATAGAGAATGGTTTAAGATATTTCCAGATTATTCTATTAAGGTAAATGTGTAACGTAACCATTTTAATGACTGTTTGTCAGGTGATAAGACTCCTACTCCTTGTTGTTAGCCTGCATGAAGAAAACTCTCTCTCAAGGTCTCTCTCTTTCTCATTGTTCTTTCCTGACAGTGACGGTAATGTGTGGGTAGGTGAGCCACCCTCAGGGTGCTGTACATCCACGTCCACCTCAATATAAATCAGCACTTGTCATCTCAGACTCATATCACATGCGCTGATCCCACGTCCCCTCCACGAACGTGAAGATTCCTCCTTGTTGTTCAATACCATTCAACATGCCAGTGGCCAGAGCATTAAACCTGTCTACTCTCAACCGACAATGCCTCTCTCTCTGTGTCGCTTTGTTTTCTCCCTCCTAGACCTGTAGGTGCTCCTGCATGGTGAAGTTAAACAGATGTGACTGCATTAGATTCGGCCCGGATAGCAGCACACCTCTGCTGCCCTGAATGCATTCTATAATTATCCCCCACACCTTGTATCAGGAAGTAAGCTCATGTCAAAAGTGCAAGCAAAAGCTGGGGTCACTGTCAGGAAAATGAGTTTGATAGTGACAAGAGCCAAAGCAGCTGGTAAATGCTAATGTCAGCCTGCAAACATGCTCATAACAACACTACTGATGATGATGTCGATGTGAATCAAGTACACTGAACTCAGTGTTCTCACGTTTCATGGAAAACGATACAATAGCTCATTCAAAGCAACAAATGTCAACCTTATGGTGAGGAAAAGTCAGGGGTTCGCCAAAATCAGATAAATTCAGCACCTGGGGAACATGAATGTCTGTTCAAACCGTCATTACAACCCATTTGATAACTGCTGTTATATTTCAATCCAGATCTAAGTGGTGTGCCAACCAGGGAACAGACTAGCATTGCCATCTTTATTATCATGTACATTGTGCTACACTACTGGAAAATGTGCTTGGAGGTTTCCAAGTACCAAAACATGTGTATCTATGAATGCATAAAGACATTTATTTAAAAATAGAGCATACATCCTCAGCCAGATGTCCTGGGACTTTTAAAATCCAAAATCCTCCAATTTCACTTTCACAGCACTATATGGATTTTATCACTTTGAAGAAAGTTCATTTAAAAACAGACCCATTCTGTTCAAAAAAACTTCTAATCTTTTTATGGGAGATAAGGGTTGGATATGCAGTACAAACATCATTAAGAATTAGAATTCATTTGATGCCTTTAAAATTTTGTGATGGAGGAGGAGCAGCAGCCTTGGCCTGGGTTCATCCAGGCACTCTGATTGTGGCCACTGATTGATTTTTAAGTTAGAGAGAGGCAATCAGTAAATACCAACCAATCAAGGGCCAAGAACATAGAAAAGATTGGACAATTTGAGGTAATCAATGAAAATATTCTTTGATTTGTAGGCGCTCAATGACTGCCATAAATCAGTCATCATAGCACACAAGTTAGTTCGCCATAAAACAAAGGCCAACGACAGGCAAACTATAAGAGATTAATTAAAGGTCCGGGAGAGGAAGTGCCCATTGGCGTGGTAATGAGACAGAATTACAGGCCACAGATTCCGACCTGCTTCCCTTGCAGAAGCTGTCAACAACTAATGGGCTGAAGCGAGTGATGCGATTTGTCATCCTGCTTCCTGTCCACATTTTTTATTTTTATTTACCGTGATGCAATATCATCATTTTTAATGTTAAACACCCACCCTTGCCATCAAACGCACCCTCCTCTTTCACGGATCAGGATATGGGTATAGACAAGATTTTGTTCTTCATAAGTCAACTTAATTTACATTTGAGATACAGGGACTCAGGGATTCAGATACAGGAACCTTTCCTTGATAATTAAAGGTTGATCTTGTAACAAACTGGGCAACTTTTAGTTTGGGTTTTAGAAAAGGGAAAGGTTTTTCCATGAATTGTTTGGATATATTGGATATATTAAGATTCAGGGCAGGGCAGCCTTGTGGTTTATGGGGTCATCTCTTAACCAGCGGGTCACAATATTTGTCTATCAGCTGCCAAAGATAATACTGACTCCCAGCTTGCTCAGAAAAGGTGGTTTAAACTTTTTTTGCTGAATGGTACACAGTATTCTCTCCCTTTCTCTGTGCCCTCTTGCCTTCATGGAGGATGTTCCCACTTGGAGCTTCATGATGTGTTGGAAGGGAGTCAAAACCCCTGTGCTCTGCCTTAATGTTCTGACTAGACAGATGATTCTGACAGGTCAGGCTGCTTTATCTGAGGATTTACTCTAAGTGCCTCTTATTTCATCATCCAAAACATCAACGAGATGGTATTCTTTTCATTTATACATATCCCAAATAATTACTGCATCATATATCATACAACAGGCTCTGAAAATTATTGTTAGGAGCCCAGGCCAGGTACTGGGTCATTCACCTTCACTGTGGATTGCGAGCCTGCTCATTATAGAATGCTCCTGTTCGTCTGAGAGCGGCTTTTGTTACCTGACCTCTCCTTTACAGTAGAGCACTATCTGCACAGACAGAAACATGCATCAATAACCTCCTTTCCGCCTTCCCCTGGACAGCTACATATAGTCATTGAATGTATTTTTCATTTAAAGCCCACAGCATTTCTGTGTTGTACCTAGTCAACTGAAATATACACACTTTTCCCCTCCAGTGAACAGCGGTTGTCGAGTCATAGCTTAGCAACTGTATTATAACTATTACACCTGACCTGTCAAGCTTTGGATTAAGCCCAAACTACACTGCTGTAATAGTGTGCATGGTGTATGGAAAGAGAAATTCTCATTATATAAAAAGGTCAATGTGTATTTCTTTTATTATCTACAAAATTAAACACAGACAAGTGAATTTGGAGTTGAATTCTACAATCTGACCTCTAAATACCACTGAGATACCACCACTAGGTTTGCTTTTAGTTTGACTTTACCACGGAGTTGTATATTTGCCAATAGTGGCAATATTTGATGACTGCTCAGGTCTGCACCGCTAAGACACATCTACATTTGTTTGAATTAGCAGTTATGGTCACTTGAATTCCTTGACCAAAGTCAGCCTCATTAAAATACATTAAATTCTGAACAGTTAATCCATATAGATACATTTTTCACTGCCAATATCAACAGTTATTCTCACAGTGCATACAAATATACTATAGAAACACCAAAGGCACCAAGCTCGAGCATAGAGTACAGGTGGGTAGGGCAAGAAAACACTACGACGTGTGTTAATTGTGTGGGTAGAGACATGTACTGGTACAGTACTGACTCCTCTGACTTTGCTTACCCTTGGAAAGATTTCTGCACCCTATGATCCAACATCTGAAGGACTGATAAAAACCCTTCAGTTGCCCCAAAGCAGCTGCGAGGCTTAACATTGTCAAAAAGAGGTTTTTATTTCCCTACCGTTTCGACCTCCTGTGTATATTTTATTGAGCTGTTCTCATCCCACAGCGGTGCGTGGCAGCTATAAGCTGCCGAAAATGTATTTTCGAAGCTCATTAACACAGGACATGCATGCTTGGAACATGTAGCATCCTTTTCAGAGACACTTGTGAAAGAGTGCGCAGGCCATAGTGAAGAGCTCAGAAATCGTTTTGATATTCAGTGAGTTTTTCATCTTTTTTCTTCTGCAACACCACATGAGAGGATTAGGGAAGTTAATGAATTATCCTCAGGGGCCGAGACAGTGTGTGCAAGCTGCATTATCCCACATCTCATAACATGGAGCTGTTTGAATTTATTAAACTGAGGGCTGAATTTTCCCACACTGATCTGACCCAGTTCAGGATTATACCCAGTCCCCTTTTTCTACAGTCATGATGACAAAGTGAAAGTCTTTTTAATTCAGAAATATCATTAAACCTAAACTAAAAAGAAAGTTGAATGAATAGTGTATTGTTCACAGTGGCCTCACTACTTAGGCTACAATTAGCTAGCTACACGTTTCCAATCGAATCAAGGCCTTAAAGTGTGTGCTCGTGTGGGTGCTGGTGGGGCTGAAGTCGGTGGATCCCCTGGGTAGTTAACATTGGAAATTGTAGTCTCCTGAACTTCTGTTAGGTGAAAACAGTCCACAAAAGTGGAATATCACCTTAAGATGTCTCCGTTCACCATTGGCGTCTGTTTGCTCAACCCCCAGAGGCAGCCCAGTATCAAATGCACCAGCACAAATGATAATAACACAGCAAGACCTTTCTATTTTTCCAAATTAGGTTGAGCCTTTAGATCAGTGCCCTCGAGGCCAGCTCAAAGGCTCTAATTCTTCCCCAAAGATTTTTCTCTTCAGTTTTCTATCATATAAAGCAAATATCAAAAATGTGATTTGAATCCTGGAAAAATTTAACGGTGAAGGGCGCCAGAAGGAGGAACAGTGTACTTCAGCGCTCTTTCACAGGCATCGATTGAGTCTGTTAAGCTCACAGTCGGCTAGTGTGAGGCAAACCCTGGAAAGCCCGTGCCCAGAGTCACAGTGTGCCAGACCAGACTGCCCTGGGAGATAATTCAAGTCCCTTGAGTGACTCAAGTGCCCTCTCTTTAATGGTTCCACTCATAAAATCTTGTATATCAGAGCAGCAGTGGGAAAAATGTATCCTCTTTTTTCCCCTGTCGTTCCTGTCCTTGAGAGGGGAACTCGGATGTGGCTGGACTTAAAAACGCTTCCTGAACTTGAATAACAAAAGAAACAACTTGTACAGGGTTAGGCTGTTAATAATGTGGCTGCCTCTAGTTTTCTCTTTTCGATAATAAGGCCAAGTGGACGGTGCTCACTTAAAGGTTAGAGCAGCAGCTTGTGAAAGGCTTAACCTGGAAACTCTTTCTTTTTCCCCAGAGGAGTAGTTTAACCATTTAGGTACTGTATAGATTTATTTGCTTGTAAGAATTAAATGAAAATTCTCCTCCATTTCTGTCGAATAAGTATGGAGTTACAGTCAGAATGGGAATAGCTGTGCATAAACACTAGGAACAATTTTTATGCTAATGCCATACTTGTGCCATATTGACTATACTATAACTATGAGCAGCAAAGTGGGGAAAAAAAACATTCACGTCAGCTTTTGGCTTGTAATTTAGAGTTATAGGGAATTTGTAACACCAATGATGACTTCTACTTGATGAAAAGTACAGACAGGTCAACAAACTGTTGGTAAAATGGCTGCAAATGCACCATTGCCAGCAGTTATATTAAAATGAAATTACCACTAATATAGTAGATTCAAATAATAACAAAATTAAGTGCTACAAATATGCATTATAAACAAATATGGCTGATTTAAACTTTCTCAGAGAATAGACTTTGAAACAGCACTGCATGTATATAAGTCTCTTCATGGCTTAGTATTACAGTACATCTCTGATATACTGCTGCCATATGAACCATCTCAGACTTTGAGAACATCAGGGACAGGCCTTCTGCTCGTGCCTAGAGTCAGGACTAAACATGGAGAAGCAGCATTTCGGTTTTATGCAGCTAAAATCTGGAATAGTCTTCCTGATGATGTTAGACAAGCCTGATCTGTGACAATGTTTAAGTCTAAGCTAAAAACTTTTACTTTTTGGCTCTGCATATGGCAACTGAAAGTGTTTTATCTGCACTCATTCTCTTTTAATTTCATTTAAATTAATTTAAAAGTTTAGTTTAAAATCTATATTTTAATTATTTTTTTATTTTCATTCTTGGCTATATATTTTTAACGTGTCTTTCATTTCTGTAAAGTTTCAGAAATTACTCTCTGTATAAATTGTGCTATACAAATAAACTTGCCTTGCCTTGGTGTGACGACAAGGTGAATAATGTGAGAACACTCCCAAGCTGGAATACATCCACACTGTTTAGAGTTATATGGCCTTAATACTACACATGCCACAGATACTAGATTAAAATGATCAGTGGCTCAAAGATACCTACTATATTAACTAAGAAAACTAGTTAGAATAACTTTATGAGCAATTAGTTCTGCTACATAAATAGCAGACTGTATTGATCATGAAAGAATGTTTCTTCCAGCTCTAGCAATCCAACTAAATGTAAATTATTGATATAATATAATAGAATTATTATATGACAAATGTATATATTATATTTTCTGGTTTCATAATTGCATTTTGCATTAATTAAATTAATTACTGTATTGATATAATGAAGATTAAAGATTAAAAGAAGATTTAAATTATTTTGGTACAGCCAATCAAATTACACTACACACTAGCTGGACAGCAGCCTGATAGAATTTCAGACTTCTATCAACAAGTAAGATTAGCTTCACTGCAAGCCTTCTTCTTCTCTAACAAACAGAAACACACGTCTTGTTCTGCACCTTACAGTAGCTTGATGAAAGCTACAAAACAAATATTCATCTCGTAGAAGTCTTCTACTAATGTCAGTTTGCAAACTATATAGCTAATTAGCTGCCCAGCTCCAGCATATTGAATGACATGCAGTGTAAACATATCTCCAAATGCCACTTCAGTGTGGTTATATGCCGTTGTGGTCCTTACCCTTCAATACTACTGTTAATAATACACTCTCTGCTCATGAACTTGTAGCTATTGCACAAGTTTGTTTACTGTAGTGCTCAGGGAAGAAGCCCTTTCTGATATTTCTCCAAAGCTCTATTTTTGGGGGGGGGTTTTATTAACAAAACAAACAACAATCAACAATATATTTAAAAAAACAAACTGACATTATTTTTGACTACAATGACTTTGACTTAATGTGATATTAGTTCAATTTTAGTGGTGTGACTTTAATTCTGATACTGCACTGACATGCAGGAACAAGATAATGACATGAAAAAGGCAGCCTTACTGCCAGTTTTCCCCCTACAGTCCAAAAACTAATACCTCACTGATAAAAAAGTATATTTTAACCTATGGGGGTTTTGTATATGCAAAACCTTCTCAGAGCTTAAAAGTGATTTTTTTTTTGTGACATCATAACAATGTGAGGTAGGTGGGGCCAGAGGAGGCGCACTGATGTGCATCTACAGTGAGCCAGGATGGAACACAGAAAGCTTTTTTTGTGCATGTGCCAGATGAGTATTTCCTATTCAACTAAGTGCCATGATGACTGAAGATGGCAACATATCCCTAGTTCTGCTGTAGACAGGAAGTACAAAATAATGGCGTTAGAGCACTTCTTTTCCATTTTTGTCTATGTATAAATTAAACAAAATGAAACAGAATTTGTTAATTACTGAGCACTGACAGTGCTGTGACACAGTGAATGCTGGTACTGATGAACTTTAAACACAGCCAAGATAGTTGTGTTTCCCTTCTTTCCAGTCTTCATTCTAGCCAACACTTGATACTAGTTTTGTACTTAATGAAGTGAGCTAAATCAATCTTCTCATCTAATTCATGGATAGAAGAAAAGCATATTTCAAAAATGCTGAACTGTTGGAAATAACAGTCATGGTCCTGACATTGATCCTGCATATATACAGTATCAGTGGTACTCTTTGGATTGAAAACTCAAAGTTGATGTGTCTCTCCAACAACAAACTATAAAAGCACAAATACCTATAAGGTATTTATGCGCAGTGTTACCTGATATCAAACACTTCACCGGATAAATAAAGTTCAAAACCATATTCGGAGAAAAGGCCAGATAGGTATGGCTCCATGATGAAGCCTGGCTTTGCAGTATCATCACCTTTTTACAGAGCTTGACGATCTATCAGTTTCAGTCAACGGTGATTCCCCTTGCTACACTGAATCAGAGGTATCTGCAAATGAAATCTTTAAGCATCTTAAATCTTTAAAAACTAATTTACTTAATGTCTCACCATTCCTGATTAAAAGCTCTGTCTGCAATTATATTAGGCCAGTGATTACTAAGTTCCATGATTTACTCTGCAACTGTGGAGTCACATTGTTTGGGTGCATGTGTTTATGTGTTTTTCATATGTGCCTAGATTCATGTAGGTTATCTGGGAAAATTGTGAATCACTGGATAAGAGTGAAAATGAAACTGTGTGCGTGTGTGTGTGTGTGTTTGATGGGGTGTTGGAAAAAAACAAGATGGTGAGAGATGATGTTATTGGCATGCATTCAGAATGCCTTCCTTGCATCTCTGTCATTTGTTGGAAGATAATCTCATCATTGATTCGTAAAATGCTTGAAAATGAAATGAGTGTCTCTCATTCCACTTAATCAAGAGAGCATATTGATCAGGTTTCTAATAAAGGATCATTCAGATAGGCTAGAGCAGAAGAGGCTGGCATATCATATCATGTCAAGGAGTAATAGGATGTTTTTATCTGAAGATTGCCGGATATGAGTAAAAGGAAGCTCTTTATATCCCCATAATGGAGGCCTGCATTGCTATCATTGTCTAATGTTGTCTGCTTAAAGGGGTATTCCAAATATTATACATTGTAGATTTTGTTTCTGCCTTATCCATCCATCTACCCTGGACAGAATACCAGTTTAGCACTGAGTTGACACATATAGAGACAGAAAACCATTCACATTTACAACCACAAGATAACCTGCATGTCTTTGGACTGCAAGAGGAAGCTGGAGTACTTAAAGAAAACCCATGCACACAGAGAAAACCCAAGGCCTCAGAGTAGAAGAGGATTTGAAGCCAGAACCTTCTTTTTATGAGGTGATCAAAACAATAAAATCAAATGCAAAGTCATTTTTGGAAAATTTATGCAAAGCAAATGGATAAATAAACAAAAATGTATCAAATGAAGGAATTTGGCTCCAAGTGTTATATTTTTACCTTAACATTAACATTAGCAGTTAAAATACCAACTGAGATTAAAATATTCCTATTATGTTCATGCATAATAGAGGAATGCTATAAAGCAGCACTAGGTAGATTTAGGAACGAAAGGGCACAACTGCGAACACATTTTTTGACAAAGTGGCAACAGGATGAAGTAAAACTAGCCCACAGAATGAGCCATTGTCATGTTCTATCCACTAAACTGCACTGTGAGGTAAATCCTCACAGTTTTTACAGTTTTATCTACTGGACTACTCAGAACCCTAACAGTGTAGTGCTGAGCTGTAAGTGTGACGTGGAGTGGAGTTCTTGGCAGCCAAGTGACCATTACACAGAGAGAACTGAGTGATGTTCTTCTAACAAAAGAGGGTTATGGACTTACTTCCTTTTCTGTTTGTTTACAAGATCCTCTTACATGTCCTTGTATCCCCACAGTTAGCACTGTCACGGAAAGTTTAAATCTGTAATGCACTTCCCATAAAGGCCAAAAGTGCCCAATCACACCTAATGGCAATGTGTTAAAACACAAGTGAGTGGAGCCTCCAGGGGTCCATATACTACCCAGAGTGCATTGACCACCGACTGCAGCCAGAAGGGCACAGTGTTGTGATCAAAGACAGCAGTGAGGCTAGTGGGGATGGAAGACCAGAACTAGCTCTCATTATGGCTGTGAGACATCCATTTGAGCATTTTTAATATGTGTATCCTATTAGGCAGTTTAAGTGCTTTTTGATAATTGTGCTTTGTACTTTTACAGCACTTCAGTCTATTCCCAGTTCAATTTCCTCTTTTATCGGACGTTTGAAATATTGATCTCTGACAGATAAAAGCAAACACCATAATCTCACTCGGGTGAGTTGGTGAGTGAGTGAGCATGCAGTGCGAGGAGAATACACCGGGGACCGGCCGCCCCTCCAACCCCTCTCTGTTTTATTACCTTTATTCGTCAACACAATTTGCTTACTGCTCTGGGATGTTTATGTAAAGCACCTGCACACTGATGGGTGGTTGATATGACCATCTTTCCCAGTGAACCTCCACAACTCCCCCAGTCTCTCTGCCAGCCCACCCGCCTCCTCCCGTTCCATCAACCCCCCCATGACATTTTGCAAAATGCAGCGCAGGGGCTCCCGAGGTGCTTCCGATGATTGCCGCTGCTTAAACTGCTGTCAGAGCTGTCAGGATAACAGTGATTTATCTCCATAGCACTTTATGGAAGTTAGTGTTTTCTGTTAACCTGAGCACTGAAATGCTGCTTGGTGCTGGCTTGCAGTCATATTAACCCGAATCAATCATGTCTTGATTTTTCCATAAAAGAAACCCCCTCTGTAAATAACGCTCATGCTATTGGTGCATTGAATACACTATGCCCAGTGGCAGCCCTGCTGAGCCCTGGTTGATGCGCAGATATCATTATATCATTGTGACCTGTTTCCAATATCCTCATGCCAGTGCAGGGATTTGATGCTTTGTGTATAATTTCTTCAAATGGGGCAACACTTAATACCTGTACTGTCAAGAGAGACACATTGAACCTATGGTGTAAGAGCGAAGAAAAAAGTTCACAAATCACAATCTAGCAGAAGTGAAACAATATTGCACATCGATTATGTATGAAGTATATTCTTTGGTCTGAGCTGAATTAGTTGAGTTTTAGATGGCAGGTCCCTCTAGAGATAATAGAAAGAGCTGTTTTGATGTTTAAAGCATTGCTAATCTCCTAAAGCCTTCGGCTACTCATCCCACTGCATATTTGCAGGCCTGTCAGTTTGAGTGGGGATGCGAGAGGATGGTCCTCTGAGCAAATGAATTTTTTTTTTTTTTTTTTTTGCCTGTTTTTCCTTTTTAGCTTTGCAGACACTATTTGAGATTTACTGCAAACATTTGACCACGGCCTGCTGTATTGACTGCATTTGACAAGCGTAATCCTTTTCTTCTTTCCAGTCACTTCCATTCTGCAATCAATCAGAGCATCAATGCCCTGCAGACTGCTATGAAGTGCAGACGCAGTGTTCGATCATGAGCCAGGCACCTTGTGGACTTTCACTATAATATAGTGATTGATTCATCTTCAAAGATATCTTAAGTGGTTGGCTGGGCACGGTATATAATGCCTTTTGTTGACTGCAGCCCTTTCCTTTTACTCAGCTTGCAATCCTTTAAAATAGCAACACAAGCACACACATCAAAACTTAACCCAAGACAAATACATTGCTTTTTGATGTGATTCATTCTCGCTTACTGCTTGAATTTTCTTGAGGGACAGAACTTTGATTTGAAAAATGAAAAAGTGTTTCAAAAAGCCTTTAAACAGAAGATGCACTTTGAATCCCTTTGGCTTTTACGTTTAGTTTTGTGTTTGAGCATTTCAAATTTGAATCTACGTCAAAATTGAAAACTATTCCAGATTAATCTGGCCTGTAACCCTGTATTTTAAGGAAAGGTTGAGGTAGACCTATACTTCGACCAAACACAAAATAAGACCAAATAATAGACTTCAAAGTTTCACCGAAGACAATACTAAACCAAAAGGTCTATAATACCTTCGATGTCCTTTTGAGTTAGTGGGTGCTCCAAGTTTGGTTTACTTTTTTCAGCTGTGACACTACTGATAACAGTGATCTGCCGTTCAGTGCCACATTCATGTTATCAAAGAGCTTTTATTATTTTATTAGGTATCATTATGTATCATCATATTCACCAATTGACAGTCAGAAAGGTGAGACATAATTATAAGGAATATTTCTGCCAGGCCCCAGAGGTTTGGTGCACAAACATGCTCTTTGTCCTGTATTTTAAATATTTAAAAAAAAAAACAGGTCCTGAGAAAATGAAGGCAGCACTGAGCTTACACACTATAGTGAGGACTTGTTCTCTTACTGATATGTTCATGTTCGTCTGGAAGAGGTGTGCGTTTTGGGGGGTGGTTGGGAGGGTGATGGGGGTGAGAGAACAGTTGCATTGCAGAAGTATTAAAGGAAGTGTAGTAATTACAGCAGAGGCAGTGTCAGTGACCTCTGGATTGCACTATCTTGTCTCTTTTGTGCCTGCCTTTGCAGCTCGGCTCATTGAGTGAAATTGTATCTTTTCACTTTGGCTCTCTTAAAAATGTGCATGGTATTGGGAGCCAGTGAGGCGTGATGTTTTTTTTCTTCTTTATGCCTTTTCTCTACCTCCTCCCCTGCACTCCTCCCTCCAGCCTCCCCCCAGCTGCCTTGCTCTTCCATCCCCACTGTCTTACTGGGAGGTATTTCATGAACAGCTGGGTCCCGGGAGAGGAGAGGTTAGTGAAAGAGGCGCGCTGTGTATAATTCAATGATTATCAGGTGTGTGTGTGTGTGTGTGTGTGTGTGTGTGTGTGTCTGTGTGTGCGTGTTTGCGTGTGTGGCCCTCCCCCTCTATTGGCAGGTGTCAGGTGACGGGCAGACCATGTCACTGGCTGTCAGCTGGCTTTCTATTGGAGCAGTCACACTGTTCACAACATTACCATAAGCTGATGAGGAACGATCAAGCCCATCTCGGCGCACACACTCTGATCTGCAACTCTAATGTCACACAAGAGACTCAGACAGTGTCAACTCCGAAGCACCTAAATCTGAAAACCCATCTGTTTTTTACTATGTTTTGGGCTCCCAGTCACTATAAACCAGCATTTTTCACCACAAAAATACAGCTCACCCTGAGCAGATAAATTCTGAACATCAGCATTATGTTATAGTGTGAAAACCTAAACTTTTCAGAGTTGACAGTTCAAGTTACCAGCTTCTCATTGGTGAGAGTTTACATGTTGATTTCTTGCCTTCTACATACTGTAAACACTTGGTTTGTGTGTTACCACAGTTGATAACACAATATAGGTGTTGGTATTGTTGGTGTTGTCGTGGCTTTTTTGTTTTTTACAATACTGTCAGACGACTGCAGCAGTATAAAATACTAAACAGAAAATATAAATTTGGTTATCTTTGATTTTTATATTTTAAATCCACTCTGTGGCTGACAATAGAAACAAGAAACTATCATAATATTAAAAAAAGAAAATCTGTGCATGGTTATAACAAACATATACATCACAGAGAATCAGAGGCAACAGAACTTTGAGATTTGGACTGTTGATCAAAAAATTGAATATAAAATAAAATAATATAAAATCTAAAAAATAAAACATTTAAAGATTTCATCTTTGTATCTGTGAAACTTATAAACATTTTCACCATTTCTTTTATTTATAGATATTTAGGTGGTTAACCAGTTGATTCATCAGTAATAAATATGCCATTGCAGAACTAGGTGAAACTGAACATAGTATACAGCTATTTTTTGAAAAAAAAAAACAGTCCATCCCTCCAACCCAAATACTTTCTGAATGATGACCGTAATGTTGCTATTTGAATCACATGTGATGCAGATTTTTTATGAAAATGCCTCAGAAAACCTACTACTGCATGGATTTGTTATTATAATGTCTTAAATGAACATTATAGAGAAAATTGAATATTTAAGATCTAGCAGATGAGTTAGCAGTTCTGTATTATCTATTGTATAATGAGTAAATAAATGTCTTTAAAGTTACTAGATGTGATGCTACAATCCCTCTTACCTAACTCTCTGACCCTCAGTTTAACACAAGTTAGCCTCCAAAATCTGCTTACTGAACTCCACTTGTTTGATTATCCTGTATAAACACTGAACCAATCTGCCCATTACTAGCCTTAGTAATGGGCAGATTGGTTCAGAGGGGTTCAAAGATGGTCTCCGTTAGTGCTGCCTTTAGCATGCTAATTGCTATTCTGCTACTCAGTGGGGATCCTGTTTGAGATGGAAGGGACATGTGAACTCCGCTTCATCCCTAACTGCTGCTCCTTGCTGGACTGTCAACATACGACACCACAGGGAGGAGAAGAAAGCTGATATCAACACTGGCCACGACTCTTTAAACCCAGCACCTTTCCTTTCGTTTCTCCTCTTTTCTCAAAACGAGAGGGTTATCTTAGCCACTGCATTAGTGTAAGAGATTCTTCTTCTCCATCACTGTGTGCTGAAACAACCACCAACAACACAGTAATGTCACAAACAATTTGTGGAGTTGCAATAGATTAATTGAAAAGAAATAAAAATCTAGTCTTTATCTTTTATGGTAAGAATTTGAATTTCATTAGGTTAGTCCGAATCTATATATTGTGATTAAAATGTGATCAAATTACATGTAATGAAATATCTTTGACATCTAATTATTTAAATCTTCACAAAATCTTATATTTTCTGATTAAACAAAGAAGATGTGGCCCATCAAAACATGGTTTAAACTTCCACTACGTCCTGTTTGTAACAGAAGCACACAGTATCTCTTGCCAAGGGTGATTAATGCCTCTAAAAGGACATCAGACAAGCTAAATGGCACACACAAAACAAGAATTTGTTAAAGTTTTAAAGGGACATGGCAAGTAGTCTGATCGATAGCATTAGCTGTGACAAAATACATAAAAAGGGAATCAATGCTAATGAAGTGAGCTCAGCATCTCAAGAAAGCCTTCTCCATTCACCTCCGGAGGTGCTGGTTTGCTTGTCCAGTCGTATGCAAGACATGGTTGACTATCAGTGAGACAAGATCCAGGTCAGGGATCATATCTATTAGCAATTATTAATTGCAGTACTGGGAAAGAAAAACCTACAACACTCATCTTTACTCTGAATGTTAAATTTTTTAATTGGTACATAAAGTTTCAAAAATGTGTTTAACGTATTGCCAAATAAAAATTTAACCACTGACCCTTGTTATTTTACTCAAATAATTACTTAAAAAGTAGGAACGTACAACTTTATCATACAGTGCTTTGGAGGCCAGCATACAGTTAAATACTCAGCAACATCATGAATCTATTCCAGCTTTTCATGGTGTTTTTTTCCAGTGCTAACCACTAAGACCCCACTCTACATACCTGTGCTAACCTCCGCACTATAAGTATGTCACCCTCTCTTAAACTCTGAGAACACTTGACTGCATGACTGTATCCTCTAAAATGTCTTGAAGCTGTCAATTTGCCCAGGAAAGCACAATGCCTTTGTATACAGAAAAATTGTTTTATGGTTTGAATAAGACTGAAAAGACAGAAATTGCAATGTTAATATTAGGATTTTTATGAAAAAAAAACTTGTTCTGCTGTTAAACTCAGTGTGGATAGTCTCATTAGTATATATGTAAAAGTAACTGTAAAGTTATGGAAGAATATTGCAATATATTATTACTTTTTATATTTTTTGGAGATATATTCGGTTCCATCAGATCTCTAATACTTTTAGTATTTACTGAAATATTTTAAGTGTTATGTAACCTTCTGTATCTTGTTTACATGTGTATATTACAGGCCCACCAGGACCTGCACATAGAGGTCAAGTTACCCAAGGCCTGTTTGATTTAATCTACATTCATGGAATAAATGTTCAGGGAAACTGAATGAACTCTAGTCTTTTTCATCATACTGAAACTTGTGACTTTGTTTCACCGAAGATCAAATTCATGTTATTAAGCACAAACATGAATTAGCCTGTGAACCTCAAACCTTGGTATACCTTTATTGACAAATGAATACAGATGAATACGTTAATATAACCACTCTGGAGTTGGAGTAGCTGAATGACTAAAAAAAATCTAAATAGATACTGTATTTTAAAAGTGCAATGAATTGATCTGCAGTACATTATACCAAAGGCCTTATCATATTTACACATGTGGTCTGATTTGCTGGTTCAAGTAAATATTGAAACAATAACACTATTATTTTGAACAGTAATACCTAGAATATGGTTTATTCCGGCTAAGTCTGGCAGCACCACTAAAACACAAAAACACCGCTTTTACTTGTGTGTGTAAACTACATTGCAGCACACAAACATCTACTTACTGGATGTGTTTGTGTGAGTTCTGTCTGATTAGTTTGTGATCTGGCGCACGGCGCCCCACAGTGGCCCAGTTGGGACAAGTTTCCTCTCTGCCAACTCCCTCTGCCCCCTCCATCTTTCTAACTGCAGCATGTGCCTCTGCTCCATGGTGGACAGCACATATACATAAAGGTGCAACCACTTTATGCCTGTGATCATCAACACTGTTTATCGTTTGATCAGCTATGATTGATGCTCTGTTAATACAAATTTAACTTAGCGTATTTTCCCTGCCAAGGGACCCATGAAGAGGTTCAATTACAGAGCAATCTCATTAATTCGAGAGCTTGTTACAGAGAGAGGACAGCAGTCTTTTTTTTTTTTTTTTTTTATTCTGGAATGCAGATGTGTAAGGGACATAATTAGTAGATAAGAGTCCTAATTGGATCCTGCTGTGTGGCTGCAGAGGGTGTAGCCCTCACTATGTTTTACAAGTTCTACAGTGTGGAAGTACACTTTTTTTATAATCTGCTCACACACACGCACCACCCTTAACACACAAATTGGGAGAAGAGTCCTCTCTTTGTATTGTTAGCAAAAGATAATTGCTGCAGATGTGATATCTGCCAAACTTTGCCTTTGGTTATGTGGAGGTTATAAACAGATCAAAGTGGTTGTATATATGGGAATATTATTCACATTTGTTTAAAGTCGCATTTTGGAGGCTGGTAAGTTTGAGTAAGATGAGAAAAGTAAGAGAGAGAATCCAGCACGGAGTCCAGTGGGCATGTTTTTTTTGGTTGACGCAGGGTGAAAACATGAAACGGTCCTGATCGCCTGCTTCACATCACCGTTAATGTTTTTATGACACAAGTTCTTTTCCCTAGCTTATGTAAAATGTAAAATGTCAGAGAGGTGGAGGGCTGAGAGAGCCCACGGGGCTGCTGCAAAGAGGCATGTGAAAAGGCCGACACCCTGTGGTCCAGCACACACAGCTAGCTTCATTGCCCTCATTAGATGGACGTGTTATTTAAGCATGCTTGTCTCCTGGCCTCTGTGGGGAGACCTGCTTTGTGGAAATAGGCAAAGCAACGCAACTGCCCTTCATTCCCTATTCTCTGAGGGCAGATATGAGCCTGACGGTACTCATCATGGTGGTCCACCCACGTCTGGAACTCCCACTCTCACCTCCCTTACTGTTAGGGGCACACACTGTGCAGCGGACTGAAAGCTTAGGCCCAGCAATGGTGTAACAGGGGCTGGGTGGCAGGAACACAGGGGAGGAGGTGGCAGCTGGGTGTGAAGGGGGCTGTAATCCAAGCTCTGGGTGGGAGCTCTCCCCCAGCTGTGCCCATCTGAGAGGAAAAGCGACCCAGAGGAAGCTCCATTAGTTCCGGGGGCGGGCCAGGCCATGAGTGGCCAATAGCAGCAGCAGAGCAGAAACACATTCTCCCTCTCTTCCAGCATCAGTGAACCTCCACACTCAATTACCTCTGTGGGGAAGAGGACTTAGGACAATGAACACAGCCTCTGATTTATACTTTATTTATCAAAGTTTCTTTTTGTTCAGTGGAATAAGCGTTTGGAAAAAAGAGCATAGGAACTGTACCTGAGTCTTGCCTCTGGTGTGGCCAAGGTCCCAAGAGCCATTTAGGGTATGTTTCTCTTTGATGTAGACCACTGATGTGAACAGGGCCACACTTACACTTTGTTCCAAGTATTGTATCACTGAAAAAGCAATCGGTTGAGTAAGTCTTGCCACATGTCATGTGCACACAACATGGACAAGTCACAGAATAGAACCTGAAGTATCTGATGACTCTGCAATGTTTTTACAGGTTAACACCAGTATCAGTATAAATGAAGGAAGCGTGAAGAAGCGCTGAAATACTATTTTGTCAAGCATCTGAGGGGCGAAAAAAGTTGTTTAGCAGACTTTTATAGAGAAGCATTATGGTGTCATTCACAAAAGGGTGTATTTTTTTTCTAACCCGAATGAAACAGAACTCTTTGAATTCTGAAAGATGAGACCTCTCACCTCACATTTTATACCTTCTTAGAACAATCAGGGAGTCAAAAGCACAACAGAAAAGGGCCACCTGGGAAACAATGCCTACTGACCCATATCTCTGTTAATTATAAGTGTGGTTTATGTCCCACACCCCTGGCCCTCAGAGTCAGGCCACTTCCCCCATAAAAATGAACGAGGACGTGCATTTGTTTCAGCTGTGTGGCCTCTCAGTGTCACAAACCACACTTATCTCACATCTATCTGTTCCCCCCCAGCGATAGTGTTTCAGTATTTTACGTGTGCTGCTGACATGTGAGAACATGTTTTCTTCATGCTAAAAATGATACTGTATTTTCTCTGTATCTGATGCTGATGGTTTATTTCTGTCAGGAGAATTAGCAAACTAAACATCTCTGCGTGTGTGCAGTGGAAAATCGTTAATTGTTTTGGTATTTTACATTCAACAAACATTATGTACTTATGATAGCCATCTTGGTTTTTCAAGGGTCAGAGTTTTTAACCTCTCTTTTTCTGTTCCTTTGAAGACACAGCACTTCAGGCACCTCCGTTCTTTTCTTTGGTTTTATTTGTCTGCTGCATTGTTCTTTTTTTTTTAGTTGGTAACACCTAGTTTGGCTTTGTGTCTGCATCTCCATGTTAACTAGGTTTGTGTGTGTTTGTTTATGTGTCTCGTAAGTCTTGGCCAAGCAATCTTGGCCAGGTTGCCTGCTGTGCTGCCTGTCATTCTTGCTTCTATTGACATTCAGACTGAGCAGCTGTGGCTCTTCATGTTTTTCAATTAGACGTCACTTCAAACCACCCTGTTTGAATTTAAAGGGCTCACTTTCCTTGTTTATACATCTTGGGAACATGGGAAATAAAAATCTGTAATATGACAAAATATAGATATATACATGTTTTTTTCTGTGACCTTGTAATTTATTAAGTTTATCAACTGCCCATGTGACGGAAAAAAAAAAACTTTCATCAGTCAAATATAACAGTCACTAGGATACATACAAATTAAGCGGTGACTGCTCTTTGGAGGTGGAAAGCAAATGCACATAACCAGGAATTTTACTTGGAAAGAAAAAATGCATTATTTTGAATATTCTAGTGAAGAAAAATATCAGCAGATAAACAAAGGAAGGTCCAACTCATCTCAACAGGTGCTCCCTCTTGGCGCTGCATGAGGAAAAGGCCAAGCACCCAGTAGTGGGACTAAATAACCTAAAAGCCTTGCATTTTTCCAATCACAACAGAGGTGTCATTTACGTCCCTGTCACCAGGCGTGACCTGGACCCAGACTGAGCCCGGAGGAGACACGCTATTGATCCACACAGCCAAGAAAGCCAGCTGCCATTAAAGCCATGACAGTGGAACTGTACGGCATCGATCGGCAGTGTCGGGGCCCCACCATATTATTTATAGAGGAGAGCTCCATCCACTACTCTCTTATGTCTGATAATTGATGGCAAGTGGGGCCTTGCTGCCTACCCTGACCCCAACAAACGGAAAGTCAGATGGATTACATCTAACACAATTATGATTGATATTATCAGATTACGCCATGCACAACAAGGCATGCTGGGTGAGCCAAGCTGAGGTATTCACTCTTTCAGGATGTCTCGCTTAATTCCTCCAGTGGGAAAAATGGTGGGTTTGTGTTAAAAGGGTGAGATGTGGGAGATGTATGTGTGTCTAGCTAAGTAGTGATTTGGGGCATGTATGTGACCTGGAAAAAACTCAAAAAGTATATCTAATCAGCTTTTAAACTTGAATATGCTGGTCCTAAAACTATCTAAGTACCCCCTTATCCATGAGGTTAATACAAAAGATCTATGTTAGTACTCATATTATTATCATATGTTAGTACTATGCATATTTGAGCTTGCACCTGGTGTGAAAAAGAAAGTCATAAGAGATGTATTTAAATAATCTGATTATACTCTTTCATGTGTAATATAATTTTCTAATACAAATTTCTCCACAGGAACAAATATAATGAGTGACCCTGCTCTAATAATATTAGCTTGAACTCGGGTGAAGTCCTGTGCAGGAACAGTCTTTTACACGCAGAACCTGAAGTTGACACTTTGAATGTTTTTATTTACAATTAAGAGTGTGATTTATGTTTGGTTGAAGGTGTGAGCGACCTTTTCCATCCTCATTCGCCTGACCATGAAACCTCTATTGTGGACAAGGCAGGCTGAAAGTCACACATTCAGAGATCTACAGCAATGTACAGCACAGCCCTTTTCCTGTCCCATCAATGACCAGCATATGGCTCTCAATCCATTTCTTTATTCGTTATTATTATGTGGTTTACTTGCATTTTTCCCTCTAATCCTATTACATTACATGACTATAATGCAATTTAGACATTGTTTATTATTACATCTCAACTCCCTCTCAAACATGCAATGCCTGCCCTTAAAGCCCCTCTTTATGTTTCAGAAGTTTCTGCATTCAGTGTGGATCGTCATGATCAGGAATTGAATTAACGTGACAGAAGGAGTAGCTCCTTATAAGGCTTAAATTGTAACGACAAGCCCGTTAGAATTCATTTTCCACTCTGATTAGATTTAAAGTGATCATCATCACTTCGCAGACATGTCTGTTCTTGGTTCATATTTGAAAGGAAAAAAAAAAAAAACATAAATTTTGCAAATTGGTTCCTGTCTCCTCTTGTTAAACCGATGGTGATTTATGGCTCGGTCGTTGTACAAGGTCTCAGCAGTTTTCCTGTTCTTGCCAACATCAGCTTCATAAATGCACCAACAAAAAAAATGTTTCATTCTCCAATAGTCACAGCAATCGCACCAAATTGAATTAAATCTGCATCTGTCTCCTGTTAGATTGTTTTATGTCCAATTTATTAGAAAAACTAACATTCTTATTTGATATTGAGAGGGGACTACTTGCAGAGAGTAAAGTAGTAGGACCCATGTTTATTACTGTAATAGGCACTATAGTTGACGTGGGCCTCCCACTCATGACGTATATATGTGTGAACTCTTGTATTTCTATACTTAACAATGACCTAACAAAAAAAATCATCCAAATTTGTGAACTTTTTAATGTTGATTGTGTTTGTTTTGGGTTATGTCAAAGTTTACAAGGGTTAAGTTTAAGATTTTCAGCGCTGTAGAGCTGGTTGGATTATTAAGTGTTTAGTGGATGAATGTGCTAAATGAATGTCTCAACCTGAAGGTCGGAAAAATAATAAAATGTGCATGTGTGTGAATTTCTGCATGTGTGTGTGTAGTATTTGTGGCTGAATATGTGTGAAGTAATGTATCTGTGGGGCAGCTAACAGACCTGGAGTTACTGTGTGAAGGAGTGGAAGAGTGAGGAGGAGCGGTCTGCAGAGCCGGGGTCTCTTGCTGTTCTGGCTTGGCCAACTGTATTTTAACACCTGCAGCCCTGGTCCTCTCCAAGCACTACATTATAATGACTTGTTATGGAGTTCAATACAAACACCTCACCTGATAAAAAAAAACAACTGATATTGAGTGTCACCCACAACAAAACAAAAAAATGTCCCATTCAAAAGATGGTGTGTGTTACACACCATTTAGCCTCTATCATCTTAATTTAATGTGATATTTGATTTCATTTTTTACTTCAGCAGAGAAGGGAGGTCCTATATGTATGGTCAACATATGGCACATATTAGATTACTCATATATTGTGTTTTGTTTTGGCAGTGTCATCTTTCTCATCCAGTGGCTTCATGCAACATATGTTCTCTTCCATTCCTCATATCACACCAGCTATTGAAGTCTATCTGGTGTCTGATAGCAGATATCATAGTACTTTACATCTGCATCAATGACCACTAAGCTCTGAATAACTATCGGGTTTTTTCAAATCCTATTGAAACAAAAATTGATGATCCTTTATGAACATGTGAACTAGCTGCAAATGCATTTATTTACCAGCTTAACATTTTGAATCAATCAGGCACATTAATAACTGGAACCACTGGGGCTCAGTGTGTAAAGGATAACACTGTTTTGACCTGATGATGACACTTGAGAAGAAAAGTCATGGAATCACTAATGCTCATTATTTCTCATTAATGAGAAGATCCAGATTTCATTATTATGCTATGTATAGGAACTATTACGATATGTAATTTACACATGGTGGTTGTTGCAGGCCTTTTACAAAGACTTCTGGGGTTCATTATTAGTTTTCTAACAATTAGCATTTTGTTTCAATCTAACCCAGCCCGGCTGACATCTAAAACTACTGACTGCTGCCTGTAAGAGTGCTGCAAAGCAACAGTAGAGACAGGAGAGTAATGGAAACTCTCGTATAATGTTTTGCTGAAGTGAGAAAAGTGACATCACCCTGGACACTACTGGACACCACAAGCTTTCTGGGGTTTTTTTTTCTCCTCCCAAAATAATGACAGTTTGTCTCTCTAGTGGTGTCCAGGCTTTGTATGTCTTCACAGGAACAGAAAATCTATGTGGAGCTGAGCTGTGACAATTCAAAAGAAAGTGATGACTGCAGACAAAAACCCCTTTAACATGAAACCCATCAGCACAAAATATAGAGTTGTCTACAAACAGGACTTAAATAGGTTCATGTTATGTTTACTTTAATATTGACAGGTTGTAAAATTGAAATCATTTTTGTCTTAATTTGAAAAAAAAAAATTAGTCCAAAATAATACATGTTGCTGAGGTGACATTTATTTCCTTGCATTGTGTTCAGTGTCCTATCCTAAATGAATCATCAATCATCAAGTCTCTGTCTCCATCTAAATGGTATTATAAAGTCAAAAGACAGTACAATACATCTTAAGCAAATCTACTGTGTCATATCAGTTCACAGAAGCTAATAAGACCTAGTTTTGTAATGTAGGAATTGTACATTGACAAACGGATTGCATTTACTTCTTCCTGCCCTGCTTATTATCAGTAACTTGTAATATAAATATGCAAATCTTCTGCTTGAACTTTACAATGCTCCACTGAGGCTATTCATCTCCTTTAAAGTATTCATTTACATGTGGAGAGCCCCCATGCATCAAGCCGTGTCATTTTGAAAGCAAATATTAATCAATTTTGCACTGTGGATTGCCCTGGAGCACTGTGTAATACATGCAGTGTCTTTGCTAGGATGGATGTACGAAGGGACTTCTCCGCTCAAACTTCTGATGATAACTGTGAGAGGCTGATCAGTATGACCGAGCTTTATCATAGCATGTGCACACGTGCCCAGCCAATGATGTATGCTAAGCCTTTCTGAATATCTTTCTTTGATGAGGAACTGTCTGTGGTTTATTGCTACTTCCCATTATCCCACTTACCTGTGTCCATAGATTCAGCGTGATACAGCATGTTTTTAGTGACAGTCTGCCTCTCCAAGTTGATTTTTGCTTGCTTGCTTTTAAAATTTGACATGAAGCTGGGGGGGAAGGGAAATAAAAAACTAATTTGAATAGGCAAAAGTTCACTCATTTCAGAGCTGTAGATATGACCTCTGTTATGGATAATTAGAAATCTAGAAATCTTTAGCACCAGCTGCCAGGTTGGCTTACTGGCAGTGACACATGTGCTAACTGACTCTGAATCATCCTCATTGTCCATCCAAGACTGACACTGCCTATTGAGTTCATAATACCTTCTCAGCCACCCATGATAATCTTTCAAAAACAGGCTGAAGTTTGTCTGACTCATGCAAACTGGTCTCTTTCAGCTGACATGGTCGGCTAATGTTAATACCAGTCAGAACTCATTAACCTCATTCCAGTGGGCCACAGCATGACTATTCAGTTTCATCACATTCACTTGACTCTAATGCTTTGGAATAATACCATGGTTTCCTGTGCTGGAAATTGTTTTTCATAACATTAGTGTGTGTGTGTGTGTGTGTGTGTGTGTGTGTGTGTGTGTGTGTGTGTGTGTGATGTCTCTAATATCTATGGACATTATGATATTTATTTTAGGTATAGTAGCAACAAAGTTCTACTGTAGCCCAGACTGAAATATCTTAACCTCTACTCAGTTGAAGTTTTTACAGTCATTCATGTTTTCCAGGTGATTTATCCCAGTTCTGTTGATGATCCACTGACTTTTCCCCTAACACTACTATGAGGCTGGGCCTTGATATAATTTGAAATGAAATGTCTACTGTTTGGATATGAAACATCAGCTACTGTAATTTGGTGCAGACATGCATGCTTCCCAAAGCAGTGGTTCTCAATCCCAGGTCCTCAAGGCACCCTGCCCTGCTTGTTTTCCAACTATCCCTGCTCTACCCACCGCTGATTACCTGGATCAGGTTTGTTCAGCCAATCAGAAGTGGGAAGGACAGAGATAGTTGCAAAATAAACAGGGCAGGGTGCCTTGAGCACCTAGAATTGAAAACCACTGTCCCAAAGGATTCATTCTAACAATGTTGGTCATCCCTTAATTTTTCATCCACAATTGGGTCTAATTTTTAATCTGTATTATACAAAAGATTAAATATCTGCTAAACTAATTACCCAAATCTGTGTTGTTGTTTTTTTTCTTTTGTCTTAGAAAATCTTTGAAAGCTGCTAAAGATCCACATGCAGTACAGCATCACAGAGGGGCTAGCATAGCTGTAGACTCTTGGTCGTGTTATACAGCCATTGTAAACATGTATACTATTCATACCTTTTCGGTGAAAGTAATAAACATCCATTGAGAATAGAATAGAATCTAAAAGATAAAAAGAAAATTCATTGTCTTACAGTACAGTATACTGTATGGGCAACACAGTAAACCAATGAAAATCATGGACACAGTTGCACTGACCAATCCCAGTCTTGTATGATCATATTATTTTATATATTTTTTGACTGTGTGTAAACGCAGTCACAGTTCTAACCTGTCCAGCCTCTGGTACCACCTTTGATAGGGCCTTGATAAACCATCATATTGAGTAATACCACATGAGGCCAGGCTGGTGATTTTTGTGAGCGGTGTCACAAACCTTACCAAACAATGTGACAGGCTGGCACAACAACGCTGATAAAGACAAGCGAGCAACTAAGTAAAAAACGGAGCATACAGAAAATACAGCAGTCTGCCCCCATTTCCCTAAGGGCTCCCTCCTACTCAATAGCATCAGACACGGCAGACAAACGATGATAAAGTGATC
The DNA here is from genome assembly GCF_900324485.2 of Mastacembelus armatus. Taxonomy (NCBI): domain Eukaryota; kingdom Metazoa; phylum Chordata; class Actinopteri; order Synbranchiformes; family Mastacembelidae; genus Mastacembelus; species Mastacembelus armatus. The sequence goes on from NC_046635.1 coordinate 22,201,906, forward strand.
CCCTCATGACTTTGACAGGCACGACAGACAGCAGCAGGGCTGGCCCACGCAATAACGCCAGTCAACCAGGCTCTCACTCAAAGCGCAGCACTGAGACGTGTTTCATCTGCAACAATGCAGTCAAACAAAACACCTACGCTCACAGTCATGCTCCTAATTATTGCCAACAGCTTGTTAATAAATAAAAGCATATTGCTGCTGTCAGATCGGTAGCACAGGCCGTTCATTTTGTTTTTAGAACGAAAAATGTATTTTTAACCAGTAGGTTTATCAAGGTCATGCATTTTCTCTTACAGTGTACAAAGCTGAAAATCCTCCATATAAACAATGGTTTGCAGTGGGACCACAAGAGTTAGGGTAAGGTCCATCCTAATGTTTGGGATCAGGAATCAGCTCCACATTCATGTATGTTTTATAAACACCAGGTTAATACTATATGTTGTTACTATGCAAAACTAAATACAGTGTAATAGACTGGCGATCTGTCCATGGTGTATCCCACCTCTCCCCCCACCTACGTCAGCTGGGAAAGGCTCCAGCCTTCCGCAACGCTGAATGATCCAGAATGGATAGATGGATGGATGGATTTATTTTTGGGCCAGTATTTCCCATTTGTTTTCCAATGAACTATATATAAACAACCTATTTTTCCTCAGCAAGACTTGGTTATTTTTAAACTTTTGGAGGACACTCTATCGCTCCTCTCTCCTGTGATGCGAACACTGATAAACTATAAGACAACAAACCTGCCTTGTTTCCAAACATGGTTCCAAGAACTGATTTCTGTTAGTCTGTTAAGTTAGAAAACTTAATTTCACAAATTGAAATGACTGACTGCATGGTAAGAATCTCGGGCAGTTCTACAAGAGGCTGAAACAAAGTAAATGAGGGTTGACTTCAGGGACAGTAGTTCATCAGCAGCCAGTGATGAACATATTTTGGACAAACAACAGAAACTGCACTGACAATTTTTAAGTGGATATGGTCTGAAGAAGCTGTTTGGAGCTACAAATGAATAATAAAAGTAAACAAATAATGTAATACATTACTTTTGCTAGTAATGAGTAACTAAATATAATAACTTATTCAGTGTGTAATGAGTAATTGATTACAGATCAAAAGTAATGTGCTGAGTCATGAGTATTACCTCCTAAATTCCACAAGCCAGTGAAATCTTAATTACACCAGGGTCCCAGAAATCACTAGATCTAAAATAGTTTTAAATAATGATTTCTAAGAACAAACAACAAAACCTTGTCAGTGTAACATATACATGAGTTGACCTTGAGACACATGCAAATGAAGAAAAGGCACTGCAGTGTGGAGCTGCTGTCATAATACAATAGGACCAGCATCACCCATTCAAAAATTAGGAAAAGCTTCTGTGTAGAATTCAAATAAGTAAGAAGTATTACTGCAAGTTAAATACAAGTAAATGAAAGTTTTAATTTGTACCTGTATGGGTCCAATCAGTGCCCTGCTTGCTCTTGGCCTGGTGATTCTAAAGCACCTGAAAGGACAATATTTAATTTGAAAAAGCTCAGGAAATGCAACACGGTCACTGAGAGAGAGGTAGAGCCAAAAGGTCAAACATGTTTTATCAAGCAGGCAGTGTACTTGTCTCCAGTGCACAATAGTCTCTGCAAGCAGACAGCTTCTAGCTATTTCAACATAAGTCATCCATTTCTCTGTTAATTATAGTCATATTGCTGTATTGAAGTTCAGCGTTCCTTAACATATTCTTTGTTTTGAGTGCTTTTTTTTTTTTTTTTTTTTTGTCTCAGGTAATGGAATGTCAGCCCTGTGCGATTCCCGGGCGTTGCAGAGTGTTGATCAAAGTGACCTCTGCACTCCTCTGCTCTTGCAAATCAATAGACACAGTCAACAGGAGCTGACAGAGGCAGACACAACATATAATAAATGACAATTCACCATCACAATAGCAAGAGCATATCTGACAACTACTGCTCATGGCAGTCATTTTCATGTGATGCCAAGCTGTTATGTTCAAAGTGGGATTCATTTGCCAGGCCTGTCTCACACAGATGCTGATATTACAAGGCTGACTTGTAAGCACCTCATCCCCCAGTCATACGTTCCTGCTGAAGCTGTCCTGGCCAAGTGCTGACAGAGGCAATGGTATTACAGTTGTATCTCTTTATTGTTGTTGTCCTTCAAAGGGAGCTTATATTGAAAGCAATTTTCCTCTTAAGGGGGCAAATTGTTCACAGAAAATTGTAACTGCCATCGCTTGGAGATGATTGGCTGCATCTTTTGGTGTTGGCAGCCAAGAATGGAAGGATTTCATATGGAAGGGAAGAAAAAGAAAGGAGCAGTGCATATTAAAAGATATGTTGTGAAAAATGAGTGTGAAATTTCACACGTTCCGGATGATGAAAATGGCTGCTGTTTTGCCAGGTGGAAGGCAAATAGAAAATCTGATGTGTGTTTGTTGACATGCAAAGAGGTAGAGGCAATATGTGGTGGGGCAGGGAGATGCAGGTTTTATTATAAACTACACTGTGGGGGCCCATCAGAAGAAAAACAGAGACTGGCCATTTCCCCTCATGTTTTGCAGCTTTGTAAGGATCAAGAGGATTTGTTTCTGCTGGCAGCCTGCCTGTCACCTGAAACAGAAAAGCCAATTAAAGGAAAGGGGACTTCTGGGTTGTGTTTTGGCCTAGTCGACTTCTACCCATGCCAAATGTCAAATGTCTGTACCTTGGGTCAAAAAGAATAAGAAAACTGTTACATGCATGACTCTGACAGACTTTTTAGTTATTTATTTATGTTTTTTCTGTTTACTCAATTGCTAACTGATAGCCCTGTTGATTACAGAAGTACAATATTCTGTTGAAATCTGCACACGTTAGTTATTCTGTTTGCACCATTTAGTCGTAAAAAGTTTTTTATAGGCGTGAAGTTTGTGTTGGTGCAGTTGTTTCTGTTCCATCTCTGTCTGTTCTCCAGTAAGTACCCCCCACCCCGACCACCACCACCTCCACCGCTAACCAACAGGTCCCTGCAGCTGCTGCTAATTGCACAGATTGTGACATTTCTCTTACTATGGACATAATGAATTATGAAAGTGGCAAGCCAAGTCCAACTTCCCTCTGCACACACACACACACACACACACACGTGTACACCTTACCACACCTCCCAATAAACCTGCTTGTTTTGACTAGCTTGCCTCATCCATTAGTCGTTATTGTTTTCTCTAAACATGACATTGATTCAATTTACCACCAATCAATTTCAAATGGTTCTGACATTCAGATATGACCTTAAAGCCAGGCATCCAAAAACTATGATTAGGATTAAACTTTTCTTAATGAGGTGATTTCTCTTCACACAGAGGGCATGTGACACGACCCAACAGGAGTGGTCAGTAAAAATTAGATCAATTATTGTGAACAAAACCGCCTTAACTTGGTTACCCTTGCACCTGCTAATTTGTGTAATTAATAACCTCCTTTCAGCTGCAGAGAGCAGTTTATTAATAACAATCTATATCTGTGCTCCTTAATGAAATGGCAGGGGCCAGGCCATCCGTTCTGCAGGTAATGTCATAATCAATGGAGCCCAACACACATGTTAATTACCGTAGTTATTAATTGTTACAGTTGGACTTGAATGCTACATGCTGTCAGCTCCTTTGTCCTACTATGTATAGCAATCAGTGGATTGAAAATGGCAAATCTAATTAGCCATTCAGCGAGCAGGCTGGGAATCCAAATGAGACGGTATCGGCCCTGACAGCTGGCAGCCGAGGCGCCGTTCACACTGGGCCGTGAACAAAACCAGCATTATCCACTGCCCCGGGAACAACAGGAAAAGGCATGTATCGCAAACTAATAAATACATTCACAGCAGCGGCCTGCCATATCGCACAATGGTCTAATGAAATGCCTGCTTGATGCTTTTGTTTGGGTACAAGGAGTGTTTATGCATTTATCTGTACAGGGTGCACTTCGTCCATCCAGCAGGCAGCAGAGAGTCACTGGTAAAAATAATATGAAGTGATAGAAAAGCATAGTCACATTTCCTGAAGACATTCTAGATATACTGCATAGTATAAATTACAAAGAAGTTTGTGAAAATATAATACAATATAATTTTAATAAACATGTTCAAAGTGTTGAGTCTTTGAAAACTCATGTGTAGGGCTTTAGCATTAACTTTTTTGGATACTTCTTAAAGTAAACACAAAAATTGCAATTATGACTGATTATTTAATTGACCTGCGATCCACATGTGATTATTTTCTTCAGATAACTGCAAGTTCCTTTGAAAATAACAGTCTAATCGGACCATGGGTCCCTTTGAGAGGAAATTGTGAGAGAGATTATAGAAGGTCGATGATAAGAGAAGTAAGTCCATAGTTCACTCAGCTAATCTAACCCTAACAGTCATTTTGTACTCATTACACTGAAGACAGTTCATGAAAAGAGCACAATATTTAGTGTCTGCCTAAGCCTCTGAAAGTCTTTTCCTCGTAATGGCACATACTGTAATCTTGTAATGATTTTATCTGGAATTGGTGGTTCATTTTAACTATAATGGAAATTATGTACAGTATGGATGTTACCTCATGGGTCCTGGGGCTAATAACACTGAGGACATCAGAGTGGTGGAGGGGTGAAACAAGCCATTTGTAGATGGTCATAGCCTCCCCAGTCTAAAGCCTGCAGAGAGTACAGAGGACACAACGTTGTCCTGTGGAAATCATGTATCTCCAAAACAGCAACTTTTCACGAGTCAGCAAACATAGTTCAGCTTTTGCATTTCCTAGATAAACTATTGCATCTTTAGGTACTTTATTTATCTTAAGAAGTATGGCAGTTTTCTCAAACCATAAATGTCCGTGGAGATTCTCAGTCATCCAGCTGATACATAGGCTCAAACCATAAAGCAATGCTTCACATCATTCAGAAAAATATCCCACCGTGGAGATATGTGGTGTTTTATTTGAAACTAAAAATAAGAAACTTTTGACCATTTTGGCTTTTAAAATAAAGCAAGAGTAGCACAATATCAAGCTCACCTCAGGGAAGATAGAGACCAGTACCATTCATCTGTAGATGCCAAGGCTAAGAAAGTGTCCTGAAAAGTAATGAAATGTGTAATCTGTAAAAAACATCGTCAGTCTCTTCTGTTTTCTGTCATTAGGAATAATAAAATGAATAAAAATTAAGTTATTGTAGAAAAAGTAGAAGTTGACAGACAACTGTTACTTGGATGCTCATTTTGGATGAAAAGAAAACGATTGACATTTATGAAAGGGCTCAATGCTGAGACACGATACTGAATAGTTTTAAATTTACCTACTTTGGACTTAGTTTTTGAAAAACTCAATTTTATTCAGTGGAAAATGTCTGCATTTATGTGGACGGGACTGCAGTCGCACATACAGTTCACAGCGCGCACAAACACACACACACATACACAAAAGCATACATATTTAAAGCAGACAGCAGCTTGTGTCTCCATCCAGAGAGCACCTGTAAATAATGCAGTGTTAAAGGTGGCAGCCAGGAGGGAATTAGAGGGCGAACAGGTGGATGAAACCCCCTGCACCCACCCTCCCCTCTTTCTTCCATACACCCACCCATGCATCAAGCCCACCACGACACACCACCATGCCAAGTCTCACTCTCAGCCACACCATCCGCAGTCTTAACACCACAGGTGCTGAGCTCCAGCATGGCAAGCCCAGGGGGCCGCCGGCCTTTCCTCTCGCCATACTCAAAGCAGTGATGGGCAATAAAAACACTTCACACCTTAAGTGAAAGATACGACTTTAAATATTTTACACACATTCTGCATATGCAATTTATCCACACCTGGCTCTCAGGAGCAACAACATCTGGTAGCTGTTGCTTTAGAGGCAATTAATTCTTCATCCAAGCGGCCAGGGTCCTATCTGAAAATGTGGGAGAAGGACTTATGTGTTACTTAGATGAGTACAAATGTTAAGATTACAATGCAGTACAGTAGGACTGCAGCAATACAGAATGAAGAGCCAGTTACAGTTGTTATTTTTGTCATTAATACTCATTTTCCAGCAGCCAAAATGTGTTAGAATTTAGAAATTTCGTCGCTATAAAACCAGACTTAAAGTGATTTCTCTATAGTTTAAGAATAACAACAAAAGGCTGTTTTAAAACTGAAAAAAAAAAAACAACCTCAAGATAAGTGCACTCACTAACTTTAGCGAGAGACAACAATAAGAGTTAGAAATGTTAATCTTGTGTCCTGACAACATTCAGGCCAGAGGCGCTTGTGACTCTCTACTAATGAATTTAATAGATAGATAGGCTAAATGGGTGCAATTTTGGAGGGGCATGTGTCCACGAAAAAAAAAAAAAAAAACAAAACAAACAAAAAAAAAAACAATCTAGTTAATGATAAAAAATAGCTGTCTTCTAAGGCCTGAAGAAAAAAAAAAACTAAAGCAAAGATTTTAATATAGCTTAAAGTGACTGAGTAACTGCTGAGTTAATACTTTTGGCTATAAACATTTAGGTTGATTACACTACTTTGACTTCATCAGCAACTGACCTTTGAAGACACTAAATAAAACTGGTTATCATGATGGAGTTAAAACAACACCTAAGTGGTATATTGAGTTGATGTCGACTTTTTCATCTTTAGCGCCGGAAATCACTGCTTTCCTGTTGTCTGAATGGCCTTAAACATTTACCTTCCTTCTGCACTGATAGAATTTCTTTGTTTATTGCTCTCTTTTCCCATGGAAATGTAAGTAGATTTGGAGTTCAATGCTGTAGTGAGAACTGACCTGCATTCCCACATAGTGTGGAACAACAGGGGGACCATATTACCATACCGCCACCAAGGCCTGTGCTCATGGCTTGGATGTGAGAACCACAGCAATAGAAAAAATCTTGGCAAGGTTAATAAAAGAACAAAACAGTCCTCTGTCAGTGAGAAAGGCAGATATTTCTACATCAGCACCAAAATAAGAGTTTCTGTTTTGAGAAAACGTTAACGGTTTAAGGTCAGAAGGTAAAAAAAAATAACACTTGTGGTTGGGAGAAATTATTGAAACTTTCCAGGTTCAGTCATAATGTACTTCCTGTCTTCTGTCTGTTTGGGTTTGCCTGCTGTTTTGGTGAATAAAGAGTTGAAGCCCAGGAGCAGGTGAGGATAAACTACTGTACTCCTGTTTCCTGTTAGTTTGTGTGGAGGGTGGGGTTAAGGTGTTAGATGGACACTGGTTGTACTGGCTGTTTATCATAAACACAGCCTAGCCCAGAGAGGTCCATCTGCTTTGATTTTATTTAGTGATTCCCCCCAGGGGCCCTGAGCTGGAGTGAGAATAACAATACTTGAGCCCATCTGTTCCTGTAGAACCAGCCCCGGCTAAATTACCACACGCTACGAGCGGCTGGCATATGCTGTGGCATAAAGCTACAAGAGGGCATTGTGTGCCAGCTGTTCTGTTGACAAATACTTATCTGGCACTTCTGAAGTCAGCTTGCTAAGCTGGTTTCAAGTTTGACTAAAAACTAAACGAGGTAAGGTGTGGAATAGGGTTCCTGCGGGGCAGATGCTGATTTGTCTGGGGGTATCATTTTTGTCAGAGGCTGGATGGGGAATTGGGTCATTTAATCTGAACATATAGGGCAGATAGAAAACTAATCCAGTGGTCAAAACAGACTATAGGTCTGACTTAATCTTTCTGATCCTCCTGTAAGCATAACGTGCTGTGATCATGTTGTTGTCTTAGGTTTACAAGGATGATGATTACATTGGATGATCACTGTTTCAGAGGCCTAATTTGGGCTTGATCATAGTAATCTTATCAGGGCAGTGCCAGATCTTTCTAGGGGGTGGGTAACACACAGGTTGAAAACCACACCCGAATTCCAGGTTTGGCAAGGATTTACTGCTACAGCCTCCAATACCTTATAGTGCACGTTTGTTTGTAAGGTTTGTTTCCTACAGGTTTTGAGATTTAAAAGTTAAAAGTTTTATGTACCTGTTGTCATGTTTCATCACCAACAAAATCTAGGAAAAAACTATGCAGACTAAAATTTGCTCAGAGTGCACTTCCAGTATTAAGATGTACTTTAAAATGGAAATTTGGGTTAGCAGCACCATTCATTTCTTACAGGTTTTTACTTTTATGTGGTGACAGCAGTATTCTAGTAGTAAGTTTTTGGTCAAAGTAAAATAGAAAGTTATTAAGTAACTTATACATTTTTCAATTATTTTATCAAAAATTTAAATTTTGCAAATTTTAACCAATACAGCGTTGTGGTATAGTATATGTTTCATATCCACCAAGGACCTATTGTGTAGTACAGTTTAATGCAATATTCACTTACAGTTGTATAGTACTATTTACTACCAATGCCCCATGGTAGCCTTTCATCATCACATGTCACTGTCTGTATATAAGAGTACACCCAGCCCTTACACAAACACAGTCACTGTCATCAAACAGTGCTGCTACCATTGTCAAATTTACTCACAGTATGTTAGCTAGCCTTAAAAACAGGCTTTATTTTGTTAACATTTACAGGAACACCACTGACAATTTTCCACCCGTTACATGTCTATATTGTACAGATGCAACAGAAAAAAAAAAAAAAAATCTCATCGTCTGATCTGAGACTTCTCTCATAGAGAACAGACAGCTCCAGTCAGTGACAAGCTTCAGCAGTGCAGAAAAGTTCAACACAGCAAAGTTCTTTGTCAGAATCCCTGGGACAGCGAGGGGAGGAAAAAAAAAAGAAAAAAAAAACAGAGAAATGGAAGTTCTCATTTGGAATCAAATTTTTAAAACATCTGTAGATGCTTGTCTGGCCTTCAGTTGTAATGTAAGAAAAATATAATGCTGATGCCAACACTTGCAGTTCATTGATTTGATCCAACTTTAGGTTCTATGATTAAAAACAACCACTTCATATATCGACCTCTAGTTTGTAAGTACTCTCTAAAAGTGGAATACAATGGAATCAAGGATCAAACTTACATTTTTTTTTTATTTAAATATATAAATGTGTTGTCTCAAGGTTACCAGCCCTGTGCCTCTTCATTTCCCATTCTTTGTTAGCCCTACACTGTTTAACATGTCACTATTAACATTCAGTAGTTGCTATAAGACAGCGTAAACTACAAAAACTCACTTCAATATGCAGTGAAAGAGGACAAGTAGTCAACCCTTATATTATTAACCCTGTTTTCTTAAAAAGGGACAGCATTTGGTAATATGATTAGATTACAATAAATAATAATATTTGATCACAATTCTTTTGTTATGTGGGCCATGGTTGAAAACAATGCATGTCACATTCTTCACCCATAGGAGATCAGACCTGCGATGACAGGCAGAGAAAAGGTTTTGTAAACATAACATATAATTTAAGTTTAGTCATCAACACAATAAGTCAGACACTTAAAAACACTGCATGTGAAATTCTTCACATCACACACTCTTAAAGAAAACAGCCAGTATTTTACCTCATTGACCCTATGAATGCATGGAGTGCTCAACCAACCAGTTTTACAACAGGAGCCATTGTACAAGTCTCCCTTCATGCATTTATCTGGCATCTACTCTGCATTAGCAATGCAGACCATTCTTTACAGCTACAGAAGAGAAGCAAATTTGTATTCTGTAACACAAAACTCTGATGTCTACCAACCAACAAATTAGCACTCACTGTGACTTCCAATGAAAGAGACAAAAAAAAAAAAAAAGACCAAAACCTAAATGTTTCCTGATAGATCCACTTGGGATAGAACAAAAGTGCAGCATTGGTTGAGCAGTAAAACATGAGACTTTTACAATGGCTACATCTGTTTCTGCAAAACATAAAGTGTAAATACATCTACACAACATCATGGGGAAATATGCAAATGGATTCACAAAGAGCAGAATACTCTTTTGTTAATGCGACTGCACCATAGGTTGACATCTATACCGGTGGTGTTTCTACCTGGAGAGTTTATGCTACTAAGAGATTTTACACAGGTTTTTAGACCAGTACACACAGGTTTGATGAGGACTGCACACTGCATTGCTTCCTTAATGTGGCGTTATGGAAAGCTCCTGTCTTTTACAGTGATTAAGAATAGCAGGACTCCTCTTTTCTTAAGGTAAATGAGGTGGCCAAGGTCCTCCCACTAGCTCAGCTTGTTTTTGTTGCATGTTTTGTCAGCCGCAATCTCGTGAACATGCCCTCCCACCCATCTTCTCCTCCTTCCAACCTTTAATTCATCATCCACCACCAATGCTCAGCTGTGAGACACAGGGAAGCTACATAGGACTACATGTAGAATACAACACTTCAACTAATGCACAGTGCAAATAGGCTTCTTTCCCTTTCTTCCATCTCTCTAACCGCCAGAGATGGGCAGGTATTGAGGAGAGGTGGGGTGAGAGGGTTAACTCTGGACCACACCCCTGCTGGCAAGCAGCTTTTCTTCTTTTAGTTCATTTTTAATTTTTGGTCTTTCTGGGAATCTCCTGTCCTGGGGGATGGTGAGTTGATGTGGCTGAAGGACAGGAATGGATGGGGAGGGGTTTAGGGAGAGAACTCTACTTGTACAAGCTCATGGTCGGGCTCTGATACATGCACATGTAGGCGTCGCAGAGCAGGCGTCTGGCCTGGCCCTGGATGCTCTTGGGATCCAGGGCATGTAGCTCCTCTGGGGTCATTTTTAGATATGCCTCCACCTCTGGACAGGGAGACACCTGGGGGATGTTGAAACCATTCTGCCCTCCTGTAGAACGACATGCACAGTCAGGACAAACAACATCATAATTTGTATCAGCAAAGTCTAAGTATATCAGAGTTAAACTATTTCTTGGTGTTCTGAATGATAGATGACCAGTATTTAATACACCAAGTAACTGTTCTAGAAACTGCTAGTGGCTGTTATGATTAAATAAATTACAACGAGAGATGAACCTAATACCTAATCAACTGACTGACAAAAATTAATAATCCATTTTGATAAGTGATTCATTGTCTGACTCATTCTTTAAGCAACAGCACACACTACCTAGGTCCAACATCCAACAGCTGTGAATGTTTACTGCTTTTCTTTGCCTCACATGATCTATCTTCTGACATTTCACTGATCAAATCAATTGACTGTGAAAAAATAATCAGCAGATTCATTTCTAATCAACATATCGCTACAATACAAATAGCCAGGTTAGACTTGAACTAATTACAGTATGCTTAAAAGAGATGCTGGAGCTGATCTCGGTCTTTCTACAGAATCACAAACCAAAGGTTTACAGTCATTCAGAGAACATAACTGTTTTTGTGTGGAGATTATGGACAATGGAGAGCAGTCTATTCTGGGACTCCTGAGGACCATTAGCGTAAATAAGTACTGTGAAATTCCTTTATCACTGTTGCAACTGCCCATACATGTCCTAGATAACTACTTCATTTCAAGGATCACGGTTTCATTACAAACACAACATCAAAAGGCTATGACACCCACCGTCACGGTCAGCCATGCTGTCGAAGAAGAGCCAGGCAGAATCTGCGCTGCCGTACTTGACGAAGGCCACGTAGTGACTGGTTTCGATGCACAGCACAGCAAATAGCTCCATCCTCTGGCGGGGAAAACTGCCCTGCCGCCCCGTACCTTCTTGCAGCTCCTTGGGGACAGACAGTTTGCTGTGCCGATGGGCTTTCCTCCTTGGGTGGAGGTGAACCTAAATCAGTACAGGCAGATGGACACCATTACCGCCACTTAACAGTGGCTCTATTAATGGTAAACACATATGTGCCATGTAACACATTATATATGTTTATAGATAACAGAAAATAAAAACTCTGAAGTACATTTGAGGATTCATGCTGCCAGATGGACAAAGTACATATAAATCCAATATTATTCCAGTAAATGCACTATTGGCAATTTAAAAAAGGAACAGATTATGTGTGACAACCTACTGTAGAAGCCACTGTTCTGTAACATAAACTTTTTTACCTGAGACAGTATGATTCCCTTGGCTCTGGCGCCACCAAATGGATCATCCTGACACACACTTAACACTTTTTGTTGAGCTAGTGTTGCAATAATGCCCTCTGTTGTTTACCTGTGTATTGCACTTTTCACAGAACTGTTTAATTTTGCCAGCAGTGATATCCCCATCCTCATAACAGTCTCGACACTCATAGAGAGCCAGGCCTCCACAGATTCGACATTCCCTTGGAGCTGGATAATAAAACACATGCCTTTATTACAGCTGACACTCTGTGCAGTACTTTAAAAAGCAAAAGAGCAGGTTTGAAAGAAAGACAGAAGGGTTCCTTCATCTCAGCTGAGCTGCAGTGACAACTCCGTGAAATTTTATTACCAAATGCCACATAGGTCTAAATCACCAGTGATCGGCAAGAACACACAATACTTCCACAACTGAAAAAAAAAAAAAAAAAAAATTAGCTAAAACTCACTGTCTTCAAGAAGATCTGTGATGTCCAACTCCAGTGAGGGGAAAATCTTGTTAAACATTTTGAAGTCCTTGCCAAAGCGGGGCATCTGGATGATAAGGCAAGACGGAGCCTGGAGGGGGTCAGGGGAAAAAAAACGAAGGAGAAAACATATTTAGCCATGAACAAAGCAACATGAACACATCAGTAAAGCTCAGTGCACACAAGAATTGAAACCTCTAGCCAAGGGGCCGTCAGTATACAGTCTCCACAGTGGATTTAATATCCACCACATTGCAAACATACAAAATGAAGTCTTTAAAACAAACAGATATAATAGGCAAACTTAAATCTTTGAAAAAGTGGCATTTTTATTCCAAACAGTGCCCAAATTTTGGACGTTCAAAAGTAATTGGACAATCAAACAAAATCATCATATTCAATATTACTGAGATCAGGTGATCAGCTTCTGATCCAGGATATTCCACCTCCACCTTAAAAGGGTCTTTGGTTGGTTTAGTTGTATGTTTAGGATCATTGTCCTGCTGAATGACAAAATGTTTTCCAATGGGTTTTGATGCATTTGGCTGAATATGAGCACACGGAATGGTGCTGTACACCTCTGTATTAATCCTCATTCTTCTGTCAACTGTGAAATCACTAAAAAAAATCCCAGTATACCAGTTCCATTAGCAATCATACATGACCAGGTCTTAAGAGAAACACCTCCATGTTTTACAGATGAGCTGCTATACTTTAGGTCATGAGCTGCTCCTTTTTTTTCCCCTCCACACGATCCTTGATAAGTTTTATTGATGTTCATTTTCATTTCATTAGTCCAGAGAACTTTGTTCCAGAGCTCTACTGGGTTTTTACTGGTATGTTTTAATGAATTGCAACCTGGCATTGCGGTTTCAACAATTACAAGGGTAATTTGCTTTTATTTTTTAGCCTCAATATTGTTTTCTTCTCTTGTGCAATTACTTTTGAACCTTGTAACTTTGGGCGCCATGTGTTAAAAGGGATATATCTAATATATTCATGTAATTGATGTGCATCTTCTCAAACTAAAGCTGAGACTTGAATAAGCTGAAAAAGAAAAAGCATGTACATTATTTATCCTCCGTTTTGGTTCAAAGATCTGATTATATGTGATGTAGTTATCCATGAGCCAGTGGGAATAACTGTTACCAAACTGGAATGACTGCACGGACTCAGTTTCAATGTACTCATTAACCAGGTGAATAAAACAGAATTCAATTCACCTCTGCAAACTTTAGGTCGCTGTTGATGAAAGACCATTCTAGTAGCTGCTGGATCGTGGGAACTCCAACCTTGTCCTTCTTGTCCATGAAGATCTGATAAAAGTAACAGTCCTGGACTTTCTGTCCTGCTGATCTGGAGAATGAAGTCTATTCAGTTATCTTTGAGTTTTATTCACATCTTCTCACAGGACAAAGGTAACAGGATATCACGTGGAATTTCTATAACTCTGGCAGGGTTACACGGTTAAACCAGTGTTCTGTGAAATTCTAATCAAATAATGCAATCATCCATTCAGTGATGACTCATTTCATTGTGACCTTTTAAAGTGAAACAAGAACATCAGACAAACCTTTCTTTCTGTCAGTCAGAATGAGTCTAAATACGTTATGGTACATGGCTAGGCTTTACGCCTCTGACTTTGCCACCTCTTTGTTTTGATATGAAAGGATGGACCAGGGTTTTGGTAAATTTTGCTTCACTACAGAAATACTATGGATAATGGTAGATAAATATTATTAATTCACCTCATCTGAATTGCAGAAATTCTTTAATCTGACAATGGAGGGATTTTTTTTTTTTTTTTTTTTTTACATTACCAAAAAATCTCCTACAGTAAACCACGTCACCCACACAGTCTGTTGCCTGCTATTCAATCTCTGGTCAAAGAAGCAGAACTGAAACTTTATGTGACTAAATATAAATAATGCAGATTTAGACATGGTCTGGTATATGCAGTCAATCAAAGTAGCATTTAGAAGTATATTTGCAGAGCCTGGTTTGCAGTGACAATCACCAACATATTCATCACTCTATGTCACACTGCTGTATAATTTGCGTAAAAAGTAATATAATTAAACCATTTCAGGTATTTGTTTTACACTACAAAGCCTACACTTAAAAAATACTACAAAACAAAAAAGAAACAAACAATACATCATTTCCAGACTGTGCTTATATCTCTTATGACTGTGGCCACTAAATGTAGCCCAAAGAGGTTTTGTTTTTTGTGTATTTTTTTTTTTTAGCTGGTCCTTACCTTAGTTTAAGCAATGGATCCACCCTCAGTATGTGATGGAAAAGTATATTTAGGAACTCCTCAGGATCTGCAGTACGAAGTGGGCTTAAATTAGATTTTAGAAACTTGGATGTTAAGTTTCCCATATAAATTCTGCCATATAATACGGCCACTGTAAAAACTGCAAAGTCAATAACATGAGAGTGTACAACAGTTCTGAACAAATGATCTGTCTCATTTGCCCACCTTTTTCCTCAGAGGTAAAACCAGAGGCTGCTTCTACTTTCTCCAGGATTCTCCTTAGTTTCATCACTTTAGTGGCACACACATACCCATGTCTAGAGGACAAAGACCGAGGAAGGCACATGCTAGTTAAATAGCCATGTGTAGTGACAGTAATATAGTGAAATATGCATTAGACATTATGTTCAGGATCTGATAAAATAGATAATACAACTGAAAATACTCCAGATCCAATGCTGCGTGGGTCTGTTTTGTATTTTTTATTTGTGTTTATATTATTTAAAACATCTCTACAAGGTTTAGAAAAAAACTCATGCCTAAAACAGGTGATGACAACACTTCAAAACCTACAATATGTGCCAATGTCAAAAACTTGCAGCAGATTAAGTATGCAATAAACCAGTACAACTTACATGCGCAGAGGGTTGACGATTTCTGTGCGTAACAGCTCTTGGGTTTCTCTGTAATATTCTACATCAGTCTTTGATCGTGGTCTCAGCAGAACTGTGTCCAGAACAGAACTGAAGGAGAACAGACTGCAGCGCAGAATATAAAGCAGAGGGATTAAAAGTAATAATGAATGTATCTATTACCTATTATAATAATATAAATACACCTCCACCTTCCTTTTAATTTTCCCTGTACTGATATATATATAAATAAAATAAAAAATATTTATTGTGAAAACATACATATGATGGAAAATTAATCAAAAAAAAACTTAAACTAACCTTGCCAATTAATCAAATTTTTTCTAGGACATTTTTGGAAATTTTTTGTGGCCACATTTAAAGCTAGGATTTAAAATTTCTGGTCACAGCTTATTTAAATAACTTTCCTGTAGTTTGGGGAATAGTCTGGAATGACTGCTGTGTTCAGTGGCCCTTTGGCAGTATTGGCAGAAACAACAGATGTGCCACTATCCAGCAGCAAGCGCACACCTGGAATGCACTCTCCTGTCACAGCCAGTGGCAAAGTCAAAACACTTCACTAATAAGCCTCTGCCTCTGGGCAAACACAGTACTGTTGGCTGAGGAAGCACTATACAGTCAATCAATATGAATCAGATGCAAATATAAAATGACATGCATTGAGATAAAGTATTCACTCTTAGACTAAATGTATGCTGACCAGAAGAGGGTTGAATCCAGGTAGCATGAGTTGTAGTGGCCCTGGATGCCTTTCTTTTTTCCCACCATGACATCGAGTCCATCGTTCTCTGTGCGGGGAGGCGTGTTCTCATGTACTACCTCACTCAGGTAACCCCCAAATGCTGCATAAAAACACACATTACAGGTTTTGGGAACAGTTCATTTGGAGCCTTTAATAATTCGTATCCCATATACTGACTCACCTATTGAGTTGCACCGCTCTATGGGGTTGGAGGAATGGTGAAGGGATGGGAAGCGGGAGTCGGGCCGGCAGCACTTGAGCTTCACAAACAGGGCTTTTTTGGGTGGGCAGCTGAAATAACGAGTACCTTTGAAGGTGCCATCAGTGCAACCAGGACACTCCTCATCCTAAAAGAGATGGTCAAGATTACACCATCCAGTTACTGCCAGGTACTGCATGTGTGTTCGATAAAAAAAAAAAAAAAAAAAAAAAAAAAATTGGGCTTTCATTTGTTGTTTTAGGTTGTACTTGTGACTGAGCAGATATATTGTAACTGTGCAGCAGAATTTTAGAAGTCACTGTGCCAAGGACTGGTCTGACACAGATGCCCACATAAAAACACACTTTTTTTTTGTTACAGTATGGCCTCACCAGCTCCAGTCCAGCCAGAGGCTCCAGCAGGCCAGGAGGGAGGCCCACCCAGCGAATGACACCACACAGAGGGGGATTGTCCTTCACCTCCACCAGAGAGCCCACCTCCAGGCCTGGCTGTCCCCGAGGAGGCGTCGGAGGCCGTGGCGAGGGAGGAGCAGCCGGAGAAGGGGACTCAGGCTGCTCTCCCATCACAGACTGGACAGAGAGGGAGAGAGGCCCATGACTCATGCTGTCAGTGGGCCCAGTCTTCCGGTTCAGGCTGAAGGGCAGAGAGTGGAACTTGTTGTCACTTGATAAAGAGGGCGGAGCTCTGGAGGGCGGGGAGGATTGGTTGAAATCAGGGGGCGTGTCAGTAAGTGACTTGGCTGGGTCCTCCCCAACTGCAGGAGAGAAACCAGAAACCAAAACTTAACATCCTTTTTACAGTAAAAACATATCATGTTTTGCAGGATGTGATTACGAGTGTGGAGATGAGTTGAGAAGCCCAGTTTATCCCCTTCTGGTTGAAAGCGTGTTGGATTGTGAACACTTGAACAACGGAGATGGACAAAAAACATGATTTTCAGATGGTACTGATTCATTCTATAATACCACAAACTGTAGGAAGAAGAGCCTGCACACTAGCAACTGTGGACATTCGCCTTAAAATGCTGAGAGACTCCAATGTGAAAACCTTTTACTATCTCTGTGTTTCAAGGTAACTTAACATATTTACTGCTGAGGGATAACAACGTGTATGATTACAGAAAGAAGTCGTGCACTATACTGTATAAAAATATAAATACTGATTTGCAACAGTTAAGAGAAACTGGTATGCAGTTGATTGACTCGTTTTCTTGATAAATCAGTAGGTATCTCTGATAAGTATACTGTTCAGTTGTCTAGTGCTGAATAAATGATTTACTAGTTTTCTAGATTCAAATATTTAGCCCAAGTGTGAAAATACTTTGAGGCACAGTGTGCACACTCCTTTTCCCATCTGACACAGATCACAAAATGCTGCACTATACTTAAAGGCTGGCACATGAGCGTGTGCACACACAATACACTTTTTAAAACACCAGCTATTACATTTAAAATCATAACCATGTGTTTTCAGAAGAAAAGTACCTCAATTTCCTCTGTGTGTGTGTGTGTGTGTGTGTATATACTTCTCACTAACGCTAAAAGTGGAGAAATGTGTGGTGTCACTGGGATTAAATTTAAAAACAAATCTGGCACTGTGTTTTGTGTAAGAAAATAACTTAAAAACAAAAACTAGATATTCACATTATCCTTAGCAGATGTAAGAGGTCACTGAAATTATCTCCCATTAAGCTTTCAGGGTTAACAGATTCTAGTCAGTTAAGTGTGTTTCTGTTCAGCATTTTAGTGTCTGTTGTCTTTACTGACACTGTTAGCTAGAACAGATGCTACACAACAGCCTTATCAATATTCTGTATTTGTTGCCTCTGAGTGGCACTTGCAAATGAGTGGTGTAACAATTCAATTTTTTGATTTTTAGACAGAGGGATGCAGGATCACAAGTACTGACTAAACTGCCATGACAAATAATCTTTGAATTGGGTGTCACTCACCTTTAAGCATGTATACTGAAACAGAAAATTATAAGCTGGCCAACATAAACTACTCCCACATGGGGAGAACCACTGAATTCATGAGGGGAATTAAAGCATTTTAACCATTAACAAAAATAACCCAAAAGTGACCATGAGGAAGGTGAAAATGATTACACATTCACAGGATGAGCAAGCAGTTGTGAAACCAGCCATTAATGACCGACCTCTCATTTCTGCAATACAAACAGTAAATGATACGGCATATTTCAATATAGAAACACTGTTGCAGGCCTTGATTTATTATTTTTAAACAGAGAAAAGATTATGATTTTCCTAAACTTCAGGGGATGAACATCTCTAACTGTAGAGGCACATAACTAACTTTTTTTGTGTCTTGTTTTTCTTTTTTTTCCTTTACTTTCTGGGAATTTGGGGCAAGTCTCTGGGTTTTGAGGAAAAATCATCATTATGTACATTCTATGTATATACCCATTAGGGGTTTATCCCCAGTGTGACAATACTGAATATCCTGAGTGAGTCTAATATGTTTGATGTTTAAAAAGCTCACCAGAGTCTTCAAAACTGACATGAACTAGTGAAGAAAGGAGCAGTGGAATTTTATTTTTATAAAAAAAAAAAAAAAAAAAAAAAAGTGCTGATTGACACTACTGACACCAGAATTACAGGCTTTTACCAATGCTTTGGCTTGGAAATAGAATTGCATAGAAAACAACACAACACAAGTTAAGGAGTCACTTGTAGCACTGAGCATTATTAAAAGCCTTAGGTAACACCAAATACTCCATGCAGTTGAGATGTAATACTAAAATGGTGATGGAAGACGAGACGAGGTCTTTATAGCAAGCTACTGTAACAAACTACTAATTGTTGGGGTGTGTTGGAGCATAATCTTAATGTTTGTTGTAACTTCTTGCTGCTACCAGAACCTTATAATAATTATACAGTTTTATTCATGATCTTTTCACAATGGTAAACATATCCCTTATAAATAAGTATAGAAATATCTTCATAGATTTGGTTTCAAATATTATGAGATTTACCATAAAAAGTATAAAATGCAAAATATTAAGAATATTTTTCTCCATCGTATTGTGGAAAACTTTATTCCAACTATTTATTTTACAATTCTGAGAAACCTTAAGTCACATAATTAGAAATAATATTAAAAATTCACTTATTATTAAAATGATCATGTACCAATATGTTCTAAGCAGGTGGGAGAAACAGGAACCCATTAAGGCCTTACCAACTGCTACAACTGTCAACACAAGTGTTTTGCAAAACACTTGTATTAGAATGACCCACAGTAACTGAGTATATTATATATTTATTCTAAATGCAACTATAAAACAACTAAGTGTGCCTTGGTAAGACCAATTAGTATGTAGTTGCTGTGAACAGGAGCTTGCCAGTAAGATGGTTGACATCCCGTGAGTAACCATATTTTACCTTCATCAATGTACCATGTGCTTTTGGATTTGGACTGGACGGGGGGATCAACAGAGCTGCCATTTAAAGTATAGTAAAATTCAGACTTGCTTCTACTGCCACACTGATGACCTAATCCTGTAAATAACACAAGTACATGAAAAACAAACACATACAGATAAGCATCTGTGGGGTGTGTGCATATTTGTTTCTGGGAGCATGTTTTTGGACAGTTTCAACTGAGGGAAATAAAACGGTATAAAAAAAAAATGTTTATGGATGTTTGGAGACAGTTTTCTCCATAAAGTTTCCACAAGCAAGAAAGAAATCAGGGTGGTGACATATTCCATTTGAATCAAACCAACACAACTGTAACAACAATTTCATATCATTTGTGTTCTGTTATATTTATCTTTTAAAGGGACTTTCCACTAAAAATGTTTAGTGGGTTGTTATTCATGGGTTTGTTTCCCTAAAATCATGAAAGATTGACCATGCTGTTGTATTTTAAGAATTTTCTGCAACAAATAAAAGACTTCTATCAAAAATTAGAATAGGGGAATCAAAACTTGTGAAACAGCAAAAATCTTCACAAAGATACGTAGTTTGACGGCTTTTTATATATCCAAAATCACAACCGGACAATCTGATGGATAGCCCCTTTAAGAGTTATGATCACATCAAGCTGTGGCTATGTCCGTTAGGGATTGTATCATAACAGCAGTGCAGTACCTTTGCTCTTTGGTTTGCTTTGGCCAGAGGACGACTTGTCACTGTTGGTGCCTCTGGGGGCAAAACTGTGCTTTTGCAGCCTTTGGTCCTGCATGGAATATTCTGCATAGCCCAAAAATACATCCATATTAGAGGCACAATACCCCCATCTGCCTGCCTTAGGCTACCATGCACTAAATGTCTTTCACACCCCACTTCGAAGTTTGTCACTCTGCACGGTTTTAATAACATTGTCACGAAAACCCAGAACACCATGTTTTGCAAAACAGCTGTATCTAAGTTTAATCCTTTCAGTTAAATACAGTAAAATGTCTAATGAGTCTCTATTTATAAGAAATAGAATCATCAGAATGAATGAAAATACCAACAATCACAAAGGACAACTTTGAATGTGCAGTATCATTAGGAACCAATGAATAACCAGTTCTGGGGGTGGAATTTTTTTTTTTTTTTTTTTTTTTAAAGGAGCCTTGCTTTGTAGCTATGTGTGCTTTATGTAGCCTGTTTGCAAATTAGCAAAATAAATAATCCTAATTTTCAAGATTTCCTGAACTTAAGTCTGAATAGTCAGGGGCCACCAACAGCATACGTAAACAAATCAATACGCCAGTGTCGAAGACAAAGAGCCTGAGTATCTCACTTGACTTTCAAAAACAAGTGAACCATCAAAACAAGAGGCTCTCTGTTCCCGCTGGAAGCAAACACAAATTCAGATTGCTCAGAAGGAGCTCAGTTCTCAGTGCTCTAAGAGAAGGACAGCTGAATATTTTTGCAAAACAATAAGGTTTGACGATATGCACGTGGTATAAAAGCAGGGACGAACACTACATGACTCACCTGGCATTACGTCACAAATGGGAACAAGTCGAGTGTGCTCCAAACTGGCAAAATTACAGAGCAGCTTCCCGTCAATCACACCATTCCAGTCCCCAATAGGATTGTCCTGAAAGAGTTGGACACATGAGAACCTTGTAACCCATAGGCATGTGCTTCTTCCCCTAGTTATCTTCTTGGTAATTAGTAAGGGCTATTGCCTCTATCTAAAAATGATCTTTAAGCTTGAGGCTCTGTATTAAGATGATCCACTTGCTCAGCTCATCTTCTAAACAATTGATCTTCCACCCAATAGCTCTACTTTTTCTGTAAACACCAGCACATTGCTCTTCTTTAGCTTGGAATCCAATACTCTGTTCCAGCGGGATAAGATGAGCATGAGGCCAGTGCCACTACACAGAGAAGGCAGGGCGAGGCTTGAGGCTGGACGCAGAGTGAGGCAGAGCAGTGGGCTCTCCTCAGCTGCCTGCTGGCCTCTTGCCATGTTGTTGGGTCATACAGCACTAAGTCTTTACCTCACTCCCCGCGTGACTGCCTTGCCTTTGTGTGTGGGTGGCTCAGATGTACTGAGTGGGCTGCTGCTGCTGCTGCTAACAATCAGCAGTCAAATGCTTCAGTTATGTGTTTCAGTCTCTCTATGACTACAATGCTAGTCCTGCCTGACAACAGTAGTCATAGATACCAGCTATTGTGATCCCAGGCAACAAGATATGTTCCCTCACCAAGGGGGACAATCATAAAAAGAAAATAAAAAAACACACAGAAGTCATGACATAAAATCTGTGATCCACATTAACTCGGACAAATATGTTCTGTGCACTAAAGCGAACATCTGTGAATTTCTGCCCACTCCCATCCCTAACCAAAGAGACTAAAATGATGATTTAAACTGCTACTCTGATGGCAGTGCATTTGTGTGATTGTGCATAGAGTTGTGATTATGATGTCCTCTCATCTTTTCTATAAACTGCAATCTACCTGAATGTAAATGCCATACTGATGAAGTAACCACATGTTTTGACATTTCATAATACTTAAGTTCACTTTCCTTCCTGTGTGACAACTTTGGTATGAACACACTTCATTTGCAGGGTTACACAAAGCAAAGTCACTGGTAATTAACTGTATTTGACATTTTGAAAAAAAAAAAAAATCTCTTTCTTGCTTCCTATGAAGCTCACTAATTAATGTTGTATCCTCTTTGTTTAAACCATATAAAAACCACACACAAAAGTGTAAAAATCTCCATGCCAAACAATTTCTCCATCAGAACCTGTTGCCAGGCAACCAGCAGGGACTACAAGAGGTAACTGATACCTATCAAGAAATAGTCCAACACAGAATCCATGTGTAAAATGGTAATTTTTCATTGCTACCCCTCAGGCCTTTGTACAAACTAAACAAACAACATAGAGCTGATTAATTAGGGAGCTTAAGAGTAGCTGCTAGAGACTTTTTACCTCTACACACGTACTAAGTTTGCCATCTCTAGATTTTTTCTTAACATACGTTGGCTAGCTGCTGTTAGCCAGCAGCTTTTTATTATTTCATGTACAGACATGGGAGTGTTGTCAATCTTGTCATCTAAACTTCATCAGGAAGGTGCATTTTGCAAAATGTTGAACAATTCATATTGCTAACTGCAATACAGTCTTTACAGTCTTACTTACCATGTCAACTCCCACATAGTAGCCCAGACTCTCGTTGCCTGGCAGCAGGTCACAAAAAATGACAGTGCCTCTCTCGGGTCCCTCTATGGTCTGCACCAGAACCCTGGAACTGATCTCCAGTGGAGGAAAGTCCTGGTCCTCTTCCACCGGATTTATGTGGTCCACCTCTAGCTCTCTCAAGGTTTCATCATCATCATCATCCTCCCAGAGTTCAAGCTTGTCCAGGGCCACAAACACCCCACACTCATCCTCACAGCGAAATAGCTGGCGACCCTGGTAGGAGCCCTCTGTGAAACCTTGGCCCCGTCCCTCCTCCTGGGAGAAGGAATTACAGGAAAGAAGTGAAACAAGTGTAGAACATAAGGTAGATCAGCATTAAAAGAGATAAGCAACTTATTATGATGGCAAGGAGGCAGACAGAGAAACTGCTTGCTCAGCATTCCTGAGTGAAGAGAAGTCAACATCATAGAGCTGTAAGAGAATATGATGTATTACTGCACCAGGAACCTGACTTGCCTTACTTCATTATAGAAATATATAAGGACATTCAAGGTTTTCAAATACAGATACACAATACTCTCTCAACCCACACTGTGACAGTTATTTACTGACATGTAGACTTTCTTCTTCTTCTTTTCCTATTGGCTGCCTTCCTCTAGGCCTCCTTCCTGGCAGCTCTAATCTCAGCATCCTTTTACCAATGTATTCACTGTCCCTCCTCTGAACATGTCCAAACCATCTCAATCTGGCTTCCCTGGCTTTTTCTCCAAAACATCTAACACGAGTTGTCCCTCCGATGTACTCATTCCTGATCCTATCCATCCTCATCACTCCCAGAGAGAACCCAACATACAACATTTCTGGTCTCACCATTTTCTTGTACACCTTTCCTTTCATTCTTGCTGAACTGACATGTAGACTTTAAAAGCCCAGAAAAATATAATTGCTGGTGTACAGTAGCTAAAACAAACACAAATATCTATTAGTGGTATCAAAATATGAATATTATACAAAGTATGCAGTGCCCTGAAAAGGTATTTACCTCCTTCCTGACTGTTTTTTTTTTTTTTTCGCAGATGTCACACTTAAATGATTCAGATTATCAAACACAACACAAAGATAACCCAAGTAAATACAAAATGCAATTTTTAAATGATGATTCATTTATTAAGTGAAAAAAGCTGTCCAAGACTGCCTGGCCCTATGTGAAAAAGTTATTCCACCAGACCCCCTTGCAGAATCGTGAATGAACAGTGATTAACCACAGCTTTTAGAAACCAGAGTTATATTTTCACAGCCACACCCAAAGTTGACGAATCAAGAAATCACTTCAATAGAACCTGTCTGACAAAGTGAAGTACGCTAAAAGATCTCAATAATAAGACAGAGACTGGGCAAGAATGGTAGAGTTCCAAGGTAAAAGTCACTGCTGACCAAAAAGAACACAAAGGCTCATCTCACATTGGCCAAAAAAACATCTTGATTATCCCCAAGAAATTTGGGCAAATATTCTGTGGACTGAAAGAAAGACTGAGAAAAAAGCTGAACTTTTTGAAGGTGTGTGTTCCATTACATCTAGCCTAAACACAGCATTTCATAAAAAGAACATCATACCAATAGTTAAACATGGTGGTGGTAGTGGGATGGTCTGGGGCTGCTTTGCAGCTTCAGGATCTGGACGACCTGCCATAATTAATGGAACCATGTATTCTGCATTCTACCAGAAAATTCTGAAGGAGAACATATGGCCATCAGTTCATGACCTTAAACAGGCCATTCATGCTCAAAAACCCTCCAATATGGCTAAATTAAAACAATTCTACAGAGAAGAGTGTGTCCAAATTCCCCTTTAATAAATTAAATCATCATTTAGAAACTGAATTTTGTATTTATTCTGGTTATCTTTGTGTAATATTAAAATTTGTTTGTTGATTTTAATCATTTAAGTGTGACCAATTCACAAAAAAAAAAAAAATTCAGAAAGAGGGCAAATACAGAGCTGTATGTGCAACCCAATGCCTTTATATTGAGCTATGGTTCTATAACAAGAAAACAACAGCTGGTCTCAGTAGAGTAAAATCAATGTGCTGCAATAAACAAACATGTATGTATTTACTTACTCTACACACAGTACAGAATGAGTGGATGAATGAATTAATCAGATTTGGTGTTCATTCATGCCAGATGAAACCCTGAAATTTTGTTCCAGATCTGTACATATTGTTTTCCACATGCAGTTCTATCCATCCACCATCTATACTCGCTTATTCCTATTTAGGGTGAAAGGCAGGGGTACACCCTGGACAGGTCACCAGTCCATCACAGGACCACTTATAGACGAACAAGCACACACCCTCACACAGTCCTATGGGCAATGTAGAGTAACCAATCAACCTGACATACATGTTTTTTGATTGTGGGAGGAAACCGAAGTACCTGGAATAAACCCACACAAACACAGGGAGAACATGAAAACTCCACACAGAAAGGCCCCTGCTGGGTTTTGAACCAGGAACTTTCTGTGCCAACCACCAAGCCACCACTCTGGCTCAAGCACAATAAACTTAGATGAAAGAAAAATTACCCATCTACTACTAGGTCATTATCTCCAACAAAAGAGAAAAGAAAAATACAAGTGTTCTCACCAGTAGCTCCACTCCAAACCAGATTCCAGATAGGGCCCTGTCAGGGAGCAGTGAACCCTTGAAGCGAACCACACCAGGCAGAGGTTCATCTCCTGAGCGCAGCTGGACACGCACTTTGGAACCACAGTCAATATCATGGACACGCTCCAGCCGAGATTTGTTGCGGAGCAGGGCATATCTCTCCTCACAGTTGGTAATGGGGAACAGTAGCTCAGCAAGTTTCTCATCCAACTCCAACACATCCCGCTCATCCAGGCTCAGCACCACATTGGTCTGGTCCAGTATGCGAAGACTTTTCTTGCCTTTGCATGGAGGCAGCGTTCGCCCAAGGCTGTTGCGCTCCTGGCAGGCCTGACCAAGACTGCCACGTGGGATCCTCAAGGTCTTCTGGGGAGGCTTCTCAACCGTACACTCCTTCATAACCATGTAGAAGCGCCAGTCCTCCCTGAAGCCCCCACTGGGCTTCTCCTGGCTCCACAAGACAGAGCTCATGGCTGCATGCTAGACAGGAGGTGCAATGTCAAGGCAAGCTTGACCTGTGGTCTGTGGTAAAGAATAACCTTTCAAAAAATAATTTAAAAAGTGCAGTTAAACATTAAAAGCACACTAGCATTTTCCAACCAACTGACAGGCAAACCAACAGCAAATGTCAACTAATATATTCAGCAGCACATACTGGAGAACTGCACATATAGGTTACTAAAGTTCTAAATTAAATACAACAAACATACAGTATTTCTGTTAGTACCACTGCATAGCACATTCCTAAGCACAGACCAAAACGGACTAACCAGCACAGTATTTGATGCTGACAACTGAAGATAGTTTCATTAATTAGTCGTTAAAAGAAACTACTAACCTTGAATGAACATTTCTTAACTTCATTGGGGTAAAGTAAATATTTCTGAATAATAATGAATATGACCTCAAGCAAAGCTATAGGCACACAAGGAGACTCAAATTTACAATATAACTTCACATATTGATTACTTGAGCTTTTAAGCTGGGCCTGTGGCAACAAATACTATGCTTCGAGTGTATTTTTTTATTTTGGTTGGCACTGTATTACATTTGCTTTATCTACTTTTATTTTTATCTCTTTATTTTTGTTTTTTTATTACACATGTACTGCCTTTTATATGTTGTACACATTAGTGTCAAATTGTTTTTGATAATTTACCTTTAATGTTGGATTTGTTCTGTGGTATTATCAGCTTGTCAGTCATTTTAAGAATTTTGGATTATATCAACCTGTAGGAATGGTGTTACATAAATAAAATCTGATAAACTGATAAACTTTCACCCAAAAATCTGTGATCCAGTTTGACTTAACAGTGTACTCCGCCTGTCATCATAGCAGACTTCATATGACATTACTCATATCTACTTATTTGACAGTTCAGACAGTTTGCTTATTCTGAGACCCAGGGCAAAGACTAATACCAGACGCATGGATTTCCCCTGATCGCACTCCAGATAAGGGGATCAACCACCCAATACATAGTAGTGAGTCAACAACTCATCACTGTCTTTTTTTTTTTTTTTTCAAGCATGACAGCAGAAGCTGATTTACAACATTAGCTTGGTTTATTAGGTTGATGTTTTTAATATAACGATGTAACGTCACATTAACTAACTACACACAGAGGTAAAAGCCCAACGTTAAGAAACAAAAATATTAAAAGCAATTTCAAACTGGCTATGGTTGACCTGATTTCACATGAATTTGACGCATGGCACGCGCATAAACTAGTTCGTTGCAGCGTTGTTTATTCCACTGACATCGATTTCATCACTGGTTTTATTAAGCTGGCATTTTGCCTGGCAGCCTGAGAAACAGTGTGCCATCACCAGGAGAAAGCTGTCAGTCACAGGCCTATGATGAGAGGGAAGTAGCTAACGTAACGTACCGTAAGCTCAAATGCAGCACATAGTCATTTACATTTCGTGCTAACGACACAAACGCCTTACCTTGAAAAAGCGTCAGTCCAATTAGAGGCTAGAGATGACTGTCATTTCAAATGTCCATCCTAATTAGATACAGGCCTCTAAATACAAGACGAGCTCCTGCAATAACCTCTGATTACCTAAATGGCTAGCTAACGCTAGCGTCCTGACCAGGCAAGTCTTACGGTGAAGTTAGCCTAGCGAGCTGGTTAGCAGCAAACGGGCTGGCAGAAAACTGCCATCCTCTACAGTTTGCTACCAGCATTTAAATAAACCTGTTTTCCATAGGAAATAAGTGAAATAACACAGCGTGTCGCTACAGCTATGACATATATTATTTACAGGAGACGACCTCACGAAACTTAAAGCATGATGTCATCGCACTGCCTGACAGTGATTGGATATTTGGTTCGTTCTCAAGCGCTGATTGGCTGTTCAGTGTGTCCGTACAAATGTCCCACTCTGTGGGGTTTTCCCATGAATGGCAGAAGACGTAGTTAGGTTGAAGTGTAGCCCTGAGCGGATGATGCTGTCTCTGCTAAACTGTTACCAAACAAATATTTGCTGTGGAATATTTTGTGGGAGAAAAAAAGAACAAAATTATGTATTAAGTATAACTGAGTGATAACAACATAAAATTACTCACTTTCTCAAAAACATGTATTTAGCAGTAAAAAGGGTTCAATATGCAGAATAGGCCCCTTTCACAGTGTTTATGCCATCCTATTGAAGTAATTATAAATGATGCCATTATGCTATTTGTAAGGAAGATTTCAATGCTGCAGCTAGTTAAGGCAGAGACACATAGTATAAAGCATCATATTTTCAGTAATCATGTGTTATGTTAAAGTGCTTAAACTAAAATGAGTAGCACAAACTGTATTTCTCTCTAAAATGCAGTGGAATAGAAGTAGGCCCTATAGTTATTTTCAGCCACTCACGACAGACAATTTATTTTCATTGTTGTTGTTATTATTGTTATTATTAGTAGCAGTAGCAGTAGTAGTAGTGGTAGTAACAGTTGTGGTAGCAGTGGTGGTGGAATGGAGGATGGTTATGGTTACAGGATCCCAGCACCACCTACGCTTACAAAAGAAAACGAAGACAAAGGTGGAAATATTTTGTGTATTCAGATAAATCCTAACATACATTTAAATACAGAGACATAATAAAATTGAGCTACACTTTAGAAAACACAATTTAAACATTTCACATTTTAATATAAAAGCTTTCCTATAATATAGGATTTGGCCAAAATTTGTTTTTTAATCTAAAATCAGAAGATCAGTCTGGTTTCACGCTGCGTCATCTCTTCGACCTCCTCCACACTCAGGTCATTGTTTCTCAACCTGGAGCATAAAAGAAAAAAATAAAACAATCAGCAACAACGCACAGCTGGTTTGGAAATGTAGAGGGAGTTAGAAGCCAGAACGCAATTCAAGTTGAGAAAACAGGATGTCACGTCAGCAGCAACCGGTTTTCTTGGCACTGAAACTAACAGCAGAGTGCAATGCCCCAAATTCAGGATGCAAACAGCTACCAAGAGGATGTACAGTACTAAACACAGTAGCAATCATTGTGTTGTGAGTGTATGTCTCAGTTTAAATCGCATACCATACTGATTTCACACGAATATTGTGTTTTAGGGCTTGAATCAGACATTCCACTCCTGCTGTAGTTATGCAGTTCTCTGTCAACCTGTCACAGGAAATGAGAGGGTGGAAAAAAAATTATGCAATACTGTTCAATCAGTTCTCAAATGTCAAATCACCCAAAGCATTTATGTAAGTTATCTTACCAAAGCTCTTCCAGTGATGTGCTATTTCTGACAATGTTGGCGAGGGCACGTGCTCCTGTACTCCCTATTCCATTACCTACAAGGCTGCCATCACATGAGACTGGAGTTATATTCCATAATATTCCATAGTCTCAGGTAAATGGACTGCTAATAGATAAATGCATATAGATGTATATATTGCCTGAAATGTATCATATATTTTCCACAGTTTTAAGTCTAGAAGTATATTACCTAAGCCACACTAGAGACTTGCTGTTTTCTAGGGCACTAGCCAAGGCCTCTGCCCCTGCATCACCTATATTATTGCCCCAAAGTCTGTAAATACAAAGAAAGATTAGCAGATGGAAATAATTTATCAGTAAGATTCATTTAGGTTTACAAGAAAAAAAAATACCCTAAATGCTGCAGTGAATGATTGAATTTCAGTCCCTCTGCCAGCTGCTTTGCTCCTTCTGCTGTTATATTATTGTTGCCCAGCCTGAAAGAATATACAGCAGTTAATTTGCTGTCTCCTTTACACTACACAGATGTAGTTATTAGTGTAGTCCCATATTAGTGCCACATCTGATGAATGCTAAAAATATTGTGTGCACTGACCTTAGAGAAAGGAAATCCTGCCTGGTCTTCAGAAGATGAGAAAAGTGCTGGGTGCACGCATCAGTTAGCTTGTTGTTGAATAGTCTAGAGGGAAACAAAATGCTTATGTAAATTCAAGGAAACTGATCAAATGTCATAACCTCATGGTGCTCTTAATTTTAATGACAGTACATACGCAATTTTCTGGAAGTTATCACATTGGATACCCTTAGCAATCAGTTTGCCGATGCCCTCGTCTGTAATGTTGTTATTTCTCAGACTGAAAAAGGAAAGATGCGGGACACAAGCCTTAGAATAAATGCTATTAGGGGGAGTTTGTTGACTCTAATGAAAAGATTGGTAAAAGATTAACAAAGGACAATAAGCATACTCACTACAGGGATTTACAAATGTGCATGCAGGGAAGAAGCTGCTCAACACCAACGTCGCCTACAGAGTTGTTGTCGAGCTGTAGGCCTACAGGGTTCCTTAAATGCTGGAGCACATAGGCTAGTGCAGTGCACTCCACAGGACCAATGTTACAGTAGGTCAGTTTCAGGTGGTCCACCTCTAGCTTACTCAGAGCATCTTTTGCAATTCTGCTTTCCTGCATCTCATAGATGCATTTGATCAGCCATACAAAGCCTGGCATTGCATGCATGCTCTTCTTCTCCCCCTCTACAGGTTGAGGGATGGACTTGAAGTGTTTCTGCATGCCTTTGGACAGGCACCTCACCACTTGTCTGACCCTTTTTTCCATCATAGCAGTGGGGCAGCAGTGGAGCCACAGGCTTCGATGCCGCTGTGACAGAAGTCCAGACACAAAGGTGGCTGTGATTTGCAGATTTGATGTCTCTGTTGCTGTAGATATCCCTTCTACAGTGTGTTTGTGTTGGTCAGTGGAGGATAAGCAGGCCCTGAAGCATGTGCTTCTCAGACCTGTCTCTTTCATGTCCTGTGTCTCAAAGAGCTTAAGGATAGTTGAACGGTCAGTATTGCTTGACAAAACAATGTATAAAGCAGCAAAAAAGCACTGCATAGTAACATGAAGGAATTCATAACATTTACTGTGTGTGGAGGTCATATCTTTGCTTTGTATGAGAAAGCCCATGCAGATATCCTGTTCAGTTACACCACAAGTCTCCAGGTCTGTACCCGAGAAGATGTAATAGGTGGTTTCTATGCCCTCAAAGGCAAGCTGTCCTAGATGCAAGACTGGTTTCAGGTGCTTCTGTAGCCAACCTAACCCTATGGTGCTTTTCAGTGGACTCTGGTGCTGTAAAAAGTGCTGTAAGATCATCAGGTATACATCTGTGATGGTTTGCGGGCTGCCATCTCCACAGCCCAGCAGCTCCTTGTGGCACTGTGAGACAATCCAACAGAGTACTGGACTGTGACACAGCCCAAGCAAAGCTGTGTTTGTCTGTAGGGACTCCAGCACCTTAGCAGCCACAGTGGAGTCACTGTGATGCTTCCTCACGAAACAGTCAATCCCACTTGGAGAAAAGCCTTTCAGGAAGACCTCTTTGCAAAGGTATTTCTTCAGCAAAGGTCCAACTGCTTCTGGGCGGCTAGTGACCACTTTCCGCACCCCCTTCATCAGAGAACCGTGGATCAGATTGAACAATAGTATGTGAACAGGTGCACGCTGGGTGGGACAGCAGAGTCTGTGTTCATCGGAAAAGCTCTGTTTGAGCTCATCCAGGCCATCAAATGCGAAGAGGATAAAATGCGGATGGTCCAGGATAAACTGGAAAATCTCCTCCTGCTCCCTGTCTGGCCAGCAGCAGTGCTGAAACAGTAACTCTTGGACAGACAGTTCCCCTTGCTCTGAATTCAACCTGCGACAGCTGAAAGGGAATAAGAGGAAAACATCCTGGAAGGCAGTTCCCCGAGCCCAAAGCAAGTGTAGCTTCTGGAGTAAAGTGCTCTTCCCACTGCCCGCCTCCCCAGATACTAGCACTGTGTCAGCCTCCTCATTAACTGTACCCGCCGAACCAATTATGTCCTCCAGGCCCAAAGGTCTGTGCACATCAGCATGGTCATGAGCTAGTTCCAGCTGGACTTCAGTGTAGATGTCATCCAGAGACATGTGACTGGTTCCTCCATAAGTACTAAGAAAGCAGGATTGGGCAGACACAGAACTGCTCAACTTCTTCTGGTACTTCAAGAGCTCTGGGCCAGAAAGTGTACACAAGATAAACATCAATAAATATAATAAGCACCTCAAAATAATTACTACTGTATATTCTGAAGTAAATTATGGTGTCCACTGGTCTGATCACATTTTTTAAATGAGTCATTTCTATTTTTGCAGCTCTACCACTTCAATATTCAGTATAGGAAATGTGTAAACATTTCGGGAACAATAAGTTCAAAAAGGGACTGTCTGTAAATTTACATACTGTTAGAGATGTGAAAATGATAATGACATACCTCTTGAAGTAGTCAGTTTCTCCTGGTTCTGTGGGGATACAGATTCCTGCTTTTGCTGAATGTATTGCAGTACCACTTTCGCCGCTGATTCACCTTTTGATCTGACATGGTCAAGCAGACGCCTTGCCTAATTGATACATGAATGACAACAGTTTATACATTTATTTGTTTATTTATTTATTTATATTGGGAGGGACAGTTATTTGCTTCCGTGTCAACACTCAGATGAGATATCAGATGACTGTATCTAAGTTTGAAGATAACAGCAGCAGAAAATGCTCTTACGTGATTATTCAAAATGAGGAAACCACCAGCTGGGCTCTGTCAAATGTTGCACATCCTGCCTGTGAGCGCCTCTAAAGCTCAATTAGCTTACCTGTTTCCAGTCTAAGCTAACAAGTGGCTGGTGGTAGATTCATATTTTCTGTAGATGTGAGAATACTAATAATCTAGCCCACAGGGAAAAATGCGGGCTAGATTCTTTTTAACTGAGCATTTAAATATAAAACGTTAAAAAAAAAAAAAAAACTGACTTAACAGTAAGTGTAATAAACATAAAAGCAAAAAACATGTTGTTTCTTTTATACCATCCCAAGTTTTAAAACAAGCGAAAAACAAAACAGGAAGTTCTCAAGCCACAGTTTAATATCAAACATGGGCAGTACCTGTTGAGAGGGGGTGTGTATAGGCAGCTGCACTTCACCGCAGTCTCCAGAGGTGAAGTGTCCTGACTCAACCAGCGCTTCCAGAGCACCATCAATACAGTCTTGAAGCTTGCTGACAAGTCCTGGTCTTTGAGTCAGAAGAGTCTGAATAGATGTGCTCTCACACTCTTCTTTCTTTTCAAGTTTTGAACCGATTCCTGAGAAGGAGATGCCAGCTACTTGCCCATCAGGCAGAACTTGTTCGAGAGCAGCGAGGAAGAGCCTACATGTGTCCACACCCTTTGTATGAACCAGGTCGAGCAACTGTCTGGCACTGGTATACAGTGCCCTACCAGGTATGCGTAGGTTGTGGTAGTCCTCCCATGTGAGCTCCCCCTGGGCCAGTAGTATATCCAGAACCTTTTCCAGATGCTCAGTTGAGCCGCTGCTGCACAGTGCATGCAGTATCTCTGTCCGTTGTTTCAGTACAAGATCCTGTGCAAACATGCTTTCTGATTGCCAGCCTCCATTTTCAGAGACATCCAGCACGAACATGTGCTGATTCTGACAACCTGTCACATAAAATGCACCCACATATCAGGATGCTGCTATTAGGCCCCCTGGAGGTTCAATTTCATTTTGTTCAACTTTTCATTAGATAGAGCAAGATCATTGTCCTTACTAACACCACAGCTTTTTGTTGCTCATTCACACACACTGTGTTTGTGTACATAGTGTTACATGCTTATTTAAAACACGTTTACATGCTCAGAGTAAACTAAAGAACAATAATCTGCAAATGCATGCCACACACAGTAAGGCCATTGTAAAATTGTTACTCACATTATGGGTCCCCACAACAGAGTGTTCGCTTCCCCCGTCATCTCTGATATGGGCAGAGACGCTGCTACTTCAAGTTTGTTTCTTCCTCATTCCACAGATGAAAGTGAAACTTGGACTATTTCCAAGTCCCTCCCGTAAAGTGGAAACTGCAAATGAAATAATCCACTATGTGCATGGGTACTACAATTCAACAGCTGGAATCACTCTGTGTTCATAAATAGAATAAACATATTTTTTTCAGTTATTATTCATTTTGCCTATTCCCAAGAAAAAATATACTGTAGGGGAGGGGGCTGCTCTTTGGTAGCTCCACACTGGTTGCAATTTTGTCATGCATCCACTTGATGGAACTATTGCATAAATAAACCAGCACAGCCTTTTCAGAAGAAGGGTATTTTTCTTTAATTTTCTTCCCTTTTCACACACATCTTTATTCCTCTTTATGACACATGCCTTTTTTTTCTTTTTATATCTGAGACCAACTTCTGCTTGTCATCCTGCCCACAAATTTCTTTGCACTATGTACAGATAATAGTGAGCAAGGGGGTTTGTTGGAATAAGAAATCTAATGAGTATGGTAATAGTTCTACAGTGTTATAATAGTACTATTCTAACTGAATCTACTGAGAACCTGCTGCCTAGCCAACATGTTGTTTATCTGACAAAAACTTCCAAATATTTTCTGCACATGAATTACAACCTTGGAAACTGTTTTGTTTATGTGATTTTTCCTTTTATATTTTTTGATGCCAAGATAAAACATGTGCAAGAATGAGTATCATGATTAGTTTATTGTGGTCCTTCACTGTGCCCTGTGGGAGGAGAGCCTCAAACACACAAATGCAGGAGTAATCAAAGACAGACTGGAATAAAACGTCTTGTTTCGGAAACAGACAACTCCACCAAGCAACAGCGTAATGCAGAATACCCTCTGCCAGGCATTAGGCTTTAATGTTGAGTTCTGTCATCCAAATCACAGTAGGGTATGCAGACGGGTTTGGATGACTAATAAAAAAAGATATTGTCAATAAAAAATTAGATATAATCTCCAAAGACAGCTGTGGGTATTTCTGTTCTCCAACAGAGTTTTGTTTTTTTTTATATACATTTTTAGGAAGTATGTAGCTCCACCATCATGCATTTGGATCTTAGACCTTTATAAAGTGCTCCTTGGACCTGTTAAATAGTAGTTATGTTCCTTAAAATTACAGAATATTAGGATGTGAGGTAGTTTTTCTACACAGATAGGTTGTTTTAAACTGCTACTCCCCAGCTTGCACTTTTGTGGGTATGAAAGTTGAGTCTTTCCCCATGTGGAATCAGCTTAGCTCTGGGTATGCCGCTAAAACTGCTGCCCTACACTAAATAGCCTCATTCACAGTCACTTTATACTGAATGTTAATGAATAACAGTACAGTTTAGTGGTGGATCTTTCCCCTTCCCCATAGTAGAGATGGAATACTTTGGCACCAGTCATTTCAATTAAATCCAGTCTTCATTCTGCACACACATGCTGGTGAGCTTCAGTGAAGAGTTAGTTATATAAATAGGAAATTTTATACTACAAAGTCTTTAATTTCAGGCGATACCCACTTAAATTGTATAAATCAGGCTACTGAAGCCTTGTATTTAACTTGTTTGGGTGTGTACAGGAAGTTTTGTTTTAAGACAGGCGTGGATGAGTGTATGAATAGTGTGTGGAAGTTGCCAAGGAATTTCAAATTAAAGCAAATTCTCGCTTTAAGTTTACTTTCAAACATCAGTTCTTATTATTCCACAACTAAATAGTTACTATTCTAAGAAATAATAATTTGTTTGGGTATTGGATGTATGTATGTCAACGAGTTCAGATAGAGATTTGACATTTTGTTTGATGTTTGCTATTAAAAAGCCAGAGACTTGGTAGATTTTACATGTTTTGAACTGTCCTATGATGCAGATAATTTTGCAAAGGGTAGCTACAACTTCTGGTTAGTAGGCCCTAAAATGCAAAGAACAATGACAGCCGCTTTATCAGTGATGTTAGGGGAAAAGCCGTAAATTATACATTAAGAGTAATCTCACTGTCCTCTGAGGCGGAGGGGGTGGCAAAAATAGATGATTTACCTCATTTCATCTATGGAGACATTAACTGTAAGTGGATCACTATGTACAGCAAAACCGTAGCGATGCGGATATCCAGGCCTCGAACTGACTCATACATTAGGATTAGTGTATAATTAGAAAAGGCCTCTCAAAGCCAGAACGGGAGGCATTCAGCAGGGGAAGTGGATGGCATCTCTTTTAGAGGTAACTGGCTAAGGGGAGCACATGTGTGACCATGTGTGCATTTGGGGAGGGGGGTCAATCAGAATTTAATTGACGGGAAGATTAAAGCTCACATCTGAGAGCCCCCTTTTTGTCAGGAGTAGCCAAGTTGAAGGAGTCTGGTCTCCAGCGTCTGCCCAAGGTTTGGGGTGCTGTGCTCAAGGTTAGCGTGGGCACCCCGCTGAGTGTGCGCTCTCTGAGATGGGTCCTACTTGTTGGACATTCATTATCAAACTCTGTTTGCTCCTTTCATCTGCAGCTCTCTGCAGCACTCAACGTAAACTACAGAGGCACCTTGCAGCTTGACATCTCTCCATTCACTCTGTACCTTAAACAGCATGCTGCCACATCAAAGAGCTGCGGCTGCCTTTGATGTTGCAAAAAGAAAGAGCTCCAATGATCTACTAAAAACCAATGCAACTTTCTGGAGCCTTGTTTTATTCATTCGCTATCTCTAGAAGTCTGGCGTAAGTCTCTAGAAGTCCACACAGCAGATTTGGAATTTGGAAAAGTTGATCTATACTCATACATCTATACAAAATGAAGTCATTGAACAACTGGTGGTTTGTCTTTTTCAGCATTATATTTCCTATGGTGAGAATCAGAACTCATAAAGTTGTATGGTCATTGAGTTTGAAGTATAAAGGTCATATACATTGTCATGACAAGTGCAAACTTTCACTATGGTGGACTAAATAGCTATTTATAAGAGAATCGTCTCTCAGTAATATCCTCTTTCTCTAGTTTGTCTGTGTGTGTCTAAATAAAAAGTAAGACATAAAACCAAGGAACTAAGAACTATGGGATGTCCTGTAGAAGAGAAGAATATAATGGCACCGTGGTTAGCACCGTTGCCTCCCAGCAAGAAGTTCCTGGGTTTGCAACCCACACCGAGTTGTATGTTCTTCCCGTGCTTACAGGGGTTTACTCTGGTTTCCTCCCACAGTCCAAAAACATGTATGTCAGGTTGATTGGTGACTCTAAATTTCCCATAGAAGTGAATGTGAGTGTGTGAGGTTGTTTGTCTCTGTGTGGCCCTGTGATGGACTGGTGACCTGTCCAGGGTGTACCCCTACCTTTCATCCAAAGAGAGCTGGGATAGACTCCAGCAGATCCCTGTGACCCTAGTTGGGAATAAGCAGGTATAGATGATGGATGGATGGATGATGGATGGATGGATGGATGGATGGATGGATGGATGGATGGATGGATGGATGGATGGATGGATGGATGGATGGATGGATGGATATAATAGCACATGCATGCAAGCACAAAAAAAACTGTTCTGTCTCTATATGACATATTTTTCCATAAACCAGCTTATTTTGGCTTGTATTCTTCAAGGACCTTTGTGTTTTGTGGATGACAAAAGTGTTTTGCTTTTGCCATTGGGACAAATTAAATTAGTTAGCGAATATTGTACGGATGAAGACACTGCAAGATAAAAACTCTGTCCTGGACCACAAATGGCTTGTTTGTGCTTCAGTCTGTCACTGATTCTAAAATAAAACAGCCAAGCCCAATTAAGTAATCATGAATAACTTTTATATGAGCTCCATATATTCAGTCACGATCCTTAACTTTCCAGACGGATTTCTTTTTAAATGTTTTGCGCCTGTTTGGGGGGCATGGGGTCAATGGGCCTGTAGAAGCACTGTGCATGCAACAGAAAGATATGAGACCAACAGATGAACGACTTCCCCGACCCCGACCGCCACAGCGTCACAGCTGAACAAAACAGTTTCTCTTTCCAGTTCGGGCTTGGCGATTATAGAGTGGATTTAATCCTGCTAATTCTAATTTTATCAGATATAACAAGGGAAATGTCAACAGTGTAAAAGTGACATTTGATGCAAACGGCTACTGGGTTGGGCACACTGAACTTTAGGACTTTGTCAGCTTGTTTCTTAATTGAATGAACTTGACAATAATTGAAGTGTTTTATTTTTGCCCTTCTTTTCACACATAAAAGACTGCCACGCCAATTAGCTTTAAT
Organism: Mastacembelus armatus; assembly: GCF_900324485.2. Lineage (NCBI taxonomy): Eukaryota > Metazoa > Chordata > Actinopteri > Synbranchiformes > Mastacembelidae > Mastacembelus > Mastacembelus armatus. The sequence continues at coordinate 22,240,064 of NC_046635.1, forward strand.
TCTCCCTTTTCCCTCCTGCTTTTTATGCTGTTGAGTAGGCAGGAACCGGCATATTCCAATCATTTGCATTATCCAAAGCGAATCTGCTTTGAAGTTCAGAGATTCTGTAAGAAAAAAAAGATCCACTTATCCCACATGAAAAAATGTTCAAAGCTCATAAATTCGCTGGAACAGATGTACATTATCATTGGATTTGCCTTTTTTTTCTCTCTCTTTGCTCCTGTATTGGTAATAGACTACCTCATGTCCTTCTCATCCTCTAGCGTTTAGCATCTTGCCTTTACAGAAGCCAGCACCCTGCTGAGCCAATCCGCACTTCAAAGCTCTCTGCCTATCTACTGGAAACAAAACACACAGAACATATTATGGCAGCCTCTCATTTCCCCATATTTAAGTCAACATCATTGCTTTTTTTTTTTTTTTTTTTTTTTTGCCAATGGCAACACACAGATATGGTTTATTCCTACGCCCGCGTCTCCCGACAACACACATCCAACATGGTACGCATGGCAAAGGAAAAGTTTATCTTATTGGCGTCCCTAGTAATGGGAAATATTTCCATAGCAGTCACTGAGCTGTTCATTGCTCTTAATATGGAAAAGCCAAAGATTAGTATTATTCTCTGAAAAAAATGCATTAAACTAGATGTAAAAGAAATTGTTTAAAATAGTTGAGTGTTTAGGGCAGCACGGTGGATGAGTGCTGTTGCCTCACAGCAAGAAGGTCCCATTGGCCATTGGCCCCCGCAACCCCTCAGGGGCCTTTTTGTGTGGAGTTTGTATGTTCTCCCTGCGCTTGCATGGGTTTACAGGTACTCTGGTTTTCTCCCACAGTCCAAAAACATGTATGTCAGGTTGATTGGTGACTATAAAATTTCCCATAGGAGTGAACGTGAGGGTTTGTGGTTGTTGTCTCTGTGTGGCCTGCGACGGACTGGTGACCTGTCCAGGGTGTACCCCAGCCTCTCACTCAAAGAGAGCTGGGATAGGCTCCAGAAGATCCATGTGACCCTAATTAGGAATAAGCGGGTGTAGATAATGGATGGATGGATGGATGGATGGATGGATGGATGGATGGATGGATGGATGGATGGATGGATGGATGGATGGATGGGAGTTTAGTGTTCAACAACAAAAGTAAGCCCTATGCTCTAACTGTGTTGAACTACTTATACCTTGCATAACTTGATAAACACCTACAATTACACCGAACAGATTGTACTTCCCATACTATAAAATAATATCCTCTGGGGCACAAGTTATTACTGTAAGTGAATAAGTATTTTTAGATTGTAGCCCTAAGTACCTCTGTGCCGTGCAGTACTCACAGAGCATTACTCCCGTTGCTGCTCTTTATTTTCTTCATTTGAAGGCGCACAGCTCTCTGGAGGATCATTCTCAGAGTAATTGCTTGCTGTAATTGCTGTGGGTAGTGCTCATCCATAAATTACCATGTACCTTTTACTCAAAAGTCACTGATAGTCGTTCACTGGACAACATTTAATCATCCTTTGCCCTTTGGTAGTTGTTTCTCTGAAGAGTTATTTTCTCTTGCGATGGTTACCAGTGCTGTTCGGAGGTTTATTAGAGGTTAACTACAGTGGATGCTTGACTGGGAAATCAGCTGCCCCAGACATCTGTGCATTTAGTATAATACGATTTCAAATGTTTTGATCTAAATGTTGTGCGTGCATGTGTATTTTTACCACAGTCACATTAAAGAAATGACTCAGTCTACTTTCAGTATTTTGGTTATGCAACACTATATCAGGATTCCATTTTAACAGCTGTAGTTCTTATGATCACAAGTTTACCTCAGAATTTGACTTTTACTGTTATGAATTTCTGGTGACTACATGCTACGTATTATAGTATGATCCAACATGTTATATACTCATGTTAGTTTGTTGAAGCCTAGACTGAGATTAAAGATTGCAGTGCTTCCAGCAAAAAGAAAGAACTGATATAGTATAAAGAAAACGCTAAATGTATATTACTGTGGTGTGGTAATTACCGTAATAATTAAGTGTAGATCATCTCTCTTTCAAGTAAAATTTAGTCTGAACTTGTAAAACATGTTATACACCCATTTCTTCTTTACCTAACAAACATATGTCGAGTCCTGAACCGAACAGACTGAGCAGCAGAGACAGGCTTATACATGGGGGGAAGGACACTGTCTCCACTGCTGTCATTTCAAAAGGCGTGAATGCATTATCCAACCGTTACCCTGCACTGGAGAAGAAAATCTCCATGAACACCAAGGCTATTACCAACATATGTGAAGTGCTGAAAGGACTGCAGATCAAAGTCAAAGTAAAAAAAAAAAATGAAGAAAATGTCAAAAAAAAAAGTCTCATGTCCGACTACAGAGAGGATGCAGGAGCATGGAGTAGGAAATGGTCCCTTCGGCTATATGGCATTTCAGACTTGCAATGAAGATGCAAGGAAAGTTTTTTTTTAACTCTTTTTTTTTTTTTTTTTTTTTTTTTTTTTTTTTTTTTCAAAGATCACTCCAAAGGACAAAGACAATCCAGGGTTCCTGGTGGATTGAGCGCACAATTTAAATTTCATGGAACAACAAAACATTATGTCAGCAATTCACTGTGAACACAGAATCCTGTGACTCAGAAAACAAACCTCAAAGTAAAGGCAGCCATAACTCTGTCATAGTTTATGGTTCATTACTGTTTGCTGTGCTTGTGGCTGCAGAACTTTTATTTCATTCAAGTGCCTTCACCATAACAGATTCAGCATTCATGAGGTCAACAGCATGGTTCCCATGTGTCTGCCTTTCGCTGTAGCACTCAACTGTCATGGCTTTCAGTTTTATACGCAGCATGTATGGGATTTATTGGGTTTGTTGGGTCTTTTTGTACTGAATTATGCTTACTTGGGCAGTCTTGATAATCTTTTGGTCTGTCTAGATATACAACACTAACAAAAAGTTTGACTAATAGGCAATAGAGCTGCACGAGCGATAAATTGAGCTCAAATTAGATGTAAATAGCAGCATCCTGCAGGAACTGCTGTGGTTCAATTTCAGACAAGCTGAAGAGACATTTCTTCATTGTTTGTAATTTGTATGCACCTAATGATGCACCTCAGGTCAGGACTATACTTGTTCTTATATCTTTGAAAACCTCCAGGATAATACAAGTAAGCCTGTTTCGTCATATGAGGTGACTTTAAAAGTGTGTATGATGCCTATAAATAAATGGCCATGTGAAGATGTCCTAAAAATAATGGTTGCAAGTATTCTCCACACTGGGCTCAGTTTAAACCCTAACAACAACATAATAACTTTGTCAATTGACTTAAAGGTTAAATGTGTAATATTTAGTGGAATCTATTAATGGAAATTGGATATAGTATTCATAATATCTTATCATAATCACTAGAAAATACCAACCACTGTATTTCCTTCATCTTAAAATTAGCTTTTTTCAAATTTAGGGAGCGGGTCTGTTTTCACGGAGGCAGCCATGTTGCGCTGCCATGTTTCAGTACAGTAGCCTTGAATGGACAAACCAAACACTGGTTCTAGAGAGGGAATTGCATTTTGTTTAAGGTGATGGCCACCTTAACCTCCCCCTACTCCTGGAAACTTGGTGGGGCATGAGTGGGCACTTAGAAGATTGCATTCTGCAATCTCACCACTAGATGCTGCAAAATTTTTCCCATTTTCCACATTGCACCTCTCAAAAAAAGCCAAAACCTTGTCAGTGGTTGCTTACTACTTTGACTTATATTTCAAACACAAGGGGAAGTTAGTTTCACAAAAATGTGCTATATTGCTAAAGTATTAAAGTATAACGAGAAGAGAGCAAGAAAATTAGCAGCATTGATAGTTATAAAATTTCAAGACCGCAAGAAATTTTACATTTTATCTAAGTATATTTTGCATTTAAAAGCGTGCCATGTGACTTGCAACTGACCACTAGCCATTGACAGCCACTAGTCTTTTATAAGACACACTTCCTGCAGATCATATAATGACTAGGCCAGAGCAGATTATGCGAAACATACTTCTCACAGATCTGTAATCATCAACGAATGATAATATATGAGGATGATCTAGACATCCCCTTGGGTGCACTGAAATGCAATTATTTGAGTGCACAACTATTTATTATATCCTCTAAAGAGACTAAATATAATGTGATTCTTTAGGGCTTTGCAACTCTGACTTAGATTAGATGAGTAATGATTTTAATAGCTAAAATGTGTAAAGCCGTGTTAATAATAACCTGGTAAGCTGTGTTGTCATGATAATAGAAGTTCTGCTGCTCACACAAATAGCAGTGTTCGTGAGAGGATGGCGTATCATATTGCCAAGAGGCGAACTCTCTGTGGTTGCCCTGACCAGAGATAAGCTGCTAAGCTGCAGATGAAAGTGTGTGTGTGTGTGTGTAGAGAGCGTGGTGTAGTGAGCAGCTGTGGTCAGCCAGATTTGGGAGCCCTCTATGACACTGAAGTTAAAATACAGTGAAGAGGAGCTTTACTTTACTTCACATATGTCCACCTTACTTTATGGAAATTAACGATAAAAAGGTACATTAAAAAAAATATATACCGCAACAATGCAAACTGAATAAGAAACCTAATCAGCGGTGGAGACCATGTGTTATGTTTTTATAAAAGTATACCAAGGCAACATTTAAAATATTGTCTTAAAGTATAGACATCGTCCAGTCCCTATATGGTCAGGGGGATAGCAATGTTGCCTCACAGCTCACCTTTGCAGCCTTTCCGTGCATAGTATACATGTTCTTCCTGTGCTTGCAAGTGTTGGGTGAAATTAGGGACTCACTGTGGATGTGGTTTGAGACTTATCTGAGAGGATTAATTCCACTCTCGTCATGAACGTACTGCTAGCAGCCAGTTAGGCTACTATAAAGACTGGAAATAAAGGAACTAGTTTGCCCAGCTCTGTCCAGTGGTAACAAATTTCACCAACCAGCACCTGCATGTTTAACAATGACTACACAGTATCTTGTTTATTAGATGCTGTTGTTTTGTGTTGGACTATTTCTTGGCCAAGCACAGTAACTTCTGAAGTCTTAGCTGCTTGCCTGAAAACCTTGTGATGAGAATGTTTATTATTATTTCCCACAAATGCAAACTCCACATGGCAGCAGATGGTGCTTTTGAATGTTATGCAATACTTATATGCGGGAGCACAAATGGATGTTATTCCATAACATCCTTCTTTGGTGTTGTTTAAGAAATAATATGTTGTTACATAAACCATGTAAATCTGAAGTCTAATGAAATGAAATGACTCCAGATGTCAGTCAGTTTATAAGGAACATGTTCATACTTTAATAAAAGGGTATTTTCCCTTGGCACAGATCTGCTATGAAATAAATAAAGCAATTCATCAAATACAATCTATATAAACTAAACAAATCATGGAAAACATTAGGAGGGAGGGGAAAGGGAAGAAACAGCTAGTGCTAAGCAATTTTCTTTTACAACAAACACCAAGTGATAGAGTGTCTGCGTGTGGCGAGAAAGAAGCAGCTTGTGCTATAGACAAAATTATTCCTCCCTGCTTTGTGAGACTGGCATGGCGGATATTGTACTGGGACTACCAGCTGACACTAGGCAACTGAGATAGACAGTCATTTAATTATAAATAAGCCTTATCGTCTTTCTACATAATGCTAATCTAAACTTTCTGCATTCCACTATATACATCAGATTTTTAAAAATGTTGATACTTGGATATTAGTGGTGCAATACATATTGTATTAACATGAAAAAGCAGCTCTGAATACTGGCAATCCTATACAACAGGACAGAAGAGCAATTTGTAATTTTTTTTTTTTTGTTGTTAAAAAAAGAGTCATCAATATGTTGTAATAAAAGGTTACACACGATCTCACATAACGTGGCCAAAAAAAATTTGTATTAAATTATTTGTAAAAAATTCTGGTACATTGAGAGGGATAGCTGACAACTTGGCTGCTGACATGATGACAACTACATATGAACAGAATCATTTCTCCCCTCTCAAAATATAGACAAAATATACTGTGTATTTTGTCATCCTATGGCAAAATACACAAGGGCATATTGAAAATGCTAGGTTAGAGAATGGGGTTTAGAGAACATTTGGTTCCTAAAGGAAGTTTTCTTCCTCTAAGAAAGTTTGTGTGACAAAAAAAAAAAATAACTGCTTTCCCAACCCTTAAATACTGTTGTTGTGCTACTGAGCAAAGCAAATCACCCATTGCTGCTCCAGTGACTCTACCCTGTAGTCAAGCATATGAAGGTATGTTTGTAGTTCAGGTAATTCTAGATGTGAAGAAGTGAAACAGGACAGTTTAAAAAGTTATGTGTGCTCTGTAAAACTGTCTCAACCCGGCTGTGGCCCTGACTGAGAATTTCATCCAAATTCTTTCAGAAGCCCTTTCTCACCGTGTCGAATCAGACCACCCTGCAGGTCAAACAGTTGCCCGCTTGCTGTCAGTTAACCCAACCAGACATCAATTTCCACAGTACTTATATTTGGAAAGTTATACACTGGTATCAGTACTGTTTCGGGTGAGGTGAAAGCATTGACAAAGCAGTTATAGTGTTACGAGTGGTCCGGTAGCAAAGACTTTTCCAGGAAAAGCATTGTAAGGTGAGGAAGCTGAGGTATGAAGCGCAGCTGTGATTCCCCTCTGGGAACGACGCCGTTTTCACCACCGGGTCCCTTGAGATGACCCGCCTGACTGGTGCCTCTGCTAAAGGATGGCCTGCAGCTGTGAGACGACACCACAGGGCTGAGAACAAGTCTGGCATTCACTGAATTCTTGCTCATCACAAACACACACACTTAGGACTATTACAATTAAAAACATAGGGGGCTGTTTGGGCATGAAGCCCACTAATGATGGTCTGATTTACTCAAATCACCTCCCATCTGTATATATGATGCTGCCTTAGAGCAAAGCACTTGTTTCCCCAAAGGTCGGACGACTGGCTCTGCTAGCATGAAGCAGGAAAGTGCTGATAAAAACTTGCGCTGAACAATCAGCAGAAAAAACATTCAGCAGTCCTGCAGAACCTGATACAGCTCTGACTTCACTGCCTCTGTCAGAACACAGGTAGAAATTTTCATGCTGGTGCCATGTGCATTTTTATGGCAGTGACTATGGAGCATCATTGGGCAGCATGAACAGACCATCCCTCACGCTGGCAGGAGAACAGTAGTGGTGAGTTATGGGTCTAGTGGAGACTATGGGCCGGGCCCAGCGTTATCCAGCTAAAGAGGAATGAGACAGCTGAAAGAGCCCTTGCCCCACCACACCACAAACAGAGCCTTGTTGGCTGAGCACAGAGCCCACATGGCGGCACGGTGAAAGATCCGCTGACAGCTGGGGGACAAGAAGATGCCATGGAAACAGAGGGAGCAGCCGAGTGACCCCGTGCCAGGCCAAGGGGTTGGATGACAGAGCTGCTATTAGCTAGGAAAAAGTTCTGCCATTAAAAGTCAGGAAACCAATGACAGCTCTCAGGTGTAAATGTGTAAGTGCTGTATCTGGAGCAGGGACATGGTGAGAAATTACATACATTATTAGTGAAACATTTCACTGCATATGTAGTTTACCGTGTGTTTGTGATGGGACTGATTAACTGCGGATATTTTGAACATTCAAATTAAGAAGAGCTTTTTGGTGCAAACAGTCATGGTCGAGAAAAATTAAAAAAAAAAAAAGAAAATGTTTCTAACTTTAAGCAGAACACACACATTACTGAAACATATTAACAGCCATTAAATTACAGATAAGCTCACATGAAAGAAAACATTAGTAATAGGCTTTCATATGATTCAAAGTTACAGCCGCGTATCTTAGAATAATTTGCTTTTTTTTGTTCTGTAAAACTTGTATGTGATGTGAGGTCGAGCTACTGAACAGTACAGTCTAGAGTTGGGATTTCCAGTCATTCAGCCACAACTACTACATCACAGATACATGTCATGAAACGAGTGAGAGAATGAGGGAGCATGTGTGGTTGAGTAATACAGTTGTACATATATTCTAGTCAGAATGAGGCTCCTAGTGGTTTTAGAAAATGATGTTTTGAAGGAAAAAATAAAAGCATCAGATAGTGAATACAAAGATATCACATTATCAATAAAGCTTAGAAAATTGATAATATATACCTTATGTACAGTAAATGTTAGTTAATAAAAGTAAGGAGCTTTTTAGACACTTCAGTACTAGAGATTGTGACAGGATTTCTCCTCTACCAAAAAGGTTTTGAAGTAATTTGAAAATAACCTCTGAATGCTTATTTAAAGTCACCATTACAACAACAATTAGGATTAAAATTAGAGGTAGCAGCAGATTTGGGATCTCTGTTCTTTTGTACTTTAAAACATTTCAACATTTTCCTTCCCATGTTTGCTAACAGCGTATTGCATGCTTAGATTAGAATCTTCATTTTCATCTTCAAAAACCTGCCTTCCAGCCTGCTTTAAATACTCACACACCCATGACTGCATTTAAAGTGGTTTTCAACAGACACCAGTGTCTTGACACTCACACGCGCACTTGCTACACTCACACATCCACAAGGTTTTCTACAAACACACTATACTCTGCTCTCCCATTATCTATATTCCTTCATATATTTTCATTTTACATCACAGTCTTTCTTCCTCCAGGTCCCTCCTGTTCCTTAAACACATTTTGGCTTAGTGGTCTGGAAGGGTTGTGGTGCTGGTCCATCAAGTAGTGGAATACAGTGCTAGGGGGAGAGGACCATCTGAGTTGTCCGTGCCTCATCAGCCATCATTTTCAGGCCCTAAATCACTGTCCTGCTACATACCCATGCTTTTGTTTGTGTGGCCAACCTCTTTATAACACTGGTTAATAATGTCTCAGCACTGGACTCACCCACCCATGACCCTCTTCTCCTCCCCATGTCCTGTGTCCACTACAGAACCACTGCAGAGCCAACTGCAGAGTGGAGGAATATCACTGCAGTCTGCAAACTTGGCTGGGTTTTGTGGCGCCGTCAGAATGCAGACGTGTGAGTCAGGGTGAAATTTCAGGACTGATAAAAGTGGTGGTAGTGGTGATGGTGTTCATGGTGGTGGTGATGCTCATGCCGCTGTACCACTTGTGCCAGGCCCCCATCATAAAGCAGCACGCTGGGCAGGTCCCTAACTTGCTCCTTCTCCACCACTGGTCCAGAAGCTGACATGGAGCCTAAGGCACGGTAGCCCTGGCTGTCCTTGGACCGTTGCTTGTGTTTGCGGTAAGGGGCTGTGGACTGGTGAGGAGGTGTCTGACTGGGTAGGGCTGGGGGAGGAGGTATTACTCGGCTTCTCATCAACCTGCCACTGATTTGTGTGGGAGGTGTACGACTGTGGGTCTTGGGAGAACGGAGGGCATGTCTCCCTGAGTCTTGGCCTCGCGGCCGGGCAGGATGGAGGTTGTCAGGGACAACAGTGTCCACAACAGCCTGCAAGCGACGGTGGTGGGAATGGGAGTGGCCATTTTCTGGTTCATGGGAGCGAGAACGAGTCTGGTTCGACGAACGGATCTGAGGCTCTGCCTTTGTCGGCTCTGTGGTGAGAGCTGTGATGGAGAGGACACATATGTATTTTTAACTGAGAAAACAGCATCAACGAAAAACTTCAAGGTTGCAAAGAAACAACAGTTTAATAGTTTAATAACAGGACTAGTAATTTCCAAATTTCATTAGATGGACACTCAAATCCATAACCCACTATGAGAAAAGTATTGTGCCAAGAGCTCACAAAAAAGAGCTGCACTTCAGGTGCTTTCTTCATGTGCATAACCCTGACACAGTGTGACACAGAGCAGATCTCTGTTAGCACCTTGCTAACAGAACCAACATTAAAATAATCACATGTCATCACTGACCATCAGATCAAGGCTGCTGCTTATTAGACCTAATATTTCCCTTCACAACAGCCTGTTCTGTTGATGGGCTTTAGCCTTGAACACTTGATGTATTGTGCTTGCCTGAGCCCAGATGTTTGTACTGGCGAGGAGCTCAGTGGGCTGGTAGTTCCACCTAATGGCTCCAAGCAGGTGCCACAGTAATGAAGGCCCCTGAATGCAGCTTCAAAGGGTCATGGTCTGTGTTTTTCCCCTCCCCTCTCCCCTTCTACACCCCTGGCACCAATCCACTCACCGGCTCCGAAGCGGGATGTGTAGTTTTCAATGCCTGCCAGGTCCAAGTAGTGGTTCCTGCGTTCCAGGTTCTCATCCACACAGTGGCGCTGGCAGCCCGGCTGGGTGTGGTGGTCACTGTGGTGGCGCCTGTGGACACAAGCGGCACCTCTCATTAGGTAGCAGCTTGGGACAGTGAGGTTCAGTATAGTAGCGTTTGGAGAAAGTAACACAAGTGTTCCTTATGGTCAGGCAGTAAGCAGAGTAATTGTTACAGAAGTGAGATTGTCACTGGAAAATCACAGGTTTAAACCTCAACTGGAAGTATTTGAACAGTGCAGTAAGAGGGCTGACTCTCCCCTACACTTGTTAACTCCTCCTTAGTACAGCGGAGGTAAATCTGGGCAGGACTAATTAAAGCGTTGAGGTCTATTGCAGATGTGAGAATCCTCAAAACAACCACTGCCCCTTTTGCCCCTTGTTTTCTTTTTCAGATCAGAACTTTGAGAGTAATAAACTTTATTTTCTTCTTCTTGTAGACACCACAGGATTAAACAATAGAAAGTGAAGTGAACAGAGGAGGTTGGTTTACCTTAGGAGTGCTCGTGTCTTCTTGTCTGCACTCTTGGGGTCTTCTATGCACTTGTCATTTCTCTCTCTGGGGTGGGACATGTCTGTGTATGCGTGAAAGACAGGAGGTTGCTATCAAAGAGAGCTACACAGAGTAGCCACACACACACACACACAGACACACACACACACACATGCATGCACACAACCACGACAACAGTCACACAAGCCTTGGAAGAAAGCAACCTTTGTTTTGGGGTTTTACTTTGAAGATCTATAGAAAAAAGAAACAACAATGCTTCATTTATTCTATTTTCAACTCCCAGCCTCTTATAAGGCATGAAATGAAATAAAAAAATGCAGACTTCAGAAATAGTTTATTAAGGACGCAAGATCTGATGCAGTTTGAAATTAGCATGAAGGCAACCAACAATATTTTCAAAGCCTGCTCTACTTGAATCTTTTCACAGATATTTATAGCAGAAACAATAGGACTCAAACACACAGGAATATATACTTTTTGAGATATTTTTCCCTGACTACTTGTTTACCAAGTCATCAGTGAGAAAAGTTAAGTTGAATGTAGCTATATTTTCCCCGCAGCTCTGAGAAGGGGGGAGGGGGAGAAGATGGGAAAAAAGGGAACTTTGGAGAAAAGAAAAATGGCTGTGGTTATCAAAAGGACTCGGCACATCTCTTAAGGTTTCTTTCAGCGTATTTGAAGGCACTGAGGGAGGGAGCCCTCTCTTGGCTCTGTCACTCCCCCCATCATTAAAAATGAACCCCATTGAGTGGGAGAGATGGAGCGACACTGAGCCTGCAAGGAACAAAGCTCTGACAGGCCTGAAGCAGCCGCCTTTCTGCATAACAACAAACACATCTCTGGCTGAGCTGACAGCAGGCAACACAAGGGGGACCCTAAAACGTCCTCACTTCTCCTCCGTCCCCTCCCACTGCGTAAATGCAAATTTTACCTGCCGCACCCTGCGTACAACTCCTCCAGCGCTGGCTTGAGTCGGGAGCCACAGAGAGTTTGACCCGCAATGTCTTGCTGCTGCCAGGAGAATGGTTGACAGAGGCGTCCACAACCTCATAGATGGTGTGGAGCAGGCTGGTGATATCCTGCAGAGGTCATGGGAATGTATTTTATCAGGGCTTTTTGATACACAGCTTCCATTTATCATTTGATCACAAATATAAGTATAACAAACGTTTTGCAGTTTCTTGGTAACGTTGGTGCAGAGGAAGTTTTCAGTGCACATATATTACAAAAAAAACTTCAGGACAGGAACAAAAAGACTATTCTTATCACTACATTGTTTGAACTCAATATTCTGGGCTTTGAGCATGTATCATAAACTTCATGCTAGCTAGGAATTTAAAGAAGTCAGTGAATAGAGACACAGATGTCAGCTGTTTTAGTTCAACTTTCCATGTGAAATGAAAAGATATGGTGTAAAGACAAGTTATACATATATGAAAAGGATCATCTAGATGGTAGCAGAAAAGGCTGGCTGAGATGGCTCTGTACTTCCTCAGATTAATTCCCCAATGCAGAAATTACATCTGCACAGGGGGCAACATCTGTTAATATCAACATACAAAAGGCAATGTCCACACATGCAGTAAGAAAGAAGCATGTAAACAGATATTCTCATATAACTACAGTCCATTATAAATACTCTGCCTCAGTTCAATAAAGATGAAGGAAAAGAAGGGATCAAACAGAAACTATAGGAATTATAGGAACAAAGAAAAAACAATTATTAATGTCAATACTTTCTATAAAAGTGACAATAGGTTTAATTCATATTGAGGCCACCTGAAGATATTTGGATAGTTTAATTTCATGTAAAATATGCTGACTTTTGTGGCTGTTTATAAGCTATGTTTTGCACTGATGAGTGTTTTTGTGCACTATACAGAGCTAAGGACTCCCTCTTGTGTGCTTGTAAATACAACGCAAACTAAAATCTAATTGTCCATAAAAATTACACCTGGTATAGATGTGAAATGAACTGACTCACTATCTCAGATCTCATCAGTATTTTACTCTGGAAGCTAACACGGTGTCACCATAAAAGCTCCTTAAACAAAACTGCTGAGAATTAAGCATTTTCTTCACAAAGACTCCAGCAGCATGATTGTGGCTCACTATACCACTGTGACTCAGAAGAAAAAGGACTATTATGAATTCTTCAGGGACCAGTTCCACATACTGGTTTCAGACATAGACGAACTGTAAAAAAATAAAATGAAATAAAATAAAAGCTTCCTGAGTCATTTTTGGTTTCCTTCTCATACTTATTTGAGTGAAGGGATATAAAAAAAGCGAGTTTGAGAAGAAAGCTTTTCTTTCCCCCTCCAAGACGCCGCTTGCTGTCTCATGAGTTGTGGAGCCACAGGCAACGCCAGAAAAAGTGCACAGCCAACCACACAGAGGACAGCTCCAGTCTCTTTGCGCTGTTTCAAGTTGTTTTCAAAAAAACACGGCCCTTTCTGGATGTTCTCTCAGATCTGTACCAGGCAGACGCAAGCCACAAGGTACCTCGCAGGAGCGGAAACACACAGACATTACTGGATTTGGTTCTTAGGTGTGAGAATGGGTTAGACACTTAAACTTCTGGGTGTGGTGATACCAGAAAAAGTTAACGGTGAAATCCAGACAAAGACAGGTTGATGTAGGAGTTAGTTTATTCAGAGTTTCAGAGCAGATGATCATTACCTCTCTGGTGACTTTGCCATTGTTATCAAAGTCGTAAAGGGTGAAGGTCCACTCCTGCCTGTTATCCTCCTCCACAGACACAGCACACTCCAACTCCTAAAACAGCACAGTTATCAGTATCATCCAGCGTCTATGTTAGTGTGTATTTGTGTGTGTCCTGCCATTGCCCTACTTTCATCCAGAGGGGAAGTAATAAACGTCCTGTTTGGTGTTGACACTCACTTCAAACTGGAGCTGTTTCTGTGGCCCTGCGGGAGATTGGCTGTCCCTCTCCTGCATCTTCTCCTCCACACAGCAGCTGTCTGTCTTCTCCGGGGGTAAAGCCACTGCAGCAGCACACACACATACACACACAAAAGATAAAAGAAAGAGCCTGAGGATGGAAACGCTGGGTGCAGTTGTAACCTGAGGATATATCGTTACCTTTAAGTGTTCCTTGTAAGCTCACACTTCTGTGTTTGGCAGCTGCAATTAAGATGTGTGACACATTCAAGTGCTTCTGGTTGGAAATTAATCTACACAGTCAAACTCCTCACTGGTGTTGCAATGAAATTCCATTTTTATATTAAAATTAACATATTTGTTAGTGATGTTTGTCATATTTCTGAACAGCAACACAGGCATTGTTATACCTAACAAAAGTGATACATCCACAGTATCACAAACTGCATTTGAGAATTCATATTTCAAATATTTTGCAATTGCAGGATGTAATTATAGTATACAAGGTACAATTCAAAAGTGGTGGAAAAGACTGGAAAATGAAATTCAAAATGTCAATCCAAAGCAAAAAAAAAAAAAACACTAACTGACAACACTAATTTCCTATGACAGAGGTTGTTCCATCAGCCAAAGATATAGTCGTAGTTTAAAGGCTCGTAGTATACATATGCCATTGAGTTCATACCGAGAGGGAATGTCCTAACATGAAACTGAAAGACTTGACATGCCTGAAACATGACAGAATATTAGGTGGCATTTGAATATAAATGGTGGAACCGAAACAGCATGTGAACATCAAACGGCCAATAGAAAGCCCCCGAGTCCCCGACTCAGTGCAGCAGAGCTCATCATTTTATTGAATGACATTCACTGTGTATTACCAGAGTATGGGGAGATAGTCCAGAAGGAGTATGAATCTGTTATATGCACTTTGCCAGTTAAACTAAGAGTCAGAAAACATTTCTTATTTCACTGCACTACACCTTAATATTTCTGTAACATGATAATCAAGGAAAATGTGTGGGCCACTGATGTGACGGCATGCTTTGTTACAAATCAGTAAGCCCAAGCTACCCTACAGGGTGATACTCATAAACAGATCAAAAAGACAACCTTATTACTAATACCATGCATTACAGTAACAGAGTCAAGATGCGTTGAGCCTTTAATGACTAAAAACCTCATAACCGTGCAGTGAGGGCTGATTCAACATTATGTTAATGTCCGAGGTCAGTGGTGGTGCAGATTGTAGATTGCAACATCATGTACGGTGGTCCACCCTAGTGGACAAAAATACCACGACTACAGGTGACTGGTTCAGTGTTGGAGCTTCTGTGACATTGGCCCAGGTCTAATGTTACTGGTTATGTTTCTCTGCTTTGAAATTCAGCATTTGTGTGACATGAGACACACAACATGCAACTTAGATTTGGAAGGTGTACATGTTGGCTCCTGTGCAATCCTCTATAACATTTTCACAGAAGCTTGTTACAGCCTTTACCCAACCACATGCGCTGAATATTTCACTTCTAATCATTTAGATTTGGTAAGCATCAGCCCGTATCCAATCACAATTCTACAAGCCACGCACACACCCATAAACCACACCCCTCTCTCTTTACCCTCCCCTGCGCTTCTCTCCTCCCGCCACACTTTGAAGTTCCATTCTCAAACCTTTTGGAAGAAGATCAGACCGTCTGTAAAACAGAATCACTAATTAATTAAGCCAAGTCAAATCTGAAACACTGTTTGTTTGCTCGCCAACAGAGCAGACACAACAGCCCAATTTCTTTCCTCCTGATCCAAAGCAGATCAAAGCAGACCTGTCTCATCCCTGGGTAGAGGAAAATGCCAGAAATGAAAGGCATCATCCCAGGGAGCTTTTACCAACTTTTTGGAGAGGAGCAGCATTTGGGGTCCCGCTGTTTGATCATCTGAGGTGCTCAAAGGGAACATTGTGTGCAGGGGCAAATCTGTTCCGTAGCAGGCTCAATATGGTGGTGCGATGCTTATCTCAGAGCTAATGAAATGCCGGGAGGAGTAACAGTAATCTGCTATCACCCTCCTCCCCCTAACCATATCACCACCACAGACATAAGCCAGCTCTTTATGAGAGAAGTTGCTGCCAGGGGATTGGATGCACATCAGATCTGAGGGGGCAAGACGAGGGCAGCCGAGTCTGGCACCCTCCAAGCCCAGCCTGTTCCAGCAATCCTGATACATACACATGCATTGATACACTCTCACACACACACACACACACACACACACACACACACACACACACACACACACACACACACACGTAAACACAGGTTTTAGCAGCTTGGAGAAGCTGCTACACACTGTGGGTAATCATATCTAGCTTAGCTAGGCTATTGTATTGTATACACAAAACTAGGTATGCCCTCTGTGATACATTCAGAAAGCCCAGCGCTGGGTACTAAGGTAAACTGGGAGCGGCATAATTTTTGTAGTGAAAGCTACTTTTTCTCCTCCTTCAGAGCTACAAGCAAAAGACCCTTAAAAATCCAAGTCTTCTTTACTTCTGACCAAAATTACTACAATGTGCTGGCAAGACTCAAACTTTTCTCCTGTTAACAAAATCTTAGTAGTGTCTTCTTGCATGCTTGTAGCACTGATTTGAAGTATCCTAAAGACACTTTCAGCATTGAGCTCTTCCCTCCTTTGTTTTCACTTCAATTCGCTTTGTTAGATCTACAGACAATGGATCTGATCACTGTACAAAATGCAGTTCATTCAGGGGATGTAATAAATCCTATACACTAGCTGTTTTTTGAATAGTTTAGATTTTTAAAAGTCTTTATTACAGGATATTAACACAATTAGCTGTAAATCAAACATCTGACAATTTCTTAGGAAGACAAAGTTACTTCACTGCATCTAACCCTAGCTCATAAAGTCAGGGTCCAAACTCTGACATCTTTGTCAAAGTGTGAAGCTTGAGAATCTCTGCTAATACGAAATCATACTTGGCTTGAACTTTACTTGAAAGAAGTAAATTATTAGTGTTGCACCTGTTAATTGTTGAGAATAAAGAGAGCAGCACACTTCAATTAGTAACATCTGTCTTGGAGGGAATCCAAGTTCAGCACAGACTTGGATTCACCCCAATCAAAAATCTTTTTGAACTTCATTTATCAATCATCCTATCACTTGCCTCTATACTTTCTCTATTATCCACTGAAATACCCACTTCACAACTTTCTGCGCTGGTCTCATTCATCTTTACACTTCAGCCTGCACCTCACGTCCAGTCCAGACTTTAAATGGGTGGGAGAGCATTTCTCTTACTGGAGCGCTTAATCCAGGATCACGCCTCATCGGAGAAAAAACATGGAGGCATGGAGGGAATTTAGCGCACATCACTGAAGGGAGGTGGATGCAAGACTCAAGAGGTAGAAAGACGGGGGAGGTAAAAGGGACCTCATCAGCACATTGTTGGGAGTTAGAAAATGGATGTGATCAGAGAGGAAACAATGTACAACTGTGTATAAAAACCACACATGTACATGTAGGATATTTTCAATAGATGTTTTTAGGTTCAAACACCAATAAATCTCACCAGAAAGAGGAACAAAATAAGCTGACATAGCCTTTTGGTGATGATGATGAAGAACAGATGGCCTACCTTCTAAACGGTAATGTTCTTCACCAATCCTCTCAGCACATGCTTCATCTATGGATTCCTGGAGAGAGAACAACACACATTTATCACTGTTTCAAGTCATGTAGAGGTGAAGTATCATATATTTGTCACATAAAAACAAACATCTTTAACGGTGCAAATCCACAGCATTACTTTCCAATGCAGTGAAATATGCCCAAATTGAAATTATAATGTTTATATATCTATATATGAACAATGTTTGACAACTGTGCACTGAGCTTAAACAGAGGCAGAAAATTTAAGAGAACTGTAATTGCAGGACTGAAACAAACTAAGCATAAGACTGGCAGTCAGAACTGAGACTATGAAATAACTATGTAAATCACCACTGGCTCTGCAGGAAATTCTGAGAAAGAGTGTTGGCAGTAGAGTTATTTTGTTGGCAGACTATTATTGCAGCAATACATTCAGAAGTTTGTTTTTACCCTGGGCCGTTTTCACCCAGATCCCTTCTTCTAGTAATTCTGTCTGCCAGTGCATACCATAGAAATTAGAGGAATATGTGATTCCCAGGCTTCACTGTGCAAATGTCTGCCTCAGATATACATGTATATCAGCATTATAGTCATCTAACTGAAAAACTATTATTCACAGGCTGACAAACACATACAGCGCACGTTTGCACATACAGTACATACACTGCACACACACTACTGCAATAACATTTTAGTAATCACAAACTAGTTACACCTCAGAGCCAAAGCTGTGACAGTGTGAGAGGGGATTTCTGTGTAATCCAGAGAGGGAAAAGGTCAGTTGGTATGATCCTACCCTCCTCTAGACTAGTGCCGGCTGGGCTACAGCACTGTGGGTGGCCTCAGGAAGAGAATACAGCAAACCACAAAACTAACTGGCTAGCTTTCTGTCAGACTGATACCCCGAAGCAGCGACCTGGGATACCCTGTCTTTGTTGTAGTATGAACAGACCTGGCTTCATGACCTTCCTCCAGAGGTGGTTTTAATGCAGGTTGCATAGCTGTTTGCATGTTGTTTTGGGCCTCCTGTAGGGCCAAAACTGGGAAACAATCAAATACATACACACACACACTCTCACAAACAGATCGTGAGAAGGGTCAGACAGCCACACAGTACGAAGAAATCGGCAAAGAGGGGTCACATGCCATCAATTATTTCTTAATGGTCTGAATTCTTGGATAAACAGCAAAGTGACATTTGTTACAAGAAATTCCTAGTGACTTGTGCCAACAAAGATGGGAAACACAACAAACCTTTTTCACCATTTGAAAAGATAACATCCCAGTATATAGCACACAAGCTTCTTGTGATGAAGTTAGTTCAAATTCCAGCAGCAGTAGATTTCAAAATCTAATGTAAGTGACTTTAAAGTCCTAGAATTGTCAAAAAGAGTGCTGCCTCAGCGTACGTAGAAAGTGGAAGAGCAGCTCTACACACTTGTGTCACCACTACTCACATGTAGTCTAGCTGCACAACAGACCATTTAATGACACTAGCAAGCACAAATATTAAACCATGCAAGTTTTAAAGAGCATCAGATTGTTGATGTAAAAATAAACGATTGTCTAGAACAACAACAAACCTTGGAATCTGGAATTTAATCCTGAACCAAATATAAAAACTATTCTGTTCAGTTTTCTTCAGCGGTACTGATAACACATTAGGAATGTGAATGACTGATTGTCAATTAACTGGTATTAGTAATAGAATTGATCAAATCTGTATTTCCCAGCCCTTCAAGATGATAAGGACATGTGGTGTAACTGTCAGAAAATGTGCTGTAGTTTCCTGCTTACTACTTGGTTATACTAGTAGGTGCTGCCTCTTACTGTTTAATGATGGAGATTTAGACCACCCTTATGGGCCGCAAAATTATAAAATCAACACACCTCCTTGCCATTCAAGGATGAAAGCAGTGCCAGTGTAGTTTTGTGTGTTCGCTGTGGTACTAGGCATAAAACTGAACATTCTGTAGAGTTGTTGTCCGATGGCTGTCTAGTGTAGTGTGTCTATTTGACATGCTGTGGAGGATCATCTTATAGCAGAGACCACTGCTATTCAGAACAAGCTGAACTCTACTCAAGCAACAAGCAACAAGCCCCGTCAGATGCATTTTACAGGTGATAGTAAATGCTAAAGCATTTTCTCGAATGATAAAGTTGGTGCAGCAGTATTGTGCATCCTCAAGGCATTTGAGCAGGTGGTTTCAGTGTAAACTGTTTCATCTTTACTTGATAATGTCCTTTTGATAAAAGGAAAGCACAGTTTGTTTTAATTGTTGGATCTCTAGTGAAGCCTGCCAGTTATGCTGCATTGTTTATGTAATCTGTTACTTAAATTTCCACTTTACACTGGAGTTTGCTGCCAAGATAAGTCATGTCAGTAGGAAATATGCTGTTTTCAATATGCAATTCATTCATTCAGTTCATTCATATTAAACAGAAAATAGGTACTTCTGTCATGCAATTGTAGAGTTTAGGTTACTGGTTTAACCCAAATATGGAAGTTGGTCAAAAAAATGAGTCGGTTGCAGCATATTGGTCCATTTTTATTGTCATAGACTGCCCATTTTCATGAACAGTGTATGATCCTTGCCAGAGTATGTAAATTCGACTGTGTAATATTTACAATGGACTCCCCCCAAATAAACCAACTCCACAATCAGAGTTTCTTTAATTCCTCACGCACAAAGACACATGTGCACATATACATAAATGCACCATTTTGAATGCACTTCATTTATTTGATGAATGACCCAAACTTAATGAGGGGTTAGCCAAGAACATGAGAAAAAGGGGGAAGAGGAATGTGCTAATTGGTTGTTGTCTGTGATGATGGATGGGAGTTGTATTATTAGCATGCTGGGGTTACGATGGGATTGCCTCTGCTCAGTGTTAGGAAAAACCATACCCCATGCTTTTTTTTAGTGTGCGCGCGCACGCACACACACACACACACACACACACACACACACGCACATGTTCTTTCAAAAATGCATTGCCTAACATCAACTATTACCCTAACACTAACCTAAACCCTAAGACCAATATTTAACCCTTAAACAGCACTGTGAGGTTTTCCTCATCACAAGGACAGCTCCAAGCTAAAATTTGTTCACATGATCACAAAAAAGTCATGTATAGACGTTTGCACACATGCTTCCTCCTGCTCTATCTCACCACTAAATAGAAATGGATGCACAAGGAAGCAGAAATGAAAAAAAAAGTATTTGTCATCATTCCTAAAGAACATTTTTCTTTGTCCTGTGACATATCAACAATTGTTTTCATAGTTCCCCTCACAGTCTGATTAAGGAAACTTGTGTGAAATTTTTAAGTGTTAATGATTTCAAGCATAAAGTTTAGGTTACATTGAATCATTTGTTCTCAGACATTCATCATGGCCCTTATTGAGCAAACATACACATCATTACAGTGTGTTCTAATACAGTCTCTACGGAGCACCTTCACACTAACTAACCCAATGACATACAATTTTCAAGCTCACTCTAAGGTTTCTGACTTTGGCAGTGATTGTACTGGGCCAAAAAAATAACATGGGAGTTCTAAAAATAAAAAGTATTTATTTATGAGTGTGAGTTTCCTGCTTTACCACATGCCAATTCGTCATGAGAACAATGAGGAAAATTTCCTGTCCAGCTCCAGCAAAGGGAGTTTTTAATGCTAGAAGGAACAGTTGTGATTGCATTTTTAACATTATAGTTTGCTGGAAAAAGAAACACCAGGTCCAGCCATAAATCAGATCACCTTCTGATTTCATCTCCTTTATCTATCAGCCAAGACTATAGGAGATGTTGCAATGACAATACAAGTAACAGAAACCAGCCACAGAGAATAAAAATTTGAACTCACTCCTTTTAGTTTTACATAAGAAATCAGAGTTCAAAGTCAATTTTACCCAATACTGCAATGCTGGTCATACGCCTCTAAATTCATTTCTCCACTAATGAGTAAAGATGAGTCTTGGCTGATGCAACGTTTACAAGTAGTTAGTGAATCAGAATGGTCAAGGCTATCATTGAGAAAACTGGGTCCATTTATTCACATCCCGTGGTATGCATGCACAATGACTGTGATAACTATATGTATGTAAAATTCTAACCACAAAAGAACCATCAATCTCCTTTGGTCCAGCAATGAGCTAGTCACAGGCATCTTCAGGGACCCTTGCTGTGGGAGAGTATTTCACATAACGTTCCATAGAGCAAATATTGGCAGTGATAAATTAACATCCATGATTCAGAGGTGATTGACACTGCTGCACACTGGCTATTGCAGTGGGGTGTCACTTCCCCATATCTCTGCAAGATTAGGCCGGAGGTGCTGGTTTAAGGGTGCAAACAAACATCTCTCTACCGCACCAGGGACCAGCTAAAACAATTTTCCAGACATGATGTTAAATGTTGTGTGGAAACTAGAGCATACAGCATTTTGCTTTCAAGAGCAGCCAGGTCCTTCAGGGCTTTTTCAGGGCCTTTAGGACAAGGGATTGTATGGCTCCTGTGTGTTTTAAAACTGCTCAAGACCCTTCATGCGACGTGATTTATTACAGGTCTATAACACAGAACACAGTGTGCCTGAAGTCGTGTTTTCATTGGCCACTGGGCCTATCTGGCAAAGCTCATCAATGGCACAATTCATGGATGTGGATATGCCAAAGACAGATTTACATATTTAAGAATAATAATATTTACTAAACTAACACTATATCAAATTATTTCTTTAGGAATGGTGGCTACTCTACTCCCCTCTGTATGTTTTCCTTTTTAATGAAAACTCAACTCTAAGACATCATAGCAAGGAATGCTTATTCAACACCAATCCTTTGACCTTTTATTGTCTGTCTGATTGAGTTCAGTTACACTCAGATGCAGTAGACAAAATAAAATTACTTAAAATACTTTAATTACTTTGTAGACTATAAGTACATTTTCACTCATATGATTTCTATGGTTTTTTAGCAGGTTTTAAAAGAGCTGCATTTTGCATTTAAGTGTCCACATTATATGGTAACGTTTTTTTAATTATTCTCCTTGATAGACAGGGAAGTTAGAAAGACAATGACTACATGCTGGCACAGATCTGACTTGGCAAGTTAAGACAGAAAGTTGCTCTAGTGTTATCCTCACTCTGGCATTGCATATATGAACCCACTAAGCCTTTTTTTTCCTGAAGAGCCTGTCTGAAAGCAAAAGGGTACATTTAAGTGCAAGTAATATGTACTTGTTTGTGATTGTGGGAAAGTCCCACAAGGTCTCTTGGTCTCTCTGCTGTCTGCTTCCACGACCAGCCACACTGGCTGACAATTTATGCCGCCGCCGACAGCTCCCCCTGATCATGCGCCAAGGCTCAGTGGAGGCAGGCCTCTGGAGCAATGGCAGCACTACTGGCACTCCATCAAAACCCAGGAAAAATCTCATTAGGACTGTGGCTTCCTGCTCCATCCCCCACCCGGCGTAAGAAAGCACCTTCGGGCCTCCAACATTCGAAGCAATGGTGTTGATGTGAAGCAGGGTATGACACACATGAAAAGCCATTTAACAAAGTGGTCGAGACGCACAGAGTGACAGAGACAAGTGAGAATGTCGTAATAGTGGTGTGCTTCTCCAAGTACGTCTGCTTTCCCTGGCCCTCAAACAGGAGATGACTGAGGTCACTGACACTTACATAAAAGCCACCCAGCACCAGGAGAAGTGATTATTCCCACTTGTGCTACATTCCTCACTGCTACAGTATGTCCAGTATCAGTATGTAAATATAGATCGATAAATACGGTTGACTACAGGCAGTAAGATAAAATAGAATAGAACAGTGTAAGGCATACTCTTGCCATCTTTGTACAAGGTGTTTTGATACGAGTATGATACAAATATGATGGTGTGGTCGTCACCAACGTCCCATAAACTAAGTCTTTTTGGCAAATAAAGTGACTTTGGCTGATTCTGACTAACCTGGATGGCAGCCATTAGCTAAATTTTATGAATTACTAATGGAGAAAACAGCTGTATAGGATGGGGATTTTCAAAAGCTCTTGTGCACCCACAGCCCCAATGCTGTAAACCAAGAGCTAAAACAACAAAAAAACTCGTTAGTTTTAGAGCTGCAAATTAACTTATAGGTGTAGTGTTACTTACAGAAGACCTCAAGAGAGGAAATACCTACCCCCCTCAATCATCCCAAAGAGTAAACTGAGATACACCGGAGGCAGTTTCAAAGGACCAAGCAGGAATCTGGAGCAGTGCCTATCCTGCAATGTACTGTGGTGCTGCTGAAGTAGAAAAAGCACTACTAGACAGACCACCAATCAGCAGTTTAAACCTGGATCTACTCTTTTGCAGTTCTTTACACTTGAGCGCCCCTCACCTTCCAGCACCATTAAACAGCTTCATTCAAAGGACCACGTAGCAATAAAACATGACATCCAAGATGGAGCCAAGATAGGGGGTGTTGATGTGAGGTAGTGAAGCACTACTGCCTGCGTGAAGCTTCAAAGGGGATCCATTTTCACACATCAAATAAAGATCGCAGATAATCATATACCATTGCAAATCTGATGCAAGAGGTCCTGTTTATGGAGGGAGGGGAGATGAGGCCTTCAGAGTTAGCCATGGCAAATTAATGTCTGTGCATCAGTCTCTAACCAAATAAGATAAATGTGTTCTTTTTTTACAAAATGACTATTAAACTCATCATCAGATAATGCACTGAAGTAGTTTCTAGAATTTGTTCCAGTAGAGCAGATGCTTGGGCTGTCTAAATTGTCCACATTTTACAACTAACTGAACAAATACATAAAAGTGACCTGATGAGCAATCTGCTGTGCCAGGAGGAAGTCATATCAGCCTATGATAAGAAACTTAGTGCCTCTCCAGGGGTCCATTATTTTACAAACATCAAGGAGCTAAAACCAAAATAAAGTCACATTTTAGGGATTTAATTAGGTGGGAATAATGTGTAACATCAGGCAGTTACAATACCAAACTTTGAAACCACATATAGGCCCCACTTTTGTATGCTTTTACACCCCATTTAAACAAATATGTGAGTGGACAACAAACTGAAAAGCGAAAGAGTCTAAACTCTGCAAACTTCAGAGGAATAACATGTAATGTGACATCTCACAGAGAACATCGCAGTCATACACCCTCTCTGCAGACTGCCCATGTCTGACAACCCTCAGTCATTGCACGCCCACATCTCTACCTGTTTCCTGCAATTGTAGTCATGGAATTGGGATCCGGGCAGCACAGTAGCTGGTTAGCACTGTTGCCTCACAGCAAGAAGGACCCGGGTTTACAACCCATCAGGGACCTTTCTGTGTGGAGTTTGCATGTTCTCGCCGTGCCTGCGTGGGTTTACTCCGGGTACTCTGGAGTCCAAAAATATGTATGTCAGGTTGATCGGTGACTATAAAGTTGCCCTTAGGAGTGAGTGTGAGTGTGTAAGATTGTTTGTCTCTATGTGGCCCTGTGATGGACTGGTGACCTGTCCAGGGTGTACCCCTGCCTTTCACTCAAAGAGAGTGGGATAGGCTCCAGCAGATCCCTGTGATCATGGTTAGGAATAAGTGGGTATAGATAGTGAATGAATAGATGGATGGATGGAATTGGAATCCATCACCAGGCAGGTTGCAGAAAGCTGCTCTATGATTAAAGTCTGCATGGTCAGCAAGACCAAGACTAGAGGGGTTTGAGGAGACTTCACATTCCAGAGGGCTTACTGTGTTAACTCTAGTACATAACACAGGTCATGCAGGGATTCTCCACACAGACAAACACACACACAGACCATTAAACACTTTAGTGAAGTGGATGCGTAAATTTCTGTACACATGCTGTTTGCTCTCTGAATTGATTTGTTTTTTACCAGACTTGACAGCACCCTGATTGGATGCCTTCCTTTCATAAAGCGATTGTGCACAGCCACCAGTGATTTCTCTGTGTCAGATTAACATTGCAAACACTGCTGGTCACATTACCTCACCCACATCAAAGGCTGCCTCCTGAAAGGCTCAGTGGAATATTAGCAGAGATTTACAGCCCTCATCTTTATGCTTCAGAAACATGCTGATCTGAAGTAATCTCCATCCCCCTCTCCCTTTTTTGTGTTTTAGGTGTGAAGTTGCCTAACACTTTAATGACCCATTTACAAAACTTTTACACCTGCAAAGATAAGCTTTAACAACTCAGCCAGACCCTCAGGCACTAAGCCCTACCTGTTACTCAAGGTAACAGCCTTTATTATCTTTTGAAAAACGTGTAACCACAGCAATTAACATTTATCACACTGTTTATCAAAGACTTATCTTTCCAGAGAGGAGGAGAGGGAAGGATACAAGGTGTCAAGATCAAGAGTCAAACTGTGTGATTACCCTCCAGCAATTTACAGACACCAGTTGCTCAGTGTTCTTTCATTTTCTACAATGAGAGAAACACTGGCCTCATTTAAAAATGCTTGCTTACTCTCTCTTAGATTTGTTAGTAGAGAGTGACTCAGGGTGTACTCACACCAGGCACAGTTGCCCTGTGGCATGTCAAAGCAGATTTGTTCCCCCTCCACACCCCCCTGCTGGTGTGTCCTCACACTACGCTTAAAAACGCTCTGGGGCTGAGCATATTTATGTTGCATAGCACAACACAGTTTATGATTTGGTTTACCTTGGCTTATGCGGAATTGTTTTGTGAGGGACAGCCCTCTCACATCCCTTTATCAATTATGCACTGATTTAAAGAAGATTCTAGTTCTGTTCCCAGGCACAGTGCAGAACAACAACACTAACTAAACTAACAGGAGTTTGAGGGTCAAATGTGCTACAGCATGATATGGATCGTCTAGTGTAAATGTGGCCTTACAGGGGGTGTCCACCTAACAACAGTAACAAATCACAACACCATAGCTTGAATTCAGAGAAAAAATTAAAAACAGAGAAAAGCAGAGGGAGTCCAACACAAAGAGACAGACCTCATATTCAAAACCTTGCACAACCATGCTAAGTTGACATGGGCTGAGAAAGTGTGTGCGTGTGTGTCAAACATTACTGCAAAAATAGAATGGATTATTCATTCAGAATAGATGGATGGCATCATGTCTGCTTACATGCTTAAGTGTCTGAACATAGTGTTTTAACTGTGTGTCTAGTGTACTGTCTAAAAGGTCTTAGTAATTAGTCAAAGCTCTCTTTAAAGAGAGACAGTCCATCAGTCATCTGGGTAGCTTCAGACGCCAGTGTCAAGTGGTGCAAAGTGTAGGAAGAACAAGGTTTTAGTCAGGAAGTCTACCTCGAGGGCAGCAAGAAAGTGACAGGTACTTCAACATTACCCCAGCTAAATGGTAAGAAATACCTCTGTGAAGTGGCTGTCAGTAGTTGTAGTTTAAGGAACTCACTCTAAAACTGTATACATCCATGCTGGTACAATTGATCACAAAAGTCAATTGTTTTTTAAAAGCTCATAAGATTATATTACTTAAAACATATTGGTGACTTGCAAGTTACCTTGGAGAGAAGTCAACAGACAAAGACAAGACTTCAAGTTGGAATGTTTTTAATGAAAAGAACATCTCAGAGGAGAATCATTCTTCTCTTTAATGTGGATTTTAGTATCTGATCCAGTCAATACAATTTAAAAGTTGGAATGCACAAAATAAACAATGATTTTTACTCATATCATAATCTGATCCTCTGAACCTTTTCAGTTGTTAGAGTTATACTGTGAGTCCAGCCACTGCACACATAGTGAGAGAAAAGCCAACTGTAGATAAGATGTCAAAATAAAATCTTCATAATGAGAGCTCTACAACTCCTCCAAATGGCACATGTTGGTAATGTTTATTCATAGCCAGCTACTAAACCTTGTCACTGCAATTGAGGACCGAGCTCCATGTGGTAGGTGGTGATGAAAACCGCTGACGTGTGCACATAGACCACATGGACATGACCTCACTACCAAGGTGGCCATTCTTCCTCTCTGACTGTGCACATACACATCATCCAGACATACACACACATAGCATGTTTGGATCAGACATCCTTCCAGCCACAAGCCACTACCTCTAAACATCCCTCACATCTGACCTTTTAACTGTGGACCTAAAATCTCTATAATTATAGAGTGTTTCAACTAAGCAAGTAAACACAGCAACAGAAATAGATACTTCAACTACTATATACAAGTACACTGGTGCCAGAGACATGTTTCTATTCATAGCTGACTGGAATTAGTGGCTTGTGTCACAGCTCACCATAATGAACTTGCAGAAGAGTACTTCACTTTGGTGCAAACTGTTACCAAGTTGTACTACTGATCCTTATGGAAACATTAACAATGCTAAACATTAACAATGATAAAAATATGCAAAGCAGATAAAATTATACCTATATATAATACATGATAACATATACATATAATATATGAAAACAGGAAAGCATGTTCAGTCCATTTATTCTCAACTGTTGAAAAGTAAAAGCACGTCCCTTTTAGTGGTTTGGCTTTAATTGTAGTCTTGACTGTAAATTAAGTAATCACATCATCTGCATAAAGGCCACAGCAATGACAAATAACACCATTTATAACTAATGCCAGTGAAAAAAAAAGTGTTAAATGCACTGAGGTACATAGAAACGGCATCACATTTAGCATCTTGTGACCTGTGTGGGCCTCAGAATAAGACAAAAGCTTACAGATTGCTGTTAGTAAAACTGAATCATGGTAAAGATAAAATACAGGACACATGGCCCTTTAGGCAGCACAGGGTTTGCCTTCTCCATTAAACATCTAGAGGATAAGGTATTGCTTTGCTTGTGGCACCTGTGGTGCATAAACACACTAGGGGAGGACAGCTTTCCTTACAGTAGACTGACTCCTCTGTTTGGCTTTCCTTCCACCAAAAACATCCCCTAACAGACAATCCAGACCTCCACCAGACCTGGCGCCACAGGAAGAACTGAAGAGCCCTGCAACCTCTGTCTGTGAGAGGCACAATACTCTCCCAACTTTGTTTACCTAAATCCACTTCCTCCATTCCATCTACTTCAGGTGGCCCTAGAGCCCTGGTCACTAAAACTCTCAAATACAAGGAGGAAAAATACAACAGGTTAATGGAAGCTGAGTCCATCACTGGTGTTTTCCTATGTCCAGTTTGTAAGAAAGTGGAAGGGCTTCATGCTGGAACTCTGCATCTATTGGCAGAGCTAATGGATGTTCATATTAAGGTATACCAAAGTGTAATATTTGTATGTATATTTGTGTTTGAGTCCGCATGGACACTCCTGTTCATTTGCGCACCCCACAACAGTGCAATAGTTCTATGCAGATGTCGATTTCGACCCATTTGCACACCACTTTGAGTGCTTAGTAAAATTATTCAGCACTTACTGCACGGGCCAGAGCGCAACCCACAGGGGAATGTGATAAACAAACAAGAGAGAATTATTCAGGGTTTAAACACTTAAACACCCACTTCAGCAGAGCCTTTTAAGTGGGTGATTAAAATGGGCACTGAGCTCCGACAGAAAGCTCAGAGGAGTTCAGCAGCCCAACAGGAGCTCCAGTCACCTAGAGTTTCTTCCAGTCCCACACACATGCACACCGATAGCCCTGATGCCCTGTCTACACAGGCAGTGAAGTGTGAAGAGCAAGTCAACAGAGCAGCTGCACTGGAGGCATTCAAGCAAAGTACTAACTGTAGATCACCCACATTTTGGAAACACCCAGATCCCACTGTGATAGTAGAAAAGAATGATGGAAATATGACATTCATGTTCGTTTTGGGGTTTTCGGGGGTTTTGGGTTTGACAGTCTATCTAAGGAATTATATAAAATTTGCATCACCTAGTGTTGGAAAAAACTTTGATCAAACACTGGCTGCACGAAACTAGCCATTATCGATCCGGTAAAATATTTATCACTTAATTGCTCTCCTTCCTAAGTTAAAATACTAAGTCAAAAATGGAAACACTTTCCTGAAGCTTTTCAAAAGGCATTAGTGTGTCTCAGGCATAAACACACATCAAAAGGCTGAAGAAATGTGGGCATTACTTCAACAATG
The DNA here is from genome assembly GCF_900324485.2 of Mastacembelus armatus. NCBI lineage: Eukaryota > Metazoa > Chordata > Actinopteri > Synbranchiformes > Mastacembelidae > Mastacembelus > Mastacembelus armatus. The sequence goes on from NC_046635.1 coordinate 22,269,457, forward strand.
ATTTTATTGAACTCTATATTTAGATTGATTATGTGCTTAGAATGTCACACTATATGAATTATTTACTAGAAACAAGCTTATCTTTAGTAATTTCACACTTAGTCCAGTTTCAAAAGAAAGGCAAGATAAGAGTGACTACACATACATCCCCAAATCTATTTCTCAGTATTAAAAAAAAAAAAAGCCACCATCAATGCAGAACAAAACCCTGCAGTCTAAATGAAACTGTGAACGGGCTGATGAGAGACACTTTGATCAACAGCTATCCTGAGCTGAGCGTATATTTGGGAAAACAAAGCACAATCTCAGCTGCTAATCCCCTGAGATTCTAAGCACATTCCCACTGAAGCCTTTGATCTCTGGAGTGCATCCGGACATCTGACTCCAGACATACTGCACACTTACATGCACATGCATGAACAGATTTGCACATACATGAACACCAATTCACTCATACTATTAAGGTGCCATATGCACAATTTTATTTGTAATGACACATACAAGTGAAAGTTACTTAAAAATTTTAAAAAAACAAATCACTGCTTATTTAGGGCTACGCCCAAATATTTGTTCTTTGTGTCAGTATGCGGTTCTCAATTTGGTATTTGGATATTTGAATGTAAAAATATATTTTGTCAGTACATTCTTGTAATATACTTATACTTTTTAAATGCACTGATATCTCACAGCAGTGAACGTCACGCTTCAATTAAAGGGAAGGCAAAATGCCAAAGACCTCAGCTGTGTGGGAACACTTTAAACTGAACGTCAAGACAAAAGTGGTGTGCCAAATATGCCATTTGAAGCTGGCCTACCACAGTGGCGCAACTACCATAAAAAGGCACCTGAATGCTGTAAGTAGTGTGCTATTGTTTGACGGTGGAAAAAACTAAGACACACTAGCTTTGCAAACTTAGCTTAGCTAATACCTGCTGTTCTGTCTGATGATGCTGATGTTATCGTTTCAACAATAACGTTAATGACATTATAAAAACATGCACTTACTTTGGTTGGAATCATCACAACTGATCCAAATAAAATAAAACACAAGGGCTATGTGGGAACTTCTTGGGCTAGGGCACTTATCAGCATCAAAATACACATAATTAGCCTAATAATAACTTTGACGACCTTATGTAAAACTACACAGCAGAGCAGATGTCTTAAAACCAGTAACAGAAAAAAGAAAGAGTTGGAACAGCACAGCACAGTACTGCTCCTTGTGTTAATGCAGAGGACTAATATAAACACATCCATCTCTGCTGAAAACAGAGAAGTAAGCGTTCAAACAGTACCCCAACCCCCCAAATTTATCCACCAAAACGTGGTGGAAACCAAAATGTCGACATGCCGTTTGAGATTTACCTGACTCTAAACCAATATCATTCTTTCACAGAAATTCTTTCCACTCTGCTTTGTCACACAGGAGAAACTCTTCCAGCTTTTAGTAATCTATGTGATATATGATGCCGGATGTGACATTAAAGCCACCTGCAGGTCCTCGAACCTCCCATTCCCCCAGCTATGTTGACATCAGCCCAAGACTTCCCACCTTCTCATGGGAAAATTTTAAAAAAAGGGGGTAAAAAATCACAGAGCCCACTATGGCCAGGTGCTACCCCTCCTCCCCAAAGACTAAGCTTTTCTTCTCTTTAGAGCGTGGCTCCAAACTTTTCTCTCAGCCTCTTCAAAGAGCAACAACAGGCTCCCTGTCCCTTGGGAGCACAGAGGGGGTAGAGCCCGATGGGAGTGGGGCATACGTCACACAGCATGAACAAGAGGCCAGCCGGTGGGAAAAGAAAATGCACAGGGAAAACACAGAAAGAAGAAGAGAAAGAGGAGGAAGAGAAGTCTGCATCTTAACAGTGCTTTCAGGTTCTAAACAAGGGCCTTTGCTTCATAAAAATGACAAGCGGAGAAAAATCACAACAGCAGAAGCGAAAAATGAAGGGGTCACAAAACCTGTCATGTCTTTTATCAGACTTGGAGGCTGAGTGAATGTGTTTAAAAGCTTTAGGCCTACTTCCAAAAACACCTTTCTACTTAAAAAAAAAAAAAAATCAAAGAGCTGGCAACCAACAGTGAGACAAGGGGGTTTGGGATAGAAGTTTCACCGTGATCCACTTTTGAGTTGCATTCTGTCATCAGATGTACCTTTGCTTTTTGTCTACGTTCCAGACAAGCTGATGGAAGTTCAGCTGACAAAAAAAATAAGACCCATAAAATTCTAAGAGCAGTGACTTGGGAAGGTAAAGTGGAGGGACTGTTTTTACTACACAGAGGGTTGGGCTTCACTGCAGAGGAGGAGCCATCAGTGTATCTACAAACACGTCCCTGAGCGGCCCACTTCAAATGCACTCTCATTTCATCAGCCACACCAACACAGGGCCACAGGGTAAATGCAAGAAACAGATGGAGGCTAGGAGGGCGGAGAGAGGAGAAGGGAGAACCAGAAGAGGGGGAGGGGAATTTCAAAACAATAATGGGGTAACTTTGTGACAAATAATTATTAAAATAAATTACTTTTTTAGTTTCACTTCATAATGGACATAAAGACAAACACATCAGACTCCTCTGATGACAAGAGAAACCATCTGATAAATCCGCCATCGGAAATTTGAACTTCATAAGTCATAAGTTGTTAAAGCCCTCATCGCTATCAATGTCTATGTCAACGACATAATTTTTCAGGGTGCACATCGCATATCAGATTTCTTGGTAGGTGTAGACACCATGCTGTCCACAGGGGAGAAAGTGTGCCAAGGCTCACATGACCTGGATCTTATGTGTCGAGACCCACAGATCCACCTGCCCACACTGCTCACTCACTGTCTGCTTCACTGAACTAATACTCCATTCAACTTACAAATGATTACAGGGTCCACACATAGACATCATTAAGTAGATCTTTATTCAAGTCTTAGTCTGTCACAATCGCAATACAAAGACATTAATGTCAACAAACTGATAATTTGAGCACCTCCAAAAACCAGTGACTTCTGCAAAATTGTTATTGTTACTATGGATTTTTGTTTTTGAAACACTGCCCACAGCCAACACCCAACCACACTCTCCTTGACCCTGATTCAGCTGGGAAGAGGGCTCAAAGAACGGGCTAAAAATAACTGTCTCTCCAGGTATCCCATACAATATAGCCAGCTTTTAAAGCAAGTTAACTTGTATTGTTTCACTGAATAGATTAGCGTCTGTTTAACTCTGAAAGCACTCACGTCACAGAGCAATATGATACACAATATAGTAAAGTTTTTTTTTTCACAGACAACTATAGCTTGATTTTAAAGAATGATTCATAATTCGTGATTTAAACTAATTTTAATCAGTTTTAATTCTGATTTTTTTACTCTCTCTTTGCTGACAACTACTTAAAGCTACCACTGGTTTTGTGCAGGGCAACAGTGTTAAAACACACATCTAAAAACTCTTGTGTCTAAGTGATAAAGACATTTATTTAGGATGCAGTGAAAATTCATGGGACCACAAATACATGCAAGTTCAATCCTACTGGTGAGATTATCCAGCTACAAAATAAATGGAGTCAACTCGAGGAACCATGTGTGAGAACTGACAGCTCGTATTACAGCTCAACACTGCCCTGGAGAATTGGTGCCACCTTGATGAGAATGTGAATACATCTGTGGCAAGATCATTGTGCAACTGCCCCATTGAGAAAGCTGAATCTGAATGAAGAAAGTCTTGGATATTAGATTGATTCAATGTGTGTCACTTCAGCAGTCAACAATGATTTTTCTACTCTACAAATTTCTTCTACAAACTTTGACTTTATAAATGTTTAAAAACATGATCAAACAAATTGCTTAAACTTTAAAGTTAGATGATATATTATTATTACATTATAAATTTGGATTCACTTCACTGTCATAAACGAAAAACACTCAAAAAAACTCATGGTGGAAAAACCTTTCTTCTTCTATTAATTTTCCTTCTGCACTACAAAAGCCATTAGGCACCCCGACTTGTTCAAAAACATTCAAACCTTTCAGCAGGGACTCTTGTTCCATCTGCCCCAAGACTTCACACGCCACTGTTTGTTGGCAAAAGAATCATATGAACAGTTTCAGTAAGTAAGCAAAAAATGCTTGCTTTTTCTCGTAATAATGTATGCTAATTGTGTTGGAATAATAATGGGGTTTTAAATGCTTAACTTGTTCAAAGCATACACACCCTACTTAACACACAAATAACCTTGTACCCTGGTATGGCTTTTCTGCTGCAGCAGCATCAACATGATTTAGATAATAAACAGTTTCAGGTGTTTCTCATACATCCAGTCCAAAAAAAAAAAAAACATCCTGTACACGCAGCATCTGCTATAAGTGGGACCCTGTTACTATATGAAGAAATATTTTCCAACTTTGAGAACATCTCAGAATTAGCAACTTTGACATCTTATGGGGGCAACATGTATGGGCAATAACCTTCCAACACTCCTGCACTAGATTTAAACACTCACACGCCACCACAGATTGGGACAATTGTAATAGGACCACTGCTTATTTCTTCACTGACTCACCGTGTAACACCATGGCGGCCCTTCAGGCAAAGCCGAGGTATCAAAGACACCTCACGCAAGAAGACAAGACAATGGTGGACTTTAGACCTGACTTAAAGGGAATCATTGCCTTAGACTTCCTCATGTTTTATGTTTGCCTTCTCTAACAGGCATGTGATAAATCCTCAGAACAAAGGCACAGTTTCCAAGAATCCAACCCAGCATGTGCAGTTGTGGCTTCCTTGCATGGTAATAAGTTTAAACTTATCCACAAGAACTGCTGCATATAAAAGAGCAAAAGCTTTATCATCATAAAAAGCAAATAAGGAAGACGGATTCTAGTTTTTCCAAAATGATGACCCACTAAAGAAACTGTCATATATATATATAGTATAATGCAAAAATCATACACACACAACATCACAAAATTTATACTACAACAACAACATTATTATTACTACAATAGGCACATTACGTTTGTATAAAATTCAGCAGCTCTCAAATTCAGGACAGCATCCAATAGAAAGATGCATTTCTGCTCAAAGTGTGAGGATCGTGGGTGGAGGAACTGATTTTCCTTTTTCTTGATGGGCTCCAATTCCTCAAACACGCTGCCTTTGAGGAAGGGACTGCTAACCAAAGAGGCTTAAGGCTCCTCTGAAGTAATTCCAAAGGATCTCCCCACTTGACAACAACAGCAATGTTTACAGCAATGCCAAAATACACAACAGGCATGACCTCCAACATTTCTCCCCAGCCTTTACAATCCACACTTGTCACCAAACTGTCACACTGCAATGCTTTCAACTCAGGCTTGATCTATTGTTACCTTAAAAAAAAATCCCTCTGATCCGCGCATAAGACGACACCAACATTTGTTCCCTACATGATCAGAAGAGAGCTCTACCAAAGGAGTGTGAAAACTGCGATACACTCAGAACTGACAATTTTGACGGTTTACTTAGGAGTGTCAGCTTGAGCTTGAGCTTTATCTATTTACTTTTGCAGGTATGCGTAAATTTTCAACTGGCATCACAAAGTGTACACGCAGACCTACTCCCGCCACCGGTGTTACAAGCTTCTTCACCAACACCAAGTTTTGAGGAAAATGTGTCAGAACTTTGGGTTCGCTGGAGTTTGCCTCAGCAAAGGACACACCTTAAGCTGGAGCCTAGCCATGACCTCAATGTAATAATGTGAGTGCTAATAAGCTTTGAAGCGCGCAGTTAAAAAAAAAACCGCAATAATAAAAAAAACGTTGTAAATACGTGAAATGCGTACAGGCTCGGTGAGGAATCTAGAAATATACTTTAAAAAATAATTAACAAGCTTTGCCACAAATATAAAAACCTCGTGGGCAGCGTCGTACTCACCCGTGCAGACAGACCGCAGTTATTCTTGTGGTGACAGTCCTGTTGCTCGAGGCGAGAGCTCGTGCAGTAGTATTTCTGCTTCACGAGCCAGTCGTCGAGTCCCTTCCTGGCCAAACAGGCGTTGACTACAAAACTGTCGCCTGGAACACACAAGCGCGTTAACAGCACCTACAAACTCATTGGGAAGAGAGTCGGACTCTAATGAGTCGGACTCTAATGAGCTCAGAGCCTGAAAACTGCTCTGCTTGCTCGCAAACTGACCGAAATGCTCAGAGAAATATCACAACCACACAACAGGAGTAGTAATTAGAGAGAGAGGGGGGAGGAAAGTGCGCTTACCTTCGGGGCTCTCCCTCGGTTTACAAATAGCGGCTTGAGAGAGCGAAAGAAAGAAAGAAAGACGAGTCAATTAATACTGTTACTCGAAAGTATCGCAGCCCCAGAAGAACAGCCACAGTTTTCAGTTGTCAGGAATAAGAAACCTTACCATGCTTCGAGTGCAGTTTACCCATTTCTGTGCATCGAGATGGAGTTAAAAACCATTAGAGGAATATAATCCAAAGAAATAAAGAAACCTGAACGATATCCAGACTGAGGAGCGTCCGTGGAGACCGAGAGCAGACTGCGCTCAGTACAGGACTGCGCGACTGGAGAGCCAGACCAGCCTCTGATCCAGTGCGCCGAAAACACACACACACAACGAAACGCACGACTTCCTGTGAATGCTTTCAGTATAAAAGACCTCATTGATAAGGCGCATTAGTATTTTAACAAAATGTTGATTATCAAATCGAAAATAAAGACGACACACGTTTGGCTATACTGTATTGTAAAAGAAAAAAATAAACATGTATAACACTGGGCCCATGATAACTTTATAATATAAAAGTCTATCTTATATCATGTTCACAAAGATTGTTCAGCCTGCAATTTTGAAATTTGCTAATTTTAATTTATGCCTACTGTAAATAGGGTAGCTTAATATAGACGATGATAATGATGATAGACTGAAACAACGAACCCAGCCATTTAGAAAAGACCACGTCCTATTAATTTCGTATGTTTCAGTCATATTTTTATTATGAAAACTGGACTAAATGGCATAACTTCCTGTGTTAGTTGACTTTTTCTGGCTTATTTGACGGAGCCCGTTAGGCTTTCCCTGCCTCTTCAGAGCGCAGAAGAGCCAAACCATTCACCTCAGCTCGGGCTGCAAGCAAGTGCACGCAACGCACTTGGCGTCTCTCCATTATTGTCAGTGGTTCACCTGTAAGGTCTTTTCCATAATTTAGAAGGAATTAACATCCTTGATAAAGCAAGGGCATTTATCAAATCTCTTGATATATAAAGTTGTTCAGTTTAATAATAAACAGTATATCAGCAATAATCCCCTTCAGACGGGTCAGAATCATATCATATTGGGCTCTGTGGTCAGCATGTGTCTGTCTGTTTGGGGTCTTTGACATAAGAATAAGGTTTTTCTTATTGGGCTGAGGCAGCAGATGAAAGCAGGCTAAGATTCTTTTGAAGTCTTCAAATATATAATAAAAGACAGAAGCCACTGTGCCATTTCATGCCAGCCTGCCAGTGTAACAGCAACACACACACACACACACGCACGCACGCACGCACGCACACACACACGCTGTGCATCATCTGATGAGAAGGGGAAAACACACAGAGTCATAATCAATATAAAATGAAATTTTATATTGTTGCATGGAATAGTCGAAATATTAGAGATTATTTGGAAATCATCTCAACAAATAATAATTCCTGGAGATCAAATTAATTCGTTCTGTTTCCTTGATTATTTCTACCAAAAGAAGCTTAATGCACAGTGGTGTTAAATTTAAAGATAATGAGGATTTGCTATGCTTTTTTCTTGTTATTGCAGCATCTTCAGAAAGTCTTGTTCGGTTTTTACAAAGTCCATCTTCAAAAATGCTACATTTAAAACATTTTAATAATATTCCACAGACACATTTTTCTAATTTTAGAGCAACTCTTGTTGCTGCATCTAAAAACAGAAATTTTAAATCTCAGGGGGACTCAGATTTATGAAATAATCTTAAAATTAAATGTCTGTAAAAGCAAAGAAAGGATTTTAGTAGATGGCCCACACAATGGGGGACCTTTATGGACTCTAAATTAGAAATGCCCTTTGCGATCTAGAAGTCAAAATAGTGTTTTCACTAACCTGTTTTTTCTACCTATAGCCATATGTTTCCAATACACCAAAGTGTCTAGATTATTAAATTAAACTAGTTTACAGTTTTACATTTTGTTCAATTTACAACATGCACCTTAAGCGGTTTTGCAGAATTGAAACACATGTAACGATCACATAAGGTTTGTCAATGCAACAATTTTCCAATTTATGATTTCCAGAAATCTTCCCTTGTGCCAAGTTAATATTCCCACATGAAATTCTTGAAAGTGACTCTTTGTCTGGAAATACCAGTACACTAGGGATAGAGATCCCTTTTAGTACATGTGGAAAGTAGAAAGTTGCTAACAAAGTTGCTCATTTGTGTTATTTTTCTGTGTTTCTTTTCACACCTCACAAGTCTAAAGGCAGAATTGTTTCAGTGTGACACGTTACCTTATTTGATATATGCATGTTCCTTTGCTGTAGGTATTAATTGCAAAAGCACTGAAGCAACTCAAGTGGGAATCAGGATATGTGGTGCCATATTGCCATATTTCACCCAGTGACAGCACCATCTCAACACAAGAAGGCTGTACTGGGTATGATTGGTTTGTGTAGTGCTTTAATTATAATTTCCACAACATTCATTATCACATTATGAGAGCAGTGATGGTGATGAGCACCAGTTCTTTGTTGGATTTGTGTTACTGAAAACCTCAGCCATCTCCAGTTGCATTGGAAACCTTGCCAGCCCAATCTAACCAGTCACAGTTCTAGTGTCCCCCACATGGTGTCTCCATAGCCGCAACACGAAGTTGGATTTTTGAAAAGGTACATATCAGCTACACTGTCATCTACTGTATTGATGTCATAGGCTATGTAACCATTTTTGTGCATAGTTGTGATAGGGATAGCATAATGCACAACTGTAAATTCAGTTTTAGCCTCCGTAGAGGGCACACGTGTCAGAATACGCCAACCCCTTGCACATAAAGGCCTATAGAGTTCATAGATAAACAGCTAATAGCCAAAGGTTACATATGGAAATAAATGCATTGGAATGATTTCTGGGAAAGGTCAGATCAAAAATGTAATCTGGCCACAATTTTCAGGAAAGGATTTCACATATCTTTAGGGATATCACAGTACACTAGACACATGTCTTTAATGCAGCCCTCCAGTTGCATTTTGACTAAACATTGGTTACTGGACCCTGACTCTATCATCACACGTTGTACCAAGCGGAATCAGGCTACCCTTTGAACTACTCTGCCACAGACACACAGATGAGCTTGTTATTATAGCAACTCGCCCGAATTTGCTGGGAAAGGAGGCTGTCCCTCTGACACACTTCCTGTCCTTTGAAGAGGCCAACGGAGAGATGGTTTTGCAGGCCCCATTTCCAAACTTTGCCTTTGATGCCTGTGAGAGAAGAGGTGGCAGGGCTTTAAAGCCAGAGTTCCATCTCAGGGATATGAACCCCCAAACCTCCAATCAATCTACATAATCATGGGATGTTTGATACACCATTAAATCATAGAATAAATGAGGTAAATATTCAGCTGTTCTTGAAGCATTTGTTAAATCCAGTGGAATTGTGTCTTCTGGCCTCTGCTGTGTTTTTTTTTTTTTTTTTTTTTTTTTTTTTGTGGTGGAAAGCTTTCATAGAACAAAAGCTAAATTCTCTAGACACCTGCCCGATTGATGTAGGTATTTATTGACCCAGGGAAGCACCTACCTTGGTGGCCAACACTGGCTTGCCACCACCATAAAACCCAGAATTCCTCCCTGGAAACAGACATAATGGGGGGCATTCAGACGGCCAGTGTCAGAAGGATGTAATGGTTTGTCTGTGTTTATGTCCTTGTAACAATGTTAGGAGTCTGATGCCTGGAGAGTCCACCGGAGGGAATGTTGCCTGGTGGTGAGAAGGGGGATGTGAAGTATATAGAGAGAGAGAAGAGCAGCTGCTGCATGGGCACTTAAAGCTCAGACATGTCACTGTTGCCTTTATGCTGAGGAACAAAAGGCCATAGATGTTGTAAAGGGCAGAAGACAATCGGGACTGAAATACAGTGTTGGTTCCTGCAGCGGTGGTGACTCAACCTATTGTGGTGGCCCAGCATGTGATGTGTCAGGCGAAGGGTCTGCCAGGATGGAAAGACAGCCTGGCATGCATTTGCCTTTCTGCATATTTGATTCACAATATTCCTGGAAACAATGGTAAATTGTTATCGTAATAACCCTTCTTTACATAAACACTTTCCTAGTGGAGTAAAATTCAAACATATACTCTGGGTAACACCTTATATGAACTACTGCAGTTGGCAGGAGGCAGCTACTTACTTACTTTTTACGTTTGAGTCTTTGAGTCTTTATTCTAAATATCCAAATATTAAAGAAAAACACCTAATTATTGATTTTTCGAATTATTTTGTGTAAATCAGTGTGGTTTCAATAACATTAAGTCTATACATATCCATCAGACAAATACTGAAGAACTGCATTTGCAATTCAAAATCACACAGCTTTTTTGGTTCTTAATTATGTCCTATTAGCACAAAGTTTCATTAAGCTGCAAAATTTCAATGAAGGTAGTGAAATTTTAATATATGCACAGAAAACCAAAGGACGGAAACACAAAATTCTAAGACATATATTAATAAGATCGCTGATCTTAGCTCTTATATTACTGGTTTGTGGTGTAAAATGGGGGAATCCTTACTGTCCCGTTTAAAAATTCCCTTTTATCTTCAGAGCATAAAAAGAACACAAAAATCACTCATAATATGGCCTTAAGCCTACTACTTTTCTTTTTTTTTTTTAAAAATGTGTCTTACATTACTAAGGTGTGTAAATAAATACACACACTAAGTTGTGCCACTGAATGACTGGTAATTTTTTCAGTGTCAAAACTCTCCAAATTTAGCTTGTATAATCAATGCTTTCTGCTTCTGTACTTCTCTTTACTATCTGCACTCAGCACTAGCTACTTTTTTGAAGCGGTGGGGGTGTAGCCCCATCCAGAACGAGGGCACAATTAGTGTATTCAGCCGAAAACAGTGGGGTTCCCCCTTTGATGTGGGGATCAAATGAAGGAGCTGTGTGTTTTTGTCCAAAATGACAGGCTTGCCAGGTTTACTAATGGGTAGCTAATAGAAAGAGAGGTTTATGATGCTCATTAATTACACAGTCTGTCATGTGTTGGAAGGGTAGAATAGAAGAGATAGAGAAAAAGAAAAAGAGAGTGGGGTGCAACAGAGGAAGGAGAGGGAAGAGAGTGGGGGTGGTGGTAAAAAGAGGGCAGGGCGTACTCTGAAAGGGGGATATTGGAAATGAGCAGTGAAAGAGAAAGGCCAAGGAGAAGATCTCCTAAGAGATCAGTCAAAAAACCTGAGTTGATGGAAAGTCAGAGAAGAAGAAAAAGAAGAAGAGAAAGAAAGGAACGAGAGGAGATAAAATAATCCTTTCCCAAGATAAGAGCCGCCACCAAGACAGGAGCTTCAAAGAGCAGGAGACACTCTCATGGGAGCGTGCCATAAACCTTTTCCTCATCTTCAGAGGAAAATTCAGTCCCTGATCCAAACACGCCCAAGCTCTCAGCACCCACCACTCCGCAGGTGTCTGAGGCCCGGCGACTCCTGGGGTGGCGTGAACACTTCCAAGCAATGCTGCCTTTGAACTGCTTGGACTCATGTCGAGTGGCAATGGTGATCTGCACATAAGGTGCAAATGTGAATAGTTAATGAAGTGAGAAGAAAAAAAATCAGAGCCTGTCACTTCCACCACAGGAAGAGTAGTGATCTCTGCTATCAGCTTCAACCAGCACAACTCCTATGAACCTCCTATGTAGATGCAGTTTGTCAATTCAAATTAAGCCACTAACAATGGCCTTGCCAAAAGTAGCCTATCCTTTGTGACAGAGAAGAGGTGTTACGTGGGGGATGTTGCTTGTGGATGTCATGGTGAGTCTAGGATAAATGAGGCTGTCATTAACACTGAGCCCGTCCAGTGACCTGTGACAGACCAGGCTGCTCTCATCCCCATAGGGCCGGGCACCAGTGGGGCCACTCAGCCAGACAAGGTTTGTTTAGCTAAGCTCTGAGTCTCCCACACACTGAGGCCTGCACTGCCATGGAATTCATTACGCTGGGCCATTAGCAGGCTGCTGGTGTTTTGAATAGTTTCAGTAGGCTTTGAAATCGCACTCTGTGCTTGGGTTCGATTAACGATCAAATTGCACATAGTGTTATATCATTTTCAGGGCATCTGGCGACGGACGTGAGGCTGAGGTCCACACAGGAGACAAGCTAATACCCAAATATTTAGGAGCATGTTTCACAGCAAAGAGGCCAGTTTCAGAATCACGGACCGACAGAGACAGCTTCACAGTTCTTGTTGCAAAAAGGCTTCCTGTCCACAGACCTCTGCAATTTTATCTTTAGAGCCACAGGAATGCAGGGCAGTTTATCTTTTTTTACAAAAATGAAAAACCACAATGTAGACCTCTACTGACAGAAGTCAAAACATATCCTAATAAGACTGTAATCTAATCGCTCCTATAGAGTTTGACGCTGAGAATGTGATAAGTCAATCCCAAGTTGGAAACCCTTAAGGATCTTTATGTAGATAAAAAAAAAGCATCATCATCAAAGTTGCCTATCACATCAATACTGCTATGGCCACTGCAGCCCTGTTCTTCAGCCCTGAATCAGTGTAGTGGCAACAATTCTTTATCTACACTGTGTGACTGGTGAGCAATTGCTGGGTGACTGGAACACAATTTGAAACACAACCCTGTTTTAAGCTTTTCATGAGAAGGCAGCAAGTACATTGGCAGACACGTGGTCAATGATCTTGCTTAACAGAAAAATGCAGTATTATCTGAAGTGTTGTCTGAACAGAACTGTTCCAAAAAACATTTCACAACAGGGAAAGTATTTTGACATTGCTCTTTTTACATGTTTACTTTAAAAAAAAATCTTGTGAAGCTTATCATTTAACCAGACAAAGGCTACAGAGTGCTGTCGACGGAAACAGGCATGCCTCAAGCTGCTTTCTAAAGCAACCACTTAAAATAATTTTGCCACAACAATAAAACATTTCTGAGCTGGCTCACATCCATTCCCACAGAATTCTGACTGTAGCTGTGTGGACTGTAACAACAAAACAATTTGAATTTCTGGCTGATTTCTACCTGTATAAAATGACTGTATGTTACAATGAATAAATAAATAATATACTGTTGTATACCAGTTCCTCCTGTAGCAGTATTTCTGGCACAAGCCAAACTAGCTAAAGTGTCAGTCTCAATACTTGAATGTGGTCCACTCTTTACGGAAGGCTTTTAAATATTACATCTATTAATTTTCTGTGATGGACTGTGCAGGGTGTACCCCTGCCTTTCACCCAAAGAGGGCTGGGATAGGCTCCAGCAGATCCCTGTGACCCTAAATAGGAATAAACGAGTAGAGATGATGGATGGACATATTAATTATAGCAAGAGTCCATTTTTTTCCTTTTTATGGAACCTGTGTTTGCAATAGACAGCTTCACCAGTGTGTGTCACTTGATGAATATGACACATTAACGACGCTGTGTTTTGGAAACAAAACACAGCTAAAACAAAGGTTTATTAAGACAAGGCTACAGCCAAACCACCAGCTCTGAAGCAGCACAGAGCTATAAATTGTAATGCTAATGTCAGCAAAGCAACAAGCACGTAATTGTGTTTCACAGGTATAATGTTTAGCATGTTCACCATCTTAAATAATGTGTTAGTGTGCTAACACTTTATTTACTTTACTTTAGCGCAAAGCACAAACAACAGTGCTGACACAGCTACAGACAAGTAAACCAGGCCATAACCACAAAAAGCATATATGCCTTTTTTTTTTTAACTTGCAATTTTAAGAATTACTGTCCTGTATACATAGACTGTGTCCTCCACAGCTGAGAACTGCTGCTTCATCCAGGAGATGACTCCCTAACAAGCCTTCAATTACCTGCCACAGTCTACTTTACAATAAATGACCGGTTTTCCAGTTGATAGAGCTGGTTGGACCTGACATTGCACATGACTTGGGACAAACTCTTTCATATACATTGCCATTAGTCTTCCAACAGACTTCCATCATCAACACTGGTCAGGGCCAGTAAATGTGGTTCTTCACTTAATGAAACATCATGAGAAGAGGTTGTACCTTCAGAATCATGCTGAAAAGTGCAGAAATGTAATACTAAGTACTGGCAAGCACTGAAATATTGCTCCAGTATAGGTACTGTAAGTGAGAGCACAAGGATGGGAAAATATCAAATAAAAATAAAAAATAAAAAAAAATCAACAGAAGAAATTCTAAACTTCTTTTTGTGTTTTGTGCAGCAGTGCTTGTTGTGGCTATGAGAGGACCCTCAGCTGAGAAAAGAGGGAAGTCATCCAGTGATGCGTTATGTGAGATGCTTTTCAAACAGTGGGTGAACTGACCCCTGAAGCCAGGTCACCGCATTATGCCCCGATGTCCGGCAAGGCTCCAGCCTCTCCTGCAAGTGGGGCCAGTTCAGTCTTCACAATAAGACAATTCATCTCTGTAATGAAGTCGTGTTCCCAGAGAGAGAAAGGTTGGCCTGTTGGATGGCTGGTGGTCCAACTACCAACTCTGAAGGTGGGGTAGAGGAAAGGGGATAGGGTGTAGAGGGTCCATAGAGGCCAGTGATGTCATCCTGTTGTGCCTTTTGTTCACTACTGGTACAGGGAAAAATTTGGACTGGAGCAGGAACTGGAATTTGTCAAAGTTGATCAGATGCACAGACAAATTGAGAACATGAGTAATACAAGAGTATAGTGACACAGCGTACAAGCACTTTAAAACATACTACATAATACCCACCCAAACCAATAGGCCATTAATACACAAGTGATGTGGTATGAAACAGAATCAACTGCGTTTGAAACATTATATATTGCATTATCACGTACAACTGCATTTAACTGACTGTCTGTCTGTGACTGTCTGCCTCTGTGTTAGGGCTTTGACCTTTTAAAAAAATTCTAGTTCAAATTAATTGAAATGAATTTATAATGTGTTCGAATTAAAGCATGAAATAATGCCAACAGGACAGAATGAAAGACATTACTTGGCAACAGTGGGGACAGGGGCATAAAGGGTAGAGACAGTATTTGACAACAACCTATGTAATTGTATGTTGTTTGCTATACTAGGTCTTGCAGTTTATGCTAAAAGTTGTCCACTTTGTTGTCAAAGACCACAATAAACTTGTTAATGTTCAAAATACACGTCTCCAGAAAAGTGCCTTTAGCTTAAATTCATTCTTCCATAACGTAAAATTTCTTACCCATGGAACACATGCCGACAGCCTAATGCTGCACTGCACTTGGACTGTATTGGTAAATAGAGCCCGCTCAAGTCTGTCTCCCTTTGCATGTTGGAAAACAGCTGGAGAAAATATGGGTCACAGCACAATCACTCACAGCAAGATTATCAATGTCAATGACCCTCATCTGTTTCTCAACAGTTGTGTGCCAACAACTTCATACATATTTGTTACCAGTGAGACTCATTGGTGCCGACTGAAATACGGGTTGCACTTGCACAGAGCACGCCACATCAAAATGGTTATTAGTTACCAAAAATAATTCTTAGTTGTTAATAGCTGCTAGGCACAGGTTAAGTATTGTGCAGCATTAGGAAAATAACCCAACCACAGACTATAAAGACCAACGTCACAATGCAAAAGTGAAGACAAAGTATCGAAGATACAGTTGCTACCATCTTGCTTTTGTGAAGCATTTTGTGCAGTAGTGACCAGAAATGGAGTATCAGGTCACCAATCAAAACTGTCAGTCATCCCAAATACACAAATGTATACACAGTTATTTAGTTTTGTCCCATCTGCTAACATGTGGGTGTGAGTCTATGTGGGCAGAGTCTATGATCCAACAAGCACTTGACAGACTTACAGTGGCTTCACTTCAACTAATGACGAAAGATAAAATACATATCTACTTAATTTTGTAGGTTAGTAATACAATATGAAAATAGCTACATGTAAAAGCAATTGTAACCACATGAGACTAAAAAGGGGCTTCTATGGTATCTGTGTTGTTTCCATTCTACTGTATCTGACTTTGATGCATAATGACTGCTCGCAGACCCCTGACTTTAAAATGGTAGTGCAGTTTAATCCAAGATTAGGCATGTTTTCTCAGTACAAAGTACAAATCTCCCTCAATCTATCAAAGCTGAAATGCTTTTGAAAAATTGAAAAATGGCTCAGGATAAATCTGAGAGGATAAAAGATGTTGATGTTCAACCAAAAACAGCAACAAGTATAAGAAGGCTATTTGTGTCATTTCATTTTTGACCTCTCTGGATTTTTACGGTCTCCGATGTACTTGGCAAAGTACAATACTGGGGTTCAAATACAAGTCAGTCGGACTGTCCTGTTTATTCTCACACAGATTCAGTGGCAACAGAACCACAAACAGCATCATTCTTTCTCCCTGCGCTGCCTGCTCATTCAGGCCTCACTTACTGTGTCAAAACATTTTATATTTTCACATCCACATACATAATACTGCCTCTAATAATATATCTAAGCCTTTCTGATGCCTTAACTTGAAGCAAAGTGTCACACACATCCACACCTTGCCAGGCAAGACTTGTCATCAGTTTGTTTTCTTAAGGTCTCAGGTTGTTCCTCTCAGTTTCATAACAGTTTGAAGGCTTTTCCGTGGAGGAGTTTGCAAGGGTGTAATTGGGAGCAGATGAGGAGGCCCCTGCGTGCCTCCATGGTGATGTCAGTCCTGGTGTAGGGAAAAGCATGGTGGGATGGAGTGAGAGATGGAGGAGGAGAGGGTTTATGCGGTGAGCCAGACTGTCTGAGAGGCAACCGCCTCTCTGTAGGAATACAGGTGGGCAGACTGGCAGTAAAAGAGAGCTCACACAGAAAGCAAACATGGAGAAACATTTTCCTTTAAAAAACCCTCATAAAAATATCTTAAGGAAGAAACACATAGGAGAGATATTTTGCTCACAAACATTAAGATGAAATTGAGAATTATAACACTGTTATCTGGATCTGGAAACTGAAGAAAAGGCTTCATTGTAATAGAATATGTATCAATATGCTGTAGTGTTTTCCCCATCCATTATCTAATCAAAGAGACACTTAGGAAGCAAATTTTTCAGTTTGAGCGTTAGTGTGGCTGCTTTTTGTTGTGCTCTGCTTGTTGAGCTTCTGTGATCTAAAATGTAAATTCGTTAAGCACTTTGCTCTTATACGGGTACACACAAACTGTGCCCACCTAGTGCTGCCCTGACCCATTTCACTGCATGCAGGACATTTGCATGAAAGGAATGGAACTGGATGCCAAAATAAACATCAATTAAAGCTGTCAAACACCACCAAAAACAGCTGCAGCTTTGAACAGCTCGACCAGCAGGCTTCAAAAGCAAGCCGTCTTTAAAGGACTGCCTTGCATGTACCAAAGGCCAAGCCTGAATTAGCACGGCCTAGGTTAAAACAGAAATAACCACTACTAATGAACGGAGGCAAGATGATTTCAGTAATTCCTCCACTAAAGTAAAATATTTTGTCTGGGTTACATAACATTTTCTTAAGAATGTATTATATATACACGTGTGTATATATAATACACGTGGGGGGGGGGGGGTGCATTTATATACACTCAACAAATTTTCATACAAATCCAAGAGTTAAAAGAACACACCACAACTACAGTATAGTTAAAGGTGGTCTAAATGGAGCTGACAGGTCCTCGGGAGCAGGAGGGATTGAAGGCAAACAGGTATTTGTTCCCTCCTGGTGATTTTGCTGAAAGCACAGGAAGAGCTACAGTGAGTTGTCAATACAAGCTTCTGTCTGATTTTAATCTATTATGGCGCCTCTCCTCTTGTCCATTTGCTCATGCAGAGCTCCCATTGAGTAACCGACATGGCTCATTACTGCCTCAATTCCAAACCATTTTTGCCTGCACAGGCAGTAGGAGCTCGCTTCTTTTCCGCGAAAGCACACACTGGTGGTAGAAGAGAAAGCACTGATCCAGACTTTTATAAGTAATGTGAGACCAATAACAAAAAACCCGTTAGATTAGTTTTAAATCAAACCTAGGATTAGATAACCAAAAAAAAGTGGAAAAAAAGAAAGAATTCTGATTTAAAAGTTACTTTAAAAAGACTTCAGTGTACAGTAAGTCATTTGAACTACATGTAATGAATGTCTGTGAGAAATTGTTTAAATATATTTCATTTAAAACCACAAATGGTGGCATCAGAGGAAAAGATCACCCCAGTGATTAGGATACATCCTACCACTACAAATGCCTATTTAAAATTTCACAATTCATCCAATAATTGTTGCCATACTACAGTCTGACCAGTGTTAGTCATGCAGGTAGCATGGATAAAAAGACAAAAATAACAAAACATAAATATAAAAACTGCATTACTTCTACAAACATTCGTGTGCCAACTGCACCCATCTGCCTATTGTTTGTAATTCTGCAGATCAGTATATCTTCCAAATGAAAGCATGTTGTGTCCAATGAGAAGTAATTCCTCTCAGAAGTGTACAGTAAAGCATTTCTGACTCTGAAAAGTTTACAGCGCCAGATACTGGAGATGGTATTGAGCACATTTATATTCTTAAAGACCTAAATAAATATTTGATTCTTCGTTCTATTTCATAATGAAAGCAAAGCAAACGAGGCCCCACACATTTATCCAAACACTGAAAAGGTAAACACGTTTTCACCTTGTTGTAATGCACCAGCCAAATTACCAAATTAAGCCTGAGTCAGGGGAATGTAGAAAGAGAAGAAATAAAATCTTCACTTTGCTTTGATCCGACGTCTGTTGGAGGAATCTTCTCTGCAAAATGTTAATCTAACCTCTACATTGCATTACCCTCCTCCCCCTTCAAAATGTGACTGTTCTCAGATGGTCAAGGTAATTTTGACCCACTTAGCCTGCTTTGATCCAAAACCCCTTTTTCCACACAGGAGTTCAAACTGATTTTGTCACTGCCGACCACAGCCCCTCTGCTA
Organism: Mastacembelus armatus; assembly: GCF_900324485.2. NCBI lineage: Eukaryota > Metazoa > Chordata > Actinopteri > Synbranchiformes > Mastacembelidae > Mastacembelus > Mastacembelus armatus. Next base: position 22,288,599 of record NC_046635.1, read on the forward strand.
AGATTTGGAGTCAAAGCTAAAGCTCTTCCAAGCTGCCAGAGTTGTTGACAGCCAGCATAGTTGAAAGCACTTTCTAATGCTGACGATCAGTGCGAGTGACTTGCTGCTAATGGCTTGCACTCCCACTTTTTTTTTTTTGAGGGAGAGGGGGGGGGGCAGCATCTCATACTTTGGGACAGGAACAGCTCTTTATTTCCTTTCAAGAAAATTATGAAGTTTGCAAATTATCTTGTTTGCACTTGTATTCCTCTAGCTTTTGCTGAGACAGAATGACAGCCTGTTTTATATGGCTCTGCTTTTAAACTCTCTCTTACTGTGATTCTGGCTGCCCTGTTCAGAGGCAGTGAATCGGCTTGGATTCGCAACGGTACCCCACAGTAGCTGTGAGGTGACAGCAGCAAAGCACTGTCTCAGCAGCATCACAAAGGAACAGAAATCTGATTAAAGAATCAGATAACGAGACAGAAACACAAGAGAGTGTTGAGAGAAGTGTTCACGGACTCTTCAGAAGTGATCTCAAAGCTTCTTTACTTGGAGACCTGTTCCCTGTCAGCACTACTCTTCTCTTCTGCAACTTTTTTGGTTTTTTTTTTCAGAAATGTCTGAGAAGTACTCTGAGTTTACTTAACTCAGAAACCAGCTTTTGTCTTAAAAGAGCTAGAGCTTTACATTAAACTTTGCACTGCAAAATACTGCGGACTTTTCATCCCCCATTTTTGATGGATTGGCCACTTTTTCCCCCACTTAGCTGATATGAAGTACCTGCTTCAGCCTTTGGAGCCATTGTACTTGCTCTGGATAAAATATAAGCCTAAAGAAATTCATCACTGTTCAGGTCACATTGCAAGACTGTTCATCCATCCATCCATCCATTATCTATACCCACTTATTCCTATTAAGGGTCACTGGGATCTTTTGGAGCCTATCCCTGCTCTCTTCGGGTGAAAGGCAGGGGTACACCATGGACAGGTCACCAGTCCATGACAGGGGCACTCAAAGACAAGAACCACACACACTCCTATGGGCAATTTAGAATCACCAATCAACCTGACATACATGTTTTTGGACTGTGAGAGGAAACCGGAGTACCTGGAGAAAATCCATGCAAGCACAGGGAGAACATGCACAGAAAGGCCCCTGCCAGATTTTTGAACCAGGAACTTTCTTGCTGTGAGGCAGCAGTGCTATCCACCAAGCCAATGTGCTGCCAAGACTGTTCAACTAATCTAAAATATTCACTGAGGTCACTGATTGATAAATTTCCCATCAATCACGCCTTCAAAATTCAATTTGAGTCTTGGGCTTCTGATGACGTATCAATACTTCATGTCAGTTCGGCAGCAGGTAACAAAACAGGCAACAAGCAAATACAAGTAGATCTAAAAGGAAGTTTACTTTGTCAAGATCAGGGCTGTTTTGTTTAAATCAAAATAAATAAATAAACAAAATAAAAGAGCAGTCAAACGCTCTTTTAAAGACTGTAGGAAATTGTCACTGTGGCATCCAGTGTGACATATAACATGGACATGTGCTGAAACACAGCGTCTAACATTATCACTATCGTCTGCCTGGTGTCATTTATACAGGAGGTGGGGCTGACTTGACTCTGGAGAAATATGAGCTTTTGGGGCAGCATTTTGGAGGGTCATCAATGACTAACCACGATAGTAATGTCTTTTATTTGGCACAGAAAACTAGTAGAAAACTCCCACCTTGAATGGACAGTGTAAAGGGGTGTAAAGGGCTGAAATTTGATTCAGATGTGGCCTTTTTCCTTCTGGATGTGTCAGTATCTAAAGTTAACATGTTTTCTTTGGTAATATTAGAGAGATGGCATGGTCACCATTTCACCATTATGGCTACAGTAGAAGCACATCTTTCTGAGCGGGGCTAAATATATTTGGGTGGGTGCAATAAATATTTTTTTTTTTGAAAAAACAGGAAAAAAGTTATGCCTGTTATTCTCAAGTGTATATATTCCAGTAAAACATTTGGTGGAAAAAAAGTGAGCAGAATGCACAGCCTATAAGCTAAGGTATAATAGCAGTTCATGTCAAAACATTTACAATTGACTGTTGACTGTGGCTCAGAGTTGCGTGTAGTTCTTTGGCAACATATGAAATACAGGCAGACAATTGTGCAGTAATGACTGGAAATAACCAGTTATGGCATTATAATGACTGGAAATTACTCAGTCACAAGAAGATAAAAATATGTTCTTTTACCAGTAAATGGAACTATGGACAACAAAAAAGATAACAAGAACATTAGAAATGGAAACTACTTGTTTATCTTTTTTGATTAGATATAATGTACCAACAATGTCTGGTGTGTAAATACAAATGTAGTACATACTGTACTCTCTCCATAAGATGGCTTGGTTTACAGGTACTGCTTGAACTGCTTGAATAATCACCTATTAGGCAGTTAGGTGATGTAGTATATAGAGTACATGTTGTTCAGGTGGACAAATGTGTATTAGCATTTAAGCTTTGTCCACTTTACAGTTTACTGTTTTTTGTAAATGATTTGGTTAATAAACTTAACTTAAATAACCGGTGCAAAGTAATAGAAGTTGTACAGCATTTGTTCCCACTAGTCTCGGCTCTGAAAAACAAGAACCCAATATGACAACAGTGCAAGTTTCCCACCAGGATCCCCTGAGTGGGACCATCACTTTTTCCCAGGGAGTGGAATGTGTCCCAGCTCTCCATGAGAAGAAAGAACAAGGCTTTTAACTTCCACTCAAAAATGCAAGAAATCTGCTAAGAATTTATGTTTCTCCTCTGGGTCACATTTGCACATTTGTGGATAATGAAAAGCCATTTACTCTGAGTTTCAGTGTGTGCTGGAATGAAGCCCTAATGGTAATTAATTGATTCCTAGCACACTGTGGCAATTACTGCAGAAATGAATGAGACTGCCAACATGTTCTGCATTAATAGCATAACCTTCATTTGGACACAAAGCAGAATGTGTAATGTTACACCACAGAGATTACTAATTTGAAAAAATATGCTGAGTTGATTCTAAGGGAACTTTAACCTTCATATTCCCTCTGCTATTGTCAAGACAAAGCCAGGGTCCTTTTATTTTACTGCAGTTGCTAAATGTTAAAACTCCAAAGGTAGAAGACTGGAGTGCAAATAAGTATCCATTTAACATTACTCTTTTATTTAAAACGAAAGAGAAAATTTAAAAGCTGTTTTATGCTAATGTCTTGCTTAATTGACATTAGAAAAATTGCTCTGGCATACTGAAGGGCTCCAAGATTAGCCAGAAGAGAAAGAACAAGATAAAGGCTTCAAAAGGCCTATTTCAGAGGAATTATAGCGTCCTTTGAACATCATCCAAGTTTTAAATACATTAAAAGCCTGTTGGCATACATGTAAATTAAGCAGTACCAAAGTGTTCCAAAGAATTCATGGCGAATCAGGCCAAGGGTGTGAGGATAAAATGCAGGGGAAACATGTCCCTGAGGGAAAAGGGGAGAAATCCTGCCATCTCCCACAAGCCTCTCTGCTCGTCCTTTCTTCTCCATGTCCATTCTACTGCAGGCCAAGTGGCTTAAATTAGATGAAAAGAACAATGGCTAGGAGCTCCCTTGGCAGCAGAACCCTCACGCTGCCCAAAGTGCCAGCGATGGAGCATTGTGTATAGCACTAACAAAAGCCTGTTTAGCAACACTAAGCACAGGACATCAGGGATTCCTCTTATTCCTCTGGCTGACTGGCCAAACACTGGCACAGTTTGGTCAGGATAGGCTTAGGTACAGGAATGTCTTATACATAATGTATGGTGAATGGAAAGCAGAGCGGGTTCTCTGTGGTCTCATGTCCACACTGAAGTATACATGTGCAGTGTTTATACTACCCTGAAAACCATGCCCCTATAAGTATGGAGGCGTCCCAGTACAAGTAAACAAGCTTCCATCTAATTTTAGGTGCAGATTTTAGACAAATCTTTAGAAAACCCATATTGTTGTGTGAACATTAGAAGTGCCATTAAAATTATAGGTTATAGTTCTGCCAAGGGTGATGTTTATTTTGACATCAGCACATAAACAAACCCAGAACTTCGTCAGTTTGGGTTGTGTAACCACGCCCCCACACCCCACCACCACCACCAAACTTCATCAACGTGTGTTACCACTGCAACAATGCAATGTAGCAACCGGGGCAAAAAATGTGGCTAATGCTAACCATCTACAAACCCACAGTTATTCTCTGACAACAGCTTCCAGCTGTTTAGCAAATGTCACAACAACAGCCTACATCTGTAAACTAGCAAGCCATCTTAGCTGAATATAGATGGAGAAGTACACGAGTTACCACAAAGATTGCCTAATTTAACAACATCATATTAACCCAGAACGTAGCAAATCATTTATTCTGTCCAGCGGAAGAAGGCAACCACCGCATCCGTACTCATGCCTTTCAAATTCAGGAGCTCTCTCCATCTTGCAAAGCTGTACAGTATAATTCTCCGACATTGCCAGATCATAGTCCTTCTTTGTCTTTGGTTGATTAGCTGCGTAGCCTGTAGCAGGAATAGGGCCTTTTTTCCTCTAGTACTCAGTGATTTTGTACCAGGTATACTAGCCCTATCACACCCTCCACCCCTATTTGGACTCCTTGTGCTCACTGCTCATAATTACCTGGGCCCAGACTCTTTTTTTCCCCACATTTTCAGAGCCATATACAAACACACAGTAATCATGGTAATCTGAGCGCACAAAGGATGGACAGCAAAAGGAAAGTGAGGAGGATTTTGCTGAATTTGACAGACTGACTTAGAATTGTAGACTCTACCTTTAAACCACTGCAACGAGATGATGTAAATAATGAAATAACTTTCAAATCTCTCAAATTCCTAGAAATGTCATCTTTTGTTGCTGTTTTCGTCACTTGTTGCATTTTACTAATAATAAACAACCTTCTCAACCTCAATCAGGTGCAAAGGTTTTTTGCGGGTTTTCAACTTTTTCCCTTTCTTTTCCTTCCTTTGTTGTCTATTCAGGTTTTTATGCAGACACTGAAAATACATGTAAAACAGGTGCATGGCAACATTCTTTGTGACAGATGGAGAAGATTACACAGGGAATGCCACACAAGGGCAGCGTGAGTAAATATGGATATGAAGTGTGAAGGTTATGACAGTAGGGTTTGTAATGATCTGAATTTATACCACAGGAGACACAATAGTGCAGCCTGAATCGTGTGTGTTTTATGTTTTTTGGTTGGTTATTTTTAACAGCTTTTCACTGTTTTATTATGGAAAATAATTTTATGTTGTTTTTATTTTATGAGTTTGTTTTATAGGTGCTTGCTCTTTTAATAAACAACATTGGTTAATTATTGATAATCTTCATATTTTTATGGGTCAGTAAATTAAACCTTGAACCTACCATCCACAGCAGGTTGTATATTTGCATATTTGATTTATTTTACAATGCAACCAAGTAAGGAGATTTACTTTAAAACACCAAAACATAAATTAGTTCATTAGTTTTCCCATAAACCCTCTGGACTCCAAGAGAAAACGGACTCCATCACTGTTACAAATTTAAGACTGCCTTTAATTTACATTTTAATTGAAACATAGTACATAGTTGAAACACTATGTAGTATATGGATGTGAGATTGTTTAATGGGAATATTTTGTGACTGCATTTACATAACTACATGAGTGTCAAAGTAACAGGATTAGGAAGTTAAATTCACACTTCAGGCCATCATTCCCCAGACTGTACTCACCTTTGGTAAAGTAACTAAAGATGAAATTAAAACATCCCAAAAAAATGTCAGAGCACTTGATCTGATCTTCAGCGCAAAAGTAAAATTTGATTCTTTTTGTAAGACAGGTTTATGTTTAACAGAACAGAACAATGAAAAGACTAAATGTCCATCCTTCAGTCCCGACCGTACTTGATCAACATGGTCAAGTCATCACATCTCCAAGAGGATTTACATCTTAAGACGAAGAGTGACATGAAAGCTCCGAATCTTCAAGAGGCTGAAGCACTTAATTTAAAGTTAAGAAGATTTAGATCAAAAGGTTAGAGAGGGAAAAAAAATAAACTCAAAGGACAACCCTCTGAAAAAAAAAAAAATCATGGCCTGCACAGTGCTAAGCTGTACAAGTTCACAGCCATGGCAGGACACAGTCCGTTCTTTCACAGCCTCAAAGAGATGAAAGGGAAGATTGTCCGCTTGCTTTGATTCAGACTTGGCCAAACAAAGTCTAAAGAATGCCTGGCAAAGTTTATTTTCTGAAAACGTAAAGTTCTTCACCACTCTCACCCACACTCACGCATCATTACTTCTCCTCAAGCGAGGGAGCTGAGATGTTAATTGTTAATTACTTTGGCTTGCAGTGATACTTAGCTGTGTACTGGGATCCCATTGTGTTGCTGAGCTTTTTAAAGCCTCAGACCTCATTTTGTTTGAACACATAGTCAGTGAGTCCTCTGAAAACGGTAAACACTCGTCTCTTGGAACAGTCAGGCTGCGCAGCATATCCAGAAGGGATGTGGAAGGAGAAATAAAAAGCCTAAAGCAACAAAGCCTCCTTCATCTGACTGTAGGGTGAGCTACGGGTTAGAGAGCCCTTCCACAATATAAAGTTGAATTGACTGAACCAAGATATAGTTGTATCTCGTTAAAGCATGTGTACGATGATTAACTTAACTGGCTCATTGCAAGTCACTCTGAATAACAAAGCCAGGTCAGTGCATAAGAAGATACATGATAATAAAAAGCAGATCAACAGGAACAGGATTACAGTAACTAAAGCACGTGAGATGTGTATTTGGAATTTTACCTGGATAAGGAAAACAGATGGTAACGGAGTTAGATTGTAAATATCTTGCTAATAATAAGATCAGATATATTTTCATTCCTTTCATACATATGGAATAGTATTGTATGTGGTTCTACATCAAGCTAGAGCCAGAAATTGATCAACTTTTAGTTCAGCAACTCAAAACAGGAAGCAGCACTGCTCAGACCTAAATATTCTATAAACTAGCAATATAGTTATTTTAAGCCAAACCACTGCTTCTCCAACCATCACCAAGTCACGTTTGTGCCTAAACCTAATCAGACATTAACTATAGTAGTGTAAGATCAGAAAATTTTAAAATGTCGACAGTAACATGCTTCTCTAAATGAGGTCAACATGTCTGAGATCCAGTTGTAGTGTGATACAACAAACAACAGTCCTAGATGCACATGTCCACTCTGGAGAGGAATTGTGAGAAGCCAACGTGCGTTTGACTGAACACATGTTGTGGAAAGTTCGACTACAGTCTGGTTTGATGATGGCTCTGGAGAGAATCACACATTTCTGAAATTCCAAAGCTTTAGATCAGCCTGACAAGAGTAACTGTTTGAAATAAATCTCTCAAATAACTTTCCATGAGAAAGCCAAAAACCAAAAGCATTTGATTTCAAGTTCTGCCTCTGATGTGCAGCTCAAAGTGATTCAATGTGAAAGACTTTCTGAATTAACTTCAGAGAAATCTCCAAGTAAACAATAATAGGAAACAATATTTAATCACATGCGCTTACTTGTATTCATGCCTGCACATCAGAGAAGCTGCTCCCTCTGTAGTGGTGGATGATGCGAGCTTCAAATGCAGATCACTTTAATTGACACAGTGCTTCATCTTCAAACTACTGTTGACAATCCGCAATTCGTGAGCATAATAATTACATAAATAACACATATGAAAAGCCCATGTGAGCCCGTAGAGGGTCTGAAACAACATTATCAGAGCGTACACAGCTCACTGTGATCAGAGTCTCTCCGGACTCTGGCCGTTTGATAGAAATATGAGGATAAGATTACACCACAATGGTTTTATGCTGTCTGCAGTTTACAAATGCATATTTTTATATATTTTCACAGCACCAATTAACTGGGCAATCACTTTCACTATGTCAGTTCATAAAGCTGGGTGGCATTACCAGCTTGCCATTCCCAAGGTACTTAAATACCATCATCAAGCCACCGACAGAGTCTCAGCATTGTCTCTGGCACTGTGTTTACAGATATGTGTGTGTGTGTGTGTGTGTGTGTGTGTGTGTGTGTGTGTGTGTGTGTGTGTGTGTGTGTGTGCGTGTGCGTGTGTGTGTGTGCGTGTGTGTGTGTGTGAAAAACACAACATCTAAAAAATGAGCAGAACCGTCCCTGCAGAGTTGGAAGTATGAGAAGCTACAGATTGTTCTGCGACTGGTGTGTGTTTGTGAATACTTATTGCCCTGCTTTCTGCCAAAAAAGGATGTGTTGAAAACATGAAAAAACATGAGAGTATTTTTGAAAGGCACGTAAGAGTTGGGTGTGTCCTGTGGTATTTATAATAGCAGAAAACACCCCTCCACTCAAACTTTGGATCAAACCCTGGCAAACTGACACTGCTCTTATATCTCCATAAGCAGACAGAAAGGAACCAAAAAAGGCAAGCAGATCAACACTCTGGCTGGACAGCAATGCTTTAGATTACGAGCCAACTAATACACTTTACTCCCTTAATTCTCTGAAATACGGGTTCACAACCAATAAGGTCTACCTTACTGACATATATGAGCTGCTGAAATATCAACTCCAGTGTCCCTATATTCATGCTGAGCGCTGGGCTGCATGTCCTGTAAGAAGCACTCAGGCCTGGAGGCTAAAGAGACACTAAATTCGACCAACGCGATGCCATGTGGAGGTGACTAAGTATTTTAGCAGATAAGTAGCTGGATAGAATACAGCAAGCATTACTGATAAATAAAGACGACCTGTCAAACTACTGCACAACATCATAATTCCTGGTATATGTATCAAAGATGATGTGTGTGTGTGTCTGATCTATATGTTGCTGCCCAATGATAATTTGTCAACATCGGTTTTGTTGTAGTAAGAGCCCGCAGTTTTTTCCTGATCCAGTTTGCATTCTGTTGCATTGCTGCTATACTAAAACTGTGTAAAATCTTTTTTTTTTTTTTTTTTTTTTTTTTTTAAATAAAACCTCATCCAAGTATGAGTCTGCTAGGTGACTACCCACCCACAACTTAGCCCATCACCACACATGCTGCTTTAGGCAGCCTCCTGTGTTTGTTTGGACAGGACCAACACATCTGCCCTGAGTTAGTGTTGTCTGTTCAGGGTGACTGATCAGCAGCTTCACAGCGTTTGATGGGGTCCTGGGTTGGCCCTTTCTTGGCTCTACTTTCCTGTCCTGTTCTGCTTGCACGCTCAGTTTACTTTTCAATGTATATGTAACTTAGAATATCTGCAACGGAGATAAAGATGACTTCTTGTCACTTACTCTGGGTGACTATTAGACCCTTCACACTAATAAAAAAATCCAATTTCCAAAATTATTCTCATTACTTTTTTCTTCCCTGGTATAACGTTTGCAAAGAAAAGTCTGTCACTTGTAATTGCCACTTCAATTTTGCCAGAGGAGCAAAAAGGGAGATATCACTAGTCTACAAATTTTGGGAAATTTTCGACCTCCAAGTTAAAATGTGCAATTCTTACATATTTTGGATGGATTAATTAGAAAACAGGTGATAAAGGTGCTGGTTGGCTAACGTTTTCAAGATATTTCACAATAGAGATTTATAAATATCTATACAAAGTCGAGTATATTTGCCCACTAGGGAGGTGGGTGTCTGATGAACATGATGCCTCGTAACTTCTCGACAAAGTACGGTGCAACAATCTAACTGATTCTAAAGATTGTTACCTAATTGTAATTCATTGGTCTTTTATTAGTAAATGTCAAGGTTTTAGTGTTGACTGTTGTGAATTACTGGTCTGGGTGTGGTTCGAATTCTCAGACAATTAGGAAACAGAAACAGTTGTTACACCATATGGAAGCTTATAAACATGTGATGAATAATACAAGATAGTACTCAGTCACTTTATAACCAAATAGATGTTTTGAATGTTTTTTTGTGTGTCAAAAACCCAAATGTGAGAATAGGCACTCATGAAAGGGCACTGTTTGTCTCTAAGCTACCAGTTCTACCAAAACAATTCCTGCTTTTCTGCTCGGCAGAGTCCATTTGTCTTGGCCATATTATGCCTTTTTGGCAAATCAGCAGTAATCTGTGTCCTGGCAGTGTGGTATCCAAAAAGTGCCATTTAGATACCGAATAAAGATGGAACCTTGTTGTTTAATCTGATGTTAGAGTTTGCATTCTTATCTCATATTATTCAGGTTATATTTCATGAGCTTTAAAACTGTATAATGTTGAGGTTGTATCTTAATAGTCTGGGAACACAGCAATGGGACCAGCCCACCCACAGTTTAGCCAGTTTTTCATGGAAAAGGTATGAAAATGTTATATGAAAAACCAATAAATGAATGGAAAGTTAAGTTATCAAAGGTACGTTATCAATAAAAAGATAAATGTAGAATGACTGGCGTGGCGCTATTCTCACTGCTATATCACATTTTGCAGAAAGCATAATGGTGCACACCCCCCTCCTAATTTGGAATTATTTTGATGCAATTTTAACCTGAAGCTGTATCTTGGAAACTGGAGCCAATTAACACTCAGGACTTAATTTTCCTTTATTAGTGACCCAATTCTGGTAAAATTTAGCTACTTTCATTTCTGAGGCTTTCTCCCTGTAGACCAGGGAGTGTGTTATACCATGGAGAAATAGCATCTGTCTCTCTATTTTATAGACAATTATGCATTTTTTACAGGACAAATCACAGTATTTCACTCTAATAAAGTCTACAACATTAAAACGTGTTAGTAAAAGTTTTTATTGTGAACTACCAATATAGTAAAAGTCTTCTTAAGTCAACTTGATTCCGTTGGAGCAATATGAATGTTTCATCCCCTCCCCAAACAGCATCTTCTTCACTTGCTTGATTATCCACTATAGTGCTCGTCAATTTTCAAGGTACTGAACTCCTGATTTCTCTCACAACTCCCATGCAGAGATGTTGTGTGGAGTATTCTAACTCTAGTAAATCACTGCAGTACAAATTAGCGCAGTAGTGAAGTCATAAGCACATAACATCAGTGTAGGGAAAAACACAACATTGTGGTGGGAGGAAAGAGTTTATGAGAAATGTTGCGTAATTTTGATAAATAGAGGCATAAATACCATCATTGTTGTGAAACGGAAGCTAATAAACATCTCAACCGTGGTTGTGCGTATTGTAATATTTTTTTATATTGTTGGTTTTAGGTTTTGTCATCCAGTTTTCATTTAAAGTCACATCCAAAACATTTCAGAGAAAAACATTTTTTTAAAAAAATGCAAATATTCAAACATAAAACTTACATGCACAGTCACAATACAGTTATTAAATAGTCAATGAACTTGGAGAATTAAATATTTGTGTGCAGGAATAATATTAAAAAAACATATATCTTCAAGTATGATCAGAAAGAGTTAGTCACCTCAATGAAACTCTTCCATCACGTGTGAGGAAACAAAATACTGATTGGGTGTTTAATGAGATCTCACAAACAATGGGATCTGGGATGTGCAGTGCTTTGTACGTGTCAAAACATCTGATGATTAAAACATCCCCATGAGTGTTTCCCTCTTTGTTGCAGAGTTTAAACCAGGACACAAAACTAAAATTATATTTATGTGGAATTCATTGCATCTGACAACGGTTTTAAAGCAATCAGAAAGACGCCATAACTAAGACACGTTTCACAAACAGACTTATATAAGCCGATCCATGTTGGATATAGTAGTGTTGTATAATGAATCAAACATCTACTCACTAGTCCCAGTGGGAGGCATCTGTGGCACATGGCTTTTCATTCCTGGTATACACGTACTTTCTATGACTGCTCCCATATTGAATACATCTGTGGAGCAAAGTGCTGCCAAGGCCAAACACAGTGAAGAGTAATTAGTCTTTGCATTCGTGTCATTGTTTGAAGCCAGCAAAAGAGGGAAAGAAAGCAGATTTAAGGTCATTTGATAAATGCTAATTAATGATTGAACAGTGTTTTTTTTTTTTGTTGTTTTTTTTCTCCAAACACAAAGTGTCTTCCTCTCTATAGTTCCTGGCACATTTTCCACTTCGGCAAATATTTGACATGGTAATGACTATGTTTTTTCTAGCTAGTCGTTGACAGGTTTGCAAATGCTTTTCCTCTGTAAAGCCACTTCGGTATTCCCAGGCAGAGCCGCATCTGAGCCTGTGGCTATAAACGATATTCCAGCAAGTGCTCTACGACATGCAATGTTTAGTGGTGGACATTATTAATGGGCTTGCCTCTTTTTCATGGGTAAAGTGATTTAAGCCATGGCAGGTGCCTCGGAGCGCAAAGAGTCACTGCACAAAGACTGCTGCTGTCCAAGCTTTGTAGACAGGATATCCACAGATGTGGAGCCAGACCAGATGGCATGTACATCTGAGACAGAGGGAGAAGCTGGAGACAGAGGGATAAAAACACAGAGTTGGAGGGGGACAAGGACAAGGGCCAGACACAGGCCTGCATTAAGCCTTGCGAGTGTGGTTATGTGCGTCTGACATTTAGCCGGCCCCTGACTCTCCATTGACTCACTCCGCGTAGCTCAAAACGTGCCTGCAGGCCAGAGAGGACAATGACTGCCTTCTCCTTTAACCAGCATCAATCAGAGAGATGAAAACAGCCACACGATAGAGCACCCGTCAGAAGTGTAAAAATGCAAATCTAATATATGAATATACAGCAGTTCTGTAGTGTTACTCATCCTGAAGACCAGCCTTTAAACAAATTGGCCTTGTTCAACCTCACCCTCCCACCACCACTTCATATATCGAGTATAATTCATATGGAGAGAATGTAAGATATGTGAATACAAGTAATGCATAAAATCAGAAAAAAAAAATCCTTTCTTTGTACTCTTAGTGCCTTTTTTCATCTGAGCCATGTGGCTGCATAACAATGGGACAAAGAGAATATGTGATGAAAGTATTAGAGTGATTTAAATAACTGTCTGTATGTGAGACAGACACAGAGAGAGAGAGAGAGAGAGAGACACAGAGAGAGAGAGAGAGAGAGAGAGAGAGAGCAATAGGAATACGTTTCACCCAGTGAAAGTTTCAGCAGAGCCTGTGGGAGAGTTAGAGAGAAACTATTAACCAGCATTAGTAACAAAGCCAGGCACAAAGGCCATCTAATCAGTAAACGTGATTAAACGCCCTGCTTTACCCTGCAAAGGCTAATTGTGTCAACTATTATTTGCGTGTTTAAAAAGTCACAGAAGGTAGAGAACTACAGATAGATAAATTGTAGGAGCAATACTTTTTTTTTAATCTCATTCTCAGCATTCACGTGTACAGAATTCAAACTATGTAAACTACCTGGAAGCCACGGTGTATTTGAGGAGGAAAAATTCTGAAGTTTGAAGCCCCTGCAGTAATACCACAAATAGTTAATATGGCCTAACACTCCAAAGCGAAAGCCTAATAGTACTATATTTTCCCAATACAATACTTTGGCCTTAGACTGCAGGTCTGCCTGTGGTTCCTGGAGTTTCCAAAAGTTGAATGCGAGTCTGATCCTTTAGCTATCTAGCTCCTCTCGTGTGGAATCAGCTCCCAGTCTGGGTTCGGGAGACAGGCATCCTCTCTACTTTAAGATTAGGCCTAAAACTTTCCTGTTTCTTTTAGGGCTGGCTCAGGTGAAGCTGAACCATCATTAAATTATGCTGCTATTGGCCTGGACTGCCAGAGGACTTCCCACAATGCACTGAGAACCTCATCCCCTCCTTCTCGTCTTTTCTTCACTCTATTGTAAATACCAAAGCAAGACTGGGCTGATTTAACTTAATATATTCCTTTTTGTCATTATTAAATTACTACATAATAAACCAACCACAAAACACTTTAACATGACTGAAAAGTAATATGCTGAGCAGGGGTCGGGGTGTGTGCACTGCTGTGCCGATAATAAATTTAGTAGATGTGAGCTGTGTCTGGACTATTTGTACAATCTTCGCCTCAGTGCAATGTCTGCCTGCTGTCCTGACTCTCTGCAGTCATGTGAATTCACAGGTAGGCTGTCTGTTCTGTCTCTGGCCTCTGTAGTATTGCAACTGTCATAACCCGACCACCGGGTTAACGCTCCCAGTGTCAATCAAGACTGGACACAATGGCGCTTTTAGTGTGAAAATCCCAAGCCAATTCCGTTTTGATGATTTTTATTTAAAGACAGAAAAAGAATAATGAAAAATGGGCACATCAAACACAAAAAATGACATCTCGACAGAAAAAGTTCACACTCCATTTTTCATTTCATTTATTGTCTTGAATTTAATGAACATTGCAGCCTCGTTTTACCACAGTCGTAAACCTTTAGGCTTGCTTAGAATTCAATATCACTAAATGTTTTAACGTGTGTGGATACAAATTTTGGTTCGGTCCAGATGTTGACTGAGGACGGATAGGTGACTACAGCTGGCATCAGCAGATCTGTCGGTGCGATTTCAAGAAACACAGGCACCCTGCGTGCTGAACAGGATTAGAGTTGCACTCTCATATTTACATAAACCCTGCAAGTAAGCCTAAGTGACAGTTTTGGCTAAATAAAGAAACGACAAGGATGATACCACAAAGACAGCAGCAGGCTGCTCAGACAGACAGGAAGAAAAACAAGGCCGGGCACCCACACTATGCCGTTAACACGACTGGTCATCTCTCCCTTGACATTAAACAGCATGCTATTGAAAGGAAGATTCATTAAAGACAGAATTTTAGTCTAATTTGTCTTCAAAAGGGGCAAAAGAGCTCATTATATGGGCTCTGCTCTTTCTTGACTATTAGAAAGAGACGTTAGTCATGCCTGCTTATCTCACAACCGTATGAGCACAGGATTAAAAGATCAAAGGCTGACTTAGGTTTAATATTATAGAAAATGTAAGCTGCTTTTTCAGATGCTCTTTGGACTGTGCCTTTTATCCACTCTCAATGCTTAAAAATGTTAAAAATTCATATCCACTGTCCAATACTAAATTTATACCCACACCTCTAACATCAGTGGTGAGGGCGAATGTAAGCGGGTACCGATCTATTTCAAAGTGGACCCTGTAAGACCTTCAAGTCAATTCCCTGTTGATTACACGGGCTTCAAGACTGACCGAAATAAAGACAGAGCTAAGTTTCAAGAGAACTTTGAAGTACACTAAAGCTTAGAGCAGAAACGTGCTGCTTGCAACTGCTGGACAGCAACTTTTTTACTTAATGAAAGTATTCTGTAACCACTCAATTATACACTTGAAGGTTTAAGGGTTAGAGAGTGATGCAAACACAATGGCTCACAAAAGCCAAAGTAGGGAACTTTCTGTTCCAGTGGCTGTGGCCCAGTCTAACGAGGATGTGCATTTCTGGCACAGACTTCAGAGCGAATCCAGCTTTGCTGTCTGATCTCCTCATGCTCATTATTCCCTAAGGAGAATCTGCTCCACAACAAAAAGAGGACACTGACTTGTAAAAGACAGAAAACTGCAAACAGTCCCCCTTGTAAGTAGCTGTTTTTCTTTATTCAGTCTTAAATTGACATTATTCTTAACACAAGCAAGAGATCTGATAATTTCACTTGTTTCGAGTATAATTTAATCAGCTTCAAAGTATTTAGTCATTCTATGTGATTATTTACCCTTTGGCTTTAGACCGAGCAGAAAAAAATGAGAACATTACTGCACAAGAATAAAATTATGCCATTTTTTGAGAAGCATGAATATATTGAAAGTATTTTATTCTCATGTCAGAATATTAATATTTAATGCACTCACTTCTTTTAAGTGGTCCATTGGCCTGGCTTGCGTGCCAGTCTCATGACGCGGTCCTTTTGATGGTTTTTAGGCACTGGCTTTCTGTCTTGGTGGTAGGACCAGCTTCTGCCTGTCAAAAACCAGAAGAACACAACAGCAATCTAAACAATCCAGCTTTTTTTCAGTACATACATCACTCAATTCAGCAAAGGGTGGGGTATTCCAGTCACTTTACATCAATACAGCTGTATATTTTTCAGTGAAATGCAGTAATGTGTCTCTATTACTTTTCCCCTATCCTGCTCTATGTTCTGTACACAGTGTGTGCTGTATTTGATTTAATTTCAGTCATGGTAACAACTTCATGCTACAAAACAAGCCCTTACAAAATCAGTTGCTTATGTCAAATATCCCATTTATTCTACAGTTATAAAGCTGAGGCTTTACATTTTAACAGCAAACCTCTAAACAACCAGAGGAGACTTGAGGGGCAAAAGTCTATCATTCCTATGTTTGTTTTTTATTTTCATGCTTATTTCACAATGCAGTGTCACAACTACAAAGAAGGTTCTGGTCTTGATTTGTTACTACTGTGATGGTAATAACTTTTGCTGGCTCGCTCTCAAGTAATACAATCAACATAAAATACAACCACACAATAATCACTTTAACACTCTGAGAGATCATCAGTTTATGATTTCACTGGAATCCAAAAGCAGCTTGGTGATTTATATTGTTACTTTCCACTTTTATTATCATCTGGTAGTATTTTCTTTCATTTTCCTACAATTGGTCCAAAGTTTCTGCTTTGGGGCCCACAAGGCACTAATATCTCTCAAGTATTTTTGTATTAAGTTGTCACGGTAGGTGTTTATGTCTAACTTGAAAGGAGTCGCTCACAATGACAAACCTACAGAGAATTACCACACAACTCTGCTCTGCAGTTACTCTCAGATTATGTTAGTATCTTTCAGCTTGTTTTGGTTTTACAACCTGTAACTCTACTGTTCTGAGTAATTCTGGCAGCTCTCATCAGCATTTTTGATACCCGCCCAGCACCAAACAGTGAAGCTATTTATTTGTATCATTTATCTTTCTGCATAGGAATAACATCATACCAAATTACCAGGGCCATTTAAAGTGGTGAAAAACAAAAAAAAAAAACAGTGGAGAAGGTGGGAAATGCAGGTACCACAACACTGATAGTTTGTCACTGCTGTTACCATGTTTACACATTTAGATTTAGATAGCTGAAAAATTATGCAGAATTAAGCCCTATTGTAGCTACACTGAAAATATCTCAACTCAATATAATGGGATCAAAACAAAAATACTCAAGAAGTGTAACATTCCTTTCCAACAACTGCTTTTTTAACTGTGTAAAGTTGTTCAAGGGTGGGCCTATTTCTTGGAATTGGTTAACAGCCAAAAGGTCTAAAATTCATGCAGTTACAGTCTGTAGATCCTGGCCCTTTGGTCATGGTGATGTGGGAGAACATCTTTCTCTATTCTCCTTTGGTCTTAGATAGATATATCTTGGGACCCATCGAGATAAAAAGCAGACCAAAACACGTTTACAGTTATCTTCAGTCCCACCATTGCCTCACATCTGGTCTCCCTTAGAAGAAGAGACATGCCAAATAAAAGCCTTCAGACAAGAAGTGCCGAAATAAAAGGGGGTCATTGAGTTTTTATCATACCAAACATTTACCCTTGTCAGACTACATTCTTGGGGAGGGTTCGATACAGAAACATCCATCCAGTCCCAGCAGAGTTGTCTCATCTTCATCCTAAACTGAATGTGATTGGACGGGAGACGGTACATGCAGTACAGTGGATTTATCGAGGCTGTCTGAGGTCTGTTCCGCAGGTTGTTGGGTGTGTGAAAGATGAGCACAGAGACAGGCCTGGCTGGAGATTATTAGAGCTTGTTAGTGTCCCTGCTGCCTGGGGCATGGTGAGGGGCCTTCATTTGGGGAACCTTTCTCTGATCCTACTGAGAGTGAAGCAGCGTGTAAGGAGGGCTGGGGGCAGGGACAGAGGAAGGTTGAGGAGGAGGTCGATGGGGGTCTTTGCCACTTACAGTACACCAAACCCCATCGAAATCCCAACAGATCTGCAGGTCTGACTTTCATCTGCCTCATCCCTAAGGCCATTAGACAGTTTAGCTGGGAAACAACTGCTAAAATATACATCTGTCTTAGTGTCAGCACATACCAGCTCTCCTCTGTCTCCGTGCTGCCGCTAGTCGATTCAATATTTAAATCATCAGTCTCCATAAGTGTTTGATGTCAGCTCTTAACGAGCTCTGTCTCTAACACTGACAGGCCTGTGGACGAAGCGGCTGTTTACTGTCAGGGATGGAAAACGCTGCCTTCCGTTGTTTCGTCATATGTCGATAAGATCCAATGAGACTACTTTGTTTGAATAACTGCATAAAAGGCTCCGAGCAATGCATGCTTCATCAAGTCTGTTTCATTTTTTCAGCAATTCTGATGACACTTTTGCCAATACTGGATTTCTGTCAGAATCAAAGAGCTGGTGTCACATATATCAGTTGATCCAAATCAGTGGAAAGCTCATAGATTATATCACAATGCAAATATTTAGTTCATTCAATGCAAGAGGTCTAATGGAAGGGAATATTTCAGTTTTGACATTAGTGTTACTGCATGCATAATGGGGCACAGGTAGCTGTATAGAGTTAAACAGTTTATTTGATTAAATTCTCTTTAAAATCTGGTGTAATGTCACTTGGCTTGTGCAGAGTTTCGGTTCAGGAATAAATCAGTACTGACATAATACAACACGTTCTAAAATATTTCATACGGCACAAAGAGGACCAGTGTTTTCACTCCTTAATGACCTGAATATAATTACCGTTATTGCAAGGCGTATTACATTGTGATCACTCAGTTCATCTCCCAGAGTGTTGAGATATTCTACCACTCATGTTATGTGTCACCTCTCATCATATTACCATCATGCATGTAGAGGATTCATAAGGCTTGAGGCTATACGTGTGTGTGTGTGCTCACAGTTGGATGTGTGTGCAAATATAAGGTTCACGTTCAGGTACATCTGCTGAGATTTCACTATGAGGGGCTTAATCTCCCCTGACACTTAACATGCAACACCCCGCTGCTATGCTGTGTTACGCTGAATGACTTTTTAACCTGTGTCGACGGAAAAATTTTTAAAATCTGCCGTTTTCCACAGAAGCTGACAGCGGCTCATCTACACCTACTTATATATCATCTCCATGAGGTCATGTCCTGTGCAGCTGACGAAAAACCTTTAAATCAGTAAGCAGAAAAGGTTTGCACGCCTGCGTCATTGGACAAACTGACATAAAGTTTTATGCCACTTCAAGATCACTTTTATCCAAACAGCTGTCTATAGAGATGTCATATTCATGTCAGGTGGTAATCGTTTCCATATTCACAGCTGTCATTCAGCTGCATGAGATAATACATTTTTATATAAGCAGACCAGTTAATGCTAAATCCCTGAAGGGTCAGTACCAAATATGTATTTATGGAGTAATACAGGACAACAAGCAAAATGAAATCTTTTTGTAAAGGGCTGGTACAGTGGAGCAGTGGTTAGCACTGTTGCCTAACAGCAAGAAGATTCTAGGTCCAAACCCATGGCCTTTCTGTGTGTGTGTGGAGTTTGCATGTTGTCCCACTGTCTGTGTGGGTCTTCTCCAGGTGCTCAGGCTGACCCTTCACTCATTCTCCTCAACCTGCTGAACACATCGCCTCATTTTCAGGATGCAAAAGGAGAAGGAATTGGTCCCTAGAGAAGAGTATCTTCCCACCCCTTGCAAGATCTCTCCCTCTCTGTAGGCCTCCCAGGGGCAAAAGAGAAGATTAAAACAAACAGCACTTTAATCAGTGGGTCTCGCTTCTCTCTGCTCAGCTGCCGACAGAAGGAGCCCTCTCCAGGAAGGCTGCCTCAAATCAAAGCTTCCTGCTCGCCACTTGCTGCTTTGCCGATCCGTATCACAACAACAAAACCAGCAGAAACAATTATTTATTCCTTTTGATGCGGGTTTTGAAGTTACCCCACCTCTTCCACTATGCACCCCCCTACCACCACCACCACCACCACCACGCACACACCCTCCTTCCTCCACCCCTCTCCTTCCTCACCCAGCCCCTCCAGCTTTCTGGAGCTTTTACTCCCAAGGAAACAAGGTCATGCCAGCTTCTCCGTAGAGGAGGCTCCTTTGAAGGAGCAGCAGTTCCAGAATCAACGCCTTTCTTATTTTACACCAAGGAAAGTGTGTCATTTGAGAAAGAAGCTGATGGGCTGCTTCGTTTACTTTACTGCCACCCTATTGAGTGTCAGTTTGTATACACATGCAGAGTGCAATGTGTTACACATTAATGAAAATTTCATAGAGTCAGTTTAGCTTGTCATTTTCCTAAAAAAAAAAATCTTCAGCATACCGAAATGTTAATATTAATATTGCTCAACTTTGGAAGGTGAAAAATGTAATGTGAAAAAGAATTGCATTCAATCTTTCAACCAAAAAAAAAAAAAAAAAAAAAGAAAATCAGTTATGAGGAACTTCTTCCTGTCCTGCTTTGAGTGTGCAAGCTACATGCATCTATATGTTATTCGAAGGGGTGGGTGTGGTGGCTACAGACACTCTGCGAAGGCTTTTTCACAGAGCGGAGAACAAGGTGCTGAGATTGTAACGGATCTGAGCAGTGCTGCTGTCATTGCCACACATCCCAGTTAACCTTTTCTCAAAGTGTACGAGTTGAATACGATCTCTCACCAGGACTGAAATGTCTGTGAGCTGCATTTCAGCTCAATATATCCCAACATCTGCTAAAGCTGTTGGATAAAAAAGGTTTGGCAGAGAGAGAACTCCTAAAACGCGCAGATGGTAATCATGTTTTTACTGAAAGTTGTGATCCACTAAATTCATTTAAGGTGGTGGAATTCGGAGGTCTTCTATAATTCCACCCTAAAGGTCAACCAAAACTGCATTTTAATAGGCCATACTACAATATGTGCTTTGAAAACCATCAGGAGAATTGCAGTTTGTTTTTTTTGTTTTTTCAGCTCAGTATTGTAATTTTGCATCCATGTCCCCGTGGCACAGTTAGCATGGCTCCGTCATGGTTCTGTGCTTTACATTTTCACCACTTTTTAATGAGCTGAGAGATTCCAGTCTAACACTGTATGAAGTGCCAGGATCTGCAAAGTGACTGAATTATACTAAACAAGTTATATATCTTGATTCTGATATCTGTAACTCATTAGGCACCTACTTTAATTGGTGCCAAAATTGGCATCACATAAAAAAAAAAAAATAAATAATTCCAAATTTTGTCTGTAGCAAAAATACCCAATAAAAATGTTCTGTTAAAGAGCCCACAACTGGTGTTTAACTAAACAAATGTGCAGCATGTGCAGTAAATGCAGTAAATACAGTGATCACAAGGAGCAAAACAGGCATCCTTTGGGGAGAATTACTGTAGCTGCACTGTGAGTAGCCAAGCTTCAGTTCCTGTCTTAATTATAACAGAGTTAACCGAGGTGTTGGAGTTACAGCACGAGGACCTGTCTCTGTCCAGATAAGTTTAACATTTAACAATGCAGTCTACATAACTACTCCGTGACGGTGTGTTTGCTACTCTCATTTGAACGGGTTACTTCATTACATTTGACAATACACCATAAAGATAATGAAACAATAGCAAATATTTAAAATCTTGTTGTGGTCTACAAACTGAAAAATGTAAAATGAAAGTACAAAGAACAAAGTAAAAGATTCTTATTTATTTATATATGTGAAATATGTGGCTGCGACACAGGTTAAATTCAGTATCAGCTTAACATAATCATGATGCAGTGAGATTTTGATGTGGAAAAATATTTGTTGTGTTATATTTCAATTTTAGAACCACAATTTTATAGTAACAGTGAAGCTGAACCCACAAAATTGTAAAACCGGTTCACTGTAAAGGTTTGCCATGTAAATTAGGTCCCTGAATGGTGATACTGATCTTGTTAAGCATTTCATTTTCTGCTTTACAAGTCCCTTTAATTTGCCTCTCTGTCTGCCCATTTTCACATAGTCCTTTAATTAAACTCTAGCTAATTACACAAGTCTTGAATGACTTTTGTATCTCCAGCTGGGCGTAGGGAGGAGAGGAATTTGGTGGAGCTAAAAGTAAAACAGCAGCCGACACTCAGTCATTTTATGCCGCCCTAACTCAAAACCAGAGCTTTATAGACACATCTGCATCCCTGTATCTGCAGAGGGTTTAAACTGCTGCTGGCAGGGAGCATGGCAGTTGATGTATGAAATTAACTTATTGATTTGTCAGCTAGGTACTGATCAGTGCTGATCACTGATCATTACTGCCACACATGTAAGTGTGACTAGAATATAGCAAATATATATTACATGATAAACCCTCGTGCAAATTTAGTACAGTGGAACTACGGTGGCATTCAAATTTCTATGGCGATGATGGCAGCCTATGCTCCTGCATATACCTGTGGACATCAGTCTTTGCCCATCTGTGACAGACTTTTTGATAAAATAATTAATTCTGAAATTGTTTAATGGATATTTATTTTTTACTTTCTCACCTCAGTTGTTTCTGCTGTCTCTTAATCAGTATAACCCTTGAAACATCTGCTGCTGAGCATCAAAAATAATGCTGTCTGATGGCAGGCTCTCCAAAACCAATGCACAAAAATTGATTTCTCCTGCCACTTGAATACAAGATGCAGCAGCTAAGGCAATTCACTTTAAGGGGATTCAGCACTGGCAGGATAGGTTAATCCACATCAGAGTCAGAATCCCATAAATTGCAAATTCTATGTCACTAAGAAAACCCCCCATATAAGGGACTGTCAGACTGGCGAATAAAAGGCCAGTAGACCCTGACACACAGATTCATACATTCATCCATCTATGGCTTCTCCTGTAGAGGGCTAGGGGGTGCTGGAGCCAAACCCTGGCTGGGTTGCCAGTTTATTACACAGCCAAACCACAGAGATTTTTTACATAGCACAGAATGAAAACAAAAAAATATGTTAAAGAACTTTATATATTAAGGTCAAGACCTTTTGGTATTAATGAGAAAACCCCAACAAATCCCCCTTAAGCAAGTACTTGGCGACAGTAGGAAGGAAAAACCCCCATTAACAGAAGAAACCCCCAAAAGAACCAGAAGAGAGAAAAGGAGAGTAATAAATACTGTGCAGGTTGGTAGGGCCAGTAACCGCACATTGGAGATACACATCTCCAGGGCTAGGAAGAAAGGGAGGTCAGAAAGTTACAGAGACGAAAAAGCACAGACTACAGGAGAGAGAAGGCACAAAGCTAACAATATGCAATGTTGGCAGATAAATACAGTGGCCCTGAGAGGTCAGCATGGTTCTGTGTTTGATTTTCTTGTTTTTCTTTGTATTTCTGTATTTTGCAGCAATTGTTTTCTAAATGCTGCACCTGTGTTGTCAAATTAGTATAATTGTCTTCTTAATTTGCTTGCGTTTACGTGTCTATTTACACGTGTTTACAAGTGTTTTTTAAGTTGCAGTGTGTTGAGCTCTCAGGGCCCCCGTACATTAACACATGGAGAGTAAAGAAAGGAGATGTGCTCGGTGCATTATGGTGAGTGATTAAGTGTGATTCTTAAAAGTGATGTGGGTTTTATATACGGAAAATGTCGGGTTGCATAGGGCTGTGTGTATTCCCTGAAAATACGAGACAGGCCTACACAGTCCAGTGGCTTGTCAGAAACAGGGGGCAAATGTGTTTGAAATGGAGAGTGGCCTCGTTACTCTGACAGCAGCTAACAAGTCCCCAAGCTCTGGAGTCGAGTTGGGGTCTACAGACTATGACCGAGCCTTGCTCACTCAGCAGAACCTGTCCATATTGTATCTCCACTGAGTAAACCTAGAAGTGTCCCATGGGATGTGCAAGCTGTCCCATGTCAGACATGTGAAACATTAACAATCAGACTTTTTCATCCATATCCGATGCTGTAACTACGGACAAAGTTTAGGGGTTTTTGTTCCACTCAGGATTTTTTCAATAAACTACTATGGGTTTTAGCCAAATGGTAAGGTGTGATTGAGCGCTACACAGTTGACGTCGCACCACTGTTTTCTGGACAATAAAAGGACATACTGTGCTTTTGATATCGGTGCTGTCAAGCATCAGTGTTACCTAGAAAGAGACGTGAACCTGCAGCGCACCAAGATGTCACTAAAAAGAAGAACTGATTAGTCCAAATGAAGAGATGTGACTCCTTCCTGGGCCATAAATGAATGCAGCAAAGTGTGACAAAGAACCAAGTTCCTGTGATTAATGCTGCGGCTGACAGCAAGCGCCAGACCTGACTGGCACATCAAAGCTCCCAAAAACACAGGGAATTGGTGGCATTTCCAACAAAAAAGCACAATCTTCATCCTTTCTCCATCATCACTGACTTTACCCCATACTCAGCGCTGACCATTTAGTCTGAATTAAGTCACACTCAATGGGGGAGGAGAGCTTTGAAAATAACTCTTTATCTGTGTGTTTCTGTTTTTCAGGGAACACAAAAGGACTGACGAGACCATTTATCTGTAGATGCTTTAAAAGAGAAAGAACGGCAAAGAAAAAGGCTGAGCCTACCTGATGTTTTCGCTCTCATTTTTTTCATGAGGAGCTGTCTGTGCCTGCGATCCCTTTATCTGTCTTTCATTAGCGCCTCGCTCGCCCTCTTAGTAGGGTGGGTGTCTGGGAGACAGTCACTTTCTCCCAGCCTGTGATGTTTCTGCAGATTACAGAGGGCCTTTGAAGCCACTGCACTTCTCATTGCCAGGGCCTCAGACAGGCCCATGCCATCTGTCAGATTGACGGCAAAGTAGCGGAATGGGGCTGAGACACCCTCTGTTGATCTACACTTTTGTCTTTTATGTGTCACATTTGGATGTCATGCGGCAACCACACCTTTGTAATCTGCTGCTGGGACCCACCTAAAAGACTGGCCTCTGCAGCATACAAACACACTCCCACAGACAGGAGAGAATAATGGCCCTCCATAATTACTCTTACCTGTGGGCATCAGGCTCTAAATGAGACAATTATCGTCATCCCTTCACAGCGTTTTCTCTGCTTTTCCTCCCTCTTTTCCAAGTCCCTGGAAATCACTGACATGTGAATGTTTTTGTGCCTAACCAGTGGGAAAGTTTTCATTGTTCATGAGCTTGGGAGACTACAAGTTTGTTTGCTGCACAACAACCAGACACCAGCAGCTCAACATTTAATTTACAAGAAAGTTTTTAGTCACAGACAAAACAAAACAAAACAAAAAAAAAAAAAAAACTGCATTAAACTGAATTTTCTCAGATGTGGACAAACATGTCTATATAAACGTGTTTTGGATTAAGGCAAATGCAAATTTGTAAAACTGCACCAAAGATGAAGTTTATAGAGATAATTTAATGAAATAGTACTGGAACTAAAGAATCATACTGTTCCTATATTGCTGTGTGGTTCTTACTAATTAATAACGGAGGTTAGAATTAGGCTTTTTATTTTTTAGCATTACAAGAGAACAGGCATTTAAGGTGATAACAGACCATTATGGCAAACATAATGGGATACTGGAAAGTAAATTTCCCCAACAAAAAGCAGGACAGTGGTGCTGACACTAATACTGTGTAAAAACATGAAGGACTGGCTTTTGCACAGTTGCAAAATACCCCATAGTATAAGCCTCCCTGTAAACAAAACAATGTATGGAAACTCTATTTGGCCTTGGAAAAATATGTTTCACCACTAATTTAAGCTAACAAAGTAGTTAACAAACGAGTTGATTGTGCATGTGGACAGGTGCAGGTTACATTCAATGCACTATTTAATCCATGCTTTCATTTTTGGAATAGCTAAAAAAGACACTATGTTCTAATCTCTTTCAGTGCAGAGGATCTCTCCTAACACAGCCTCCTGGAGAAAAAGTTCAGTAGTCATTAATCCGTTCCATCATCAGAAGGTCACAAACAGGAGTTGCATTATTCCAGAGGGCCGCCGGCTGAAAAGGATGACAGCCTCTGTTCAGAGAAAGCCGGTTTATAAGGACTCACGTTTACCTGTTTTTGGGGAAGGAGGGGTCCCTGGTAAACATCTGAAAAGGAAAGAGATTAGAGGCAGTGTGTTTCCACCTCAAACAGTGCCTCTCCCTGTGTTGAGATGATAAACTCTCATTGAGTTTGCAAAGACCATTTCCCAGCGGCTGTCTTTCAGTTTATATGAACTTTTCAAACAGCTAAGGATCTGACAGAGGATCGTCACCAAGCTCACAGGCTTTGAACACATCTCCCCTGTGTATTTTTCCCACCCCAGGACCACTGTCTTCAGAGGCACATGAAGAATAAAGGGCTCAGATCGACAGAAATCAGCAGTTGCCCCCCTTTTCCCCACCTCTCTCCACCACCTTGCTTGTCCTGTCACACATGCTCACACACACACTTTCAAATGTATGATACATGTAAGCATTTTGATGTGTGTGCTCACTGAAAATACACACAGTCAATTCCCAACAAGCATCCCCTGTAGAGTCGCACATCAGACCAACCTCCTTAAAAAAATCCTCCATTATAATACAGTTTTTAGAAAATAGAATAATACATTAAGCACCTTAAAGCAGAGGGTGACTTTAAACTACAAAAACTTTAAGCACGCCCAATGAAATATACATTACAGTAATTGGATCACAGAACAATGTGGCTAACAACTCTGGATAGCAGATGCTAATAAGAACATATTCAGTAACTTCATATAACTTCAGTAGGACGTTGGCTCAGTGGTCTTAGGTACTAAAAGTGAAATCATGGTGCCCTGCTTTTCCTGTCTGACTCTTTAGCAGCATAGCATATTCTTTTTGGACTACATACCCTATCTGTAGTCTCTACATTACAATAAGTAGTAGTGTTACAAGTAGTGGGTTAATTGCAGTTTTAGAGGGAGTATTTACGTAAGCAAAATTAGAAATACCACAGTGTAACAAGTTCAAATCTGGATTCCAAATTTTACTTAAATACAATTACAAAAGGAGTAGGCACCAAATATTCTTATATAAATAACAAAGGTAAAAGTAGTCATTGGCACATCTCACATTAATGTACATGTATTTTGTTACTGGATCATATTTATGGATGCATTATTGTTTTCATTACTGTTGCCAGTGGTAAAGGTGGAGATGATGACTAAATTATATAGTACTTTGAAGTACTTTACTTACTTCTGGGTAATTTGTGAATTTCCCACAGATGATGAAAAACCTTAATGATTATACTGTATTTCACATTATAAATCCGATTTCCAAAAGTAACTAGTAAATAGTTAGAAATAAACATATTTGAGTAAAAGTACCATATTTACAGAAATGTAGCAAAGTCGAAGTAGCAGAAAATAGAAATACTCAAGTAAAGCGCAGATATTTTTTTTTATAATTTTACTGAAATGCAGTACTTGAGTAAATGTACTTAGTTACTTTCCACCAGCACCATTCGATTGGCCCAGACCTTCAGACAGAGAGCATGGTGAGATGTCAGAGAAGCACAGCACAAGACTGGAACGTCTCAGAGACAGCAGCGTAAAATGACAATCAGAGCCACTCACATGAAGTGTTTTGGTTACAGATAAAAATAGAGCCACCATACAAATAATGCTTTAACTGGGATGAGTGACTGATGCTCAAAGATGGTGCCATGACAGACTGGCAGGCGAGAGAAAAACACTGAGGCAGAATGATTGGCTTCTCCTCTTTGATGTTTCTGTCTGACTTACTTGTGATGGCTGGTTACATCTTCAGAACCATTCTGCGTTGACAGTTGTAATGACCCCAAACATTTCATCTGTCAGATCTCAGCAGCACTTCTACTGAAAAGAATATACTTCTATGACCACATTTCGTACCACATTCATACGCCTATCCATAAGGAGAGAAGCAATTAATTTGCATTTGTCACAGACTTTAAGTTTGATGAAATTACCTAGCACTACTTATATTGATACAACTTAAAAATCTCAGTACAAGAAAGTGTGAAAATGTCAACACTACAAAACGGAGACAAACGATTTTATAGTTAATGTGTGAGCAGAAGATATGACTTTTTTTTTTTTTTTTTTATGAAAGCTTACCAAGGAAAGAAGAAGGGCAGACAGTGTAGATACTGTCACTAGAACGCATAAAACACTGTAGATCAACCTGGCAAGTCTGACAGAGTCTAATTCACAACACAACTCCATGTTATTTTAGCTCAAACCAGATTGTTTCAGCACCTTAAAAAATGCAAAGTGACCATAGTGCTCTGGCTCAGTGGTGTCGGGCAGAGCATTTTATCTTCAATGGCGGTTCAGTACACCATGTGCAACACAGATAAACTATTCAAAGCCTGCCTTTGTATGGCTGTTTGCATTTTTGTTGTCTACATGTGGACAGACCAAACACCCCAGTTCCATCCAGTCCACAGAGCAGGAAAGCGTTTTCCCATGGTTCTGCTGCAATGCCGCTTTCATGTGGAAACAGTTCCTGGGTCCCTTTAGCCCCTCTGTTGTGACAGAGGATAATGAATTTCACAACATCTGCCATTTGTTAGCCCTGTTTGGTGTAACTGATCTCATTCTAATCCATGGACTTCCAAGACATCTGCAGCTCCACAGCTGGAATGAAGCAGATGGGTCCCACGGCCTCTCTGGGGCAGCAGCGGGTTGGCCGGAACTGGCACATCCCTACCCCTCATCTCCTCAAGCCTTAGACACAAAGCGCTGAAGCACCTGCCTTTGACCACTGACCTCTCCTTGCTTGTAATCAAGGCTCTGTTTTAATTTTATCTAGCTTGTCTACCAGTTATACACTTCCTGTGTAAATTTAAGTCACTCAATTTAAAGCCACAATGAGCAGGATTAAACAGTACCACATGACACAGCTTGTTGCTTACTGTGTATTTCTTCAGCATACAGTGATATTTACTCCCACTTTTTTTGGTGAAAACTGAGTTTTCAGACGCAGATTGCTGGGGACAGATTGCTTAGATAGGAGAATCAAATATCACCAGAGCATTAGAATTACCTCTTCATCTCAAGGCAGAAATGACTAAAATCCTGGATTCAGTCAATTTTCATTTCTTTCAAACCCTCTGTCCCTATACTTTCCCCTCTTCATAAAACCTGGAATGTGCTTCAAAGATCGCACACTATCTTCCACCATGAATAAAACATCTGTCACTCATCAGCCTGTACAATATGTGCTGATTTAACACAGCATAACAGCTCTGCAAGGTAGACTGTATATTCGTGCTGCGAAGTACAACCATAACAAAGTGTCATCCATCTCACTTTAGATTTTAGTTTAGCTTAAACAAAATTTATTTAATTATTTGTGAATTAAAACTTTTTTTAAAAATCACCCCCTTAGCCAGTGGAGATGTCTACAGTTCAAACAGTCTGTATAAAAGAGTGTCTCAGAAATCATACAACACAAATCACAGCATGTGTTGTAGACACTTTTCACAAGCTCACTTTAGTCATCATGAGGTGTTTGTCATCATGGTCACCTTGTTTTTTTGTGAACTCGCATTTATAACTGAAGGTGCGTGAAGGTGCGTGTGTGTGTGTGTGTGTGTGTGAGAGAGAGAGAGAGAGAGAGAGAGATAGCTGTATTAAGTTCGAAAGATGTGGGCATTTAGGATGCATGTCTAACCGATAAATGCTTCACTTATGGTTATTCTTCTTTCATTGTATTAATTCATACATTCTGTATTTACTGTAGAAAAGTGAAGCTAATAGGTCCGACGGCTAAAGTAGCCCGAGTTAACAGAGTTATAAAGATACTAATACCGGGATAAAGTTTTGCAGGTCTTCTTCAGTCCTGCACGTTTAACCCTAAACCTGTTTCGCCCCCTACTGGTTAAGGGTCGTATTATCTAGCGTTAATTCCGCCTCACCGACAGTTGGCGCTGAAGCCCCGCCTGATCCCCGTAGTGTTTCCGCCACCTTAGAGCTCAGAAGAGCAACCGACTGGTGTCAGATCAAAATACAAACAATGGGCAAGAAGCACAAAAAGCACAAGTCCGAGAAACACGGTTATGAAGGTATTTTATTTGCATATAGCTTAACAACCTATGCACTTTATCTGTTTTCTGGTTTGTTTTAACGAGCAGGCTTAAAGTCCCTGTTTCGCGCTTAATAGCCATGTTAGCACGACTCGCTTGCTAATGTGTTAGCTAGTTTACGGTCCTAGCATGTTCCTGGGTAATTCATTCTTTATATTCCCCACAGTTTCTGTCATTTCCATACAATTCGGCTTGAAGCAAACGTTGTAATTGAGGATTCACCACGTCGCTGAGTGTAGCCTCTTTAAAATAGTAGCTAAGTTAGCTACTAGCTGCTGTTGTTTCTGTCTTGGGTTGATCACTTACTGGTTGGGTTGATCGGCGTTAACTCCTCCACCGCTCTTCATGGTTTGGTGTCTACAGAATACGGAGAGAGGCCACTGAAGCTGGTGTTAAAAGTATCCGGCAACGAAGTGACCACAGGAAGCTCCAGTTTGGACACGTTTTACGACGAGCAGCCGGCGGACTATGACAAGCCCAAAGACAAGAAGAAGAAAAAGAAGAAAGATAAAGAGAAGAGCTTTGGGTTACCGGAAGATGATAGAGAAAAGAAAAAGGTAATGCCGACACAGTCAAGCATGTTATATGTATCTGTATATTTCCGTTAATGTTAACTTTAATCTCTGTTTTTTATGTTAGCTGACAAAAAAGAAGAAAGGACAGGATGCAGATGGAGATGATGATCGAGAGCAAAGCAGAACACCGATCCGTTCAGAGCTGGATAAACTAGAAGGTACTCACAAATTGTCTCTTTGGCGGTTTTGTGCTAAGACTTCTGTCAGCCTGATGTTTCCTTGCATGACTTGAGTGTGCTTTTCTGATATCCCTCACAGAAAAAGAACAGACTCCTCTGCAGGAAGCTTTGAACCAGCTCATCAGGCAGCTCCAAAGGTTCAGCAGTGATTGTTGTGTTTGTTATTATAATATCAAGTAACACTCATCTCCCCCTGTCTTTCTCTGTTCATTTATAGTGTCACAGTGTTAACAGTATATCCTTTATTTTTGTTTTCTCTGTAGGAAAGACCCCAGTGCATTCTTCTCATTTCCAGTGACAGACCTTATTGCTCCTGGCTACTCATCCATTATCAAACGGCCGATGGACTTCAGTACAATGAAGGACAGAGTGAAGAAAGAATCCTACCAGTCGCTGGATGAGCTGAAGGTACTGGTCTGTGTTACACAAACTTTTAAGCGCACTTCAAGTATACCCACACAGCAGGATGAGCCAAAAAATGTGATTTCAAAGACCGTTACACATATTGGAGAAGAAAAATAAAGCTTAATGTAGAAAATGTACACCTAGTCAAATAGTCAAAGCATCACAGTTAAGCCCAAGTTATATGTGTGTTGAAAGCATTTCAACACACATACAGAGTTTTTGTCACGTTGTCGAGTGTCTGATCTGTGATGTGTCGTTAATGCAGGTGGATTTCAGGATTATGTGTGAAAACGCCATGATTTACAACAAACCTGAGACAATCTACCATAAAGCTGCTCGGAAACTGTTACACTCTGGAATGAAGATCATGAGCCAGGTAGGAAAACTCTGGAGAGACTATACCAGTTGCATAGGATCATCCTGTTTTTTTAAATTTTATTTATTTAGTTTTCATCACATTAAGCGCTACATCAACACTTGGCACATCAATTTATTCCTTCTAGGGTATCCACCTCTATATTAAAGGTCTTGTAGGCAGCTAGCGGAATTAAAAAGTAAACTGATTAAAATAGGTAGACTATATTTACGGGGCATTAAGATTTTGCTTATGTGTTTAAAAATTTATGCTTGAAATGTGTGACTTTCATATAGCAAATGTAGGCAGGTTTATTTTGAAACAATGGATTCATGTATGATGAAATGAGTTTTACAGTTATACCACTGGGAATATCCACACAAACCAAACAAGTGACAGCAATGTTTTAAAGTTTTGGAGACCCAAAAAAAAGAGGGGGAAAAAAACTCACTACTGATTTGCAACCAGATGTTATTTGTGCCTTTCATATCTCTGTGTGCCACAGTATTTAACCTCTGTACTCTGCAAATAAAAGTAGGTGTTGTTCTCTGTGGAATTAATTTTAGCTCTTGAAGCTCTAGATCAAAACTGAAATACCTTGCTTTTACAATGAAGCAACAGATGGGGGCAGCAGATTCCTTTTAAAATGGTTACTGACAGCATCATCAGTACTGCCAGCAGGAATTAGGAAGTTCATCTTTTTCCCAGTTATTCATCTTTCTGTCTTTAAACAAAATGGAAACAAATAAATGTTGTGTTGTTTTTTTTTTTTTGTTTTGTTTTTTTAACATAGGAGAGGCTGGACAGCCTGAAGCAGAGCATAGAGTTCATGTCTGGCCTCGACCCTTGTGCCAAGCAGCTGGGGAAATCTGAGGAACAAGGGGGCACAAGCCTGGATCAGAACAGGGATGGACCTATGTTCTCAGAGGCCAGCGAGAGCTCCCAGGCACCCAGCACACCCAGGTCCTGCAAAATGTACACTTTCTTAAAATCTCACCTATCTCTTTAGCGTAAGTGCTTTATAGCTAGGAGAGCCCAAATTAAAGTGATGGGAAATATTACGAGACCTATTCAAGCAGAAGTTAAAGTGATGCATGTTGATGGAAACAGTTTCCACTCTGTTGGCGCATATTTTCAATGAGTTTGTTTTCCACTGGCACTTAAACGAACCAGTTAATCGCTGTGGAGCTGGAGGCGGAGAATGCGAGGAATGCCTCTCAGCATGCTGGGTCTTGTTTTTTCTTACGGCTCTGCATCCTTCAAGTCTGTGTGATGTAACAGAACCTTAAGATTAAAGTGACATGTTGGTTATGACTCACTGTGAGAGGAACAGCCTAAGAAACGCCTTCATTGTGTTGATTTTCCCTTACCTCACTTTTACCTTTTTGTCTTACAAAAGAAGATACTGTATATAAAATCAAAGTCAAATGTAGGTGATTAATGAACAGAAAATCTCATGCAGATTTCCTCCCTGCACTATTTTGCTACTGTGTGCATGCTTTTTATCCTCTCTTCAAAGTAAAAACCTTTTTGTTCACAGTCAAAGTGTCTCATCTGCCTGGTTTCAATTTGTGTTGAATTTACAGACAGGACAAGGACTCCAAGGAAGAAGCAGCAAAGGCAGAGAAAGAGCTGGAGGAAATCCGCAAGGTCATCGAGGAGTCTGGAGGAAAACTGTCCAACAGAGTGCTACAGTGTGATGTGAGAAAGCAAGAAAGCAGACATGCTTTTTTTTGTAGCCTAGTAGAAAGTCATTGTTTTACCTGTTTTTGCCTTTTAATGTGAGGCTTAATAATGGTCTTTCAGTGATGGCTGAAATAGTTATTGAATGTTCTTCATCTGCATCCCAATTGTTTAACAGGTAATCGGTTCTAATGCTAGAAAAGTGATTTTTATTGTTGGGTTTTGTTTTGTTTTTTTTTTTTGTTGTTGTTTTTGCCACTGAGCTCTAGTTCACAATTTAATTTTTCTATAGTTGGAGTTTGCAAGGCGGAAGTCTGACGGCTCCACCACTCTGGCTATCCTCAACCCAGCAGATCCATCAGCAGGAGGTAAGTCCAACTGGAACGTTAACAGAGCTCATCTTGCTTTCATTTAACAAAAAATGTTAGACATTCACAGTTTCCAGCCATGAAAATGTGAATATTTGCTAGTGTTGCTCAGACACTTAGTTAAATGAGAGACCTTTGATATGTAAAGATAGAAAGAGAAAACGTATGAATGTTGATAAATTGTGTTTGTTGTTGCAGATGTTGGTTACTGTCCTGTGAAACTGGGGATGATGTCCAACCGGCTGCAGAGTGGTGTGAACACCCTGCAGGGCTTCAGGGAGGACAAGAGGAACAGGATTACTCCAGGTACTCCACTATGCTGTCTGATTATTATGAGCCCTAATGTCAGATGTCTGATTTTCCAAGACTGATAATGGGCTGTTTTGTACGTAAAACGCCATCTGCAGTGACCTACATGAACTATGGGCCGTTCACATCCTATGCACCCGCCTACGACTCCAGCTTTGCCAACATCAGCAAAGACGATTCTGACCTGATCTACTCATTCTATGGAGAAGAGTCCAGTCTGCAGGGCTCAGACAGGTATGTACAGTATGACCATGAACACAGTCAAGCACACATCACACAAACACAACATCATTTAAGAGATTCCTGGCTTCTTACGTTCCAGATGTTTCCCTTTTTCATTGACTTTACCCAGCATGGGGGATGTCAGCAGCCGGGTGTAGATTTCAACCCTTCCATTCTCATGCTGTTGTCTGTCGTATATGATTTTCTTCAGGGTGCTCTGGGCCTCTGCTGTGGAGTGTTCAGTAAATAAATAAATAGCTATGAAATAGTCACATACACACTAAATAGTGAAAATGTTTTTAGTGAACTTAAACATTCACGTTCAATACCAAACTGCAATGCTTTTTAATGCTTAACACTGCACTTAAGTTTGTCTTCGGTATAGATAGATAGATACTTTATTCATTCAGATTGTCCTGCAGCTCTTATATTAACTTTAGCATAGAAATTTCACTATAAAATTTGAAATATAGTTAACAGATAAAGGCACTCAGTTAATAACATATAAATAGCATGTTTATGTAGCAAGTGAGACATAGCGCTGTGTGTTTTCAATTTCAGTCAGTGTAATGAATCGTAACAGTAATCGTTCTTGTTTCATCTACTTTCTTTTATTTCTTTTCATCATTCTTTATATTTCTGTGTATTAGAACGTACAATTGTTTTTAGTAGCACGTGTCTGTCATCTGATTTTCATTTTGCTCCTGGTTTGAATGTGTGTGTGTGTGTCAGCTTGACAGAGTTCCTGGCCAAATCAGATGAGTATGTGTATAAACTGGCAGACAATCTCCTGGATGCAATGACGAACGGAGAGCATTCCAAAACTCTGAAGGAGACTGAGACAGTAAGCACCTACTGCAATATCTGATCCAAGATTTTTTTTTTACTGCTGAGTTTAAAAGGCACATAATGAAATCTGAGACTCTCAATTTACTGAGCAGTTTTTTTTTCCTGTCATGTTTGCCCATCTAGGAGGTGGAGGAGCCAACAGACACAAAAGAGGACAAGGATGACATGGAGGTGAGAAATTGAACATATCTGGAGCTGAATCCCAGATTAAAAAACAAAACTGCCACATCCTTAGTGATTAATAAGTTTCTGCACAGTGTGTGTCCTGCTGTGCAGCACACACAGAAATGGACACAGAGTTCATAATGAGAAATATCAGGATTACACCTTGGTTACGCCACACCACCGTGTGGATCCTTGGTTTCATTTTGTGAGTAGAGATGGGATTTGCAGATGGTTGTTGCATCAACCAGCTGTGTCAACATAGCAGGGGCCTGCCTTTAGCCCTGATCCACCCGCGCATGGAAAGAACATTTCCCTTCATAACACAGTGCAACCAGTGGCTCAAGGCCCGCTGATGGAGAATTTGGAGAGGCCTGTGTTTTCTTTCAGTGTCCGCCGGCTGCATGGCTGAATGGTTCCTCAGAGCAGCGCAGGAAACCAAATCACAGGCCCTTCCATCAGGCACACAGCAACCCTCTGTCCTCGCTGTTTGCTGTTCTTGGCCTGTCTCCAAATCACTCTCATCCCCTGCTCGGGTGTTGCAGCTTTTCATTGGGTTTGATTTCACTGGAGTAAAGAAGCAGCATGACTAGAGAAGCTTCAGAAGGCGTGGGTGTTTGTTCGATGCGTTAACTGTGTAGCAAAGAATGAATTTTTCTTGGGTTTTTTTTCTCATAGGTATCTGAATCCAAAGCATCAAACTGCACCAGGGTCAACTTCCTGCACACTGCTACAGGCCAGGAGATGGCCAAGGAACTCTCTGGAGGTAAAAACTCAACTTGCCTTAGGTTTAGGGATGCATTTCCAAATTATAGGTTTTGTTTGTTAGTTTTTCAGGTTTCTGATAGGGTCACAATATATACATGCCTACATATGAGTTAAAAGCAGTGCTGGTCACAGTGTGTTCCTGTGCGAGAAAACAACCACAGTCAGCAATCTGACTTAGTCACGTCTTCTTCTCTGTAGAATAAACATATACAAAGCTACAGTTTCCTTGCATACCAGGGAAGAGACAGTGCAACAAAGGGGGAATTTCATCCTAAAAAGAAGATAAACACTTTTTTACCCTGAACCTGGGCAGCCCTGACAGCTTTGTGTCTGAGGAATATATGAACAAAGAAATTACACTTGAAATCCTGTTGCCATTGAGATGAGAGGAAAAAAAAAAAAAAAAAACGGCCTCCATGTGAAGTGCTTAGATGAGCCATTTTAGCCCTTCAGCATCCCATTATGTATTCTCTCAGAACAGTCTATCAGGATATGTTTCCTTTCTCCTTCTATTCTCTCAACACTTGCAGATATTAATGTAACATTCAGACTGAAGGTCCATATCAGGATTCAGAAAGAATGGCTGTATTGTGTTCAGTGCATGAAACCAAGGACAGGAGAGGTGAGCACAAGGTAACTGGAGGACCCCAGAGGAAATCTTAACTGTGTGTCTGTTGTCTCTCTGTCTCTCCCACACCCCATCTGTCACAGAGGCCCTGCACATCCAGCAGAAATTGGACGAAACCACAAAGCTGCTGTATGATTTGCAGGAAGCACAAAAGGAGCGTCTGAGCGCTAAGCAGCCTCCTAACATGATCTGCCTGCTGGCCCCGACAGCCAAGGAGCTGGAGCTGGGTAAGAGTCTATTATGCAAGGCCCTGTCTGTTCCTCCGCTCAAGCCATCACTACCAGCTGTAGACCTCCCCAACAATGCCCTCTTTACTTTTTCAGCATCCGTTCTACACACATGGTTTATCTTTAAGCTTCAGACAAGAGTTCACAGGTTTTAGAGTTTACTTATTACAGTCACTTATTTTTAAAACTTTGTGGGGTTTGAATATTTTAAAATTTTAAGCTTTTAGAGTGGTTGCTAGATGGATTTGAGGTGGGCTAGCACTTGCTGATATTTACTACAAAGATATTTATTTACCAAAATGTCAAACTGTTCCTCTAACATAACACAGATCTTTTTGTGGGGAAAAAGTGACAGGCCTTAGGTCGAAACAAGAGATAGGACCAGAGGGCCTCTTCTTAAGGTACAAACTACATATTTTCCTACTGTCTCGACGGTGTTCCTTCTCTTACCTTTTTAGCTGAGAAGGTGACTGGGAACCTGGCCAAGCTGACTGGCCAAGTGGCTCCATGTGACGTCAGCAGCATCTACGGCATCAGGAAGGCCATGGGCATCGCTGTACCTCCAGACCCACCTGGGTCTTTTATAGACCTCACTACAGGTACCAAACCTCACTATTCAAACCAGCTTCACTTCTGCCTGTGAGAACATGCAGTATGGTAAAGACATGTTAAAAATTCTGTTCGCTTGAATATTATATTTCCAAATAGCTAATTCAACCTTAAAAATGCAGTATGTTTTAGTCGAGCACTGTGCACTTCTCAATACCTTTCAATGCTTTCAGTTCAAGAGACAGCTGAACCGACGGAGACCTTGTCCAGTTGTGATGCAGTTCAAGTTGTCGCTGTATAATGAAATTCCAACCACCCTCATTCAGTTTAATAACTTAAGTTTTGTATAGAAATGTGCTTTTGTTTGACATTTGTAAGCATTTCCATCAATAAACCTCTTTTTTTTATATAAACATTGGCTCCTGTGAAATACTGCAGACTTAGGAAAACATTTATTACATTCTGTAACTCTACTAAAATTCAATGTCACATTGTTCACACAAAGGCCATTATGTTATGTAACCTCAACTACAGATAGGTTGATGGTATCAGAAAATAAGGCCACAAGACAAGCTAAGTTTTAGAGGCACAGAGAACAATCCAGATTGGTTCAGGTGATCGTCTGAGCTGGATCCACAACAACATTCACAGGCAGACTGTTGATCACGTAGACTAAGGACACCAAAGAGATTATCGCATGGTTCCCTCGCAGCATATATGCAGAAAACCAGCAAAAGACATTGAAAATTGATTTTCTCGTCCAAGTAGAATGAACAGAACACAGGAGGCACACATACATACAACACACAGATTTGTTTACCGTCTTCTGAAATATATGTAATATTAAATAGTTTTTATGGCCAAATTGCACAGGTGGAACATAAAAGCTGTTTACCTGAAGAGCTATTATACCCGAATCTACATCTGTCGGGTAATTAAAAATTGCTAAATGTTTTTGTCTTCTGAATATGTCTTTCAGAAAGGTGGTAAAATAAGATTATAGATGGATATCTTCTGTACAACCTGTTTCTGACTATGGAACAGCTCTAACTGCCTCATATAGGTTTTGCTCATTACACAGTAACAGAGTAGAGTGCCTGTCCCTTCAAAAAGCAGATGGACTTCAAATTCTGATCCAACCAGAATCCATCGTCTTGTTTTTAAAGGACCAAATATCACAAAAATTACACCAGCATATTTGGCATTAGTACAATACACATTTTTCACAAATAACTAAAGAGAAAAAGATACAAAAGCGACTGATCATTCAACCTAAATATGTTCATGAATTGAAAAAGATGGCGACCATCTTTCCAGCGTGACTTCCATATCCAGATCTGTCCAACAAGTCCAGAATAGAAAGTATGATTCAGTGACATTAAAGAGTGAGGCAGCAGTTCCTCTAAGTCCTCAAAAAGTCTCCATATTCTCAGTTGGGGACATCACAAGAACATAGCTGTGTTACAGTAATGTCCGTCTGAACACTTATGATGTGTAGGAGTCTGTAAACTCTCTGACTTGTGTTCATGAGTGTCTCCAGTTCAGTTGGCCGAGGCAGCCTGGCCTCAGCTAAGCCCCATACCTTGCTGCTTGCTCATGTCGGTACACACAAAGAAGGTTTTCAG
Organism: Mastacembelus armatus; assembly: GCF_900324485.2. Lineage (NCBI taxonomy): Eukaryota > Metazoa > Chordata > Actinopteri > Synbranchiformes > Mastacembelidae > Mastacembelus > Mastacembelus armatus. The sequence continues at coordinate 22,327,386 of NC_046635.1, forward strand.
CTCCCCCTTCCCTTTGACGTTGATGAATCCTCGACACTCACATGAGTAGCCCAGCTTCTGCAGAACGTCTGATGTTTCCTCTGTTACCTGGAAGTAGACCCAAGACACAATGCACAGCAAAGAAGAAAAAAGCGCATTAGCAGAGGAGTGTCCACAAGTAAATGTAACTCAGGGGAGTTGCAGGGGAAAGAAAGAAACTCATTTTTAGTTCTTACAGCTGTCTGTTGATGGGAACTGTTATTTCTGACTTTGAGATTTGTAATACACTTGAAATACACAGCTAAAAAGGTAAGAAGTGACATGAGCTTTTCATATGTAAGTACACCAAATGAACTACCACAGTTTGCCTGTGATGAACCTACCTGGATTTTTCCGAGCTCCCCGGTGCTCTCCATTCTGCTGGCTACATTAACAATGTTGCCCCAAATGTCATACTGAGGTTTCCTTGCCCCGATCACTCCAGCTATCACTGGGCCATGATTAATGCCTGTGGAAAAACAACCAGGGGCACGCGGTTGAAATTTTGTAATAATGTTTTATGGTGGACTGTGAGAAAGTAAGACAGCTTGTAGGTGTGAAACTGGATGAAATGAAGAGGACTGGGGAAGAAAACATGATTCATCCATCTAAGGGTCTCGGTCTAAACATGCTTCAGCTGTTAGAGAGGTGGATATTTACCAGAGAAGGTCAAATGTTAGTCAGAATAAAAACCTTTTCAGTAGTTGTCTGAAAAGAGATGTGGACAATATTTTACCTGTTATTAAGGTGGTGATTTTTAAAAGCAGCAAATATGAGTTTAACAGGCTTCCCTGTTAGTCAAAGAATTGAAGTCAGATATTAAACTATGGAAAACAAATTCCCTGGATTTACTTCTGTTACATTAGAAATATAAAAGTTACCAAATCCTTGAAAGTATTTCAATTTTTTTTTATTTTTGAATTTTTTATTTAATTTTTTAAATTTGGAAACCTAAAAAGACACTTCACTTTACACTTAAAAATGAGACCATGTAAATTTTCCTCTTAGAAATGAAGACTGAGAAAGAATTTCTTTTCATTATTTGAAACCTATGTTCAGTGGCTTTGCAGCTGCAGCCTGACTTGGTCTGGCCTGGTGGCTTATACTAGCAAACATTAGATACTGAAGATACAGCTGTGAAACTCATTCCTGAGTCAGTCGTCTGATTTCATGACCTTTTTTTTTGTGCTACCATCACACTTCAAGGTTTTCAATTTACTGCTATCCTGTAATTCCTGGTGTTCAGTATAAGTAGTTAAAGAAGAACAATTCTTTCTTAGAGCATGAAGAGTATGTTGTCAGGGGCTAAAGAAAAGGTCTGTTCCAAACACTAATTACTTCATTTCTTGTATACAACTCAGTATAATTTGTTTGAAAGTTCCAAGACACAGCTGCTGATAAGGACAGAGTTTGGCTGAAGAATGAATTGTTTTGTGACATTTCAGTGTTTGTACATTATGTTTTTTTTTTTTATCTCCCAAAAAACGTAAATGTTTTAACCCAAACTTTGTCTGCTAAGAATCAGCTGTCTGGAAACAACTGCACACACAGCGGACAGGGATTAAGGTTTCTCCGACTCTCCAATGATGTACTTATGTTAACCACAATACTTTACTTTCAACATTGCAACCACAATGCAGATACTACACATCTCTGTCAAAAGAATTAGCTCATAAAGATGGTCCACTTTGGTATGATGGTTTAACTTCCTGCAGACCTGAGTCTGTAGCAGCCGATGAATGCTGGTGCTTTCATTGCAATAAACACTGTATGCCAATCATGAGGAGTGTAACCAAGGAAACATGTTAGGGTTATTGTGCCTTAACAGAGCTGGATACAGTACAGCACAGCGCAGTATTCAGTCAATGAAAGGTTTATGCCAAAGCTGCTGAGAACACTCACCCACACGAAGCCTGAAGCTATTGAAAGAATGTCTGTTGATGCCATCCAACTTGCCCATCAGAGCGATGGCAAACTCCACCATGATCCCTATCTGGGCATGCTGCCTCTCTTTGTCCTGAAAAAACACATTAGGGCCAATTCATTACACAACCTCATTATGTGTGGTTGAAAGGGCAAAGGTGTTTTGATGACTTGCCGGCAACACCTAACAATGACGATTTGACTCAGGTCTGAAGCAGTAGCTACACCACCTGATTGTTCTCCTGACCGGGCGTCCCACTAAGCCCCGCAGCTGCCATGTACGTGCTGCCAATTGTCTTGATCTTCTCCACACCACTGAACTTTGGCTTGGACAGCAGCTGTGGGGTTAGAGGACATCAAAATCAATCCAGCCATATATCATTTACAGTTTTGTTCCTGCTGGCATTCACATACCATTCTGCTCCTGCCCAATGTCAACACACTTAAACTCCTATGTCACTGTAAATAGATATTTAAACAGAATTGCCAGGGACAGTTCGGGGCTTTAAAGACATATTGTTTAAGTCTCATAGAGCAACACTTGATAAAAGGGGGGACTGAGAATGAAAGAGGTTTCTTTATTTCCAACCTCGTCAAAGTCGGCGATGATCTCATTGAGCAGCCTGAGGCACTCCAGGCCCTCCTTGTTGATATCGCACTCAGTGTAAAATTCTTTAAAATCCGGCACGGAGGCAAACATCACACACACACAGTTGTAGGATTTGTAGTACAGATCCTGTTGGGAAAAAACACAAAACAGTCACAACATGAGGCAAGTTCTATTTTCAGACACGACCTCCTATAACAACAACAAGAACTTACAGTTCTGGGCTGAACTGCAGAGATGATAATGGTCATGGATTCCAAATGTTACACTGTACTTAGTAATGATCAGTAGATTTGAAAAAAAGATGCAGTGCTACCTTTCTCAAACTCCTAACAGTGCTCCTTATAACATTATCTTAAGAAAGGCAGCAAAGCACAGTCACTTCTCACAAACACTGTCCAACATAGGTCCACTGTGCTGTGTGCTACGTTAATGTGATGCTTTGTGCCATTTATTTAATCTTTACAGTAAAGTCACTGTCCTGATGTGTCGCCTCATGAGTCAGCGCTTGAATGTGTTCGGTATCATCTTTCACTCAGGAGCAAGAAACTCCTTTTGCTCAAACACGGATACTGCACCTGCCGACATTCACTATCACTTCTTTTTACATTAAGGTCCCGATTTAAAGCACATGATCTGAATGCATTACTGACAAAGCCCTACTGTAAATAGTGGCTTCCTGTAAAGCTGAATCTGGGAATATGTACTGATTCTGACAATGTGCTTTTGTGAACTGGAAACACAAACAGTAACCAGCTGTAAAACATGATGATGATGTTAAACTAAGGACACCAACATTACTTGTTTTCTTACTTATTTTTGAAATGTGTGATCCTCTGATTAATAACATAAATAGCGGTCTATTGTCCGCCCCATCTTGTAACCAAAATAGGTCTTGACTGAGATCTCACCTCGTTCTTTTTATTCTCCCCAACAAACAGCGCTGCCACATGGGCCGGCAGCACGTTCTCTAGCAAAAGCCGATTCAGGTTCTCCCTGATCTCGATCTCGTCCTGCTTTGTGCGGTTCTTGTACTTTAGTAGGAAGTCCTGGCGGAAGCAGGACTCGTTCTAGGAGACAGAAACACAGTAACGTTAGACCAACCGAAAAAAGAACACCTTAATTTACCACAATTTTCACTGGAATTTACCTGGAATTCACAGATTTAATGCTTTTTATTATGTTAATATAAATATACGTAGATATGTCACTAAAAATATAAGGTCAATATGCTTTCTGTTTGTCTGATGGGAATGTTATGTAGAAAAATTGGAAATGAATAAAATCAGGGTGGCATTACCTGTTGTGCGATGATGAACATAGTAACCAGGAACAGGGTGATGTATATGCAGCTCATCACTTCGGGGTGTTTCACAAGCCCAATCAATTTCAGGATAGATTCATCTCCTCTGCTGTAGAACAAATGAGAACATTTCTAAATTGACTCCACTTTGATTTATATTTTAGAATTATTTATTTCATAATGGTAGCAAATGTTTCAAGGAGCGTAGCAGAAAAACATGACACAGGCTACAGGATTTTCTTTTCATACTGAGTCCCACCTGCTGCAATTCCAGCTGCTATTGGTCTCAGCATAGATGATATTTCCATAGGTCACAAAGAGTTCCCTTTTGGTACTGAGGATGATGATGTAGTATGCTGTGGAGGCCAGGGTGAGGAAGAGCACTTTGAGCTCAAAGCTCACCCGGAGGAAGACTCCACATGCAATGAGCGATAGGATACAGCAGTATACAGAGTACTGAGGGAGAGAAAGAGAGGGAGACCTTGGGTAAATAACCAAAGACACAGGTTGTTTAGTGTCTACAGTTAAGTGATAAGAAGAATAAAGAGACACTTCACCAACTTTAATGCAGTTCCCTTTGTTTGTGATGAGGAGTTCTATACAGACATGAAAACAACTAGGATAACATCTTTTGTGACTCTGGATGAACCTTCTGAACCCTGATGCCATCATCAATAACCCCATCAACTGTGAGCCTGGAGACTGCAACACTTTTAACAGATAGCCTTTATACTATGGAGCTTGAAAGATGTGGTTGCTTGCCAGGCAGGCAAGGTATAACAAAATATACTATTAGGTTGATGATGAGAAAAGGAATCCAGGATTTTGGGGGCTTCAGTTTGGGTGGAAGGTTGGGATATTGCAGCCTTTGCTGCACTGAATGTGACTATTCTGTCTTAATTTGTTTCTCATAAATCCATCCTTCTGGGATCACGTTTTCTATGGTATTCCACTAAATACTGTATGTACTAGAACTTTTGATTACTTATATTTAATCTGGTCTGATATGAAAAAAAAAATAATACCACTGCAATTATATATAGTGTTTGCTTAATAAATTCCTCACTCACAGGCAGGTAGAAGAGGCCTTCCTTTAATCTCTTCACATGGGAATCATTTGTGTGACACAAGTGGGCAATATCCTGTGTCTTGACAAAGCACTACAAGGGGATAAAAAAAGGATTTGACTGACAAGCAACAAATGGCATGGCAGCAATGAAGTGTAGCCCTGCTAGAAATAGCAGCATATATAATTAGCCTCTTTTAGCACTCAGATTGTGAGTGTAGCCTCACCAGATTGAACACTGCCATGATAATGATGACAGTAGTAGTAATGGTGGCCAGAGGGAGGCGCACACATGGCCGCTTTACCACCGCCTCAGACACAGCTGGCAGCCACTGGCACCTTGACAGTTTCTCTGGAAACAGGCGCTGCAGAGAACAAAGAGAAGCAAGGAGAAAAGATGAACTCAAACCAGCATGAGGAGTATGTGACTTTTACACGCTGATTTATCTCCAAAAATCATGTGTCAATGACTCAGTGCTGGTTACTGCCAGGGAAAGGATGTGTCTGAGAGGAGAAAACAATGTCTGTCAAGAACTGAATGTGACGTTGTCATCCACAAAGTCAGTAGGTTTGGGATTGAAAGCTGCAGCACAGTGACTGAAGAGGATAATTTCCATATTTGCAATAAATAACTGCAAATATTACATGTGAATATTGAAATGAAGGTCTGATCCTTTAAGAAGTGGTTATATACTGCAAATCACACACAACCTGAAGTATTTATTTTATGATTAACATGACAATCTCACCAACAACAACAAAAGCTTTTATGGAGCCTTTGTATCACATGGTCTTAAATTTATATTGTTTTTTTTTTTTAAATATTTGAATACAGCCTAAATTCTAGGGAATGGGCTTAAGAACAACTAACAGATGGTGACTAAATTACATTTTTCCTGAAGGCTTCTGTTTTTTTATGGCATTTATCTTCGTGTGTCCTACGAACAGAATAACACAAAGAATTTCACATTTAATTTGACCTTCTCATGCACTAGGAAATGAAGACCTTTTGCACTGATGCTTGACCTGTATCTTACGTGCGACCAGAGGTCGTGATAAATAGGTATGAAAGGGCTGCTGCGCCTGTTATGCATTTTTTAGCCACTTTCTATGAACACAAAATGCTAAATGGGGCAAACTATGTGAAAAGGGCTACAACTAGCATGGAATCATGTCTAAATGCCGAAAGTAAATGCAAAGCATAACATACTGACCTGTAAGTGACCTGCGAAACAGACAGCTAGGATCAGCAGGAGCACACAAACCAACACTCCAAAGGATATCGCCAACATCTGTTGACTGAGCAGGATAAACACCAAAAATCACCAGATTTTCAGATGGGGATCATGAAAATCTACCAACTACCATCTTCATAATCGGCTTTTCAAAGAGTACAAATAACATCTGCTCCATTCAGAAGTGTGGGATAACTAAAAAAGACACAAATTATCTTTTCTTCCTATTTGCACAGTATGGCAGTAACTGTAATAGATTTTTAAATAACACATGAAAATGTGTTCATACTCACTTCTTTGTGACAAGCATCTGAACCAAGAAAATGCAAAGGAAGATGAAGGTGGCACAGCCAACATAGTGCTCGAACATCGGTAAATCCAGGGCCCGGTACTTAGAAGAGGGAAAAACAAAAAACATTTGAAACTTTTGCTTAGCACCAGAATGAAAATGACACTGTAGCAATATAAAAACTTTCAATTTGCAGCTTTGTGTCCAACTAACCTGTTTTTCAAGATCTTTCTTTGGAAACCACAGAGCTAAACTGCCACTCTCTTCAGACTTAGACCACTGTCTGAGAGAGAGGATGGAAAAAAGAAAGAAAGAATCTATACTGCATGTACTGTTGTAAAGGAGTGGGATTTCATGTCTTATTATGAAATCTGTGTGCATAGCCTAAATTTCAGTGACTATGCAAACCATAATTGATACACACATCCAGTGAAATACGTGCGTTATAACCACTGAAAGTGCAACCTGCTTGAAAGCAAATCTTTTTCTGACCTGTGGATTTAAGTGTATATTTAACCTTTAGTGATCATTTCATACAATTTTGGCTATATTATTTCATGAAAAGCACCCCATTAGCACATTGTGATTTGATTTGTTGCATAAAATGGACCTACTGGCTGCTGAGCTCATCTATAGTAGTGGTCATCTTATCGTGTAGCTCCTCGTCAAACTTACTCTTCTGGGATTTGTTCCTGCACCGGAAAGCACACTGACAATTAGGAAGAGGCAGGCAAACAGACACTGAAACACACAGCTTGATTGGAATGGATTCTGGAAAACCAGATCAGGTCATGCAGGTTACTCAGGTCCAGTTTAGCTGTGCTTGGAGGCAACTTGGTTAAGGCCATTCGGAGCATTAGTGGGGGGAAAAAAAGAAATCGTGTTTATGCCTGTGAGACAGTAGAGGGAGAGTGCTGGCTGCACAGTGCTGTGTGTTAGATGATCTCTGTAGGATTCAGCTGGAGTGTTTCTGCTTGGAAACCCCCTACTCCATCAGGAAGGAAACACACGCACAGATGCACAGACCCAGACACATACAAGCCCCAGTGAGCAGTGTTAATAGGAGTGTGTCAGTCCATTAACAGAGGTTACAGGGCTTCTGGTGGCTTTTGAGATCACACGTTGCCCTGTTACGAAGAAGTAGCAATGAGAAAAGAACAGCATTACACCACTGCTCAGGTTAGTGTTGGGATTGCAAAGCTCTCCACTAAGGCAGTAGCTTGCAGCCTGGGGGACAGAAACTTTTTGGGATGTGTGGGAGTCACAGAGTATTTCAAAATGTACATGTGATTTAACATTTGTGATAATGGAATCTATAGTGTCATATTTAAATAATTTAATAATTTGGGGGAAAACTCATAAAGCGTCATGATTACAAGGTGCTAATCTCCAATTTTAACAGTATTCCAGTATTTACTCTTTGAACAAGTGCCAATCAGCAAAGATCTGTTCTTTTTGTTTTGGGGTTCGGGGTGGGCTCATAAGCCAAAAGCTTAAGGGCACTGAGGGAATAAGAACCTTGCAGGCCATGTAGGCCCCACTCACTTATAGCTGCTGAACGGAGGTGCAGGCAAGGAGAATGGTTCCTCTAGAGACTCATCAAAGCTGCCAAGGCCCAACAGTAAGACACAAGCACAAATTCATCATAACAGAACAGTGTAGAATTAAAAAAAAAAAAAAAAAATACAGGGCCCATGATAAAATACAAGTGAAAATCCATCTAAAACAGTTAACAACAGCGAGGTGCGGGCTTGTGAACAGGAGTAACACACTCAGTTACTTTTAACCAGAGAAAGAAAATATTCTGTTCTGTTATGTCATCAAGCTTGAATACGTGCACCTCATTTCACTGTCACTTCAGCCTCTGATATGTTCACCAGCTGCTGCCTCTGCTACAGTGGACTGTGAATACATGAATGAAATGAACAATTTCCGAGATAAAACAAACCTCCAGTCTCTCAGGGTGAAATGCTTGTGCTTTTAGGCACACGCTTATCTCTTCTAATCACATTACTCCAGCCCACACTGTTTGTATAGGTGAGTCCTGCCCGCTAATCAGTAGCTACACTTTAAATATTTGTCCGTATGCTTGCTGCCTGTGCCAGACGGGCAAACACAATTAACCATTATAAGCTATAACCATAATCAATTTGTCTATGCATTATTTGAAGCTAATGGAAGGGCCTGTCATAGAGCTCGGCACTCTGAACCAATGCAGTAGACCTCAGAGATGATATTTTGTTGGTGAAGGGTTTATTTTCACAGTAAGACTAACTCTCCGACCTGGCATTTATGTGCAGCTCAGAAATGTTTTTTTTTTTCTACATACATACAGAAACCAAACATTCTGCCTGTGTCTTTACTCTAGAAACGACCATCTATTCTACTGTGTATCTCATGTTTAAAATGCACATCATGAATCCACAAATACAAAAGAGTCTGTGAAGCTATCAGTCAAAAGAAAAATTGTGCATGTGAAAAGTTATATAACACACAAGCTTCCCTAGAAACAAAATTCCATCAATATTTCTAAGATCCCACAAAATACATACATCTTAAGCATTATGATAATCTCTGTATGTCTAGACACTGGCAATAATGTAATTATTGCAAGAACAATAATAACAAATGGTTTAATATGCAGTATTACACAATATTATGAATAAAATGTGTAGCAAAGATGATTGCAAGAATGTAAGCAAAGATGAAAATATTCAAATTGGTGGAAAAATCTTGGCAGGGTAAGATGATATTAAGTATTTCCTGCTAAAGTATTGTCCAACATGATGCCACTGAACAACACGGTTGTTACACAGGCTGAATTCCAGAGTAAATACAGCATGTGCAACCACAAACTGTCTAATCATCCGTGCCAAGTTTCACATTCACTCTGTTATGACTGAATAAAACTTTAAATTTATAAAAAAAAAAACAACAAACATTTGAATTCAGTTTTTTGGGACTGCAGCAGCTCAGATTTGTCTTACCTCTCAGTGAGCTTGGAGCCAGGAGTTGACCGCAAAGGAATGTCCTAGAAAAACAGGAACAACACTCAGCCAACAGGAGAGAATGATAACATACAGTGGTGTGAAAAAGTGTTGGCCCCCTTCCTGATTTCTTATTTTGGATTTTGTTTTCCCTTAATAATAAAAACCTTCATTTAAAAACTGCATGATGTGTTTACTTGTGTTATCTTTGACTAATATTTAAATTTGTTTGATGATCTGAAACAAAGTGTGACAAACATCTAAAAAAAAAGTAAGAAATCAGGAAGGGGGCCAACACTTTTTCACACCACTGTATGTTAAGACCACCTCCACCTAAACTCTTGGTGTTATCAGTTTTTAATAGCAATGCAAGATATATGCAATAAGAATAAATGAAAATGCTTCTACAGTAAGTCCCACTTTATTAAGGTTTGCATTTACTTTTACTTGAGTGTTTCCATTTAATGCTAATTTATATTTCTTTTCCACTATATGTTGTACTCTACATTTTTTGACAGCTTTAGGTAGTAGTGAAGATTCACATTAATCAAAAACATTTTTGTTTCCTATATGTAGTACTAAGTATTTCTTCTCACGTAAAAATTCTGGACCTTTAACAGCTTGTTTTAACAGTTTCTACAGCTTAAATATATTATACATGTAGTGACAAAGTTTGATATCTTCTAAATCAGAACACAAACTTTTTTCATTACATGGAGAGGCAAAGTGCAGCAGCGTTTTATATTGACAGACTCCTCTATAAACCTTCTAAACTTTATCTGTAGCTTACACACCTGTTTTTCCCAGGTTACCTCACATAATAAATAACTAAATAAATACATTTGTCCTGATTAACTACCAAAGAGAGACCCTGATTTCAATTTGTACACTTGGTTGCATGTTGCATCAGTGACAACTAATAATGAATTCATTAAACAGTGACTACAATATATGCTCACCTTGCTGCGGGACCTGCCATTGACAATGGCGTCTGGGGTGAAGCCTTCCCGACTCTGGAGGTGGGCAAACGGTTTGACAGCCCCCCAGGATTCCAGGTAGCGGGTCATACGTACAGATGCCCGCATCTTCAGCCCATCATTCACACGAGGTTTAGGCTCATTACGGCTGTTCAGTGATGGATCCTTAGACTTCAGACACACAGACACAAACAAATGATATTTCATGTAAGAGTGCACTGTAAGCACTCAGCTGAAGCTCTGAGTCACAAAGATTAGACTCAACATAGACATCCTTAGAAAGGACTGAGGGATAACTAAGGCTGGGCAGTCCCCTAGATTTGTTAAAAAGAAAATGCCCCAGAGATTTTAAGTTGGATCTGTATCAGGTCTTGAAGTAGTTTTGGAGAATATCTGCCAGACTATCATCCATCTCTGTAGAATTTTTATGTGCTTGGGTCTCCTAAATTATGGGCGCAATTGCACAACACACAAAAGAGTTGTGTGTTGCCAGTTATCGCTGGCAACACAATATGGAAGAATGGAAACTGTTGTTCAGACTTATCTGATTGTCTTATTTAAGAAATCTGGAGAAGATTGGAGAACATTTGCAGGCTAAATGATGAGAAAATGTTCTGACAAAAAAACCTAACTGCAATTTACTTGCACAATTACATTTCTCTTAATCATCATACCAGCAATTATTTGTCAGATTAGGTGCCTTCAAATGCTACATATTTCTCACTCTTTCCTTCACAGTGTGCGTTTTCAGTGAAAATGGATCAAGAACTTACCCGTGGATCAATGACTAGGTAGGTTTGGGCATTGAGCTCTTTTAGGTAGGGGTCTCTGAGGTGGCCGTTGCCCTCTTCCACATCATACGCCTTGTTCAAGTGCTTCAAAGTTGCTTCTGTGATGTGAACACGTCTGACCAAGCAAGGGAATAAAGAGACACTGAAATACTTGGCACATTTATAATAAGACATTTATTTTGTATTTATTAAATCTAACATTAAGATGCAGTACTGGCAACATTGAGGTGGGCTCTTTCTGCCTGAAGTACCTGTGCTGCAAAAAGTATTAGTGTAACAGAATATGACAAAATAATACATATTATTATGAAACTTATAATACTGTACTGCCCTACCCTGGAAGGCCTCCTGATTCCATGTGATTGGCCAAGGTGACATCATGTGACCACACATCAAACTGCCACTTGCGAAGGCCAATAACACCACATAGCACGTTGCCCGAATGCACACCCACTCTCATGTTGATATCCACTCCTGTGGCCTCACGTACCTGCCTGAAGGAGTTTGAGAGCAATATTAAAGCTCATTGTTGTTGAAGGCTGTTCCTAAATGGAGGCTACAGTGCTTCAAGGCACATTAAGGGTCAGAGAACACATCATATTTACAAAAAAGAGACTGATGCCGATGGTTGGGACAAACTCACTTAATTGCTTCCAACATGTCCAAGCCCATTTTGACACAGTTTTTGGCATGTTTAGGCAGTGAAACAGGCAGCCCTGACACACAGTAATAGCAGTCTCCAAGGATCTTGATTCTCATGCATTCATTTTCCTATGAGGAACAACAAAGAATGAAGAAAAAAGCAGAAAAATATAGTTTTATGCAACCAGATCACATAAAAAACAACAAACATGGCTAAGCAGTTAAGACAGGATATGAATATAAAGGTGACAGCACATGGGAGCTGCCCAACACAACCACAGTCTTGCACTATTGGGATTTTCACTGCTTTAGTCATGCCTTGATAAGACAAATGTGTGCCCTTGTTCAACTGCTGGACCCACATTTTCTCAGCTAGTATGAGTTTCAGCAGAAATCTTCCTCACTACTACAATCTGTTCAAAAGACAAACTGCAGGGTAAGCTTAGAGGTCAGCATTGTCTGTTATACTGACAAAAAAATAAAATAAATGTCAACTACTCACCCTGGCAATTTGGTCAAATTTGCCAAACAGTTCATTAAGCATGATGACCAGCTCCTTGGGAGAACAGTCACTGGCCAGTTGGGTGAAGCCAACAATGTCAGCATATAAAATACTAAAAGAAAAAATGATATAGTCAGAGTTTAACACACATACACATACAAACTCAGCAACAGAGCTAATACAATGACATGGAAAGATATGTAAATCCTTTTATCCAGTTTTCTACATTAATCAGTTTTAAAAAGTGGTCTGATCTTCATCTGAGTAGCAAGTATAGATAAACACAATGTGCTTACACTAATGACAAACACAATTATAATCTTTTGCATCTTTGTTGAACACACCTATTAACCATTCACAGCGCTGGTGGGAAAAAAAAGTGAGCCGTTGAACAGGTTGAACCTCCTTTGGCAGCACTAACCTCAAACAAGCACTTCCTGTAGCAGTGGGTCAGACCTGTATAACATTCAGAAGGAACTTTGGACCACTCTTTTCCGTATAGAGCCACTTTAGTTCAGACATATTAGAATATCTGATGTAAATGGCTCTCTGGGTCTGGGCCACTTCAAAATGCAGATTTTCTTTGTCTGGTCATTCCGTAGTTTAATTCCTTCAATGTTTGTATCACTGTCTTGCTGCATTAACCAAATTTTACTGAACTTCCTTGACATTCTGTAACATAATCTCTTAAACCTGGGAATTTATTTTATCCTCAATGATTACCTGTCCAGGCCCAGAGGGAACAAAGCAAAACCGTGATACCCAGTGTATTTCATTAGACTGATGTTTTCATGTTGGTATGCTGTATCTTTTGTATACCATGTGCAGTGTTGCTTGTTCTCCCCAGACATTTCAACCTTAGTTTCATCAGTCCATAACTAATTTACCCAGTAGCCCTCTGGAGTGTCAGTGTGCTCTTTGGCAAACATCAAAACCACAGTGATGTTTTTTGCAGAGAAGCAGTTTCATGCATCATGTGCTACACGTTCGCCCTTTTTGCCTATTTTGCCAAGTGGTAAGCAAGAAATCAGTTCCTGTTCTTGTTTAGGCAGAGGTGGACATGGCATTTTGCACAGAGCACATAGGAAAAGTGAGAAGTTTCTTTGCAGTGCTTGCACTTTTGTCAATGTGTCCAGGTTGGGAAGTGGGCAACCCAATCTCTCTCACATCTGGAGGCACACTGCATGATGGTCTCTTATGCGGTGGTGTTGATGTTTGTGGTTTTGAGCAAAGTTTTTACCATATGGTGCTGCAATAGGTCTCAAAGACGGCATCATAGGGTTAATGCTGCTGGTACGCACCTCACGGTGGGCTAGTGATATCTTATCTGACCTTTGAAAGACCCCAACACCACATGGAAAAACAGTTGGAGGTCTACCAAAAGCCCCGTTCACACAGACGACCTGACCCCCTGCCTCAGCATGGCTGGACTACAGGAAATGCCAGCAACAGTTTGATCAAAGCCATGCATGTAAATTACAGCAGGATAGTATGTATTTAATCTGACTTTGAGGTGTCTCCGATACCTAAAGTAGTTACAAATCTCAAATTGTTTTAAAGCAAACTCAAACAAAAAATATCCTTTTATATATATCTATGTGCATGAACTGAACCTGTAATGCTAAGACCAAGGTAGGTTACAGCACTGACTGATTAAAGGTCACGGCCTGGTCTGAATACAACTCCCAGCCTGTTGGCCAGCAGAGGGACACAGATACTGCAGTACACCTGATCTGGCATGTTCCACCAGCTGACTGAATGCGTCCAGGTGGTTAATGAGACAGACAACACAGGAAATGACTGGTCTCACTGGGGTAATTACAGGGATAGGTCACGGATGAAGCCTATCATTCAACACCTTCTTACTGTGGGCTTAAATGAACATGGCAGCGCACACAAATGAAGCCATCACAATAGCAAATATCAGATGTCTACTGTGTCAACATTAAAATGTAATTTAATAAAACAGATGTCAGCATTATTTAGCAGAACTGAAAATTGCCTTTAGAAATAAATGTGATAAAAATATGCACATTTACAATCTATTCTTACTGCTCTTGAACTCTAAATGGAATTCCCCTATTAAGGTAAAACAGAGACTGTCTTGCCTACATTTACCCCCCAAAAAATGAACTGGTGAGCCATCTGCCAAAGTTCAGATTAAGCTGACCCAATATCTGTCAGCACTTGCTAAATTAATGAAACCCTCAAAACACAAAGAGCTGTAACTGGGTCAGTGCTCTGAAAACTACCAGCCACACTAATCTCCATCGTTATGAGAAGAGGTAAAAAAAAATCATTTTTTTATGGGCACATTTTTGTTTTATGCCTGACTGATATTTTATGAAGTGATCTGCATATAGAAAGCTAACATATAATCTGCTAGAGAAACAAAGAGAATACATAAAGTTGAAAACAGAGTGTGGGAAATAAGATCAGCGTGATTTAAAAACTCAAGACATTTTTACTTTTGAAATATGAAAGCAAAGCAAGCTTTAAACATACAATAGTCTGAAAGATTTTTTTTTCTCCTGCCAGATTTTAGACATTGCAGTGGTTAAACAAACATAATAAAATCCTATGTTAAATCTCTGTTTAAGATACTAAATCATACTGATTTTAAATCTAGTGGCTCCCTGTAAGTCAACACAAATGTACTCTTTGATTTTGTATGAGAATCTGTGTTTTGTTAGAAACTGGGAGCACAGTAGATTCAGGCTGAACTTGTTATTAATACTTATCTTTAAATTATAGGTACTTCCATAGCTACTTTTATATTTTACAAAATAGTAACTGAAATAAGAAAAGCTTTTAAACTATCTAACTAACAGTAAATTAAGGCTTCCAAAATAAAGTGAGTCTTTATGAAAAGAGCTAATTAATGATCAATAAATTCAAAAATCTATGGCTTTTTGCTGGTAGTTTGTGATTGTACCTGACATTTTCATGCCTCTTGACATAAAGGCTGTGGAAGTTATTATCTTTGACCAGTCGTTGCTGCTCTTCTTTGTCTTTACATTCTTGCAAGCGCTCCATGATTGCCAGCTTCATCTTCATGGAGATGTAGACCGGCAGCACAGACTGCAGCAGGTTCTCCTGCAAACCCACACACACATACACAATTAGTTACATAACTGTAATTTAGGTGAGCCAGGAAATTAAGCTTATTTTACTGTTGCACTCAATTTACAGTGAGTGCAACAGTGAAGCCCTGAAATGAAAAAAGGTCTACACACACGCACACATATACACTTTTTTTTTTTAATTTCTCATGGTTATATCTCACGCTTAATATTCTGTACAGCTGTGAATGTTTGACTCATCAAACATCTGCTAGAGTGCCGCTTCCTTGACAAGACTTTCATTCAATCCAAGGATGGAATTTAAGGTTTTTTTCCCCACCTTTTTGTCTATATGAGCACAAATCTGTATCAGTACTGTCATCATATCATTAAGCTTTTAATTGGAATTCAGAGAAGGTGAGATTTACAAACAAACCAGCATGTTCATATAGATTTATACTGTATATGAAATGGTACCAAATAACATTCCAACATCACCATGCTACTATTAACCAAATAATGACTAAGATGATAAAGTGGAAGGAAAGTTCAGAATGTACCGGTGTGAGTACTGTATAACACATTAATGCACTACAAAGCAACAAAGCAACGCACTGGAGTTAGGCTATACAAAAGCCAGATTCTTTGGAACTGTTCAGAGTTCAATAGCTTGATTAAGACAGGAATCTGAAGAGTGGATACATTTTAAGCTATATAGCTATGAAGAGCAAAATTTATGTGCCAGTGTGTATGTTGAAAGAGAGGATGGTGTTGTCTGTGTGCTCTGGTTTTGTCAAATTTTTTTACTCATTTCATATTTCCTCAAGAGAGTCAGGTGAGATGAGAGGTGTGTGTATGACCAGTTATGTTCAATTCACAGACTTCCTAAGGGATATAAGTAGTGGGTATCGATTTGGGAAACCGATGGGTATTCACATTGTTGCTATGAAGCCATTCGTGTTTGGAATACTGGAAACTCCTGAGGAATCTCCTGTGCTTTGCTCTGTTCATGGATCTTTCTATTTACTTCTTCAAGCCAACAGAACTGAAAAGACCCTGACCCCACAATGACCACACTTCATGGTATGTTAAGGGGTGTTGAATGGCAATTAACTCGTGCCCAGTTGTGGTCCGACACAGTGCTACGCAATACAGCAAGCATGCAGCTTAATTTTCATAAGACCACATCACCTTTGGCTGTAACATGTCAAAATTTTCCAAGTGGTTTTTTGCAAAAGGCAAGCATAATGTCAACAAACTTCTTATTTCCCTGGAGTGTTTCTGGACACTCTCTGGGGTATTAAGATATCTCAAGGATTCAAATTAATAAAACTGCACTTTAATTTAAAGTCTTATCGCAAAGAAGTGAATGTGTTTTGACTCAAATCATTTTGACTATTGTCTTCTGATTATATAACAAAAACAAATAAATGTATGACATTTAGAGTTAGCATATATAACCCAAAATCAATATCCAAATTTAATACATTTTGAATTCATTATGTAGCAGCACAAAATGTTGGCAATATCAAGTGGGTTAAATACTCATTCAAGGCACTGTATTTTGTGTGTGTGTGTGTAGGTGAACTTGCCCACCCTGCTGCAACCTGAACTGTTCCCAGTCACACTGGGTGACCTCCTACAGGGTTTAAATGACCCTCATAGTTTCCCAATGACTCTGAAACATGAAAACTCACATCTCTATATATAATGACATACATATATATTAGCAGTATAATAAAAATTACACAAATTAAACATATATTATGCATATTTAAAACATATACTGCATATGGCAAAATGTGTTGTTACTAAGTACCTGATTCCTAGAAAAAGAAAGGGATCAATTTCAGAGAAAGGTTTCATGGGGGAGTGTTAATATCACACAGTTTAAATGCCATTTCTATCATCCCTCACAGTCTGCCAAGAAAACATTTCAGGAGGAATGCCTTGAGCCCCTCCTGAGAAAAATGTGGGAGCACAATGAGAGTTTCCCATTGGTTCCTTATTTGAGCTGTTTTGGAGTTTCTCCCACCATGCCATTATGTCCCTGTTCTCCTTGGCTAACTTTGTGCAAAAGGCTCCCTTTTTTCAGCTCCAATTCAAATGTAGGGTTTAGATGTTAACAATTAAATAATTCCTTTCTGCCTCCCATTCTTCGTGCTAGGCAACACAGCAGCTTCCCTGTCAGCATGTTTTATGCCCCATTCTAAGCAGCACTCATAACTAACAAAAGGGCAAAATTTGTTTCAAAAATGGCTTGTGACATCGAAGCAAGTTAGCACAGATGCATCTAATTTACGAGGCTTCACAGGAAAATCTAATTTGAGAAGGATTTGTTAGTCGCAATGAAAACACCCAAGGCAGAGTCAACATGAGGCCAGCCAAAGGGAAAGCTTAAAATAAAAATGTAAAAGTTTGGCCATACAGACGGGGCAACCATTCCTTGACTTTACTAATATAGCGGTGATTCAGTAAAAAGGCAGTGGTATTAACATCACAACTGCCTTTGAATGCAGTATATACATAATATATACATTTTATTACACTTGAATAAAATAATGGCACGTCATCCTCTTTTTTAAAAAATACTAAATCGATTTTTCTCTTTTCAAAATTCTGTAATTCTATAATCATTACTTGATGAGTGCATGCCTGTAAATATCTGCCAAATTACACCAAATGTGTGTAATGGATGTGCTCTCCCTATTAATACATATTTAAATTTACTTTACTTTATTTTTATACTTACATCTAAAACACACTGTATGAGAGAATTGAGAGCCAAAGGGTAATTTTTTTTTTTTTTACAAATGTTTATATAATTATCCAACATATGCACATGTATTTGTTTGATACCTAAATTTGTGTATGTGATAACATATTCAACATACTATTGCATAACTAACCAGCTTAGCTTTGAAAGGCCCTGGAAGCTATCACAGGCTTTCAGCCGTGTCTTCAGAACGGCTATAGCAATTCTATAAACCGGACTTTGAATGCCACTAACCTGTTGCCTCTTTTCTATCTCCAGCTTCATCTGCATGCTTAGACACCTTAGGGTGTCTTGGAAGGTCTGTCTCAAGGTTTTCTCCATCAAGACCTTATGGAAGGCTCCAACCACACATCCACACAGAAACACCAATCCGTTGGACAGCAGCTACAGAAAGAGACACAGAAGTAGATGTTAGAGCTGAAATTGGTCAAAATTAATATTAGTCATTTACTTTTTCAAGGGCTTTACTTCTACATGTTGGTAATTTCCTGGACCTGACTCTGGCAGAAACACCCTTTATTTGTTTAATCTTATTTTAGCTTTAAGGCACAATATTTGATGATCAGTATTTTTTTTTTAGATTTATACATGTTATGTCTTTTTATTCTATTGCAGTGTATCAAAACAATACAAATCAGAATAATATATGGGTTTCCACATATAAGTATTGAAACCATATGTTTTATTCTTCTAACTACTGTCGGAATTTTGACATTCCGATATTTTTTTTGTTCAATTTAACATTTGGTTATATTTATTAGTCAGTGTAGCCATAAATAAGCTCTGGCTACACTGACTTTAAATTTTTAACACACTCTTCCAGTACAATCAACGGCTGTAAACTAATATGTTAACATTACACAAACATTTCTAAAACATAATGGCATCGATTTAATCCAAATGGGTTCACCTGGTTAGCAAGATAAGGAGTGCTCTCATTGCAGTAAATGGTGAGGTGCACTGACAGGGCCGTAATGTGGGAAAGGGAGGAGATCACACTCAGCACCACAGCGTACCACAGCTTGAATGGCAGCATGGTATACACGGTGAAGATGATGAAGAGGAAGAAAGGCACCTGGCAATATAAAAGTTCTTTTATGTCAAAAAGCAATTTGTTTTGCCAGAGCTAAGCCAAATTCTACTAAATGTTGCATTAATTTACTTATTTTGAATTACCTGCTAAGTTCCCAACAAAATCCAAATTTCCAAATCCAAACTGACATGTTTGCATGGCTTGCTTAAAAGAAGTAAGAACTTAATCTGAACCTTACAGAGTGCTGGGTTTACCTGGTCCCAAGGCAGAATGACAGGGCTGCAGAAGATGAAGGTGAAGCCCATGGTGAGGTGTGTGGCCCAGACAACGAGGCCCAGCAGACGTCTCCACCGCTGTGAGAGCATCTCCGTACACACCAGCCCAAATACGGCCAAAAACACACACAGGCTGCCGCTTACCACGCTTACAAAGGCACAGTGTTCCGCTGCGCTCTGCTCCAGCAGCCAGTGAGAAGAAGAAAAATAAACACATATTTAGTTAGTCAGATGAACTTGTTCGGTGTGTTCTGTATGTAAGTACTGCTATAACAGCAAGCAACTGCTGTACTCCACCATTAAAAATCAGGGATACAATCATTGCAAGATACTCCTGAGAGGCACTGATATTCAGCCGGAGCACTGAGGCTTATCTAGGATTACTTTTTTTCTTCTGTCTCTGTCATGTCCTCCAGGCCACCATCTTCCTGATTGAGTTACTATACAGAAAAAAAAAAAAAAGAGTGTGCACTTGTGTGCAAGGAAGCTTGATTCTGAGTACGTGTCTATATTTGCGTAAATATCGTGTTGGTGTGAGTGATGTACATGTGAATGCATGCAAGATAACAACTGCTATGTTTGTTCAAATGTGCACGAGTGTGATTGTCTTGGTGTAAGTGGGAGAGAGAGTGGGTGTTGGAGGGAGAACACGAGAGAAAACAAGGGGTTAAAAGAGCGCTCAAGAGTGAGATAGACACACAAAGTCAGTGTTAATAGATCTCTGCTGTCTCTGCATTGTATGTTGAGCTTTGCGGTTACCATGGCACCACCAGAAAAGGCCAGATCTCAACTAAAGCACTTTCTACTCCCTATGAAGCTGTGAGTCTTGACAAAACCTTTTTGTAGGCAGGAAATAAATAATTATTCTATATGAATAAAAGCCCAAACCTCGAGAACAGATACATCTAGAATGTATACATTAAACCAGGTATACCTAGTATGACATTATTTTCATAATACAGGATTGGAATCTGTATAACCTTTGAATATTTGCCTGCTCATTCTTGCTACTAGAAAATGTATTTATTTCTATAAACCCTTTCTATTTCCATAAAAATCTCAGATCTTATTGTGTATAACCAAGTATGGAGGGCTCTGACATGTTGAAAATACTCTGCACAACCCTCCTCACATAGCTCACATTTAAACCCATTCTATTTACATAAAATTTTCAAGAACCCAGGCCACAAAGTTGCTTAATATGATCTCTCCAACCAAACAGGGCCGGAAATCGGTGGTATGAGTGGTACTTGGAACGTCAGCTCAGCCAGTTTTCCTCTCAGCATCGCTCTTCATCTGATGTCCATGGCTGGAGAGGAGTTATGTAAGTTGATAGTGACTTTCTGACACCAATAGCCTCTCCCTAACAGGCTTCCTGTCCCTCTTTTGCATCAGCGTTATTCAAGAACCATCCCGACACTTTCTCTAAACTCCACTGTACCCCTGGCAACAGTGTATGTAAGAGAAAGAGCTGAGGAAAGAAGAGGAAATGAGGAATAGAAGGAGTAAGGGATGGTCTATTTGGGGATGGACGAGTGACAGTGAGCAAATTCAATGTACATGTTTACAGTCACATTTCACAATCTACGAGGAACTAAAATGAAAAATAAATCTGCAGTACATAAAATTGTGTGTGCGGGAGTCAAAATCAGTGCATACATGTTGAAGGACAGAGTGAAACAAAGATGTCAAAGTACAAAGACAAGAGAAAGGGAGTGCCAGAGTCAGCACAATAGAAGGAAGGTTGCAACAGTTTTTCCAACAGGGAAAAATAATATAATCTCCAGTGACAGAAGCTGTCAGTTCACCATATAACCAGCGGGACTGACTGACTGATCTTTAATCTACCATCATGCCAAAATCAACAGCATGCCACTGCTCAGCAGAAGTCGGTGAGTACCTGCCTTTTCCTCTCACTGTCAGAACCACAATAAATCTACACACTTAGCACTTATACTCAGCTGCATTGTTTTAACCACCATTTTATGTTTTAGCACCGTCTCGATTCATTCTTTACTATTCCATCGTCAACCAAAGCTTATAAAGAGGAGCTTGGTTTAAAGTGCAGCAGGGTGGTGTATTTAGCAGGAGCACTGTGCCTTAGTGAACAAGCCTATGCTCAACCCCCAAGTCAACAGGCACATCAAATCTGTTGACATATATTTGATAACAACCAAATTCTCAACCAGCTCCAGGAATATTGTTCTTTTACTGACTTCTGACCTCTCCCTGGAGAAAGGGAAAACAATTTCCTGACAGAGACGCATTATTACCGTTATTAAACATGTACTCATGTTGTTTAATAGAAGGCTTCCTCTGCACAATGCAACCTCACACTTTATCTAATCTAGAAAAAGCAACTGAAATATGTATGCTCTATTTCTGTGTCCATTTCAACAATCTCCTCCTTCACATTCAGTTATACAATCACTTACTCATTCACGCTTCTCAGCAGCTGCTCTGCGGGTGAAGGGCAGAGGGCAGGTAAGTGCTTTATTCAAGTAGCTGTACAGGGAGGGCAGAGACTTTAATCTTTAACATTTTCACAACCAGCCCAAGGATTCAAACTGACCATCCAATCACATCTCGCTTTAATAAACTTTAGGCTAATGGTTGTACTAATGTGCCAAACTAGTCTCTTTAGGATGCAAACCTCTGTGCTTTTTGACACATCCTGACTGTGTATTTAAGTACACTATGACAGCACGTCATATAAAAGTCTGAGTGGTTTAAGCGTGATGATTTGCATAATGCAATCTGTACTACTTCTTTTCTTCTTTTGATATGTCACAGCAGGAAAGCATTGTGTAATTATTAAGCTTAATTATGATTGTATTAGTTGAGCCAGGTCCATGAACCTGCTATTGTGTACAATTTCTCAGCGGGACACTTAATTTTAAAGAAATACTTTTAAAATCATTTGCTAAACCTATGAAATTTCCTGCTATAAGACAAAATTTCTGATGTGAAATATAAAGCAGGTAAATTTAATCAGCTATTTTAACATGGACAAAGCCGCTTAACAGAATAAGTACCAGGTCTGGTGTGTATGTGTAACATACAAGCTGTTACAAGCCTTAAGAGCCACACGACTCTATCCATTTAAACGAAGTTACTGTGCAGCACTTGACACACAGTGCAATTTCAGCAAATATCATATACAACAGTCAGAAGCTTAATATTGTTACTGGTTTACAGTTTACATGCAATTGTTATGTACAGTAGCATTTTAATCGCAGTGTTAACATCAGAGTCACCTGCCTTATTCTAAGATGAAAACAGCTGTGAAGTCACTTTGTCAGTTCACAGAAATTAGGTAGACTGCTTCAGAAAAATGTGCATTCACAGGCATTATTGCCTGTGGCTGTTAATTTTAAGTGTCCATGTGCTGAAAACAGTCAAAAACTCACTCTGCACCTTGCCTTGCACCAACTACCATCTTGCTACGCTATTCCTCCAACCCATACACTTGACCTTTGAATACAGGAAAGACACACACATACAATGTAAATGGGCAAAATGCATTTCTAGGTCAGGAAAATATCTCATGGTATTGTGTGTGACAGTAACTAAGTTACTGTAAGTAAGTGTGAAATGCCCTGATTTTCAAATTTGCATACTTTAAAATAAATGTACCATTTGTGCTGATTAATGTTTCTGTGAATAACACTAAATCAAGTTCCCAAGAACCACCGATCAGTGCTAACGCCTGCTTTGCCTCAGTCGCTGCTGTGCAACACCGTCTAACGCACAGGTTTTGAGTTACAGTTAAGTGTTTTTTCTGTACAATGGTGGAAACACAGAGAATTTGATTTCATTCAATTTTAATAACAAATGACCAATGTGAACTCTGCAAACCATAGACAATTACTCACAAATGTGGGTGTCAAGACTCACCAGCTGAAGGGCGAAAAAAAGGATAAGGAGGATTCCACAGGAGAGCATGGAGAGGCCCAGCAGGAGCACCAGCGGCTGGTACTGGCTGATGCAGGAGAATTTGCGGTACAGTGCTTCATTTTTCAGCTCCTGGTCATTCAACAGGTATTTCCCCTTGGCTGGCATGGTTAATGCTTCTTACAGAGGCATAGCAGGTGTTAACAAGGAGCTCAAGAGAGCAGGAGTATGTATTTCCACTACTTATTTGTGTGTGGGAGTCAGAAATTTGTGAAAAGGATATCCCCACAGTTCAAGATCTGTTAGGTACCTCTTATTAGTTCATGACGCTCAAGTGTTTTTCCTTCGGCGTGGCAAGTTAAATGTAGTTGCTTCTCTCATAACTTTGTTGTTGCTCTCTCTTTTAGTCGTCCTCCCTGTCTCCCTCCCTTCTGCTAGTCCTTTTGTCTCTTCTATCCTCTGTCTGGTGTTGGCAGCCAGACCCGCTTCATCCTTTGCCAGCTACTGTATTGCTCCCTTTAGTGGGTTTGAGTAATAAGCTTGGATCTGGGAGACACAGGGGAGGAGGGGAGGGGAGTAAAAGAAAGGGGAGGAGGAGGATGCAAAGGAAGAGCAGGAGCACAACAAGAACTGGGGGCAGCAACAAAGGTCATCGGTAAGCCCACCAGGATTTGTGATGTAACGGAAAGGTGAGATCCAGAGCTTCAATCCCTAGAGGCACCTGGAAGGACGGGAAAGGACAAGAAAAGGAACAAGAGAGAGGGAGAAAAAAGACACAGATTTTAAAAACGTTTCCCAGCCCATATTCACCAAACAAGCGTATCTTGGAAAATATATTTCCTACATGCCACCATGATATATGGCAAAAAGTATGGCTTAACTGATTTAAAAGGGAGTTTTAAGGCTTTGATGTATGACATGTAATCAGTGCTGAGAATACTGAGAATCAAACATAAATATCCAGATTACCAGATGGCCACATGCTTATTCATACCTCAACTCTGATGTCTCAAGAGTCCTGTCTCTGTTTCCCCCTCAGTTAAACAAACAAAACAGATCCATGGCTGAGGTTACAAGAATATAACTGACACATGGCGTCCATAACTGTATCATCACTGCATGGAAAATGGCTTTTCATTATTATCTGATATGGATGTTATCAACAAACACTCCATGTACAGTTTGAGAGATCCCATGATTTTCACATTAATGAACACAGAGCAAATACTACAATACAACCCATTTACCTTCTCTATGTTTAAGTATGTTTAAGTTGCTCTATGCTATGTGAGCAATGCCGTTATATTTACACCAGTCTACAGGAGGATGTCAGCAAGACTCTGTCATAGCATAAATTGTGATTATAAACTGTGCTTATCTTTTAGAGTCCCTTGGTCAGGCCACGAGAAGACATGATTATCACATCATAAAATCCATAGACGCCACAGTCTGAAAACAGAGCCTGGGACCATGTTGATAAATAAAGATTGTAAATTAAGTTGATCAGAACGCGTTGAAGAGACGGTTTGCATGTAACCGCCTCGTTCTACTTAAGAGCTCGATATGTTCATTTGGGTGAGTGGAGGAGACACTGCCTTAAGGCTCAATAGAAACAATGTGAACTTCGCACCACTGTCAACAGAAACCTCATTTGTTTCAGTTGCTAATATGGCTGTCCTAGTGTTTAATGTGTGCAGGGACTGCTTCATGTTTGTCCCTCACATAGCAACTGTGACAGATGCTATGTGCCATAAAAAAAGTGAAGAAAAAAAACAAAAAACAGATAGCACATATATACACACACCTGTTGCATTGTCTGTAAGTGAAGAGGCAGTCATAGCCCTTCAGCCTGATGGTGGTAAAATGCATTGCCACAGTAAGCAGTATGATGACAGGCCCAGTAGCAGTTTACAACCATTTTTAACTTTCTCTCCTCTTTCTCTGCTGTTGCTGTTTGGCAGAACAGCATCCACCCAGCTCTGCCCAGCCTCAGACAACATACCACCCACAGTCCGGGGGCAGTAAAATCAAGGAGGAGGTAAAACAAAGCACATAGTGGTAATAGAGAACTGTGTGCTCCTCTTACATTAGTAAGAACCAATGGGTTTGTGAGAGTGAGTAGACGTTTACTGGCTATTTACACTGGGAGAGCCTTTTACTCCATAGATCTAAATTCCATGTCTAGATTTTAAAACTGGGAATGGCTGCCTGCAGTGATAATGCTCCTAAAACTGTAACTGTAACTGTCAACATAAATTGTAGACAAAGCAGGAATAAATGTCAGACTTGTATACATTTTATGGTCAAATGCATGGGAATGTTCAGTTAAGGTAAAACACTCATTTGATTGCCCAAGGGCCTCATTTATGACACTGTGCACAGAATCCTTTCCACAGGTGTATGTATCCACAACACAGAAAAGGTGTGCACCAAAAAATGATCAGACTTACAAAACCAGGTGCATGCTTCCACGCAAATCACAACCAACTTGACAATGTACACATGCTGGTGAGGCTCATATTCTACACAAATCGGTGTGCGATGAGGTGCTAGAAGAAGGCAGAGTGTGTGTGGCAACACTGCGGATTCTCTAACTCTGTGCACTTGTGACCCGGACAGCACAGTCAGGTGTTCAATGACGGATTACAATCATACTTAACCACCAAAGGCACCATTCAGCGTACTGTGGACATGATTATTGGTTTGATAAGAAGAAAAATATAAACCTGCATAACAGATCCAAAATGTTCACACGCATGTGTCACAGGTACAGGTATGTGCACTCTCACATCAAAACTGTTTTTAGAAATTCTGACTTGCGTGGTAAGTGGTGCAGGCATGTCTCAACCCCCATTATATCACATTATACACAACAGTTATAAATGAGGTCCCAGAACATTAAACAGGATAGTGAAAACCTAAATTGGTTCATGAAAAAAAACAAGGGAAACATGTAACGATTTCAATTTAGTGCCTAAAGGGAAGAG
Source organism: Mastacembelus armatus (assembly GCF_900324485.2). Classification (NCBI taxonomy): domain Eukaryota; kingdom Metazoa; phylum Chordata; class Actinopteri; order Synbranchiformes; family Mastacembelidae; genus Mastacembelus; species Mastacembelus armatus. The sequence continues at coordinate 22,353,753 of NC_046635.1, forward strand.
CATAACATGGGCACATTGAGCAGTTAAAAACTCAACAGAAACTGTCCATACTACACGCATCTATGAGCAAACAAGGAAGCTGCTTGTACCTAAAGTTGACCATCGGCTATTTCTTTCAGTACAATGGTTCACAGGCAGGTGTTCTTCATGTAAACCCAGTTCCAATGTTCCATATTTGCATGACATTTATTTCTTAAAAATCTCATGTACTGATAAAGTAGTAAGTGATCCAAGATTGAACTTGACTGGGAAACAAGACGAAGTGAATAATGGGCCAAAGCCAATGTGCCTCTTATTTATGCTACGCCATCATCATTTTTCAGAGTGCACTGCAACAATCAGGTTGACATGTCACGTGACATTTTTTTATACAGATATCAATACCCTGATTATTGAGTAAAGATTAAGCCAATATTTTATGTATACTGTCTCTATTCACATTTCTTACAGTGATCTAACAAAGACAACATAAAACATGTCATGCTGTAAATCCATCATTATACAAATACCATAATAATACAAATAAAGTAACTTCTAGTCAGAGAAAAACATAAGAAAAACACTCTGTACATCCAGTATTTTATTAGAGTGTACTGTATTGAGAATCAGTATAATCTGTAATATTATAACTGCCACTATCTGTCTCAGTATGTCATGGTATACAGCAGTAACCCTAATGGGTTCACAAGCATGCAAAAGCAGCCCAAAAAGCGTCAGAATAACGTTTTATTTCAAGTTAGAATAGAAAGTCCTTATTTGAGAGACTTGTATCTACACAGTCCCTTACTATTTTCTGAATTAATGTTGCCTGGGAATGGTCAATGCATCTTTTACAATAAGTAATCACTCATATGCTAAGTAATCATTGGTAATAAAACAATCCTATCTAAAGATCGGGCCAGATCTTCACCAAACCAACGCCCCATTCAAAGCCTTTTCACAGAGAGCAAACAGGCCGGCCTTTTTCGGAAGCAAATCACTCTGCTTTTATGGCGGTCTTTGTGTTGGCATTCAAAAAGCTTTGACAAAAAAGGACAAAGAGTGACGTCTATTAATGAAAAGAACCACATTTCCCAGCTCATGCTGCACAGATCCAGGGTAAAAGGTATCAGGGGCAAAGCCAGGTCAGCTACACAATAGGAAACAGGTCAGATGTAGAGCTTTACTGAAGCCTAAACTACTGAAAAACACTGAAATGGTTTCCAAATAATCCCTTCATACAGTCAACTTGAGAAATACTAGAGAATTACAAGAAAGTTCAATTCACTTTCAGTTCTATATTTATACTCACTCGCTCTCTCTCTCACTCCCCAACATCTGCATTATCTTGTTCTCTGTCTGGTCTATTTGCTTTTTGTTGAAATACATGATGATTCAAATGTGAATAATGATATTAAAATATTTAAGTGTCCCAACTGACTCATTCTGCAAAATATAATATATAGTATAAAGGAATATCAAATTAAATATTATGACTTAACATAGCTTGCCAATACATGGAGCCTTTCCATAAACAGATGAAAAATGTATGTACAGCAATGCACCAGACAGATTAGATTAAGCCTCCTGTCCTTTCCCATCTCCCTTTCTCTCCTACAAGCACTCTACTGGTATTGAATTAGCCGCAATCACAAGAAGGAGTTGCTGAAACCTAACAATATTAACAGGATGCTATCTCAGAGCTGTTTAAGCATCAAATGCCACTGCTTATAATAAATACAGGAAGTGCAAGCAAGAACACCACATGGTCGGAAACAGGCCGTTACTGTTCAAGTGTTTCACATTTACTTCCATAAACTGAAGCCAAGTCACACTACCACAAGTGAAGCCATCAATTTCGTTTCGTGGCACAAACAACAGTACATGAAGTGGTTTATTGATTTAAAGATGCATATAATATAGGTAACATGAGGTAAATCCAAATCTGAAACAAAACTGATTGAATTAGTCTACAACATTTCCTTCTCATTCGCTGTTTGGATTTGGAAACACCCACACACTCACAGGAAAAACATTTTATTGTGTTGTACATTTAATTTTAAATAGATATAATTGCCAGTGTGTACTCATTAACCCATAATGACATATGCTAATGTATTTAACATTAAAATGTTTAAACCTTTCATTTACAATAGTATTCAGATCCTTTGCTGTGTGTTTAACCCAACACACAGACCTTTAGAAGTCCTTTGCAGAGAAATGAGAACCTGGTGGAAGGACGACCCTCTGAGTAGCACCCAGGTCTTTATGGACTAGAAGTCACTTTGAGTAAAGGAATATGACAGTCCATATGGAGTTGGCCGAACAAATTTTAAAGGACTTAGAGTATGAGGAAAATGGGTTTCTGGCATGGTGAGACAATGAGCAGGCACAACTTCAAGCACTGTGTCTGGTAAACACCAGACGCTGCTCATCACCTGGAAAATACCATCCCCATGATGAAGCATGGTGGTGACAGCATCATGCTGTGGGGGTGTTTCTGCACAGCAACTAGAGATTGGTCAGAAATGAGGGAGGGATAAAAGCAGCCAAATAGAAAGAGGCTCATTAAGAAAACCTGCTCCACAATGCATAAGACCTGAGATCAGAGTGACAGTTCACCTTTCAGGACGACAATGACCCAAAGCAAACAACCAAGACAACACTTGAGAAGATTCAGGACAAGTGTCTGACTGTCCTTGAAGGGCCCAGCCAAAGAACAGACTTAAACTCCACTGAACATCTGTGGAAAGACCTGAAGATTGCAGCTCACAGACACTTCCCATCCAGTCTGTAAGAGATTGTCTGGAACATTGGGATTAACTACCCACAACCAGTATACACAGTTTGTGGAGAACATCAAGGGTCTGAATCCTTTTGTAAATGACAGATTTCAGTTTTTGAGTTTGAATACATTTGTAAAAAATATTCTGCAAACATGTTTCTGACTAAAAAGTGTACATTTTTTCAATTTCAAAATTTCAATAGACAGTTTAACCAAAAACTGAAGGGATCTGAATGGTTCCTGAAGTAGTAAAAGGTATTTCCTGCAGCAATATTATGTTGAAATCAGCAGACATCCTCATATAAGTTATAATCCTTATCATTTTCATTATAAAGATAAAGGCTCATTTTTATACCAGCATTTTTCTAAAACAGCCATTCATGTATTTACATTCTGTACTTTTATATAATAGCTTACATTATTAGTGGCAGAGTCTGCCATTTCTAATACCTACCACAAATACACAATTTTTTTCTTCGTTTTTTATGTTTCTGACAAAATAGCTGTTCAAGGAGGACTGGCTGCTGTTGCCACGGCAACCACAGGTATCACAAAATCAACTAGGACTGAAATCTTCAGGGTTAAAATGCTCAAGAGCAGACAGCAGATCTTCCTGTTGATCTCTGAACCTTTGACTTGCTGTTGTGTGTGAACATGTATGTATTCTTTGCTTTTACTGACAAGACAAACCTGGAAGTTTAACATTTTCACAGTATGAATTCTCATCTATGGCTGTTGTGGACATTAATTGTTTTTAAATATTTTTTTATTCAGCTCAATTCTTTTGTATTTGTTTGCTTGTACATAATCCTTTAACAACTTAAAAAACATATGTACAAACATGAACACTGAAAAAGGACCTTCATGGAATGTTTTGCTTCTTTTTTCTTGATTTTGTTTCTCCAAAAGATCTATCATTTGGAAACAAACTTGAGAAGAAAAACAGGGTGGAAGGTTACACTACAGTCAGAGAGACCATTGTTTCCATCTGGTGTAGCCAGCCACATCCCTATTGCAGGTTACATAACTAGACCCGCTCCATCTTGCAAATGTGGAGTGGCAGGGCCCCGTCCAACCCCAGCACCAATAAGAAAACCATAATTGTCCCATAGTGCGCCAGCTAGCCTACTACCAGCACTGCCATTCAAAGTGAAACCTCAACATCTGCAAACAGCTAGTGAGAGCACTGTTTACACAGCCAAACAAAATCCAACATGGATGTCATGCCGAGCTGCTGCAACAGAAATGGTTGGCCCCTTCAGCACAGCCTGATGATGGTAATTTTCCAGGCTACCAATAAAGCCCTTGCTGCTGACAGGGCCATCTGGTGCATGTTTTTTGTAATCCACTATCATAACTTCATTGCTTTAACACTGTTCAGGATTCATACTGTACATGCACCCACAAATGCACTGGTTAACTTTCAGCATCAAACTGAGGCTAGTATGTGAGGCATACAGTACATAAGGTTTACACTGCCGTGTATAGTACATAGGTATACAGATGGACAATGCTCTTACAGTATGACAGAAGCCTTTTGGTGCTACAGAAGTAGGGATTTAGTATTCCCTATATGCAGTTGCCAGGCTTTAGAGGAAAACATATTCCATGATGATCATCCTCATTAAAGCCATTCTGTGTTATCTTTGGGAAGCACAGACAATAGAGGTCATGCCAGGAATGGGCAACACTGTAGGGGCTTTAGATGCAGGAAAATCCCTGTAGTGCTCTAATGGTTTGACCCACAAAGCAAGTCTTTTCTTGTGTATGTATTACTACCACACCCTTATCTGTCAACTGTGATGACTGACCTACATACTGGGGCATGGTCCCACCTGCCTCCTCTTTTCTCATGAGATATAACAAATTGAAATAAAGGAAAATAGTACACATTAGTATTATAATTATTACTACTACTACCACTACATTGTGAAGTTATTAAGGCTCATAATCTTTAACCGGAACAGTTTACATATGTGCAGTTCATTTGCTCAAAGACAAATTTAAGACACTTGACTAAGCAGTTGAATGTTGTCTTTTTTAATTTGAAAAATACTTTGCATGTATATACACTGTCTGTATATCTATTTTAGATTCCCAATATTAGCTCATGTGTTTGTACAACAGGGCAAGGTCTTTGTACCACATTAAAAGCAAATTAGGGTTAATGGGGCCTTGACAGCAGTGATTTACACACCACATTGACAATGGAATTACATAATACCTCCTATTACACAATCTCACAAGGAAACTGGGAGGTTACCAATTTGCTTTTGGATATTGTGGGCGTGTGTGTACAGGCATATGTGTATACACACTGTATATTTTGTGTTTTATTTTCATTAGACATACTTCACAACGCATTTTTAATGAAGCCATCTATTCAACAATTTAAGTATTATGAGAAATATTCCTCAATATTCCTGTAGTGCTCTTCTTTATTGCACATCATTTTATCCACTAGTCACTTTAAATGTGCATTGCAGTACACTCATGGGATTTATCATTTTAATTTACATATGTAGAACAAAGGTATTCAACTAAAATTCCAGGTGGTCTAGCCACTCCATCAACGTTTCTCAAAAACGTCAAGAATAAGGTTTTTCCCGAGTTATGCAGACAAGGTATATACAAAGGTACATGAAGTCTTGATTAATAAAAAAAAACTCTCTCCCACTCTCAAAAAAACCTACACAAATTTACCATTTAAAACAAGTATAGCAGAATATATTTTAAAAAAATGCTAAGTTGGGTGTGATCGATGTGATCAACCCAACGCCTAAACTTTTTCACACATCAGAGCTGGAGTACTTGAGTTGGCAACTTGTACTTGAGTCACACTCAAGTTCCACAATAGCTAACTGACTCCAGTAATTTTTTTATGTTATGTTAGTCTGTGGAATCTCACATCATTTTCCTGTAGTTGACAGATGGTTGCTGTGCTATTTGTATTACAAACATAACTTTCCTCCTATAGAAAATGTCTTATCAATCTTTGAAAGACTCTTAATGCCCATGAGTCATTAAGTCCATGTTGAGTGGTAAGTTGTTCTCCTCCTGGACAAGAAGAAAAAGGTAGTAGCCTGCTGCTCGAGATGTACTGTGTGTTACATAGCATGCTACAGGTAAGACCATCAATTCCCACACAGCTTTAACTGGAACACAAAACAGCAAATCTCATACTGGTCAACTCAATGTTCAAATGCAGCAGTGCATTAGTGTAACATTAAACTAAAACTTTGGGACTGGGGGATTTAAATTCCCTGAGTGAATCCATGCGCACACTGTGACTTCACCCTCAGCAATATTTAATTCTTGTCTTAGTGTATTTCAAATGATGTGGCTGTGAAAATATGCCAACTCATTATTACATAGCATGGTCTCTTTTCTTGCTGCTGTTGTCAGGGTCTCCAACAGAAGCAGCAAATGGAGTGACAAAATATTACACAATCAATGCTGGCTTGGGCTTAAGACAGGATTTTAATGTCTGCCTCTTGCAAGGTCACCTTTTAACAAAAACTAATTGTTTTAGCTTCTGATTTGGTTTTTAATTGAAAATATAGTTTCAAATTACCACAATACATAGGATACACTTATCAGACTTTGCATTTAAATAGTCTTCTTTCTGGAATGTAATTAAGAGAAAGGAATCTGGAAGCAGCTGACTCCTTTGCACTACTGGTGATACAAGAAAATGGAAAAAATATAGGAATCATAACTGTGAACTCTATAAATGCAGATGATGTGTTAGTTATTCTGTCAGAATCTTTGAATTTAGTCCCAAGGTAAGATTTCTGGATCCATCCATCCATTATCTATAGCCACTTATTCCTAACCAGGGGATCTGCTGGAGCCTATCCCAGCTCTCTTTAGGTGAAAGGCAGGGGTACACACTGGACAGGTCACCAGTCCATCACAGATCCTCGAGGCAACCCAGGGCCGGCGCAGCCACCCGCCCGGCTTGGTGCCATCTGGGTATCTGCAAGGTGCACCCCATCGTGGTCAGAGGATCACAGATCTCAGGTTTGAATTGTAAACAAATGTACATAAAATATAAATAAAATTCATGCTCTTACCCTGAACTCACATCTTACCTCATTTGTTGTCTGAGGGAAGATTGGACACTTCTTTTCTTGCAACTCAAAAAACAACTACAAGATACTGAGAAATCAAACTATGTGACAATATGGGTGTCATAAATGGTATTTGCTAATGATTAATCCCAGAAGGAGGCCTTTGGCAGAAAGCCTAAAACAGCTTGCACAGTACAGAGAAGTGCAGCAGATGCATCTACTAATTTTCTAAGTCTGTTGATTGTGACCCATTTAAGAGGGATATCGCCTTAGCATTAGATACAACAGAATGGCAAAGTTGTAATTTTTTTATGTCTTCAAATAAGACACTTCCTACCGATTCCTCCATCAAACAATGTTAATCAACAAAACAAGATAATCAGGGGCGAAAACAACTCAAACATGACACAAAGAGATACTCTCCATATTAGGGAAAAGTTGAAAAAAAAAACAAACAAAAAAAAAAACTTACATATGTGCAGGGATTTTCCAAGGAAAATAGTGGTTAGATATGGAAACCCAATATTTTATCCAGAATGAAAACAGAAAAATGGTAAACAACTGGAATTGTATTTGAGTGAATAACAAAATGTTTTCTGGATATTTACTGTCCTTTCCTGTCCGAGTTAAATTTTAGAGTGGAATTTTTTAATTACCTAAAGTATTTGGTTTACTTAAAGTAAACTTGGCATGTACTATTGTACTCTGCAGCAGCAAAAAAAAAAAAAAAATCCATACTGAACTACCTCGAGCCCATGACAGAATTAATCTATTCAATGGAAAGTTGCAGGTATATTGCTAAAATGACTGTGCCCATATGAAGCATTGATTTTTGTCATTACAATATGAACAGACAATAAACAAACTATTTTAAGGATTATGGATTTCATAGAGTCCCCATACTTGTGTTTGGTTATCTCAAACACGTAATACAAACAAATAACATTTCAGTATTAAAAGTGTGCAGCAATCATGGGTTAGAAAAATATTTCTGAAGCAAGAGTACACACACTCTTAGTTGGTGAAACATTTGGACACTTTCTGCCAGACAAAGTTTTAATTATGGTAGTACTGCTGCAAACACACTTTGCAAATTCCACCTTTACAGCTTTATCCTGCAAATGATTATTTAAAGCACATAAAAAGTAACAGTGTATTAAGTTAACAGAAATATGTCAAATTATGTTTACTGGTGTAGTGATTAAATTAATATCCAAACCATTAACAAACTCTGCTTTTTCCACATTTGGCGAAGACTCTGCCTATCACTATGCTCTGTTTCACAGACTCATAACATGAATAAACTTGTTCGCTCATTCTGTTTTCATCACTTGCCTGCCTGAACTTGCTCCTTGTTCAAGTGTGCAGTTTTTTTTTCAGTTTTTTCAGCTAAAGCTGTTGGAGACATTTGCAAAGCTCCAATATTAGAATTTCAAATGCGCAATTTAGAATACTTTGAGAGTGATATGTGTCACCCTGCTTTTTCCACTGTAGAGAAATTGTTCATGCAGTGCTTAAGGGTGGGGAGCCAGGAGAGATGTACAAGTTTACTGTTGTTGAAACCTCTGTGCAGAGGAGGATGGGATCAGGGGCTAAAGGTATGGAAACTATATACCCCACCTAAAACTGGCCCTATCTACATAAAAAGATTCTTTTTCTTAAAATCTAGGAAAACAGTAAAACGCTCCTTGCAGCTGTATTGAGGCTCTTTTTTAAGTATATAAATCTGTAATATTGATTTACACGAAACATGAGTGATACTTGCTGTCTGTCACAATGCAGATGAATTTGAAAGTTGTCATTTGCCTTTGGACCTTGTTTTTGGTCTTTTTTGTTTATGTGGATACTTTAACATGGAAATAACCTCTTAACTTAATAGCATACTAAAAATTATCTCAATATGTTTCAAAACCTAAACTAATTACACTAAATGTTGATCAGAACATGCCTGTAGTTAAATAAAATATTTTTACTTAGTGGGGACTCGTAATGGGTATGCGTGCAGGACGACCAATCTTTATCTGCACCGGATACAACAGCTGTCCCTATCCAAAACCCCTCATATACACTTAATCACTTTATATCCACCATGCAACCAGAGTTAAAATAAAATGCTTCAGGCACAAGTCTCCCTACAAGACAGGCATTATGCATTTGAGTATTATGAATACTCCTGCCATCACCTCTGATCATCATGGACCTGGACATTTAGCACTGCTTGTTCTAGTAAGGATACGTCACCAACATATGACACATTTCTACACAGAAGCAAGTAAAATATTAAAACATTGTTTCAGTTTCACATGAGCCAAACATCCATCTATACATTATCTATACCACTAATCTTGCAGAGGGTTGAGGGGAGGGCCAGAGCCAATCCCATTCGCTACTTGGTGACGGGTGGGGTACACTCTATATGGATTACCAATCTACCACATGGCTAACAGTAACACACAGAAAGACACAAATGCTTACATTCACACATACTGGCAATTTAAAGTTTTCATCTAACCTAATGTATTTGGACTGCAAGGAGTTGCATGTACAGTCATACTAAGAAAAAAGTATATATGTACACATGTATTAGGATAAAGACATGCTCACTGCATGTGCCATAAGCCCTTCATGGTATTGCACGTTTTGCTAAGCCTTCAATTACAGCTGTGCAGCAGCTGAGAGGTCAGACAGTGGGAGTGACGTAGAAGGACACTGAAGGATCTCATTATCTCAAATGCCTCCTGGGAGCTATAGATGACTGGTGTTGACGGCGCCTCAGAAGTTAAAATAACAGAATCATTGTCTCTCAACTGAGTCTTCATTAACTCAAAGTATTTATTCGCCTACCAGACTTTTCATATAACTGACATCTGACTTGTATTAGACAGTCTTAGTCAAGCTTCCGACTCTTTACATTGACTCTTTTTTCCATTGGCACATTACTCTTTCTGACTCTCAATGAAAGCTTTGTCCGTGGCAGCCTTATAGAGTTCCAGGTTTTGTAAATGCCACCCCCTATGTTTTGCCACTGCAAGTCAAGGAATGTGTATGAAAGCATCGCTGCTGAACAGCCACACAGTCAGGAATGTCTGCAGGCAGCAGCACTCTTCCTGGGGTTTCTGTGGCTGAGTGGGAAGAAGAGTATTGGCTGGGTTTGGTGAAGACAAGGTTACTCCCACTAAGCATCTGTCTGCTATGCAGGATTTCTGAAAGGAACTGACTTCAGATGGCTCGAGTTTTAGTACAGCTCTTCCTAAATATGAATCACAGTCGCACTCTGCTACATACAGAAAAAAACATTTATGTGTGAAGGTCTCATACTATGTGTTGTGGATATGACCCAACCACAACTAAAAAGAATGGGCTACTGCTGCTTTTCAAATGTAGCATATGGGAAAATGGATAATAATTCTTAAACAATGCAGGTTCAACCTGTAGCAATTTAACAATAGTTCACAAGCATAGTTTCATTTTCAAAGACGCCCAAATCATTTACTAAAAAAAACTGTAGTTTTCAGCAAATGTTATTAGCGATGTCCCAATTCTGGTCCTGGTCCCTGCTGACATGATGAGAGCAGTTGGGTACAATCTGGACAAATCATCACTCTATCCCAGGGCCACACAGAGACAGACAACCATTCCTGCTCACATTCACACCTACTTATAGTTTAAACTAAACCTAATCTGCATGTCTCTGGGCTGGAAACCCACACAGGCATGGAGAAACTTGCAAACTCCACACAGAAAGACCCCAGTCAGCCAGCAGGTTTGAATGTTTTTGTTGTCTGAGTGCACACAAACCTAACAGGAGTTTAGTTTCAGACTGTTTACAAGTTACTCATAAATTAACATTAAGTACTGACAGATGTGGGCAGCACTGTGGCTTAGTGGTTAGCACTGTTGCCTCATAACAGGAAGGTCCCGGGTTCGTAATCTGTCAGGGTTGTGGGACAATGCATGTTTGCGTGGAGTTTGCATGTTCTCCCTGTGCTTGTGTGGGTTTACTGCAGGCACTCCGGTTTCCTCCCACAGTCCAAAAACATGTATGTCAGGTTGATTGGTGACTCTAAATTGTCCATGGGAGTGAGTGTGAGTGTGTCTTGTGAGTGTGTCTTTGTCTCTATGTGGCCCTGTGATGGACTGGTGACCTGTCCAGGGTGTAACCCTGTATTTCACCTGAAGAGAGTTGGGATAGGCACCAGCAGATCCCTGTGACCCTAATTAGGAATACGCCGATATAGATAATGGATGGATGGATACTGACAAGTGACCTACCATATTGGGCATTAGTCATTTTAACCAGCAAATAATATGGTTAGAACCAGCTAATGACTTGGCATGCAAACAATGAGAAGAGGCTAAGTGAATGTTTTGTAATTACCATTTGCATTGATTGACATATATATTTAGTGTCAGAACTCAGCTCCACTCACACCCAACTATTTTCTCACACACAGTGCTCTGCTAAAAGTGAGCAGCATGAAAACACTAGCACACTGAGAGGGACAAATGACAGTATAAAAGTAATCCAGTTTTGATTGATTGATTTGAACTGAGCAATCAAATATGGTGGGATCAGCCCAGACATCTTTCCTTAGGATCAGCATGGTAAACTCGCTAAATGTTAGACAAACAGTCCAAAATCGTGCATTTCTTGGGGACTATTTTCATGTGTTACACTGCCAAGTATTTACAGTACCAGCAGAGTGGGATTGAGTCAAAAGTAAACTAAAGGTTGCCTTTTCATGGCACTGAAGGAGCAGGTCACCCAGTACAGCAGTGTGGCTCAGTGTGTTTCTGGTGATTACTAGACAAGAATAGATCTCTATGACACACAGGGACAAGATTGGGATAACACACAATCCTTCTAAGTTTTGGTCTCTTCATTATATTCACAGTCTTACCCTTCTTTGTCATTTACTGCATTTAATACAAATAACCCCTGCACCTCCTAATTTAAAAGAAAATGCTCATACATTAACCTGAACTAAATGTGCACATGCCACCAACAGAAACCAGGTCTGTACAGTTGTGGTCAGAGATCACTAACTGTTTTGTACTTCACTAGAAACTGGTTGAAGCTGCATGTAGAGTCCTAGAGTCAGCTTTACAAAATTTACCATCGAAATCTGTGTTCATATCTTCACCAAGTGCCTTCTAATGAGAAAAAGGAAACCTAACACGCACACACGTACACATACACAGTCTTGCATCACACCTGCACCTGAAAGAGGAACATAGAGCTTTTTGTTCAATATAATTTCAGCTGTTTACAATTATTTCTTGTGCAGAGTAGCTGATTTTCACCATAGCATCTTTCTTTAAAAACCTAACAATGTAGTCTTTAGTCTCTTTGCAACCTTTATAACCCTTGGCAAACATTGTGTCTATTTAAGATCTACAACAAATAGCACCATGTTTTGAGCCCTGATGTTTTAGAATATTGGAAATTTCCACATTATACAATTTTATCCCTTTCACTCTTTGGAAATGTCTGCTTTCCTCTCTCACTTCTCCATTTCTTCACATCTGAATACATTTCAAGCGTCAAACAGGCACACAGGTTTTCACTGCTCCAGTGCCTTTCAAGAGTGAAGGCCAACCATACCCTGTGACATACAGTCGACCGCACACCATTTCACTTCCTTGGCAACCGTGACTCATTTCCCTAACGACAGTGCAAGGACAGCTTTATGAAAAGGGAACCTGCAGCCACTGCACAATTAGTCACAGATGGATGCTGTTATGAAAGCAACCACTGATTTTAAGTTATGTCAGGACAAACAGTGAATCAGCTAGGATAGACAAGCCTATGCAGATAAGAACCAAACATTTATTATTGATTTGTGGGCACGTGGTATCTGTCTTTGAGAAGAGCAGTTTGTAAAAGTTAAATAATTTTCTGACAAATAAGTGGTATGTAGCTGGAATATATAACACAATTTTGTTCTTTTCTCAACTAGAACACAGGACAGTGTCACAGGGAAGGCTAGCTAACCATATTTTATTGACATAATAGCATTCTTATGATTCTGTGTGGTATCTGATGCACACAGAAACCCCAAGCATACATTTGGGTCACTCCACTGGATCATCCCGAATGGTGATAACAGTAGTTGAAACAGCAGTTTCATAAAGGACGAAATAAGGAAATATGTGTGTGTGTGTGTGTGTGTGTGTGTGTGTGGTGTGATACAATAACGGAAAAAAGACCTTTGAAAAGACATTGGTTTCCACTTAAAGGTAAAAACGGTGAATCAACAAAATTGATGATGAATTTTGTTATAATGGAGTTAATGATATGACATTTCTTCATCTCTAACTAATTTATGTAATACCCTCACCAACCAGCATGACACTGTCCTAAATTCATATATGTTTTCTCCTGACTGTAGTTGCAATATAACCAGATTGCATAAATCATAGAAGATACTAGTAACTGACAAGAGATATAAATATCCACAAAATATCTGGTATATGCAGTAGCTCACTGATGAAATATTCACTCCAGGATGTTTAGGAAACAGTTCGTATTTTGTTCTTACGTCTCAGCACTTTGGCAGATAATTTTCTACTAATTACAAACTACAGGTCAGGAAACAAGTTCTAAAAAAAAAGATATTTTCCAAATCTCTTTAGGTGCAAACAGGTGCTTGAAAATGGACGCATTGTAAAATATTTATTCTATACCAGCAAATTCATTAAGGTACAACAGGAGGAGGGCTCACAGATATCAAAACATTATCTGCAGATTATTTTGTCTCTCAGCTAATCATTTCAGCTCTCACCTGGGCAGTGTATTAGGTACACCAAGGTAAAACTACTGAAGTATAATATAACAGGCCTGGAGTAAATCCTGTACTGCTTAAGACAAAGTGTTTCTGCATAAGTTGATCATTATCACCTATATGAAGGGAATGCTGTATTCGACTGCATTAATTTGAGGTAGGTGTAAACTGCAGCTTGTATTATGCATCCTTATAGCCAGCCAGCCTCTATCCAGTTTCAGGTTTTCCGTATCTTTGTGTCTGTGTTTGACTGGTTGTCTACCAGCTCCTCTTGACAAACGGAGCCAATTCAGGCTAATCACACATTAACCAATTGAGCACAATGAGTGGCTTGTTGAAGCAGCAAAATGCCACAAGCCCTGTGGCATACCAACACATTTCTAAAAGCGCAAATGCACATACTCATACAATAACAGCATAAAGCAGCAACCAGGTGCGGACCTCTATGTACCAACGTAATTGCAAAATCACACATTTTAAGGTGCTCATGTGAAGCTGATGCTTTAGAATAAACGTAGATTTACTGTCCTTTATCTCCACTGATTAAAATTCCATGAAAAATATTTTAAATGGTAACACAGTGTTACAAAGATTTTTCCATTTCTGAGAGCTGTTTACCTGCTGTATTGCAAATTCTCCTTTTTATTTTGTGTCCTCAGTTACTAATGTCTTTTTCAGGTTTTTCATTTCTAAACTGAGTTCTGCAAACTCTGCGTCTCAATGGCACTTCTCCAGATGGGGTGCTCTCATAAGCATTACATAATGTCCTTGAACCACAGCAAGCACACAAAAACTGAAATGGGGAAAAAAGAGAAAGCAAGACACCCACACATCTGCACCATCCACATTCAAATAGCCATCCACGGGAGGCACACATCGGCTCATACTGACCACAGGGTATTTCAACATTCAACACCGCATCTGATCTAGAAGTTGGACAAACAAGGTTATTTCATATGAGTCTATGTGGCTCAAAGCATGACAGTGCGGTATATGCATATTAAGCAAGGTTTGCCAGTCTTTTTGGTTATAAATAACGATTCACCTCGAGTACAAAAGTGCTTTTGTTTGCTTGTTTTTTTTTTTTTTCTAAACTGTTGATGACAGCCTGTAATTAGTATCTTCACAAAGGGGCTGTGGGCAGGGAAGGTGTCCAGGATATGGCACAATTTACCAGACAACAGGTAGATGAGGCATTTCTCTAATAGCACTCCAAAGCATCCCATCTCAGTGGTACTGATCCTCTCTAAACAGTAGAAGTAAAAGGGGGCATGTCCTTTTGGGGCCCCTAAAGACCTTTTGTGAAGAAGATACATTAGCCGTCTTTAACAAGCGTGACTGAAAATGAGAGAGTACATGAAGTCCATCAAGCATACAATAAAGACAATATAGAAGTTAAAATGCCAAGAAGGCATACACACCAAAGCCACAGTTCTATCACTTTGTAGCATGAATTGAAATTTCTGAAGTTAATAGCCTTGAAAAAAATGTGACAGTAAAACAGCTACATACATTTCCGCAAACATGCTTGTTTATGAGAACATCATGAATGGCACTTCAACACATGGAGAAGATGCACTGAGATAAAATGTGCTGTAAGGTGTGTACAGGGATGCTGCACATGAGCAACGGATCATTTCCTTATCTTATGAATCAAAGTGCAGAGGGAAATACAGTGATACATTTGTGATGGAAGACTTGCACACCAGGAAATACATGAAAACAGAGTGAGATTGAAAGAGTGTGTCAAGATATGATGTCTAACCATGGCTCTCCAAATCTCCTTTAAAAGTCCTGGCGGTCTCAGAGTCAGTGCCATGTACCACAATATCCTGGTTTATGTTCCACTAGGAATATTTGGTGCATGTCCTTCATCTTTCTTCCCCTAAGTTTACAAAATCAAACAAAAGCTAACTCTACTATTCTGTATGAGCAGAAGTTAACACTGTCGCATCACAGTGAGTAATTACCAGGTTTGTGTGGAGTTTGCATATTTCCCTCATGCCTATGTGGGTTTTCCCCAGGTTTTCCAGCTTCCTTCAACAGTCAAGAACATTCACATCAGTTTAACTGGTAACTCTAAACTGTCCATCAGTGCTTATGTCGTTATGATTGATGTGTTTGTCTCTATGTGTCAGCTCTGTGATAGACTGGTGATCTTTCCAAGGTGTACCCTGCCTCCTGTTTAATGTCAGCTGGGATTGGCTCCAGCCCACTGCCCCCTCTGAATGAAAAGCAGTTCTGGCTGATGGAAGGAATAATAGCAGTGTTTTACTGATCATGATATAGAAGCAGTTTGATAATGGAGCAGACATTCTGCAGGAACCCATAGAAATGTACATCAGCTCAAATATGTATCAGATGGCAAAAAGTCTACAGGTCATAAGAGTAATAAAGTGCAATTGCAATTGGAATCATTGCTGTTATAAAGATTGCCTTGCCTTTGTCTACGCCTGAGATGTCACTACAAAAAGTCTGTTTAAACCCTTATACACAAGTGCGCAATAAAAGTAATTTTTACTCCCCCACACAGAATTTTTTTTAGATATGATTCAGCTCTACTTCATCATGTTGGTCAATGCAAGCATAGGTCAAACTCTACTGTAAATAAAAACATGATACTCTTAACAGCAGATGGAGACAGCTGCTGCTCTAATAACCTAATGTTGGAGAACTACAATTCACAGAACTACAAAGAAGAGATTTTGTTTTTTGTTTTTCAGGAACTGGATAAACTGTGTGTCCGGTGTCACCAACACATTTACTGCATTATTTGTGAACCAGTGTAGAATACAGACATATAACCTGCCACTTGCAAGTGATTCCTAACGTGTGTAGCTACATGTGACAATCGCTTAAGACACTGCAGACAGAACAAACACCTTCCAACTTCACATACTGAGTTTTTACCAGCTGCTGGATTTAACAAAAGAGAACTTCACTCTTAAGAAACTTCTT
The DNA here is from genome assembly GCF_900324485.2 of Mastacembelus armatus. Classification (NCBI taxonomy): domain Eukaryota; kingdom Metazoa; phylum Chordata; class Actinopteri; order Synbranchiformes; family Mastacembelidae; genus Mastacembelus; species Mastacembelus armatus. The sequence goes on from NC_046635.1 coordinate 22,370,333, forward strand.
ATTGTTTTTATGATTAAACATCCACCCATTTGCTGTGTCTACTTACTGTGAAGAGTTTTTTAAGCATCTTCTAGAAAGCACTGGACAAGAAGCAGAGCATGCCTTGGGCAAGTCATCAACTTTGGCACATGACTAATGGAGAAAAATACTCACATACAGAGGCAATTCAGAGTGCATGACTATATTTGCACTTCCCAGCACATGCAGAAGGTTCATATGCCACATGGAAATGCCCTCTTCAGTTTAGGCTCAAACAGAGGACTTCCAGGCACAGGTAAGAGTGCCAACCATTGATTCACTGTGCTGGTGCCTTGGAAAATTTCATGTAGCATTTCACCAGCCTTTTAACAAAAACCAGACTAACCAGAAGTAGGACCCTTAGATATACAAGTGTATTTAACCTAAAACCACTACCCTGATTACATATAGGTCATCATGTTTCAGCTTATTACAGGACATTCAGAAACACCTTGCTGCATCAGTTGTGATTTCTGTGTAAAGGAGGAAATTATCTGCAAATTAATACTTTGCTCTTTCAGCAATTTGACATTGCTGAAAGAGCGAATCATCATACAGTCATATGTAGTTTGTGGAGCTTTAGGCTGGGACTTGACTGTGAAAGCATCATTAAAATGCGTGGTGTAGTATTACCACAATCAGTTATAATATTATCAGGTGTAAGTTTCTGCATTTAGCAGCATGAATTTTTGTGATAGCAAACTAAGAGTCTTATCTGTCAGGCTCCCAAGAGGTTAAAGTAAGAAAAATAAGCACTCAACACATAAAGAAATAAAACATTTAAACAGAGATTCCACTGGTCCATTAAAACAGTAAAATTGAGGCTCCTGCAGATTTGCTGACGTCAATGACAGAGGCCTTTGAGCCTTGAATGACTTTAGAGAACCTGGTCTCAGTGGCGTCCTGCTCGTGTTGGAGTATTTTTCTACAGTGGGGAAGCTTCCTACGATTTCACAGCACAATATCGGGGGAAATCCTGGGAGTGAAAGATGGAGAGAGGCATCAGCCAAGTAAAGGTCATCTCCACCCAACAGTCCAACCTCACGTGCTTAGACCAATAGATACTGACATGAGGTTAGGTTTACTTTAAATAGATCAAACAAGCTGGAGAAGCGCAAAAAACAATCCAGGGTGTTTAGTGGTTCCAGTGGCAGTGAGTGGCCTGAATCACTGACCGTTTTGTCTGATGACCACTTTTTTCCTCTATTCTTATACCTGTATTTACATCCTTGCAATGTTTAACACTGTTACATGAGCATTATGAAGGCATTGTGTCAGAAACAATTTGGAGCTGATGTTTGAAGTTAAAAGTAGAACAGCAAAACTGTTTTGTACAAGTAAAAGGTTTTGATGTAATCAAAGACAATATAGAGAATATGGAGCATGGGGAGAAACTGCTGAAATCATTGACATTACTGGTGGATAGAAGTATTTGGAAAACATCATTGGGTCTCATGAGAACAGAAAATGGCGATTATGTGAGCAAATCTGCTACTGTATGTGTGAGAGTGTGTTCAGAAAAGAGAGGTGAATGACATATCTGCTAAGAGTCTACTGAGACTGAGAGAAGAAGTGAGTCTTTTAGTTTCTCTTACATACATCCCTTTCCATCACTTTTTAAAAGACAGATCACATGTACTTAAAAAAATGTTTGAGGGGTTGTGATATATCTGATCCTTTCCTGTGATCATTCTATCTTTCTGAAACAGAAAATATTTTTCTATCTTTACAACAAACTGAGAATATTGTTAAGCTGCAGAGCAAGAAATATACAGAAACCATGTGTTGCTGCCTGACAGATGGTGTCAACCCTAGTTCTAAAGAAAACCTGCAAGTCACATTGACATTTCCTGTGGAGGTTCCCCATATTTCCTGTCAAGGTCACTGTCATTGTCAAGCTCAGTCTAAGACTGCATTGTAGCAGAGTTTTTGTTTCTTTTTGTGCACAAATCAGCATTTTCTTTTGCATCAATGGTGATGCACAAAACAACAAATCTGACCACCAATGAGTTTCTTTTCTACAGGTGTGACAAAACTGAGGACAAGTCAAACTAAGAAGACCAAATTAGAAAAGCTCTGATTAGTCAGGGACCTTGGCCAAAGCCTGGACAGATAAACAGAACCCCATACAAAATAGACTGATGATAATGACACCCAAATTGATGCACATTAGTGCACAAAAGCCCAAATGGTCTGATTCATTTTGTCCCATGGACTCCAAATGCATCCCCGTTTTTCCAATAGATGGGGCTTAACAGTGCAGGCTGTTAATATAATCAGAAAACAAAAGATTCTCTAAAATAAATGCTGCGTTTGGAACAGTCTTAGGAAAATGACTGAAACCTCACTCTGGGAACCACTGCTTTATGCTGCCTACATGGTCAGTTGAGTCTGCATGACAGAAGAGACAGAAACACAAAACAACTCTACCACTGGTTATTAAGAGACTTCAAACCAACAATGAATATAGACTCCGGCGTTACTCTAAACAGTGCAGAGCTGTTCCTGGGGTTTTTGTTTGTGTGCATGTGTGTGTCTTTGTTTCACAACCCTCAACAGACAGTCCCTGTCCAGATCCATCAAACTGTAAAATCAATCTAATAACATGCACAATCACAACAAGCCTCACATAACGTCTGAATGAGATACATCACAGAATCTCAAGGAAAAAATTGCACACCAGTGGCATATGCCAATGTATGTGTCACAATTTTAAATTACAGCTTTTCTATGACAGAGCTTAATCATAACAGCAGTGCATTGACTCACTGATCCGTGACCAAGAATTTAACTCCAGTCTACAATGGCACTACCCTGTAGTACTATACACCTGTAATACTCAAACAAACCAACTCTGTACCTCAAAATGCCCAGTATGCTCCCTCACTTGATTTTTAACCCTATGCATTTGTGTATTCGCTCAGAGACATTTGTGACAAACCAGTTTTTGTATACTCACTTTCAGGTTATTTATTTGTATTATTTAGACTAGTAAGTGAAACTGATGAAGCAGACATCTTGCTTGTCATCCTTATGCAGATGGGGACACTACGTATGCTCCATATGGACCGAAACATGCATGACAGAGCCAGTGCATGGCTTGATTGGCAAACTCAAGCCATTACTCTCTTCTCCTTAAATTCTGTCTGTTGATTGCATTTATAGAGGTCACATACTGTCCTGTAGCATTACATGCAGGCAACATGTTGCATTAACTCACTGTTGGGTTACTAAAAAAAAAAAAAAAAGTGAAACTGACACTGACCTCAGTCACCACTGTTGTCCATTTAAAGGAGCTGTCAAGTACACAACACCAAAAAATAAACTGTAATATATAGCCATAAAACTACTGCTCTCAACAGCCACCATAATGTACTGACATAAATAATGAACAGCATTTCAACTCTTTCATGACCATTTCTTCAATACTGTTCCAATGAAAACTGTTGGCAGAGAGGTTGGTGGATGAGCCAGAGCAATTTCCCAGTGCTGAGAACACTTACAGAATTCAGCTGCACCCCTATTGATCAGGCAAACACACTAAACCTATCTGCAACAATAAGCAACATTTTTATTTTTCTAAAAGTGTGAACCAGCCATTTACAATGAACAATCAACTTTGATTTCATCAAAAGCGACTGTAGCTCAGGCTCAGTGGTATTAATCAGCAATGATTACAAACTGGAAACGACTGCATGAATGTCATTTTATCAACTAAAGTCATGTTTGTATGACTATTTTGAGTAAACATTAAAGCCATCACAGGTGCAAGGATCAGAAGAATAACCAGTAACGTAACACACAGAGCAAGATAGTACCCTTTATAATTGTATCCTATTTTAATTGTTCAAGCCCTCATGTTTTATATGGCCAGATTTACGAAGAGACCACAAAAACCATGGTGTCTCTAATAGGAAGGTACTGGCACTCATTTACAGGCACTGGTCCTGCTAATCCCATGAGCACAATGTTCTAGGCCAAGATAATTGACATGAAGAGATAAAACTATTTCAACTCAGCATCTTGGACAGCACAACAGCACGTTTGCATACTTGCGAAAAAACAAACATTTCCTGTCCTGAAAATATTTTGGGGTCAGGCTTAGTTGGAGGAACACAAAGTCACTGACAAGAGACAACACAACTGACTGATAGACTTGTACAGATGTCACTGCATTGCCAGAGTGTAGGTCCATTCCAATTAAATGATCAGAATTTAAAAGGAAATCAAACTCATCTTATTTGATTGAAGATAAAGCAACGTTACAGCAGGAAACCTGCTTCATCAGTGATACTCAATCTCTTAATGAGGACAACTGAAGATACATAAGCCCCTGACAAACCAGTTACTTAAGCCACTGACATTAAAAGAAGGGAAATAAATGTACTCATATTAGGGTTTCTGGGTATACCTGTCAATGATTTGAGCTGAGTACTCTGTGTTGAGCCTTTTTTTTTTTTTTTTACCTTCAATATGAAATCAAAATCCAAGTTACAGTGTGAGGTCTCACGTTTTCAACTTAGAGGAAGCTCCAACTCAACAATAACAGGTCAAATCAAGCGAGTCAAAGTGAGCAGCCTCGAAAAGCTACAGACTAACATTAAGACTGGATGTCAAGAGCAGCCAGGTGAAAACGCGGCATGAAAAGCTGGAGCAAAAAGTCGTTTTCTCCTCCAAACTCCTGCAGAATGTAACCATTCGTCTAAACCGTGAGCCAATACAGAAGCTGTTTTTTTAAAAAAAAAGGCTTTGAGGGGGTAAGAAATCAATTTTAACTGTTTCTGTTGTAGCGCAATAACGATGTACCTTCCCCTTGAACGGTGTTCCAAACTACCAAACGGGTTTCAGGTTGTAAGGTGTCATAAGAAGACACGGTTTCCAATTGAGTGAAGTTTTTTTTTTTTTTTTTTTTTTTTTGGTCTCTTACCTGGTAGATTTAAGTGACGTCCCGGAGATAAACCTACAGAAATGTCCGGGTAGGTGCAGAATGGGAGCGCGTGTTGTGGTCCCCGTGCTCTTCTCTACTGCTCCTGCACGCGCTGCTCCGAGCGAGGAAGCCCCTCCTCCGTCTCTGTCACTTACATACATGCGCACGCACACGCGCACACACATTCACGCTTTCATTCACGCCTCTTAATAATTTCTGAAGCTCTAACTTTCCACGTCAAACTGCCTCGACGTGCGTCAACTTCACCGTGCCACCACCATCACCCCAGGAGAGGGGAAAAAGTAAGAATACAGCTCGGAGACGACGCAAGAAAACGTCTCAACACGCGCTTTAATTGTACTGTTTTTATTGCATGAATTATAGCTGCAGAAAAAAAAAAAAAACGTTTCAGATGAATACAGTTTGAAGCTTCCTGCAGTGAAGAAAAACGGTCAGTGGACATTCAGATGGCACGGCTAACTATTCACCTTTATTCCTGTCCGTCTACCACAAGACCAGCGCTTATATACTGCATTTAAACCGCAACAGTGAGGAGGAGGAAGGCGGAGGGAGGAGGAGGAAGAGGAGGAAGAGGAGGGGGAGGTATGGTACCGCACTTTTTCCCCAACACCAGACATGACAGGGTGGAAGTTAGTGCACAGACCTGTCAAATGTGCTTCACTGTCTCAAAACGGAAGAATAAACTTGCACAGGGGTGTAGCTGCGGTCATGTTTCTAGAGAGTGGTATACAATGTAAAGTGGAAATTATTGCTGGCTACTAGTTTTTTTTTTTTTGTTTTGTTTTTTTTTTTACTTGTTTTTATTTATTTTTTGTTTGTTTACAGTGGGTGATTCTTATCACCTTTGGGCGCTATACAGTGAGGGGACTGCACTGTGCTTTGGTGTGTTATACTCTCTCCAGCAAGCATTCAGCTTGACAGGTTTTCTCTGTGCAGCTGCCCGTTCCATTGAGATATCACGATATGATCAATTACAAAAATAACGCAATGCCAAACCATCCAAATGCAGTATACAAGCCCAAACTCTGTGTGGATTAAGACTTATGACAATGACTCCATCTACAGGTTAGCTGCTGTACTGTAAGGACAGAGAAGTACTGACATTTTGCCATGTGTCTTGCTATGATAGTTTATAAAATAAAAATAAATTTCCTCACTTTAAAGTAGACCAGCCACATTTAAAAAAAAAAAAAAAAAGATTACCATATGACTTGTAAAATGGTCTCAAAACTTTTCAAAGTAACTTGGTCACTCAACTGTCACTGAAAGAAAAACAACCAAATTAAATAAGAAATGTGGTATTTTACTGTGCCTGAATGTACCTGTTCCCACCCCCCCCGACCCACCTTATCCTATTTCAAATATAGGACTCAAAACATATGGGCTCTAATGTTAATAGTACATTTATCCATACTATGTTCATATAATTAATAAAAAAATAAATACATTTAACAAATACAAATGATTTTGTAGTAGGTAAATTACCAAAGGAACAAATTATCACCCACAGTGGTATTAACACATTTTTTTTTTCAAGTGTAGGATTTTTTTTTTTTTTTTTTTTTTTCTTCAATAAAATCATTATCACCCCTTATTCATTTAAACCTGTAATCTTAAAGCCTCTAGACTGGTGCAGGTGTGCTATTGAGCTGGGTGACAGATCAGACTCCACCTAGTCATCTATAGGGCTGTATGTGAGCTCTGACTCACTCAAGGCTAAACAGTAAGGTTGTAGCACACTCACAGAGAGCAACCAGAAGTTAAAGTAGATGCTGATGATTTATGTTGGCAATGGGACCCAAACCAGCTTTTGGCTTTGGCCAAAAAAGCTGCGGGCACAAGATGTGCATGTTTACATGTCTTTGATCTTGTAAAAAGGTAATATGAAACAATCTCATCTTATGTGTTTTTAACATTTTTTTCTGATGCATTTTTGTACAAATCTTTGTATAACCCGTTCAGACATAACGAAACAGATTCAGAAACAGAAAAATCAACCAACAAAAAGAAATCTCATGCATAAGTTATGCCCCACTCTTACTGATTGCATTGTAAGGTTACCATCTTAAAAACATATTTGTGTATATATTTGTCTGTCATTCAACATAACATTTTTAGTATATTTTAAGCCACACATTACAGTACTTTTTTTGATAAAATTTTTAATCCTATATTCCAGCCAGAAGCTCCAGATATTGCTTCAGAGTAGATTCCAGACACCAAATCTGTCTATTCCTGTACAGCAGGAGGCGTAAGAGACGTTTTGTGCAGGTGCTGGCTGTGGGAAGGAAAAGCGCTCCATAAAAGAAGCTGTTGGGAAGCAAATGAGCATTTATCCTTTGTGATTTTAGTTCAGGTCCAAGAAATTAAACCCCATTTCCTATAACAATCTTGGCTTTTTTTGTTCTTTTTTTTTTCTGCTAGAAACTGTTGCTTGTCACCCCGAAAAACTGGACAGATACTGTATGTTTTAATACCACTAACAACCTCCTGAGGCTGGCAGCAGAAGTGGAACATGACCGTCAGTTCCAGACAAGGACGGGGGATTGGGGCAGGCGAGGTCTTCCCTATCTGCAGAGGTCCTCTTGTGTAGAGTCACGCACATTTTTCCTCTTTTTGCTGTTGCCCTGTTGATGTGGCTTGCTGCTTGGATGACTTTTGGTGCTGGAGGAGGAGCTCTGCGGTCCGTGATGGCCACTCTTACGGTTGGAACGAGACATCCTGGCCTGGAATCAGGGCACAAACACAGATCAGTGTTTCAGTAGCATTCCTCTTAGGTATTCAATACAGTAAAAGCTGGTAATGGTAAAGAAATATCCAAAAAGTATGTTTCATGTTCTACATCTTTACTAAGACAACAATTACACAATAAAAAAAATATATATATTACAAATGTGTTACAAGAATTACGTATTTGCGCAGACTCACTTTAATGTGGTGTGTTTAGTAACCAGACATTTCAAATATTTGCTTGAATATGGCAAAGCTGAGGGTACCTTTCCTCCCTTGGTGTTTGCAGATGGAGTGCTGGTATTATGGTTCTGTGTTCGGTGATTACTGACGCCACCAGACTTCTCTCTGTGGGCACTAGAGCCCCGGCCAGACTGCTGCTTCGCTGTCTTGCATGGTGTGCCATCGGAGTCCTGGGGAAAATCGAAAAAATTATATGAATAAATAGCATTTTGACAGCAAGACAAATCCAACAGCACAATATTTGAAGGTGGTGTGTGTTTTTATAGCTGCAGGACGGACCGCATCGCTGGAGCTGGTAGTGGAGGATGTGGAAGAAGGTGACAGCGGAGAGGAAGAGGGGGAGGAGGAGCGGAGTGAAGGAGATGGAGAGGAGGAGTTGGAGGAAGTTTTGCTGTGGGGAGCCGACGGTAGAACTACAACATCCTCGTCATCTGAAACGTTGTTGTTGCATTCATCGAGTTGCTGGGACAGTGTGACGTCATTTCCTACAGAAACAGAGTAGGGACAAATATTGACACAAAAGTCAGCGCTGCTTTCTTAGAGCACTAGGTCCAGCCCACATTGAGTCCAACTGACTTTCACTCATACCTTTACCTCTTTTCTCAATCTGTGTCAATTTTTTGTTTTGACAGGACTATAAGAAATAGTATGTTAATTATGCAAAAAAGTCTAAGACTTGCTACTTACTGTTGAGGGTCTGATCATTCTGAGACAGGCTCCCCCAGTTCTTTCGGATCCACTCCCTGTATTCATCCACTTCCTGTGTGACCCGGATAATTCTGCCCAGTATGCTATGACAGGACACAGGAGGACTACTTGTAAAACTTGCGTTTATTTGCTTGTGTTTATATAGCAGTCAGAAGAAACTCTTTAGTGGTAATGATTTAATATTTTCATTATTATTAAGTAAAATACATCATAACAAGAACAGTAACTAAAATGTTCCTATCGTATGAATGTTATTAAATCTCCAGTGGCAATTAATGAATTAATACTGCAACAATAAACTAAAAGGCCTAAAGGACAAAGCACTAATCCAAATCAGAAGATATCTCATGATATTTCTAATTATCTCCTTACCTCTCCGTCTCATTATTGGGGTAGTACTTGGCAAGGGGTGACACAGCGTGACTGAGCACCACATAAGCGTAGTCAAATGCCTGCTTCACCTGCATGGCACCATATGAACTCCGGCCAACGTCATTGTCTGATGGACACAAAAGAGATGGTCAGTTGTATAAATGAGACAACCAGCCAATATACTACATTTCAATATCTGGAAAGGGAAGTAAATTTTTTTAACCTTTTAAAGACAATCTGGTTTCCTAAACTTTATTCTTAGTGACTAATGTTCCTACCTGGCTGCAGCGGGTCCTCGATGTAGAGCATGGAGGGCCTGTAACCATCCATCATGTTTTTCTGAACCTCATCTTTGGCAACGTAGCTACCTCCATCTGTTATTCTGATGCCTGTCTTCAGGTAGTTGAAGTGTCGACCATAGAGTTCAAAGAACTCAATGAGCAGAACCCCAATGTTGATGTTGGGATTGGATACATCTTCTCTGTAGTGAAGCTGGAAAAGAATGCGAAATGAGTGAATTTTTGCAACTGGTAAACAATGAATTAATAAACAGAAAAAAAAGAACAGTTAAGAAAAATAATGTGCAGTACTAAGACAGAACACAAACAGCATAATGTGACATTAAACACTCTTGTTAATGACCATGCGTATCTGACCTGCAGGAAGCTGACGGCCATAAGAAAGAGACTGTAGGAGCCGATTCCACCAGTAAAAACCTCATTGAGATCCCTCTGAAGTAGAAACTGTTTGAGCACCAGCACCAGGTAAGGCAGCACAGGGTATTTCTGCAGGAGAAAACACAACCCTAAGTACACAGTAAGGAAAGGCCTTTGAAGTCTACAGTGCCCTCTAGAGGAAAGCAGGAATTTCTCTAGAGGAGATTTTTAGTGGCCTGTTCTAAACAAAAAAGGTCCTTTTACAATAACATCTTGCTTTGGATACTTGTTTGTGATGTCTGTTGAAAAGAGTTATGAAATAATTATGTAAAATTTAATAAACCCTGACATTCTAAAAAAGTAAATATATTTGATATATTTGTCTTTAATGCTGTAAGCAGGACACCAATTACATTTCTATTTACTAGTTAAGTCAGGCAAGCTGCAATAATGCTGTAACAATATGTATATTTTATTAGTGGAGATTGTTATACATTCAAAAGACACACACACACACACACGCACACGCACACATTTGTTGGTTGCACATGCTCCTGCAAGCCACACCTCTTTAAATTCCTTAATGAGCCGAGCGGCTTTGACACCACTCTTCACGTTGAAGCTGATGTCCACTTTGACCTCAGTAAATGAATCAGTCAGTTTGATGATGGGAACCTGGGAACACACGCACATTACACACTCAGAGAGGAATAATTCTGGACCAGTGTACCAACACAAGTCTTGACTGTGTTGACAGACATAAATAAAGCTGCATTCATAAAACAGGTAATTTAAATCTACTGAACACATGAAACCATACACATATCCCACATTTGAGCTAATCCCTAAATGAGATCCTTGAGCATGGACATATATTAAATGCTAATCCGCTCTTTAAAATCCTCAATAAAAGTCAAACTTGGAAACACAAAAGAAAAAAAGCTTTATTCAAATCCTTTAAGTTCAGAAATGAAATAAACTCAAATGGAATTGAAAATCCTGCCTGTATGCTGTTTAAAATTAACACAAATTATTCAGAGAAGTGAGAGTAGTGTTTAAAACGTGATCAGATAGAAAGTAATGAACTAATTTCAATCTACACTACCACAAATATGTGTATTTATATATGTAAACATATCTCTTTCATTTAGGTCAAATATAATCATCAAGTTCATACTAAGTAAATATGCTAACCAGTGTTGCCAGGGTTTTCAAACTGTCATGACCATTTGTATGAATGACTTACAGCTTGTGAAACTGACTAATATACTGATTAAGGACTGCAAAAATTATTGTTGACTATAATCTGTCAGACTGTCATCAAGTGGGACATGTAGGGACACTGACGGGCACAAATTTTATTATTAAAAAAATCCATATTATTGTCATGAATCCAGTAAATACATCTGGCAGAAAAACACTTAAAAGCTGAGAATTTATTTCACCTAGAAAATTATGTACAAACATAATTCACAAAACCTGGTTGTTCCAAGAAAGTTGTGCATGGGTATATAGTCAAAAATCTCACACAAGTTGCAAAAGCGAACTTCTTCCATGTGAATAGGTCAGATTTCCATAAGCTAAAAAACAGTGGGCTTGAAAAAGATTCTTATTTCATAAAAATCACCATCTATCGAACTCCTAACAAAATAAATCTATTTTTGTAACACAATGCACACTTATGACTGAGTGTAGTCTTACCGTGGCCTTGTCTAGAACTTTGATGGAGTTCTCATCTGCAACGTTTCTCTTCCGGAGAGCCTCCTCCAGCGTCCAGAGAGGGAGAGTCTCCCACTTCCCAAAAACAACCAAGTCAATGTCACTGGTGGAAAAAATTAGAAAACTGTTTTAGTTCCATTCTGTTACGTAAAAGAGCGACTTATAGAAAAACAAGAGCCATGATTGAGCATGTGTATTTTTCTCATATATCAAATGTTTACTCCAAACTCCATAACATTTTTTATTTTCTTCTTTCAGCAGGAGTTGGTATACAATAAAAATGTCATTTTTGGTGGACTGCTGCTGACACATGGCTTTGCTTCCCTCTTGTGGAAAAGCAATGTGCATGTGTGTTTTTTGTTTGCTATACACAAGCACTCACAGGACACAGGAATATATGTTTGTTCCTTGTAGCTGAAACATTGACATGCTTTCCCAATAAGAGACACGTCGAACCCAACACAGATCACCTGGTCAAATGCATGCGTCCACAAATATCTTAGATTCAAAGTGCTAAGTATGTCAAGAGTCCACTAATCCAGGTGATGTTTGTGTTGCCTGTGTGCCTGGGGGGTAGGTTTTTTTTTTTGTTTGTTTTTTTTTTTTTGTTTGTTTTTTTTAGATCCAGGATCAGCAGTGCTAAAAATGACTAAGCCTCTTGGTTCCTCAAAACAAAAGCAAATAATTAGTTGGTGGCTAAGCATGGCAGTTTCTCAAGAACCGAGTTACGCATTTTCAGCAGGGCACCAGTCCACACTGAGCTTGGCTATGATAAAAAATAAATAAATAAAACAAGCATGTGTGTGTAAATCTCTTGGCTGGTTTAAACCAAGTAGCTCACCTTGTTGGCAGATAGAGTCCAGTGCTGAAGCTTCCAAACACTTGAACCTGGAGAGAGTCGAGACACACACACAGTTACGCACATATAAACACTTCTATTTAATGACTGAAATAAATTACATTGCAGCCAAACATCAAACACCTGAATATTCTTAACATGTTTAACTGTAGTCAAACCTTTTAGCGCCCTCTCTGATAAGACTGACAGACTGACAGGAAGATTTAACTGTCATCAAGCAAACATTGTGGTAGCATTCTTTGATTTTTTTCCCACGCTACACCTCACTACTACAAAAACCTGTTTCCAAATGATGTACAGTGTAACAGTGATTGAATAATAAGCCTGCACAGAAAGCATGGGTGTGGTCCAGAAGCTACTGGATATTCTTGGTTTTTTGTCTCCAAAAGCTAATGGATATGCTTGGTTTTTTGCCACATTGGTGTGAAAATCAGAACTGACGGGATGTTTACATACAAAACGCCCCCTTTAGCCACTGCTACTGAAGGGACTAAAGTATCTTCAACCTTCCATCCTACTAAACACACAAAGTGGTCTGAACAAAAATAGACTTAAGCCTTGATCACAGCTTTACTCCCTTAAACCTCCTCTCTACAGGCCACAACAATCACAAGTATAAATTCTGGTTAGCAGCCCAGTCACATGTCCAGGGCTAAGCTGATTGCAGAGCCTTGTTTGCAAATGAATGAATGCATAAATGAAAAGTAAGTCCTGAGACTTCTGTGAAGGGTGAGGTAACTGTACGTGGACACAAAGGTGAGCTGTGCTTTTGTTCCGTCTGGCACTCTCGAGTCAAACTTTTACTTGTGGCATATGTTTGGCCAAGCCCAAGCTGCAGTAAAACTTTAGATGCTTTAATCAACAATTTTTTTTGGCACAGCTGACCAAGACAAGCTGGCAAGATAATAATTCATAAACACAGAGCAGACATACTTTGCAGTGTACTGTTCTACCATCAGGATCAAAGTCACTCAAGAATGCCTGAAGTGCTGCTGATTAAGATGATTCAAAGAGAGCAATGTGCAGCATCAAGATAAAAGAAAACAAGGAGATTCTTTCTGGAAGGCTGAAGATCATAGCCATTAGCTTAATGTCGGCTCTTCGTCTACCTACTGTGGTAACTGAGCTTTGCAAATTACTGAGACCAAGGCAGCCTGATCGCAGTACTCAGCCACTGTGCCAGCCAGATTGAACAGATGACGGGGTCTGTATATTTTCTGGTGTCAGAGGTGATGGGTACCTCAGCACTGGGCCACAGATCGTGTATGACCTCCTTGATCCTGTCCACCACCTCTAGTCTCATCTTCTCCTCCTCTGGCCATGGAGAGATGTACTCATAGAAATCAATGATCTCCTCATGCAACCTGCACAACACAAAGGAAAGAGCATTGTTAAAGAAGGCAGGAAGAATGTGGAAATAAAAACACATACATCAAGATTAAAAAAAAAAAGAAAACAAATTCACAGTTACAGATAAACTACTACTACTACTACATTCACATTTCTACACAGAACTGAATTTATTGCAATTGATCTAAGGCACCACAGCACCAAGAGACTTGCTGAGCTAGAAGTTGTGTAAATGGATCTATGAGAAGTGAAATTGAGGCTTAATTGATTTATAAAAAGACACCCAGATAATAGTTTGTCCACTAAGGGAAGATATGCCTTCTAGCTTCTTCTCCTTACATCCATAGAAAGATTACTAGTAACCTCAAAATTATCCTTCGATTGCTCTGCATGTCCAATAATCAAAGCTGGTTAAATAAATCATACGTGATACGCAATAGGGGTGTAGTGCAATAAATGATTACCAATAAAGGATGTGAAGATGTGTGCAGTTCCTCTTTCCATAGTAACAAGGCCAATATAAACTTACATAACAGCAGAATGTAAAGTAGGATGTTGCAAAAAAAAAAAAAAAAAAAGTCAACCTTCCCATGACAAACAAAAGTCTCTGTTAAAAAACAAACAAAAAAGAAAAAAACAGATTTTGATCATGTTGGTAGTTGTCCACCAGCAAAACATTGAACTCTTGTGCTATAGAAGCAAGGGTTTTATCTTCTCAAGGAACAGTAGCAGTGTAATTTGACATCATCCCAAACCAACTTGCTTTTTTGGTAAACTACAGTGCAAAGCAAAATCTGTGTCCCCAGAATAATGTCAGCAAAAAACACTGCTCTCAGGACAGGCAAAGCAAGGGGACCACATTTGGCCTTGGAACAGGTCACTCTGCCCACACGCTCTGACCTTTTCACTGACCAGTTTCTCTGCACACACATCGACACAGGGACAAGTCTATGTGGGTGGACAGATAAGAACACAAACATGTAGGCACACACATGCACGTACACATGAATATGTTCACAAACAGCCATAGAAACCCAGATTAGGTCAATAGTAGGCTTTCTCCCTTTGGCAGACGATAAAGAAGTAGAGGGGGAAAGATGACATTCTGCTGTTCTAAACAAAGCAGCAAAGCAAAGCAAAGCATTCCTCAGAGCGTTGGACAAGAAAAACATAAGCAGCTATCCTACACTGACTGACAGCTGTTTGGATTACGCCCCAGAGAGCAGAGTGTGTGTGTCTGCTGTGTGGGCTTTATGTAACAAGCACTCATTACCTGACAACAGTCAAAATTGACTGGGTTTCACCTAGATTATTTCTTGGGTCTCACATACACTCAGCCCAGAAGAGGCAGCACTGCAAGGCTGATGGTGAACTAACCATCTAGGGAAAATACATTCTTTTCACCAACAGTCCAAACCTCAAACGTCTAGAAATGCTTCACAGTTTGCTTGAAAAATGAGAGCAAACGTTTTTAAGCACAAAAAAGAAAGTTTTCGGTTTTGATAGATATGTCACACATAGATATCCATTAACTGAAATAATGGTTTTATCTTTGGGAAATCCTATTTCTTATGTTTGTGCATCTTATGTCAGCAAGTGCTATAAGAGGTTATCCCAGCACTACATGAGATTTCCACCTTGTTAATGAGCTGAAACTAAATTAAAATCTCACTATGACACATTGTTTCAAAAACTACTTAACAGAATATCACAATCGCACTGCACACAACTGTGTTTATTTTTTTTTTGTCAAGGAAGGGAAGGGAAGGTTCGTTTCCATTTAGTGCCTCTTGTCCAACACAAGAACAAGCAGCTACTCTAAATTTTAATGAGGGATCTATCTTCCCTGTACACAGTGCAGAGGCTCCAGCCTGCATCACAGAAACATTAGGTTTCATTTCAGAATAAAAAAAAAAAACCACTCAGCAGCTACACTCTGCATTGCTAATACAGCATTAGATGTGGTTTCATGGTTAAGAGAACACAGATCACTGTAGCTCCTTTTTGTATTAAAAGAAACCTCAGATTCAAGGTAATTTAATGCACTATAATAGAACTGAAGGATTTTACAGGTTTGAGGCATATGTGGTTCCATTTGGCACTCAAGTGCAATGTACTTCCAAACTTAAAAGTGTGCAATTATCTTACATGATTTTATATCATGATTGTCCACTTTGCTTCTATCACAGTGAAATACAATACATTGAAAATCTTTTTTTTTTCTTCTTTTAGAAAGCCGACATCCCTGAGACGAGAGCGTCTCTGCTCCAAAACAGCACAGATAGGTTTCATTTCACAGCAAACAGGCCACTACTGCTCCTCTACCATCACGTGATGAAAGCACAGAAATCATGCCCCACCTTCTTGGATCGTATTACAATTTGTTCTTACGCCTGCCTAGGAAGCACATGGACCCTTGGTACTGTTTATCAGATTACTCCGCTTGCCCGTGTCATAGTAATGTTATGTAATCTCATGGAACAGGTTTCCAGAGAGCTGAGGCTCCTGGTGGAAAAATGTTCTCACCATTCTCCCTATTCTCTCTTTAGCACTTTCCTTTGACATTATTATTCTACTTTTACTGAAATGTCATGCTGACTGACTAACTACTGCCTGTGTGTAATGTTAGTGCTGGTTAGAGTGATGCTAGTGTTGTTTTGGAGCTGTCTGCAATATGCCGTGCATGCCTGATTAGAGTATGAATAAATATAGTGGGGGAAAGGGCTGAATGGCTGCTATGGACAATAAGTCAGAGACTCACTGATTAATAATTAAGCTGTTGTCTCAATGTTGGCAAGGCTACATGAATATGTTGTGCATTGACAGACGTTTTACCATAATTGGGGGTATAAAAAAAAATGACATTCAGCTTATTGTTTGGTGCAATTCAAAGCTCAAGTTCACAGCTCCATTCAATGCACTAATATTTTAACCAGGTTTGAGGAAAATTCAACGTCTTGAATAAATATGCTTAAATTAATAAACAAACCATGTCTGCCCTTGATACTAACCTGGCCCCATTCTGACATCATGTATTGGAATCAATCCATCACTGATGCAATGGAATTGTTTTTTTATTCCAGCTCTGTGATGCATATCATCATGTTTTTGTGTAGCGAAATAACACATCATGAAGAGCTTCATCAGGACCCTCCTACAGAGAATCCACATGAAGGCACCACAACACCAAGAAGCATAATTCAGTCTTTATGAAAGGAGGAGGAAGAGGAAGGTAACAGGAGGAGAAAATGTGAGATGGCAACTTATAAAAGCCAGGGAAAAAAAAAAAAGGAAAAACTAGGAAATTGTGAACGAGAAGAAAAACAAAAAAGCTGGCAGAGGGTCAGACATGCTTAAGGTGAAAATGAAAAATGAAGAGAGCGAGAGGCAGGATTGGGTGTGGTGCTGAAATGCCTTCATGTGAACAAGAGCCATCTGTTAAGTTGGGTAGAATGAAGGAAAAAGAGGTCATTGTCAAATCACACTGAGCGCTACTCACTGACTCCTCAGATATTTTGGCGCTATGGTACAAAGGTGTCTATCAAACCACTGTAACATAACTTCAGAATTTAATACCCGATGCATCAAGCATTAAGACACAAAGCTCCCATGTCAAGAAACACCTGCCTGAAACATGAGATTGTTGGTGGGATGATGGGTGACACTGGTGTATGGAAGCTGCACACCAATCAAACAACTCCAGGTTGAGAAGGTAGGCCAGGAGGTAAACAATCGTATTACACACTGGTTCGCAAAATGAAAACAACTACACACAGAAGTAGTGGTGTCAGTGTCTTGCAGATGGCATATTCATTAAAGTTTCATCAATAAACTGACCTGGACCCCAAAGTGTTGGCCAATGGGACAAAAACAGCTCGAGTTACAAAGAAACCCAAACACTACAGACTGTAAGCGATAGTCTTGGTCAGGATGCAGCAGGAAACTGTGGTCAAAACAGGAGTGGTTAGACTATAAACACGATACTAGTGCCAGAACAAATCATTGTTTACTGGGCCTGGGATATTAACACTAATAAATAAAATGATTAGTGTTAATTTACACTAATAGAGCATACTTGTAAATATTTAACTGTCAAAGCTTTTTGAAATTTCATGGTAACGTTAACTGTTACATCTGTTACCTGTGTAGAAACTAAGGCAATCGCCTTTTATTAAAAATTCAAAATGTATTTTTAATGGTGG
Source organism: Mastacembelus armatus (assembly GCF_900324485.2). NCBI lineage: Eukaryota > Metazoa > Chordata > Actinopteri > Synbranchiformes > Mastacembelidae > Mastacembelus > Mastacembelus armatus. The sequence continues at coordinate 22,388,138 of NC_046635.1, forward strand.
GAAAAGAAAATCAAATATATAATTCGCAATTATTCCAAACTCATTTAACTTGTTTATTGTTTTTCTTGACAGGAAATAGCTTCAATGTAGTAAGCGTTTCTCAGAATATTTTGAAGTAAACATAATTATTATCAGAGATATGGTCAAAGCCCAGTTGCTTTGTGTACACTCAGAAGGTCACAGTCTGAACACAGGCTATGAGAGAAAAAACAAACCAAAAAAAAAAAAAAGTAAGGATGCCATGTGTTGCTTCGGCATGCTATGCACTGGAGCATGGCAAGGATTTCCACTGGACAGGAACTGGGACACATTTCTCACTGCAAAAGTCAAGGCTGAAATATGGAGAGCTGCCCACATGTGCTGCTCAGAGACGACCGGTTTCACCTCCAGTCCAACGGACCAGCAGGCAGGTTTCCTTCTCCACAAACCGGTGCTGGCTGAGAGCCAGCCAGTAAGCCAGCAGGGAAAAAGAGTGTGTGACATAGATGTCAAATTCAATGGAAGCTGAACTAAGCACTGTACTTATAATGCTGGGGGTCATAAATCTCCTAAAGACAGCGACAATAAAACCATGAGCCAGAGCTACTCATCAGCCAGCGATTAACCACACATTTCATTAGCCTGCAAGTGATGTTCTGCTTCACCACTGCAAACTAGCTGCCAACACCAGGCTCCACTGAAATTAATCAAGTGCAGATAGTCAGTCATTACTATCATTTTGGGCCACAGGAATAAACTTGCTTTGCACAAACAAAGGCATTCAGTAGATATGATGATGTCAGAGGAACACAGCAGAAGCCCATACCATTGCATCCGCAGAGAGCCAGGCAAAATAAGGGATGATGGAGGTTAAGGAAGTAACATATTCTGTGACAAAGCTATTAGTCAAGGTGTCCAGGTCCATGACAGCTGAGCTCTGGGAGGTCAGAGGGATTATTACAATGAAGAAAATTTTACAATGGAGATCTATGTAAATTACAGGACACAGACCTCTTGTGAATGAACTAACAACTAGTTAACAACTTTATTCAAATAAACACTGTCAGAAAGCTTTCAAAACAGTGAACTAATAGTCATAAACTCATCAACCTAACAAACCAGAGTGATAAATATTTATCCGGCCATAAATCTCAATAAAACCTGTTAATGAATCATGTAAAGAAATCTCATTTGAACCAGTAGAGACAAATAAATAATTTTAAAAGATGGTTCCTGCACAGCTTAGATTTTCTCCTATCCATTTGGCAAACTTTAAGCGGACAATTTAGTAGAGAGAGGCTGGCTAGGTTGACTGACTTGCAGTAGCTAATGGTAAGCTGGAATTAGCTACCATTCTAACATTACTTTGCTCCGCTAAGCCAATCCAGTCATTACATTACATTTAAATGATCTTTTTCTGCTATTAGACTCATATTTACATAAGTGCTGATGTGACGCTTTTGGAATTCCTAGAAAATGATCCCTTCACCACACCCATTTCCCCATTTAAAAGGGTGCTGTTTCTCTTTTACCTAGGAAATACCAGATCAATTCCACTGAAACTGTCCACATATAAATTAAAAAAAAAAATAATAATAATAATAATATGCCAAGAAGGGCAATTTACACGAGGACTGTCTAGTTCATACAGACAAACAACACTCTCATCTAGCAAGTCCACCTAGCACTCTGAATTCATGCTCTCACAATGCCTCTCTGTTATAAAAGGACTGGAACTTCGGAACATTGCATCTTGCCTACACAATAAAAACCCACAAAACAAAAATCAGATCAGAACACAGTTCCAGCAGGACAGAAATCGACCACAGTGCTCCCAGGCCCCACTAACTTCCTGTACCCATATAAGGAAATCAAAATCATTCTTTTACACAAGTAGAAAATGAGGTTTAAACACTCCCTTTGGGCTCCCCAGCTCATTGGATACACACTGAAGGGAATCAGGTTTCCTCCTCAGAGGGTTGGCTATGTTTTGTGGAAGTGAGGCCGTGTGGAGCATGTAAACAATGATCCTGTTCCACCATGAGGAGAGCGGATTGCTGGGACTTACTCAGTCCCAGAAAGCCTGGAAGAGCGTGACGTCTCTCTAGTCAACTCCCATGTCCATATATAGTGCCCAGACTGTCACACAGTGAATTAATTTGAACTGAACCATCTTTACTGTTTTTGCTACTTGATTCTTAAGTTTACAACAAAAAGGGAAGCAAAAACAATGGGAGCAATCAAATTTCAAATCCTGCGGTAAAGTTTCTCAATATTCAATTTCTTTGAATTCTCCTTACAAAAAATCTGCGATGTGGCCTTATTACCAACTCTCCCAGCTGAGATAACATTACAGACAAGTGGGCAGCTGTTCATCACACCAAGGGAGGTCACTAACCAGTATAAACAACACCAACAGCAACCCTGTCACAGGACTGTGTACAGTTTGTTTCCCTTCCATTCTTGTCTTATGGCATTTTTAAGACTGTAAAACTGTAAATCAAGTGACCAAAACCACCAGAACTATTTTTTCATGGAACTGGATGTTTGTCACTTTTCCACACATCTCACTGTTTCTCCCAAACAACAAAACATGATTTATGAGTGGGCATTTAACAGTGGAACGAAACAAAAGCTGTTTACATCCACATACATACCATTTCTCTATAAATATATATTTTGAAATCAGTTTCAGGGAGAGAGCAGAGCATGTCAGCATTGTGAATTACCAGGGTACGGTTTGACAAGAGTGTGATGAAGGCTCTGAGGTTCACGTTCTGGTATTAGCAGCGCTAATCACTAAGGAATGTCCTTATGCAAACACAGAGCTACCATATTACTATAAATGAGGATCAGCCAAAGAGTGAGCTCCACACTCTGGTGTTCTGCTTGTCTACACATGTCTAATAGCAAAGGGAGGGGAAGGGGCAAATCTCTGCACCTAAAAGGCCTGTCATACAGAACCCCACCCACCAAAATATTTCTGCTAACTTATATCTAAAACCACCTGAGCTGTGGAAACAACATAGTTATTATTTAACAAATGCCTTGTGGCTTAATACTGATGGTTATTGTTTAAGGAATAGCTCTGAAATAAGCAACAACATAGCCACAGCTGTCAGAACAATCTCAGTAACAAAACAAATCTCACACTCAGTGAAAGAGGCGTGGTCTGTTGGCGACTCACTGAGTCACTTACCAAACCAAGTGAAAATGGGGCTGTCCATAAACTGACAAGCAGAAATGCATGAAGCATAAATTAAAACATCACTCAGGTCAGTACTAATATCAAAGATACACTAAACTGGGCCTTTCAATTGAATCCACAATAAGGTCTAATCTCTCTGATCTGGTCAAAATTTCAGGAGCAATATCTGTCACTAAGAGTTACACCACCTTCTGCATAAATGGGAGGAAGAGGAATGTGGGGTGCATGGAAACAGATATCATTTCTGATATAAGACATAGAACAACAGTTGACAGAAAGATGAAAAGTGTTAACGAAACATGACCGAGATCTATGCAGGTGTGTGCACATTGTCTACGTTACAGGGGTCACTAACCCTGGTCCTGACCTGCTGTTTTTCCCAACTATCCCTACCCTTCCGGTTTCTGATTAGCTGAAGACACCTGATCCAGGTAATCAGCAGTGGGCAGGGCAGGGATATCGGGCAAACTAGCAAGACTGTAGCTCTTGAGGACCAGGGTTGGTGATCCCTGGTCTGCAACAATTACTGAGTACATAATTGCACCATGTATTAAGGAGAACTGGATACCATGTTCAAAGATGGCTTCCCAGTGCCTACTAAAGTTGGTTAATTAGATCTCCTGTTGACTTCTTGTCAGCTCCACACACACTGGATTATGATAAATTCATCTCATAATGAGTCACACCCATGTGTGTGTCTCGCTCAAACTGTAGAGGGCGCCTTGGATAAGAAAGCAATTGCATTGAGTTACGGCTGATGAACTAACCAATGATAAAGATTGAACCGTGAGCTGTCACTGCAGCTTCAGATTGCAATGTTTTAAATTTTGAGAGGGATGCACCAAGTCCACATAGCAAGTACATAACTGCTGAGGAACAGGGGTGCATATGCAACAGACTCAAGCCCGCACAGAAAAAGACCTTTACCATTACTTTATATACTCGTAAGACAATATATAGCAAAACATTAAACTGTGGTTTGTAATACTCGCAGAAAGGATTTTATAACTACACAAAGTTACCATGGCAGCAAATGTGATATGTTCAATTGCAATGATCTCAAGGTACGCGATGTTCACGTTACCAACTAATACACCCAGAATACGCACTTATATGCAGCCAACGCAGCGCCTTGCCAGATGACATCACATAACATTGCTGAACCACACCAACTTTTTGTTCTTGCACCACACTTCATTTTGCCAGGCCCCGTTATATAACTCATTCCTTTATTTAAATGTGTGAAAAGGGCTGAACGCAGCCTCAAACTTGCTAGCCAACATAGCAAAGATTCATTTGTCAACCTTAGTCTTCTATTTGCCAGCAGTTTAATCTGTGTAGCGTGTATAACTTCATTATAGTATTTTTTTTTACCAACTTTAAACAACTTTTTGCTTGTTTAGAAATTTTAACACAGTATGCAAAACCAGTTTGACAAACTTGGCAAATACTGGATGATTTCCCTTAAGTCTGATATCTGTGGGCTTAAGGAGACACGCACCTAGTACAAGTGTCATTCTCGTTTGGGGCAGTACCCTATTATCCCCTTAATGTGGTCACTTGGCTCTCTCCAATTAAATTAATTTGTTATTAAGACACCAGTTTATTCAGATATGTAACTTAGCTTGTAATTTACACAGGTACTCAGGTTTTGGTTTGCAAGCTCTTAATAAATACCATAATGCCAGGATTAAAAATCTACAAGATTAGAGTTGATGTGTTCTTTTTACACAGTATGCTAAAGCGTTATCTGTTGAAGTGCATTGGGTGTCACGTGTTTATACCTCAATCTGAATATTTATCAAAAAACTGTAATAAAAAAAGTAAGTCAGAGTGGTTGCTTCAATTGGTAATTATTGATGCATTTTGCAGTGTATTTTATGAAAATTTACCCAGAATACAACAGTGCTGGAACAGTGTTGGCCTATGCAGTTTCTTCAAATCCACTGTGATGTTTTAATATTGTCAATAAAATATAAAACTCTGATTAAGTTTGTTTGAGGATTACACTTAAAATAATTTGTGCAAATGTTGGATTGAAACAAAACGATCTATAACTTTAAGTTAAGGAATAAATTCTGACTATGCCCTGATGAAGTTTTTTCATTCCTCGATTGACTCCCCGTGACAAATCTTTCTTGTTACTACAAGAAGTTATCTGACTGTGGATTCAGTGGGTGGGGTGAGATTAACAACCTCAGATGTGTACGTGAGTCATTTTAGTATGCAGGTGTTTAAAACTGGTTAAATCACAACTAATTGCCTTCGACTTTACATGGGATTCCCTAGTATCCAAACTGACTCACAAACGCGGAGGTTTTGCCCACTTTGGGATCCACTGTGAACCAGGTCCCGTAAAATCATACGGGTTTTCCGATCGACTGAACTCTCTCTTACCCTATAATTCCATCCGAGTAGTTCCTGACTTTCCATGGTGTGCCCGTGTAACCATCGCAGTCTCCCGTGTTGGACCCGCTGCCACTGTTCAAGAGGCTGGAATTGAATCCGAAAGTGCTAGCTTTATTGTCCCTTTTCCTTTTGTTGGGGTGTCCGTCCGTCACCCCCCTCCAAAGCACAGCGACCCCACTGCCCTGCTGCTGTCCCCCACCGCCGACACCGCCCCTGCCAGCGGCTCGGTTGTTGTGGTTGCTATTGGTTTCCAGTGGTATAAAGTCTCGCTGTTCCGTTATTTCTCCGTCCCCCGTTGAGGTCGACATCCCCTGGGTCCTGGCTTCACCGATAACGGTGTTCGAGTCCAATGCCCCGTTTCTGTTGATGAAGACGGCACTCGACGCCCCGTTGATGGTCGCTTTCAAGCTCGATGTGTTCTGAGATCCAGCGGTGTAGCTATTATTAACATGCAAGTACCCGATCCCTTGTGTCGTCTCCCAAATCTGCATCCACAGGTTGTTAGCGGGTCCACGTTGTTCTGGTTGAAACCAGGCGATTCTCGGATCCATCAAACGAGACTGTAGGCCCCCCCACCCCACCACCGAGCGACGCTCAGCTCGTGTGCAGCTAGCCAGGTCGCTAGCTAACGTTAGCTAGCCTGCAACAGCCTCTAGCTGAGCTTCTCGGCTGTCTGTTACTTCTAGCGTTAAAACACGGTAAAAACACGGTCCTTAGCAGTGACCATATACAGCTGTCAAACACAGTCATCCACAGAAACGAGACAAGAGTGCGAGCGTGGCTCAAGGCAAAGTTCAGGGTGAATACAGGAGAAACGTGCAGCTGCTGCCTGTCGAAATGCCTCTGACCCTTTCCTCCCGATCCTGGGTCCCTCAATGGCGGAGTGTACGAAGATACTGCGCATGCGTGTCACGGGTTTAAAAAAGGGGCGGGGAAATTTGTTGCGCAACTGCTTTGTATTACATAATGTCTAAATTATTATATATTATTAAAGTAATAGGAGCAAAGTATAAGCTGCCATAATGTAAACGTTTTTTTTTCTCACCTTGAGGTGCACAGATTTTTGACAGAGCTAATCCCCAACCTTAGTTTACATACCATTGGATAGCCTTGAATTTGAATTTGAAATCAAATTCACATGTAAATGCAAAGTAATTTTATAAATATCCTAACACATCCATGATTAAAAAGCTTACAGGTAACAGGATGTGACTCTTAATGGGGCTGTAAATAATTTTTCATTCAGTTAATTTTGATTTTTTTGTGGCCATAACCAATTACTCATTTAGACTGTAAAATGTAGTACTTATGTGCACACAAACTGTATTATAGGGGCCAAAGCTACTTGTTTCAGCTCATTATGAATGCTTAGTGATTTTAGGTTGCTTTAAACAATTCCTCTTGCAGGAATATGCAGCATCAAATTATACCAAGTGCCAAATACAGAAGACGGGGAAAGTGAAGGCAATAGTGCTTCTTGTGGAAATACAGCTGTGACCCCCAAACTGGTAGTGTCTCCATCAGATTCCAAGAACAACATCTGTGATCTCTGTCCAGCAGAGTGCAATCCCTGGAAGCTTGTAGGAGAAAAAGACTGCCCGCAGGGGTGAGTGTGGAAATTCTAAGAATTCAGAATTTATTTTTTTAAAAAAAGCATTCATTCATAGATTGAAAAGTATGACTCAAATGTATCTTTGAAATTTATTTTAAATCAGTGGTATGCAATTTTGTTATATTTTCCCCAAAAGCTCTAGGAAACCCAAACCATGACTCTGTCAGTCAAAGCATGATAAATTATCCAGGATTTGTGTATTTCAAACCCACTGAGTTGTAGAACTATAATGTCAGGTGTAGAAAGAAACTTGGATGCTGATTGACCATTATGGCCATCTTTGTTTAGTGACACCAAATCCTATAGTATTTAGACAATTTTAAAGAACACTTGCTGGCTGCCGCTGTGACACGCAGACAGAAAGTTTATGTACTTACCAGTTACAAATTTACCTCTCCATGCACAAGCGTGGTGTTTCATAGAGTGAACATTTTAATGCTAAGTCATGGCAGGTGGAGGGTGCAGTGCAGTAGAGGTAGAGAATGTGCCCATTTTTCAAGACTAAAATGTCAAATTAGACTTCAGATTTATCAGAACACTGGCAGTGAGTGGGCCAAACCCTTAGCTTAGAAAGTCACGGCAATCATTGTCATTTTGTTTACCTTTAGATAAAACTGTTTTGGGGGGTGGGGAGCAAAATGTCTTTTGCATACGTAGTTAAAAATCACTTATAAGGAATTGAAATGAGCAGCTCTGAACACCTCAACCTCTGCTCTTGCCCCTGTCAGAAGCAGCAGAACTGCAGTCAGTCATCAAATGTTAGGTCAGGAAAGGATGGTGCTATAACCACCAACCTGTTTTATCAAAATGTTATTGACATCAAATCATTCAAAGTCACATCTGTAAATCATTTCAGTTCAATGTAAGGGGAAAAAATTCTTTACTGCCACATTCAGTACCTAATTATAATTAGGATCCACTCTTTGCTGACAGCAAATAAAGTATCACATCACAAAGTAGAACAGTAAATCATTCTTAAAAGAATATAAAGATTAAAATCAAGCAACAACAAATGCTTCACTACCAATATAATAAATACTTTATGGTTCAATATTCCCCTGTGAGCATACAGCATCTGTCCACACCATAAATGCTCAATCAACCACAATGTCAAGTCCTCATTTTTTCACCAACTTCTCCAGATAACCAATGAATCTTCTCAGGTTGATTTTAATGTTGTCTAGCACACACAGCTGCTGAGGGCTGTACTTCCCTCTTCCTTCTTTACGAATCTAAGAGCAAAAGAAAAGATGCCTTTACTTAAAAAGGCGAAACCCACAACAACAACAACAATCCAATGGAAAGGTGCCAATAAAGAATGTTGTTTGCTATATCAAATATCAAGAGGAGAAACAAATGTGTGGTGGCAGGATGTGTCAATAATGCATTTGGAAACTGTTAAGCATAATGGGAATAAAATGTTGGAGAAACAGTGATTAAAGTGAAAATAACCTTGGCCTTAAAGACTGGTTGAAGTGCCTTCAGTGCAGGTAGTAACTGGATGTTTTGAGCAGCTGTCTCTGCCTCATCTCCGTCCGCAAAAACATCTAACAAGGCATCAAGGGCTTCTCCGTTAACAACCAGGTCGGCATCCCTTGTGGCAACTTCAAGTAGGGCCTTTCCAATCATCTGTGGGAGCAGAGATTCTTAGTGGAAGAACAAATAGTCCACCAAAACAAAAAGAGAAAAATTATACCTGAAGGGTTTCAGCAGTGCCCTTCTCTCTGGCTAATGTGCTGCCTGTGATGCCCAGAATGGCGACGGCGTTGACCCTCACACTGACAACATCACAGCGAGTGGCTGCTTCGCTCAGGCTCATCAGCTGCTGGGGGGTCATACACTGAGAAAAACAAAACACAGATACTGAGCAGTCCAAAATAAACAGTCCACACCAGTTAGTGTGAAGTATGGATTCTTAATTTTGACAGGATTACAAAGTCTAGTTTCTGTGTTGCTTCTGTATTCATTCAGCCAACAAACACAAAACCAAAGTTAAAGGAGCATGTTGCCAAATTTACACAAGGACTACAATTTAACACTTGAAGATTGTTTGTCTTCTGTGTCTGGGCAGAGAGCTTTTTCAAGTTTGAAAAAGTTTGTAAAATAACCCAGCTGATGTGTAAGTAGAGAATAAAACTGAGTAAAATTGAAAAATATTACATCCATTCCTTTCTACCTGTATATTAGGGATATCCCAGTTGAATCTCAAAGATTGGCATCAGGTTCATTCAAGGCATTATACTGATCTGGAAATCTCTAGTGTATATATAATATATCACTGGAGCAATACCCTTAAATGCAAAGCAACACCTAATGTTAGATATTTTGTACCTGGGAGATATTTTTGGAGGCCATCATCTGTAAGAGGGACCGCATGGCACTGATGACAGCTTCGAGGAACTCCTCATCTTTGGGTATCTCTGAAAAGGCAAATTGTGCTTGCTTACCAGATATATTAGATGCATCAAATTTCTGATTCCAAATCTTGAAGAAAAATAAAACTAAGGGATGATTAAATCAATGTGACATAAAAGTGAGACCTGCTGTGCCAAAAACCAGCATGGACAGGTGCTGTGCTGCACCCTGCAGAGCTGTTGGTCCTCCCAGAGACTCTGCATCCATGGTTGAGAGGATGCTATGAAGACACGTCAGAGCCCGGGACTGCACGCGCTGCATCCTAAAGAAAAAAATTACTTTTCTGGATCAGGTGTCTTCTTATCTTATAGTCGGGGGACATTTCATAAACATTTCAACAAATACTGATGACATACTGAAAATGTACAATAAGTAAGATAATACAAAGTCCCTTAAAAAAAATTTGGATAACAACAAAGTTAAGGAGAAAAGGAGAAGTGGATTACTTTTTTATAAGGCTTCTCCAGGAGGAATTTTCATGGCACACATCCATGGCTTCCTGTCTAGGAAACTCAGTTTTACGGAGCACCTTTAATTCAGAAAAAAAAAAAAAAGAAAAAAAGATATTACTATATTATATCATACCATTTAGTGTGGTAGCATCAGTGCGTGTGTCTGTGAGAGACAGATCTTTATGAAAGACAGGTAAAGTAATTTCTGCTGTTCACCCTGGGGAAGAACATGGATGGGGCTCATTGTAAAACTACAACCATATTTTAGGTTGGTAATTACTACAAATAACACTACAGTGACAGTATAATTATGCCTATATTTCTGACAGTGATGAACTTCACTCTCATAGCCATTGACTGAGGTGAGGTGTCATTGCTGAAGCAAGCAGGTATTTGCCTTTTCAGGGATGCTGTGGCTGATTAAGGAGCCCTGAACCTCAGCTGACAGACACAGTGGAGACATAAGATTGGACACTCCATCACAAAGACCATCCGGCCCGTTGTCGCTTTCATCGCTGCTCGACTCCTCCTCCCACTCATCGTCAGATGGATCTTATAGGGCACACACACATGCACACGCACACAATTAATCAAGAACATCAAGAGGCATTTCTAGGCCCTCGAATGAACTCATTTCTTGTATAATAGCTCTTCTGATAGACCAACACATACTCGGTGGCTGTGTCATGGGAAATAATGTTGATGAGAAGTGCCTGGGGTCAGCACTGCTGTCCATGCCCACAACACTCACCGTCAGAGCAGCACATGTTGACGATGATCTCCAAGGACGTTTGCTGGGCTGTCAGCAAGGCCGTTGCTTCCCTCAGCTCCTCCTTGCCCCTCTGGACAAAAACAAGCAGAAATGTGAGTCAACATCCTACCAAAACGATGACTGTTAGCACTGTTATCACCTAGACTGAGTTCAGCTGCCCGCCACCACGAAGACATTTCTTTTTACAGTTGTAGTCAAACATGTCAAGTTGCACTTTTTGAACTGTGATGCTTGTGAAAACCTGCTTCAAATGTGTTACTTTTGAAGGAAAAGTGAGATTTAACTAGGGTTTATCTATTCAGTCTGTGGTTTCAACATCATCTCCGCTTAGATCGAGACAGCCCCATTGTGTAACCCACAATATTGGAGGGTATTTTGGCATGTCACAGTCTTGAGGCTCTGGCTGTGACTGAGCTGTCAGGGACAGCTACTGGGGACAGTCAGCATGGTGGAGGTCAGCAGCTGGTCCCCAGTTGAACCTTGTTGACTGCCCCTGATCGGCTGTCTCGAACCCGACAGTTTGTCGGCTCTGCTCGCTCTGCAGGATGACTCATTTACCACCTTTTCAGCTGCCATGAAGATGCGTTTCCAAAATACAAAACTGAACTGCTTCCATCCCATAAACACAGACAGAAGCACACTTCACCCTAAAATTTTAACATTACAAATTGAGAGTAAAACACGGTTCATAATCTCTCTGTCAATCATGATTTATTATGTTCAAAGGTCAGCTTGTACGGCCAGCGGAGCTCACAGTCTTCTGTACGCATAACAATGAAAAGTGTAGAACACTTACAGGCAGGAGGTCAGATAGGTCGTTATCAGCCTTCACAGCTTTTACATTCTGCTTCTTTTTAGGCGCTTCCTCCTCTTCATCCATCTCCTCCACAGGAATCTCTGCTATAGCCTGTCCTTCTATGTCTGACACAGGCGGAGTGTTTCTGTGACGAACCTCTTCTGCTTGTCTGAGCTCAATTATTAGACTACCTGAATCCAGATCCAGGCACTGTGACAAGGTGGCCACTATAGCATTGATAGTCTGGGCCTGACGGGCAGCCGGCAGACTACCTTTCATGTTCCACAGTGTCCCTGAGCAACACAGCAGGCAGGGTTACTTAGAAAAGGATATTAAAAACATTATAGTCACTATGTTAATAACATGAGCTTTCTGTCCACAGAGGACTTCTTTAATGGCACTTTCATCTTGTGTGATGGTGGTAAGTCTCCATTTTTAAATTTAGAACAATTTAACCAAATAAGAGACAACAAGTGACAATTTGTACCTGCAGCCAGTGACTTGAGGAGTGTGTGTGCCATCACTGGCTGAGATGACAGTAGAACATTCTCCAGTGCTCCGAACACTGCTGCGTTCATGCTACAAAGCAGCTCTGGGTTATCCTCAGTCACAGTGTGCAAACAGTGAGCTACAAGAACAACAAAGACAACAGGCTTCTTAAAATCAGATGCTTTTTTTAAATTCAAGAAACAAGTTAAGACAATAACCAGACTAAGAGTAAAAGCAATACTACACACTCCGAAATCCCCGTTTGAAAGTATGAATAAATTAACTTAGAGTAAAAAAATATATACATGCACATCTGTATCTACAAGAAACATTTAGGTTCTAGGTTTTACTATCCTAAATGGTTTAATGTGGCATTAAATAAAATCCATTATAACAGCCAAATAACAGCATATGACTTAGTCCTACCAGCAGATATGGCTAGTTCCATATTGTGTGGGTGCCTCTCCAGACACTGGACAACTATATCCAGCAGACCTGCTTTGTTGAACACAGAAAGTGCCTGGCTGCTGTTCTCACTGGCAGGATAATGTAGAGAAAAGGATTTAAGACCAACAATGAAGACATGACATCTTTGTGTTAGTAATTATGTTTTTTTGTCAGTAACAGTTGCAGAAATCAAAATTCAGGACCTAGACCAGCAATATCCTGCACCAGCTATGGACCATATGGTAAAAAATGTATGGATTTCTCTCTGCTTCTCCCCATATCTGTAGCCTACTGACTTCATAAGCTGCTAACTAGTCAACAGCACAGGACTAGTGAGCAGTAACGATGTGAAGTGAAAAAAAAAAAAAAAGAAGCATGCAGAAGCTCAGTAAACAGTCCCTTGATAAATAAAAGGTAAAGACAATAGACTGCTCTGTCAACCAAATTACATTACCTCCTGACTTACCACAGATTCCACATTAGGTTCACAGCCTCATTCGCTACATCCTCCACCACATTCTTCTGGTCTTTCATTGACATGGTGGCGCTCTCAAAACCAGCACAGCACTGGAAGGAAAAGTAGACAAACAACAAACTACAAGTGAAACAATTTCATTTGCCATTATCAATCAAAGAAAGTTCAGAAAGTGCTAAAAAAAATATATATATTTTAAAATTTAATTACCATATCTATGTGTCCCATGATCTTTGTTCTGTCATCACAGAAGTTATGACATATTTTATAAGACTTTTGCATTAGGACACATTTTAGCAACAGGTCAACAGTAAGCTTTATTTTGGATTCCAGGAGTCAACCTGATTAAGTGCAGGCACAGCCATCTTTTACATCGCTAATATCTTTGCTCTGGAATGAACCCTAATTGCTGAGTGTATCATAGCCTGCTGCAACAGCTGCTGATTAGCAGGAACTGAGGTGATGGGGTAAGCTAAGCACAGTGGAGTCTCACCTCTCTAAGCAGTGCTGTCAGAGGAGTCATGACATCGTGCTTCACCATGTCCTCGCATACCTCCTGACCTCCACATGCACTCAGATTCCTGTCACGGAGAAACTCACACAGTCAATGGGAGGACATTAGCTGTCAGAGATGCTGTTTGTGTTCGTGAGAGGGACTGCCTGAAGATAGCAAAGGTCTTATTTTCCTATCCAGGACATGGAATATGATTTCCAATGCACTGGAGGACAATAGTCGGGACAGGGGTTAGTGTTGCACTCTGGCAGCAAAAGAAGTGCTGTCTGTGAAGAGGATTAATGTGATGGCCATGTGTTGCAACTACTTAGAATGTCATCACCACTGATGAAATTTATGTTGATGTATGTTAAGTGGCCAGTACCATCTTCTTTGCTGTGGTGTGTTGGGGAGCAGGAATCAGGGTGAAGGACTCAAACAGATTAAACAAACTCATAAAAAAGGCTGAGTCAGTTGTTGGCACCAGGCTGGTTCCATTGGAGGAAGTGATTAGAGAGAGAATGCTGGGAAAGATCAGGGCAATTGTGAACAATGTCTCTCACCCCCTTTTTATCACCTTGGACAGTCTGAGGAGCAGCCACAGCAAAAGACTGCTGCAGCCCAGATGTTTAAAGGAGCGTTACAGCAAGTCCTTTCTGCCTGAGGCTATCAGATTATACAACACACATTTTTTTTCTCTTTGGGGATTAATAAAGTTTATCTATCAATCAATCTATCCATCTATTAGGTGATATTTAATAGCAGTAAGACAACGTAGAGAAGGGGACCAAGAGGAAAATATGTCCTCGTTTCTATATTATTAAACCAATCCAATATGAAATTCTAGATAATTTATAATAAAACAATAACAACATGTGCCATCAAATCATAAACAACTAACAGACCCTTCTTTTTTTTCATCCAAACCTTTTCTTGTAGCATGGCGCCCCCTGTAGAAGTAAAATGACAAAGACAACTTCTGTACCACATGCTATATATACCAGACTGAATGTAATCTTAATTTTGTGTGTGTCTCTGTGTGTTTGCGGTGGTGATGGTGACATAAATAAAAGACTGAATAAGGTAGGTACTTTTCAACACCCTACACACTCTTGTTCCACCTATACATTGCTTTATCATACATTGTTTTCATCACATCTACTACACTGCTATTTTCTTCCTTGCTTTTTGCAATACAGTGTGGCATTTATTGAGGGCTCATGGACTTTAATCAGCCCAAACTTCCCCCCCATCAAGTCACTTTGCACCTCACTGGTGAAAAGGAGGGCACAGAAGATTTCTGCAGACCCCTGACATCCTGGACAGTTTGAACTTCTCCCTTCTGGATAGCGCTACAGAACCAAGTACACCATCAGTCGTATGACAAGTTCATCGCATTGATCTAGATAACTGGGCACAGCAAACACCCAAACTGTGCAAAATTCTAAATCTGTAAACATACAACACTTGGCACAACACTGCCGGGCAGTGGGCAAGAAGCACACAAGACCTTTTTCACAGCAGAAACTCTGACTCATCAGGACATGTCTAACCTTATATAGAACAAACCATTCACATCAGCCTTTCACAACAGAGTTCATCATAATAAAACCTAAATACCCTAACACACTAGACTCAACTAACTTTACAGGAGCGATACACTGTATCTGCTTTCTTGGTAATGAAGTGCTAAACATGAATAACACAACAAAAGTAGCTCATTTAGGCTATTTGGCCAGTCTAACTACAAAGTTAACACTAGGGCTAACCACAGTCGAATAATAATAATTACACTCATAGGTCAAATAGGTTTTCCTGTTCTTGTCCATCCTGCTAACCACTGCATGTCCTCAGAAAAACTACATGCTGTAACCGTACTGAAACTGACACCAATATAATACCTGCTTGGATAAAGAACAACACAGTTACATAGACACTTCTTTTCTCCTAGTAGTGGGTGTCCGTTACTGGATGTCAAGACCTGTTTCACAGCACAGTTGATCGAACATCACAGCAGGCAACGCACAGATGAAATGATTAATATTCATCATGGCTGCAGCTTCCAGTGAGACTTAAATAGAGCTGAGCCATCATTAATGTTCTTGGCGTCATCAAGTCAAAACGTCTGCTGTGTTAAAGGTACATTTAAGATCGTCTGTCACAGTCTGTTGAGAAAAATGTGTCTCCTGCTCTTCCATGTTTGTTAAAAGTTTGAGTCCATTAAAGCAGCTACTATAAACTTGTGGTGTGCCAGGCCCTGTTTCCCCAAACAACCTGGACTCCCCAGCACTCACCTGAGAGCTCCTGTGGCAGTCTCCCTGACAGCCAGGCTGCTGTCCAGCAGCATAGGCCCAAGACGCCTCACAGCATCCCTCTGGAGAAAACCAGGAATGGTCTGGCTCTGCTGCACCACCCGAGAAATGCTGGCACATGCAAACTCTCTGATGTCTGCACTGGGACTCTGCAGCTGTGGAAATAAACACAAATCATGACAGTAGCTATATAAACTGAGCCCTATCAGACAACCCGCACTGTCCTCAGCTAAACTACTGCACCTCACTGAGGTGGTGAGAAGACATCGAATCTGACATTTGATGAACAGATACAAGTTCATTTGGCTGGAAAATGTCAAGGTGCTGTCAATCATTTTAAACAGCTATTCCACAAAACGCAAGCCGAGACCAACTTCTAGCAAAGGATCCACCTGCACCGTTGAATGTTGGCATGAAATATTTAAACATCTATCGGTTATGGACGATGATTACATAAACAACGTGGTGACATAAAGTGATTTGGTACAAAACAGGACTTCAGCATGTTCCTACCTTCTCCAGCAACTCCGCAGCTGGACAACTATCATCATCGTGCTCCTCTTCCTCGCCGTTCACTTCCTTCACCCCAGCCCCCGGCAATCCAACCGCGGTGAACTTCGGGCGTTTAAATTTAGTAGTTTTACTTTTACCCATTTCACTTCTTAAAAAAAGTGCGAGCGGCTCATGTAATATGTGTCTTTATCTCTCGTTACGCCGAGGCTTAGCTACGAAACCCCACATGCAACACTTTCTGCCTGGTTGGAGGAGGCCATGTGGAAGACTGTTCCCTGCCGTAAAGCTGTCATTGCTAACAGAAAGCACAGAGACTGTCGCAAAAACAACAGGCAATGCCACAATACAGACGTAGATTGTAGTTTTCAATAGTGTGGAACAAAGTAAAAATAAACCATAAGCAGAAGCTTTAACTGTAATTGGTCTTATAATAATAGTGCGTCTATGTCATTGTGAATATTGTGATAAACTCTGGAGACTGGTGAACCTTGCTGTTTTTCATCTCCACATTTGTAGAGCCTGATGGGTTGAATGTGCTGTCATCATCAGGCTGCACCAGCACCTCAGGAGCCCTCTCTCTTCTAATGGAGGCTCTGTTATGCAACCCACAGGCTTTTCACATGTTGAGTTGCCTAAAGGACATTTCAATTTGTTCCCTTTTCTGAAACAGAGCTGGCACAGGAAGGTGGAGTGGAGGATGGAAATGAAGTCCCCCTCCTGTAGTCCTAATTGTAGGGACAGAGAAACCCATTAACGGTCTATAAAAATGTATCTGTTGTTTTGGGGTGTGAAACATGTCGACAGTCCTGACTTACCTGACATTCGATCTGATTTCATTAGAAGCGGATGTCCTTGCATCTTCAGCTTCTTCCTCTTGCGCCTGAAGGTGTTTTCTTCCAAAAATTATATTCTGAATGAGCTTCTGAAAAAGCAAAACAGCAAGACCTTTAATCCCTGCATTCAATCCTGCCGTAGAAGCCTAATCTTGTTCCCAGATCTTCTTTTACTGACAACATTAATACGCCACATTTCAATGTGTTTCAATGCTTGTTTTGATGAAATGGTTTCAGAGGGAAAGAAACAACGGCGGTGAGGGGACCCAAACTTATTTTCAATAAGGGAATGCAAAAGAATTTCAGAAAAAGAATTCCCAATGTGACAAGCTCCATTAGAATCTAACATGACAAAAAACAAAATATCAGACAAAATACCTTTAGTCTGATGTGGAGGGCAAAATCTCCATCTGATCTAAATGTAATTAATAAGTCTCTTCGGCAGAGGCTGGAGTCTCCCTGATCACTTGGTTACCAGGACCTCAATCGCCATGTCCTGTAGCTGAAGAAGTCTAAAGACGTCTTCTTCCTGTAGACCATGTTGACACTGGAACTTGTGGTACTGGTACTTCAGAGAGACAGAAAACAGTGACACTCACTCAAGTGGGAGCAAGTAAAGCAAAAGAAGGAAATCATCCAAATACCCATGTGTACATACTGGGAATGTGAAATGTGAAATGTCAGGGTGCTTTCACACCTACAGGCTTTAGGGGGTGTAGGGTTGGGGGAATCCTCTTTTCTCTGTGACAGGTGAAACTCTTCATCAGTGGCTAGGGCCTCGTCTTGTGTCTGAACAAAAATATCAAGTTTACACCAAGAACAACAACATGTTCTTTAGGAAAAATGTAGAAAAATAATTCAACCCACAACACTTTTGGCACTCTAAAGGCCTATACATACACCGCAAGAACAAAGAAATTCGTTCTCTCTCGAAGGGCTGCGAGGAAAGAATGACATAATTTTTCTCGCAGTTTGTTCTGGGCAGAAATTTATTCTTGTGTGGTGTCCGACAACAATTGTATGATTGGTTAAAAATTTGAAGTGGCCGTGGTTAATGTGGAAAAATACAATTGTCCCTGAAAAATATATCTGGTCTCTGAAAAATACGTCCGGCCCTCAAAAATACATCTCACCCTGAAAAATACGTGGAATCTCTAAAAAATACATCTTGTTCCTGAAAAATACGTCTGGTCTCTTAAAAGCACATATGTCCCTGAAAAATACATCTGACCGAAATTGACTTATGAAGTCCAGAGCTTTGTATGCATCATATCTCTTGGCCATCATGCTGTGAATAAGGCCTCTAAAAAGCTTTGTATATCAGAGCTGTGAGAAAGGTATATGATTGAAACAATGTTGAAGTTTTGTTTTTCAACAGGTGTGATTCCCGTGGGGTAAAGATTATATTGTTGATTTGTCGTGGAAACAAAAATGGGGTAAGAGGTGTCTGTGTGTGTGTGCGCGCGCCTTTCCCATGCTTTCCCATGGTGTGAGATATATCACAATCTCCCTGGTCCCCTGAGGTATTCCTCTGTAGCTCAGCCAACCACTGCCAATCATAAAGAAGCTGTGGCTATTTCACATACAGGTCAGGAGGTTTCATATGCTCACGACAGCCCAGCTCCTTCACGGGGATGACTGGGGGGGGTATACACTCAGCGAATCTCCTCTCCCTTGCTTGTCACCACTTGCTGTGGACTCACACACAGCTTCTCCTCTGGTTGGCATCCGTGCACACTCCACTAGAGGAGTGTCATCCTCCGTGGCTCTCCTGTGTAGTTTGTCAGTGGAAGACATTTGCGCGGCGGCCTTGTGGGCCTCCCCATGTTCCTTCATGTGTTTCTACTTGCAGGATGTTGCGAGCTCATCCCTCTGTCAGACTGTCCTGGGAGCTTCCCAGTTGTAATCTAGGCAAGTCCTGGCGGCAGGTTTTGTGACACGGATGCTGGGCAGGCATCTGTCTGTTTCAGTTTTATGTTAAGCCAGTACTTATGCATCCCACCTGGTGCTTGCTTTGCTTTGGGTCAGGCGGTCACTCACAATTCCTATTTACAGACTTTTCTTCTGGATGGCAGGGCCTAGTGAGGCGTACAGCATTTCTGGCTATCGCTTTGACCCATACTGATAACTATCACTATGGGTCATATCCCTTCTTCGCGCCTGCGCACTGAAGAGAAATTCGTTTACGCCCACCTGGGGTGGGCCACCCTTGCCCGAACCAATCACGTCCGCAGCTCCCAGATATAAAACGGCGGTTTGGGCGAGCTCTTCCCTAAGAACTTCAGCTGGCTCAAAGGACCAGTTAGGCCCACAGCCCAGAGGGCTGGGCTGCACCCAATTCACAATCTTGGGTTATGATACATAACCAACAATTCCACATGGTTAGAAGAATTTCCATTTTTATCCAGCCATTTTATTACACCATCCTTGAATGTGCTGCTGCATGTTTTGATAACAGAAAACCTGATTCATGCAGCTGAACAGCAGAGTCAAAGAGCTGAATAAGAGTTTGCAAGTGGGATTTCAACTGTTGTGTATTTTCATCTTTTTTCATGACATTTTTCATAACAGGTATTAAACCTTTGATTTTATCAACAATTTTTATGTTCCTTTTGAAGATTTTCAATTTTGTTTGCCAAAGCCTTGGCAGTGAATTTAGTTTTGCTTTTATGTTCCTCCATTTCCATCAACATCAAATCCTTTCACAGTGTGATTTCAAACACAGCATGGGCATTGAATCATCCAGAAGTGTGTCCACAAATGCACCTTGAATCAAAACAAGTGTCAATAAATTTACACTGAATCATCCAAGCAAGCGTCCACGGCAACAGATCCTTTCAACCAGGGATTCAATTTCAATTATCTGCGATAGCCACAATTTTCTTAACAAGCACCATCTGCCATGCAAACACACACACAACCAACATCCCCAATGGACATATGGGAGTAACCAATACAAACTGCGTCCAGTTTCACAATATCAATGACACACTGGTACACAACATACTGCCTCTGTTGTGTTGTTTCCTTTCCATCGTTGATGAGTTTGAAACTGTGTCCACTTTCCTTTGTGTGGCATTTCTCCAGTGCAGCAGTGACAAAATCCCACAGGTGAGTTTTCCACTCAAGTCCCCACATCAACTTCTTCCACGGCGTTTCCGATGGCAAATTCTTGTTTTAATACATCTCTACATGGCAACAGGGTTTCACAGCAGAACGTAAGGATTAAAGAGCAGAGTGCTCTCCCAACTCACCCCCTCTCCATACTGCTACACCAGGTGCACAAGTAGAACAAATGAAAGCCACCACCCACGTGACGTAACTAGTGTGACGTAATATAATGTGCATCAGACAACATTTACATACCATACATACATGGCATATGGCTCCAATATCATCTTATCAGAAACTTGGCTTAACAAATTTATTACAGACAGAAACATCACAATTAAAGGCTATAATGTTGTTCGTCGTGACCATCCCAAGAACGGTGGTGGTGTTGCTATTCACATAAAAAGTAAATTGCATGCCCCCATATTATCAGGATCTCTTAGTAAAGAATAAAAATTTGTGGTCGTGAAATTGGAACTTTTTAAAGACCATTATATCAGTATTGTAGCTTGTTATACTTCCCCCTCAGCTAGTAGTGAGTCCTTGAGGCCTTTATCCACCACTGATTTTGAAGAAACACATATTTTTACACCTGAAGTATTTATTGGGCAAATAAACATTAAAAATAGAAACATTCAGATAAAATACATGCTCTACATCAGAAACAGAAGTAAACACATCTGGACTCACTGAATGAGTAAAATATATCAAAGACCATGTTAGCAGATTAGCAGCTTCAGCAGTGACATTACATAGCAACACTGTTAAAAGGTCCTATCGATTAATTTCTTCTTTCTTGTAGATGTATTTCCATAATGAGAAAAACTCCATCAGTGCTGTTATCCCTCTGTGCAGGTCCAACCACCCGGAGGAGTCATGTCACAGTTATCTGTGCTATCTACAAAAACCAGGTACATTGTCCAAACAGCTTAGACAAGCTTGTGGTTACTGGATGTTCGGTCGTGGTTTAAGAATAAGTTTCCCCGTCTGTAAAAAAGATGCAAAAACAACACATTATAATAGCTTCACGTAAATAAAAGTTGTCTGCGAAGACTAAAGATCACAACATTACTCACATCATCACAGGACATGTTGTATTCTGCTAAAACTGTCCGACAGCGGGCTGCAATACTGAGGGGGCAAATGTCAAGGATATGAACAAAAAGTAGTGATGGGCAAATGATACCGAGGCTTCGGAGCTTGCGTCACTCTTCCTGAAGCGGAGTGATTCGAAACACTGTGTCGAGGCTTGTATCAAAACACCAGTGTCACGTGACGAAGCTTCGAACGTCATCACTGTTTCGCTTCGCGCTTCATTGCTTCAAAATGTTCCAAAGCTTTTCATTGGCTCATAGTCTTTCAGTGTGTGTCATTGGCTCATGGCATTTCAATGCATTCTGAGGCAATGACAGCTTTGACAGATTTCAGTGGTTTGGTGCCATACCAGCTATATAAGATGCATCATTCTGCTTCAGGATTTGGAGAGTGAGAGTGAGACTCTCACTCTCCAAATCCTGAAGCAGAATGATGTATTTTAAATACAGAATGATGTATTTTGGCAAGTTTCACGGCGAGTCCCACCAATAAGCGACGTTCTAAAGTTTGGGATCATTTTGATCTCAAGAGGTCTGAACTTTTATTGCTGTCATGGGATTGAAACAGTGCCAGTGCTTCATTCGTGCTCTTTAGAGGTTGGTATTGCTTCAGTTGTCCACCAGATGTCATTTGAATCTTTTTCGGCACAATTGTCAGGAAGGCCTCAGTGCTTCATGAGGCTTCACTTGCCCATCACTAACAAAAAGCCAAAGATGTGAGCAAAGCTGAATCAATTATAAAAGTGTAGATACCAAACACCTGCATTGCACTGTGTTGTCAAGAGCATGTGTAAGAATTAAGTCTAAGTTCAAATTAACTGCAATTGGCGAAAGATACATTGATGGTGCCACAACTCGTTTGTGTATCCCGGCAAAGAAGAGAGCTATTAAAGTGATGCAGCTGATGGTGAAGAAGGGATGATTCCACAATGATGAAAAGAAGGAGACCTGCAGAGCAAAAGAAACAAAGCTACATCCAATCACAGTCAAAGAATAAATTTTTGCATTTACAGTTCTTATCTATAGTCAGGTGAATGTTGAAGCCCCTTCATTCTGTAATCAATCCAGTATATGATTTAAAAAATTAACAAAGGAAACCAATCCTGAAACAGCAGTCTTTTCTCTACTTCTCATTTTGTAAGTATGAGCATTTGTCTTTTTTAGGGGTCACTTCATTGTAAATCCTACTCTTCTAATGTCTGAAATTTCACCCACGATTCATCAAACTATTGTCATGCAATGTAAAATGCTTCATCTGCTGGACACCACAGAATTGGCTTGAAGCACAGATTGTATGTTTCATCAGAGCACCTGTGAGACCTGTATGACGCCACTCCTGAGAAAATGGTTGTGCCCTGACTCATTTGGTGTGCTTCTAGGCATCCATGAATATTCAGTTTTTTTCCTTAATACGAGAAATGACACAACTAGACATGCTTTTCATTGATACTAACCTTCTGTGTGTCAGGGTCTATTAACCAGTTCCAAGCCCCAGTAGCCGTACAGACAGACACCACTATCAGAATCACTGAAAGTACACAGGAGAGTGAGAAACAAGGCAACTAAATGAAATGGGATTATTACACTGTAGGCAAGTCACTACTCATCGGTCTGTGATTATATCTGCGACACTTTGAGACCTTCTCATAATAGGTTACTTACTTCTCCACCTGCCCGTTGCAGGTTGCAAGCAGGAGACATACTCTGTCAACCTCCTCTCAAAGGCCTTGAGGTCTGAAACACAAACGGGCACATGAACACAAACTGTATTTAGACAGATCGGTCACAACTTAGAAACTTCATCTCTTCAACTCAGTGAAACGCCTGTTCTCTTTACAGAACGGGTGATTAGACATCATGTAACATATCCAATGTGTCAGGTTATATCTAAGTGGAGTGGAGGTACTGTATGTAAACAACAGGAGCACTGTTGTGACTGCAGCTTAATATATTTGTTTTCTTCTCATTTTGAGGCTGCTCTCACGTTGATTGGCTTATTTTTCTTCATTACATTTGTTTAGGGACAAGTACAAAGCCTAAACCAATGGCAGACACCACAGCATTAAGATTGTCTCCACTGCCCGTCCCTACACGACGGGCTGCACAACACGAAACACTTACACACAGATGAAAGCTCGACACGCAAAACACACATACAAGACAACACAAAGCATAACAGTCAGATCAGTTTACAAAGTAATTAATTACCAGCACACTGAGCGTTACTTCGCTGACAGACCTAACAACTTAGCTAACATCGTTAACTATACATGCTGTGACCTCAGCTAGCAAACATGCTAACAGGTTAGCCACCGTAACGCTTTGTAAGAGACATTTGAAAGGTCTGCGCTGCTGTGTTTTGGCGGACATAAAGACCATGAGGCTAAAAACAAACCAGCAAATCTTTCCGAATTGGCTAATTTTCTGAATAGGTTACCTTCGGCCTGCTCCAGGGAGTTCATGTCTGCTTATCCCAGCAGCCTGCAGCTGGCTGTGCCGCTGCTTCCTCTCAGCTGAAGGACAGGCCGTACAGACCAATCACCGTCGACTGTATGCTCAGCTCTAACGTGATTGGGTACAGACCAAACAGTGGGCTATTTGGAGGCTGCAGCCAATCCCCGTTTCTGCAGACCGGTTGTTTCTGCATTTGACCTTGGCAGTTGTAGCGGCATTTTACCTTATCACAAAAATCCACTCTATTTAAAATATTTGAAAAGGAAAAGGTAATAATTTGTTCATAGTACTTAAAAACAACACCACATGTAGTGTTTCAGAAGTTGCATCATGTTCCATCTAACAGTCTTAATTTTGCGTCAGATCAGTTTGTTAAACATTTGCTTGAAATGTTGATGTGAGTATATTCATTCACTGTAGCATAGATTTGGTCATTTTATTTATTTATGTAAAACCACAGGTGAGGGAGTTGCCTCAGGAAGGACATCCAGCATAAAACTTGTGGCAAATCAATCATGTGGATCAATTGACTCACTGTGGCTACCCCTAACAGGAACAACTGAATGGAAAAAAAAGTAGAACCACAGGAATAACATTTTATATTGACATTTGGAAAATTCTTTAAATGCAGATTGATTAGAGGCCTCTAACAGTGGACATTGCCTCATGGTGTTTTACTAGAACATCATAACAAATTTACTGTTGCAGATAACATTTATGATCTTTTTTACATCATCTTTTAAAATTCTCTTTCATTGTGGGTACAAAATAATCTTGATTTTATCTGTTGCAAATGTTTCATTACAGACTTCTGCAGCTTTCTTCACTTTCTTGTGAACATCAACCTATGCCTTATATTGATGAGGTATACTTGTGCACTTGATTCCAGTGTACAATACTTAATTACCCTGATTAACTCCTGATGAGATGATGTGATGCATTTTAAGTAATATTTATGTTTACTCTATTTGTTATAGAATACCAGCTTTAATACTGTAAAAAAATAAAATAAAAAATCAACAGACCCACTTTCTAAAATTGGTGATTATTGAACATGCTGCTCTGGTTATTCATTCCCATAATTTCAGGAAAATGGGTTTTTCAGATTCTCATGAGATATGCCTTATGGTTTACAGGCTGCAGTTTGTTCTGCAGCTTTACATTGAACTTCTCCCTCAGAATCTGTTCTATCTCCTCATCTGGTATATTCCTCATGTCAAAGACATCAACACCTTCCTCTGGTTTGTAGGTGACCTCACTGTATGTCCAGCCAATCAGGCCTCTGAATCCTGTTGGTGTTTGCAAAAAGCAGATAGACTTGTTGGTGAACAGTGAAGTAGGATCGGTCTGAAGTATGTGGCTTTTCTCAATGAAATGATCAGCATCACGGGGCACTAAGGTGAAGCAGTAAATCTGCTTTGTTTCTTCCCTGTTCACCAAACTGGATTTGGCAAATTCTGGATCGATAACCTCTGGCTTTCTGCCAGTCTTCTCCAACACCCAGATGTCACCCTTGTCAATGAGATGAAAGATCCCTGCTGCCTGAGGTTGTTCCTTTCCAGAGATGAGCTCCAGGGGCTCCCACACTTGGAAAGATGCCCCAAAGCTTACATCTGCAATATAAGCCTTTCCATCAATGACCACTTTGTTGATGAGGTGACTGTCATGAGGTCC
Organism: Mastacembelus armatus; assembly: GCF_900324485.2. Lineage (NCBI taxonomy): Eukaryota > Metazoa > Chordata > Actinopteri > Synbranchiformes > Mastacembelidae > Mastacembelus > Mastacembelus armatus. The sequence continues at coordinate 22,413,676 of NC_046635.1, forward strand.
AAAATCGTCAATGTTGTTGTTGAAAACTCTGGAGCCTAAAGTCACAGTGTCATAGCCCATTTCTCTCAGCACCCAGCCAAACAGAGAGTTGTTCTCAAGGCACCAACCTCCACGACTGCTCCTCACTATCTTATTGTAAATGAGCTCCAGGTCCATGCTGATCCTCTCACCACAGTGAATGCTGAGGTTTTCAAACGGAATAGACATAACATGCTGTTTGTGGATCAGCTTCAGTGTTGCCAGATCCAGTTTATCATATGTGCCGTGGAAACCAATTCTTTTGAAGTACTCCTCCAAATTCATCTTGCCTGTAAAATGTACGATATGACATTTTATACATGTATCTCCAATCCACCTGTTGCACAGTTACAATCAGTCCCTACATATATACATTTTGAGACTGCAGGAAGTTCTGCATCAGAAAGTATGAGGCAAAAATATTTAATGTTACGTTTCATATATGTTGATGGTGCAAGCGATTGAAATTTTGAATTCTGAGGACCAAATACATCTATAGAGCCAAAGCTTCCCCACGAAGAAGATACAACTCAGCTTCTTCTTCCTGGAGAACTCCCTACCTGTAAAAAGACTGAAGCTGTAAAGCCTTTTTGCCTTTTGTGTGGGGGTCTATACTTAGGGTGATTGGACCCAAAATGCAGACAAAGTCTTTTATTGTCACAGGTAAGTTTAAACACAAAATTGAAGTATGCACAGGTGATGACCAGGGATGTGGATGCTGGGAAACAGTACAGTGAACACAGACACCAGGACAATGAGGGCTTCAACAACAAGAGGAGGCAGAGGGAAGTAGGGAAGCTGGAATATGGGAATGTGGAACACAGAAACACAGGTACGGAGAGAGACCACGGGGACTCGGGGAAGTGCACTGTCTCACACAGTGGAACACCAGGAGACCCAGGACTCACACATGGGGAGGAAGCCAAGGAACACAAGAGAAAGGAGCCACACACAGGAAACACACAAGAAACAAGTCCGGTAGCAGTCTGCACAACAACACTGATGACAAAGAATGATCCAGCAACTAGGTGAGGCAGAGAGCAGCTCTCTGTACTCTTGCACAGATGAGTAATTATGATCAGGTGAGGCCAATCACCTAGTTGCCTAGGGAAACAGATACACACACACACACACACACACACACACACACACACACACACACACACACAGAGAGAGGGAGAGAGACACGAGGAACACACGGGGAAACAGCTGCACACAAGTGATAACGATTAACAAATGAACACAAAACTACCTGGAATAAACCCCTGTGAAACAGGAAACACAACCAAAATAAAAGTCCAAAACTAGGAAGTCCAACATCGGTAACATGACACTTCTAAAACTGACGTAGTTGTTGCTGCAAACCTTCTTTGCTATTGGTCAAAGTATACAGGGAATGGGTAAAATAAAAGTATTTCTACATCCCGAAGTTTTGTCAAAGCTGCCATGCCTCTCACTTGGCTGGTTAACAGTTCAGTTCTTTGAATGCCATTTACAGCCGTATTCTACATACGGCTGTAGCTGTTTCAAAGGGCACGGCAAAAACGTTTTATCCAAGACCACACAGCATCAGTAACCTGACGGCCGTAAACACCTCGAGGATACGACATTGTCCCGTTTTCCTGGTAGCGACGCGCATAAAAAGCTGGGCTACTTTTACTGAACAATAATAGACCTTTTCTCACAAATGTAAGGGATTCGGGTTGATCAACTAGTCTGCATTGTTGACTTTATCTCAGTACTCAACATTACCTATTATGTTACTGACAAAAATCACGAAGGCTGAAGTCCTGCCATACTCACCAAAGTCCATAGTCGCGCTCTGGGCGGCTTCCGGTGTCATAAGACCGACGACGTGAGAAACTCTGGTATTATAAGAACTGGCTCTGGGTGTCCCAGCATATCTTTGTTTTTAATTATACAGCCAAATTAGTTTCCTTATGACATTAGTTTTGCAAAGTGTAACCTGACATACTAGGGAACTGTATTTAGATGTAGGCTTAGTGTAATTAGGCTTAGTGTAAAAAATGTGAATAATTATGACAAAGAATGTCATTCAAAATACTGTTTATTTTTTAATTTCCTCAGCCCTAATGCATTTGCATACTTTCCACTGTAGAAAAAAATTTTTCCACGGCACATATGATAAACTGGATCTGGCAACACTGAATCTGATCCACAAACAGCATGTTATGTCTATTCCGTTTGAAAACCTCAGCATTCACTGTGAAGCTTAAAGTCACAGTGTCATAGCCCATTTCTCTCAGCACCCAGCCAAACAGAGAGTTGTTCTCAAGGCACCAACCTCCACGACTGCTCCTCACTATCTTATTGTAAATGATATCCTGGTCCATGCTGATCCTCTCACCACAGTGAATGCTGAGGTTTTCAAACGGAATAGACATAACATGCTGTTTGTGGATCAGATTCAGTGTTGCCAGATCCAGTTTATCATATGTGCCGTGGAAACCAATTCTTTTTAATTTCTGAAATAATGCAATGACTTCATGACTTATCAGACAGAGCTGCTTGTTGAAAGACCACATCTAAGCCATTAACAATGCTTTGCTTTATATTTTTTTCTACAGTGGAAAGTATGCAAATGCATTAGGGCTGAGGAAATTAAAAAATAAACAGTATTTTGAATGACATTCTTTGTCATAATTATTCACATTTTTTACACTAAGCCTAATTACACTAAGCCTACATCTAAATACAGTTCCCTAGTATGTCAGGTTACACTTTGCAAAACTAATGTCATAAGGAAACTAATTTGGCTGTATAATTAAAAACAAAGATATGCTGGGACACCCAGAGCCAGTTCTTATAATACCAGAGTTTCTCACGTCGTCGGTCTTATGACACCGGAAGCCGCCCAGAGCGCGACTATGGACTTTGGTGAGTATGGCAGGACTTCAGCCTTCGTGATTTTTGTCAGTAACATAATAGGTAATGTTGAGTACTGAGATAAAGTCAACAATGCAGACTAGTTGATCAACCCGAATCCCTTACATTTGTGAGAAAAGGTCTATTATTGTTCAGTAAAAGTAGCCCAGCTTTTTATGCGCGTCGCTACCAGGAAAACGGGACAATGTCGTATCCTCGAGGTGTTTACGGCCGTCAGGTTACTGATGCTGTGTGGTCTTGGATAAAATGTGATGGGCAAATGATACCGAGGCTTCGGTGCTTGTGTCACTCTTCCTGAAGCGGAGTGATTCGAAACACTGTGTCGTAGCTTGTATCAAAACACCAGTGTCACGTGACTGATGACGTTAGACGCTTCGAACGTCATCGCTGTTTCGCTTCGCGCTTCATTGCTTTAAAATGTTTCAAAGCTTTTCATTGGCTCATAGTCTTTCAGTGTGTGTCATTGGCTCATGGCGTTTCAATGCATTCTGAGGCAATGACAGCTTGACAGGTTTGACAGATTTGAGTGGTTTGGTGCCATTCCAGCTATATAAGATGCATCATTCTGCTTCAGGATTTGGAGAGTGAGAGTGAGAGTATGTTGGCAAGTTTCACGGCGAGTCCCACCAATAAGCGACGTTCTAAAGTTTGGAATCATTTTGATCTCAAGAGGTCTGAACTTTTATTGCTGTCATGGGATTGAAACAGTACCAGTGCTTCATTCGTGCTCTTTAGAGGTTGGTATTGCTTCAGTTGTCCACCAGATGTCACCGTCACTGAAGTCTCGAAGCTTTGCGTCTTTTTCGGCACAATTGTCAGGAAGGCCTCAGTGCTTCATGAGGCTTCACTTGCCCATCACTACTTAACCCTCTACGGCATGGTGTTGCCCTCAGGCTACAAACCACTATTTCGGTCCACACACCACCCCTTTAAATGTTTTTCAAAGTAAAACATCACACAAGTCTGATGAGAAACCTGCGACCAATGACATTTGAGAATTTGAGATGGGCGTGGGTTTGACCTTTCGTCCGGTGGTGGAGCAGTCCTTTTGGGACCACACCTGGCTTGGATACACTGCTAGCAGAAGGTAAGATAAATTTCACTTTTTAGCATCTTTATATTTAAATAACTTTGTATAAATAATATCTGTAGTTTGCATGATTGCGTAAAGAAGCATATTTGATTGAGTAAAGACACTTTTTATGCTTCCTGGTTTGTTTTGAAAACAGATGACCTGTCTGAGGATAATGTGCATGTGGATAAAGAGCAAAAAGGTAAAAACAAAAAAGATGTTCCACTCTTACCCCTGTGGAGAACACCCCACAGTGTCAACATCACTGATTACCTAGAATGGCAGGTCAGTCTTCCGAAGTCAGACAATATCATGTCCCCCTACAAAATACTTAAAAATGTTTTACATTCTGTATTAGTTGTAGAGCAGTTAAATTTATATACCATTCAGTGTGACACGTTAACCTCACTAATCCACAGTCCATGGGTACAGCAGTGTACATATTACTGTTGAAATAAAACTTGTTGAAATTGTTGAGATACAACGTCTTCTAATCTATTTTTCTGCTTTTTGTTCCTCTTACTATATAATATAGAAAACCTGGATGTTTTAGTACAATCTTAATATGTTGTTGCCCTGAGGTAACAAACCAAAATCTGGAGGGGGGGCTGGGTGGTGGGACACATTTTATGATTGATATATTATCAGGGACCCCCAAGCTCCCAAAAGCTAGGGTGAAATAGTTTTTTTCTCCAAAAATAAAAATTCCTGCCATTGACGGTTAATAAACACACGCATTAACATGGCGGTGGCACTGACGTATTGCTATAAAAGATAGTGGCATTTACGTCTAAACATCCGGTTATCACTTTCAAAATAAAACAGCCAACGCACTGGCAGTACTGTGGTCTTTTACACAAGTTATGAGTATAAGTTCATTGTCCTTGTGCTGGAGCTTTTTGTTGCCTTTTCTGCAATTAGCTGAAAGCACAAGTGTATAATGTTATAGTGCTGCCTGTTCCTCTTCCTGTTTCTACGTTCACTTGACACAGCTAACTTAGCTTAGCTTAGCGCTATGTTTTTGCGTAACTTGCGTAAGAAAAGCACGTACAGCACCGAATGAGGAACTGCACACCGGCGCTAGCAGAGTTTTGAGTGAGTGATAGTCAGCAGATATTTCACTCATTCTCCACCAGGCTTGTGTTGTTGAGGTTAGTACCGATGGCAAATTAGTAACCTCAGGCAGTTTAGAGTACAGACTGTGAATTTACCTTAATCTCTGTCTGCATGTCGCAACACAGGACTGAACCTAGGTGTACGGTGTTGAGGCATGCTGAATAAATATTACAGAGAACTTTACGTGTGGTAGACAGAGTGCAAACATTATACACTTGTGTTTTCAGCTAATTGCAAGGCTAGAAAAAAAAAGCTCCAACACAAGGGCAGCGAACTTATTGACTGTAGGTTAAGCAACGACAACTTTGCACTGTTTCGTTTGTTTTAGGATGTAACTGTAGTATTTTTTTACATTTAATATTGTCATTGTTTGTATGTGTGCCTGAACAATGTCGTGGTTTTTCTAATATTAAAACGTAATTTCTTTTATAAACGCACAGATTCACCCTCTGCAATGGAAAAAGCACGTACAGACACGTTTTTGATAACTGGGGGAAGTGGATACTTTGGTTATCGGTAAGAGCGAGTTTACAATGTTTAACTCAAACAAACAAATAAATGATGATACATTCCGGGTTACCTCGTGCTGTCACACTGCTTTACCACAACAAGATGGCGTTATTGCACCGGTTATCACACTGTAAGCTGGGGTAGATTTCGAAGTGGACATGTAGTTATTATCTTGTTCTGTAGCTTCACAACATTGTTTAAATCAAATGGAGGATTTGCATTGACGCAGTGAATCATTCATGTTTACTAACTTTCCCCTTCTGTAGCCTGGCATGCTCACTGCATAAAAAAGGAGCCAAAATCATCCTGTTTGACACAATCCCTCCAAGACAAGAGACACCAGAAGACATCGTTTTTGTGCAAGGGGATATACGTGACTATGCACAAGTTGAAAAGGCCATCCCAGGTGTGAATTGTGTATTCCACATTGCCTCCTATGGCATGTCTGGTAGGGAGCAGCTGAACCGTCAGCTGATTGAGGCGGTGAATGTCCAAGGCACACAGAATATCCTGAAGGCATGCACTGAGCACGGAGTGTCCAGGCTGGTTTACACCAGCACCTTCAATGTGGTGTTTGGAGGCCAAGTGATAGAGAACGGGGATGAAAGCCTACCTTATCTACCTCTCCATCTTCATCCCGACCACTACTCCAGAACAAAGTCCCTGGCTGAGATGGCGGTCCTGAAAGCTAGTGGCACACCACTGAACGGTGGTTCCGGGGTGCTGAAAACCTGTGCACTGCGTCCAGCAGGAATCTATGGGCCTGGAGAGCAGAGGCATCTACCTAGGATTGTTGGATATATAGAGAAGGGTATCTTTAGGTTTGTTTATGGTAAATCCACCAGCCTGGTGGAGTTTGTCCATGTGGACAACCTGGTGCTGGCACATGAGCTGGCTGCAGTTGCCCTGACCTCAGAAAGGCAGCACTGCTCTGCTGGCCAGGCCTATTTCATCTCAGACGGCAGGCCTGTTAATAATTTCGAATTCTTCAGACCTCTGGTAGAGGGCCTGGGCTATCCCTTCCCCAAACTACGTCTGCCTATCTCTCTTATTTACTTCTTTGCCTTTGTCACAGAAATAATTCACCACCTCATCGGCCCCTTCTATAATTTCCAACCCCTGCTGACACGTACAGAGGTGTATAAAACTGGTGTGACACATTACTTCAACATGACAAAAGCCAAGGCAGAGCTTGGTTATGAGCCCCAGGAGCACAGCCTGGATGAAGTTGTACAATGGTTCAGAAGCAGAGGCCATGGGAAGAAAACTCGCAACTCCTTCCTCTGTCGATTCTTGCTACACATCCTGTTTGCCACTGCCTTTGTTGCTGTTGCTCTCTCTTTTCTTCCTATTGTTGGCATTTGATGAGCAACTAAAGCAAATGCATCAGTGCCGTACACCCTACTGCACCAAGACAGGTTCACACATATGCTATTTTAATTGCAATAATATGTCCAGTGTTTACAGACCACCTCAGTTAAAGCAAAAAGGTTTTCAGTATTAACATGTTTAACTGAGCAACTTCTCTTTTGATACTGTGACACCCATTGCATGTGAGGATCATTTTATGGTTTGATATTTTGTAGGTGTTATTTTTAGAGACTATATTTTAAGTACCTCTGTTTTTCCACAGCAATTAGATTTTGAAATAAAATCTCAGGCAAAGATTCTTTAATACATTCCAGTATAATACCAAGAAATGATCAGAAAACTGTAATGAATAAAGTCTTAGAAATCCAGTGATGATTTTTGAACAACTGACTATTTTAAAGTTTGTTGAATATCAAATATGAACAATTTCAGACAAGCTCAGCATGACTTATGACTACAGCATTACCACTGCACCCATCCACTTAATAATATAACCAAATAAAGTTTACTGTGAGCCTCATTTGTGCTCATAATAGACATGTTTCCCCCTTTTTTTGTTGTTGTTTTGCAGTTAGTTTTTTAAGCATTTAATACATTTTGTATTCAACCTAGTGTTAAAATTAAAAAAGTCAATGTGGTAAGGTTAGAATAATCTTTTATTTAATCATGTCTTTTACACTTGGAGAATCATGTTTTGTTAGCAGAATATTATCTAAAATAGCTCACCCTACTAGTCAGAGCGACCTGAATATCTTTAATAAATCAGGTAGATAAACTTGAGTTTTAAATAGCTTTGCCCTCCATACTACCATTTCACTGCAGCCTGTTCCTGGTGTAAAAGGAGTCGGACCAGGTGAGGCGTGCTTTGTGTGGTATTTTAGTCTCCGCGGGATGAATGCAGACGTCCCCTTCTCTCTAAACTCTTCTCTTTTCAGAGCCGGCAGCCCCTTGCTGAGTTGGTCACAATCATTGTTTCTCTGCAGCATTAACCACATTCCAGAGAGGCGCAGCGCATCCCATATTCATCCCCGCATTCCTTTTACGCAAACGAGTCCCCTACGTAAAACGCTATTTTATTTAGGCTTTCTTACGCTTGGTGAGCTCAGACGTATATGGAACCAAGTATTTAGGTGTTATCCGAGTATCCAGCCTATTTTAATGTCTGGAACGGCGAATGTAAGAAAAATCTAGGAGAAAAACCAACAAGGGGAAATTCCTCCGCGCAGCGCGCCATTGACTGTAAAGACCTTTCAACTTAACAAAAACTGAAGTTGATAAACGTTTCCCTGTCGGCTGAAACTGTGAGAAAGAGTTTGTTTTTTCGGAGAAGGGGGCAAAGCAGAAGAAGACGATGCGGCACACCGTGCGTGTTTCTGAGGACGTTGGTGGTTTGCTGTAAATGAGCGACGGCTGTACCGCGGCGTTTTGTTTTGATTTCCATGTGAAACGCAATTAGTGCTCCGCGGTGCTCGCTACTTTGGCTCTCGGAGCGCAGCGCACTCTGAACTTGCCTCGAGTCTCGGGAGCACATCATGGAGCATTATCAGGAGGATCTGGGACTCCGGGCCACTAAATTGATGGAGGACCTTTCCTTGTACGATGCGTATAAAGACGGGATGTACAATGCGAGGAGGGACTTGGTGATTAAACCAGATTTAGACTTTTCGTCTCCGGCAGTGGCCGAGCATAAGAGTAAGCCAATGAATGGCACCTCTGTGCTTCACCAGCAGCATCACACTGTGGAGAATTTCACGTCTGGGAATAAAGTATACAACGCGGCTCCGGTGCGCCCCGTGAATTGCAACCGGACCGTTCCTGTGGATTTTTGTGCCCCTCAAAGAGACGGGGGTTATAACGTTAGTGAGGAGGGCTGCTGCACCAAATCCGAAGTGGCTTTGCCGTGTTACATGGGCGCATCAGAGAGGCACAGGAGGTACTCTCTGGAGGTGCAGGGCCACAGGTACAGCACCGGATCCGCCTTCGACGGCGTACCACTCAACAAGCCGGTGGCTCTGCCCGGCAACAGGTGCAACAGTGTCTGCATTACCAGCAGCAACGACGGCAGATACAACGCCACCAGTCCCCGGTCTAGCCTGGCATCTCCTCTGTCTTCTCAGGAGCAGAGCAAGCACGTCAGCCCGAGGTCGAGCATCAGCAGCCCGCGCACCAGTTTGGTGGTAGCGGGTCAGGACAGGTATACGAGTCCCAGGTCTAGTTTGGTTCACTGTGAAGGCAGCAGTGTCCTCAGTCCCAGATCGAGCTATGCAAGCACCGCCAGCGACACGAGTAAACACTCCAGCCCCCGGGCCAGCCTCAACAGCTGTGACTGCTGCAGCAAGCCCAGCAGCAACCGGACCAGTGGCATCAGCATGGGCTACGACCAGAGGCACACCAGCCCCAGGTCGAGCACGGCAAGCCAGTACTCCTTCACCACCAGCCCGAGATCCAGTTACTCGGACTCACGGTACGGACCCGTGGTTAACCATGATCTGGAGGGGGCGATTTTACACGCGGCGCCGTTAGCGAGTCCACGTTCAAGCATCTGCAGCCAGGACCTGAGCGCAAGACCGGGGACCACCGCAAACTGCGTGGTCAGCCCACGGTCCAGCATCTCCAGTCACAGCTCCAGAAGTTCCCGCAGCTCTAGGGGATCTATGAGCACATACCCGGATCTGCAGCTGCCGTCACCCAGGTCTTCGATGCTGGGAAGCAGTTTACACGAGGATACGCTGCTGCAGGACTTTGGAGACTCCAACGGGATTCCCAGTCGCATCCATCTCCAGGGGCTCTCGACGGTGCCGGAGCCTCAGCAGCAGTCGGCTCAGCCCGGAGGGACTGCGGAGATGACCGTAGGCTCCCCGTCGTCATTCACTTACGGCATGGCCACAAAAACTGCTTCATCGGGCCAGAGGTTGAAGCTACCTTACCAGGTGACCCCCAGCCGAGAGAGTGGGCCAAGCCAGGCAGAGAGACGGCTGGAGGCACTGACCTTGGAGCTGGAAAGGGAATTAGAGATGCACATGAAAAAAGAATACTTTGGTAGGTAATATTACTTGCAGGTTTGTTTCTGAATACACCTCGGGGTGTTTTTCATGTTTACTGTTAGGCATGGCTGGAAAAACTGTCAGAATATATTAAAAAAAAAAAACCCTGCATTGAGCAGTCATTTATAAGACTCCACTCAGCAGTACCTGCTTATTAAATAATAATTTGGTTGTCTCTGAGAGTTAAAAGGACCAAAGATTCATTGATGACTTTGGCAGTTTCTCATGACCTGTGGCTGTTGGGTTGATGTAAAATACCTCATTTGTTGAGACCAGTTCAGCCCTAGGTCAGTCACTAACATGTTTGTCATTGGCGATACATCAGGTGTCTTTGTAAGGCACTGATGCTCCGGCTCTGGCTGCTCGCACTTCACTGGCCTTGCCTATCAGCCCTTACTGGGAAATGGGACTCTTTGACAGAAACCGTTGTGGTGCAGGTTTTTGTCCCTCACATATAGAGCAACCTTCAAATCCAAAATAATGGAGCCAAATTAGATGCTCAGCTGGCTGGAGTTCTTATTTTATTTTACCAAATACAAAGAATTATCTGTGGCAACAGGTGAAAAAACTCATGTGGTAGTATCATTAGTGTGTCAGGCACCTCCTGGGTGTGGAATTCAAAGAAATGGTAAAAGAGTTGGTGTTTTTGCTGTGCAGGAAGGGGGGTTATTTATACGTTGCCAGATTTTCAAGGTCTATTTGCAACCTGTGAAGGCACTGCATTACCACTAACATGTCCCTCTGTGGCAGATAGGAGTGGCGTTTCAGGGCAATACTGATTTCTGTCTTGGCACAGCTAACATTTGCACAGAGCTGCACCTCATTGAATGGAGCCTTCTGTTCGTGCCAGAGCGGACACCCTTCGGTCATTCACAGCAGCGTGGCCTGGATTTGTTGAAAATGCAGTTATCCTCAGCAGAGCGGCCTATAAATGTGGTTAGGTGCAATTTGAGAGTTACAGTAGGGGCGTCAGTCTGACATTAGGGGCCATTTTGAAATGAAAATGCATGCTGCTTGGAGTATGACTTATTTTTTTCAATTCGAGCTTTTTAAAGATTTTTATTTTGTTTTATTTCATTTTAAGAATTGGACCTTGTGGCGAGTTTTTGTGATTAGGGAGTTTGAGACCAAACATTTTTGCTCCACTAGCAGCGACACTACAGCTACAGAAGGCCTGCTGAGGAAGTTGCTGTCTACCTTTGAATTAGCAGCCAGACAAATTACTGCAGGCCGAGAACTGTGGCTTGTTTTATAGCCAGTGCACTTGTTCAGAGTGAGGCTGAGACAGCTGTTGATTTTGGTCCAGAGAAGCAGGTGAGAGGAGGGTGGAAGACAGGAGGGAGAAATGAGGAAGACAGCAGGAGGGAGAGTGGAAGAGATAATGGATAAAGGGGTGGAAATAGATAGTGATAGAGAAAGGAAAGGGAGAGAGAGAGAAGAATGCAGCCCGACTGTCCTCACACTGAGCCCAATAGAGACAGCTCTGTTTCCGTAGCGACAGTGGAGAAATTGATCACTGGGCCTTTTTTTTTTTTGAGGGGGGGGGGGGGGTGATCCAGCTTTGCTTGCCAGTGTCCCACACTGCCTGTTCTGCTGTGCTCTGCCGGCCGGCTGGCCCTTGTGTGGCCTCTGTTTGTTGTGATGGCAAAAGAGCTGTGAATCAACAGCTGGCCCGATACAGGCCTGCAATTGAAGCAGCAGAGTGAGGCCCACGCCAACCCCTTAACAACCCCTCCTTTCCACCACCACTCCACCCTGACTCCCCCGCAAAGCCCTTCATTAACCAGCTAGTGGGGAGTCGGGCAACACCAGACACTTGGCACACGATCTTGGCTGGCGGGCCAGACATAGTTGGTGGGGGTCAAGTCTGATCACCTGCCCAGAATTATAATGGCAGTAGTCATGCACATGTCTGACACACACAAACATACACACGCTGACCTGACCTGTGGGCAACAGCACACTAAATGCACTGTGTAGTACCAGTCTTCATTTGGCCCACAATATATATTGAGTGTATAATAAATTGTATCTGACATGATAGTTATAAGTCTTAATGTATAAGCTTGTATTATACTCTATGAAATACTGTCAGGCGTCTTACAAGTAAGACAAGACTATGCAACAAGACCTAACAAGTCTCATTTTGATGCTGGAAAGTTGATCTGCTTTCCAATATTTTTTTCCTGGAAGGACACATGAATCTGTGCAGCGAGCAAATCACCTCGATAGGTTTGTGTGTTTGACATCGCTGGTTTGTTTAAATCAACAGTCTGCAGTTCACATTGGGTTTATATTGTTCTATGAATGAGGTCATTAAAGTGTTATGAATTGGGCTATGCAAACCTTTTAACTCACAGCATAGTCAGAGATATGAAGTCATGTGTGATCAAATGAGTATTATTCATGTAGATTTAACTTACATCACATACTGCTGTGTTATCCTTACATGAAATTTCTTTTTTAGCTTCATTAGAATTGATATTTTTCTCTCCTAGTGATTTTATGAGCCTGTCGTCCATTGTGTTTGCATGAATATGCACTATTTCCTATTGTTAAGCATGACTGAGCTTGGCCGATGTCTCTTTTTGTGACACCATGAACAACTTGTCTTTTTTGAGGCAAGCTGAAAAGCTACTCCAAATGTTATTGTTGTGAAAATTGTACAGCTATATATATATTTTTTCAACATATCTGAATTCTACATCATTTTTCTGCCCATCAGTCCACAGCGGTTGCTTACCATTAATTTGCACTTTAAAAGTGTTTAAATCCCAAATGTGCAAGAGTGTAGGTCCGTCAAGCAATGCTGTTTTATTTTTAACCCCAGTTAGTGCTCTTGGACATGTTACCAAATGGGCACATGAGAAATTCAGCTTCCTGTTTTATAACATGAGTGCTTTAGAGAGATCCCTACTGTCTTGTAAAAAGATAACTACTTCCCCTAAACCCCTTCAGCTTTTTTAGCATGTGTGGAAGGAAAAGCAAGGCACGTTTATTTGTATAGCATATTTTCATACACAAAGGAAACTCAAAGAGATTTACATAATTCAATAATTCATAATTTTATAATTAATTTTAAGTGTGTAGTTATAACAAGTCTCATTTTGATTTTTATAACTACTGTTATTTCCTTTTGTGCAGTTGTTTGTGGTGGTTTCACCATATTGACCACAGAATAGTTGTAACCAGAAGGACAAAATAATGAAGGTAATTCAATATATATTTATGAATAAATTATACGTTTTAGGTTGTAGAAAGTCGCCCAAGAGCCATGAGAGTAATTGCACTGCCATGCATTGATTCTGTGGAAACCACAGAGGCAGCATGTTTCCTAAAGCCAGTTCGACATATTGTTATCTGGCTTCACTAAACTGATTTTGTTTTATTCTTGTAAAGTGTATGTGCTGGACAAAATTTGAACATGATATGGTATAACTAACTAACTTTAATGGTATAACTACAATTCACTATGTTTAATATCCTGGGAGCAAACAACCGTTGTGTAAAGGTTACAGGAGGGTTTTATTTACAGTCATCATCTCACTGAGTGAGTGTATTAAAAAAAATGTCTCTGTTTACAAAGTGGCCTGGTGCTGCTGAGCTGCAGTGGGAAAAAGGAAATGTATACATGTAGGTTACATACACACAACCAGACAGTGTTGTGAGTTGCCCCAACGAATGAAAAGCCAATTTTCATACAACAGTAAATAATAACTGATGGCTATGGTCAGCAGACGCCTGTGACAGGCTGTGTTTTAATGCTAGGTACAGCATATGGTTCTGCTACAAGGTATGAGCTGATAAATTTGATGTGTCACTCAGGATGACTCTCCTCTCCCCAGGTGCACTTACTTTGATTTACAGTGAATTCAGAAAGCGTTCAGACCCCTTTTCACTTTGCTTTGGCACTCAGTTTGTGATCACGTGGATTATCCTTGGGATGTGTCTAGAACTTACCCAAGTAATTGTGAAGCTGAAATTTCTGCCAAAGGGGCATCCATAAAGTACTGTAAGCATCTCACTTTTATAGGTGAAAGATTTCAGGTTTTAATCTATAAAACTATCTTATCATTATAGGTTTTTGAGTGTGAATGGGGTAAAAATGGAAACGTGATCCATCCAGATGTAGTCTGAATGCTTTCTGATGCCAGTGACATGTTTGAGTGAGTTTTCTAGTCTTCACAACGTGAAGGTTCACACACATCCTGGTACCTGTGTTTAACAAATTGAGATCATTTGATGTTTGCTCTTTGATTCTTAACACTCATTTTGTCCTGTTAACTTTGCTAAGTGCATGAGCGCAGTCACGAGTTCAGTTCACACTAGGAAACGCCAATATTTGACTTTGAGTCCAATGAATTAATTTGTGCAAACACATGGTTTAAAGGGAAGACATGCAACCTCTGCTCTTTTTTCCCTGTGCCCTTGTCCCTTCATCTGTTTGTGCATTATGTCACTGTCCTGCACAGGAGCTGTTAAAAGGAAAATGACTGACTCAGGTAGCCAGGGATTTCCACTATTGCATCACCAGAAGCTTATTGTTTATGCATCTATCCTGAGATATATTTGTATCTTTCAAACATAAGGCAGTGTGATAATCTGTCTGTGGGGTGAGGGGGTGTAGGTGTGCAGCTCCCATGTTGGAATTTTGTGAGATTTCGGGTCCTGTCGTCAGTGCGGCCTTGGACTCACTCCACCCAGGCCTTGACCCTGCACTTCTTGAGGAATGTGACCCTGCTCGACTTATATATGGATGTTTGGAGAATGTTAGTCTGCAACTTTTCCCCCAGTCTTGTTTCTTCAGTAAATGTTATAGCCCTTTGTGTAGCCAGTTATTTCAGGGTTGTGTGTTAAAACCTGTGGATGACTGTGTATTGACTCATTGCATTGCTCATTCTCCATTAGATGTTTAGAGACTGGCAGTCTCTCCAGTGTTAAAAGTGCAGTATACTGAGTTGTTTACCTTTAGGGTAACAAAGACTGCTGCTTTCACAAAGCACCATGTCAATGTTTTTATATCATTAAGGACACCAAGGTCAGTCTGTTTGAGTATGTGCACAACGCAAAGAAGACTCAATTCTAAATATTCAAATAAAATGACATATATTGAGTTTACTTAAAGCTTCTCATTGTCTAAGGTCCTGGTAGAAGACCTAAATATATCATCTGTAAATGTTCTAAAGCAGATTCTAGTTGTACGAGTTGAGTGTTATTTACATGTAGTGCACATGTTTTCAATAAAACCTTGTGCCAGCAATGGCCAAAATACTCTAAAAATCCAATTCAGGAGTGCAAAAGTTTCTTAGTGGCATAATCGTATAGTGGCACCAACTTTTACCCCACATGCTCAGTAAGCTTTTTTTTTTTTTTTGTCTAACAAAGAAAAAACTTATTTCTGGCCTGCCCTTCCTGACAGGTCACTCACATCCATTTTAAGATATATTTATTTTGACTTAAAATTCACAGGCAGAAGTCTGGAAGGCAATCATCCATCTTTAGCCTGCGATTAAAGACACGTCTGTGCATTTGTAATAGTCTTCTTAATGTTTCATGTCATAGGAGGAGCAAGAGATGAAAAACTGCCTGTGTAAAAACAGTAGTGGGGACATTTAATGCAGGTTAATGATTTCCATGTTTAATTTGACTGTTGCATAATTAAAGACATGTGCAGGTTTTGGCAGTGTTGTTTTCCAGCTAACAGTTCAACTAAGCTGGCAGCATATGCAGCGTTTGACTCTTATGGTGCACACAAGTACTGTAGCATGATTCCCAGAACATTTTCATGCAGCCAGGATGCAAGGTTCTCACATTATTGACGCATACTAAGTGTTTTGCTTGGCGTGCATAACACTGACTAACTGACCTTGTCTCTCTAATAGGTATCTGTGTCAAGTGTGGGAAGGGTGTGTATGGAGCCAGCCAGGCCTGCCAGGCCATGGGGAACCTCTATCACACAAACTGCTTCACCTGTTGCTCCTGTGGTAAGTAAGACCTGACAAGAGAATAGCAACAACCATTTCTTGTTTTTTTTTTTTTTTCCTTCAAGTGATGACTGTTGTGTATATTTGACTGTTTTGACATTTCTCTAGTGATGCCATAGGTGGCAGATTTTAAATGTCAGGAGCTTCACTGTTTCGCCCCCTTTTTTTATTCTTGCAGCCTTCTGTACAGCCTACTTCTTATATTTGAAGACTGGTAGACCAGGTACACAGTGTTTACAGCTTGACGAAAAATCTGTACAGTAAACTGCCAAGCAATTATTAATGCTGCAGACATCATTATTAGTCTACACCAGGGGCATCCCCAAACACTCTCTGTCATTGCACCCCACCCACTCTAAATCCCTGTATTTTAATGGGTTATTCTGAGCATCATTAATGATAGTCCATCATAATATGTATGTTAATATTGATGGAGTTTGGCAGCTGTTATTATTCTTTATCTAACTCTGGGGCATGTAAAGAGAAGATATAATGTTGCTTTGGATTCAGTAGGTACTGTGGACTATATCTTCAGCTCAGCCAATATATGTTTACATTTTGACAAGTTGGCACCATACAAGATGGGTAATTAGTTGTTAACAGGTCCAGTTTTCTGTGTATAGGCAACTAACACTAGATTATTTTTAATACTGAAGAAAATTGAAGAAAAACATGATGATTCTCAGGCAAATACCTGTTGCAGCTGCCACGTCTGACTATGTTGATTACTTGGCCAAAGCATAAACAACTGTTTTTCGCACGCTGGAATGCACCTGTTTCATTGCATGCGCCATCTTTGCTTCATGCCTCTCCCCTGAGTGGGGATGCTATGAGCAGTTAACATTTTGCACAAAGAATGAGGAACTATTTTAAATTAAGGTATTTCTGTAAGTGGATCTACATATGCTGGTCCAGCTGCATAGACGTCATTCAAAGTTGCTGCAATTTTGCAGCAATTTTTTCTGCCTTTTATATTCTGGTTCTTTGTCTGGGCAAACTATGTACCTGACGAATCCATTGTTCTAAAGACAAATGAGGAATGTTAGTTTGCCACTTTACACTTTAATGGTATGTTGGTGGTAGGAATCAACAAGCAAAATGTTTAAAACCCATATGTATGCCTTAAATACATACCATGACTTACAGATTCTGAGAAATCATAGAAAAGACTAGGAAGAATATGTGCTTGTGCTCCCGCCTGTCTGCAGATTTTTGTGTTCGTTCACACATCCGCTGCTGTCTTTGCTGAAATTTCATCATTAGTATCACCAGTTTTCTGTCAGGGGTGGTGGTGTAGTTAGGATCAAAACATCTGCTGCTTTAAAAAAAAAATTCCTCAGGCTGAAGTCTGTTCAGTAGAATAACAGGGCTGCTCAGTTCTGTCTTCAGCACGAACAAGCTAATAATGTCATAAAGAAATAAAATGCTGCCATTATTTGCTCTTCAAGACTGTAATTAAATCTGTTCGTGAGCTCAAAGTGCTGTATACAGTGTGTGTGTGTATGTGTGTGTGTCTGTAAGTGTCTGTGTGTTTTTTTTTTTTTCGTGGATGTCCCTGTCACCCGACTCCAGCCCTCCCCTCCTGTCTCCCGGGGAAACAAGAGGAAGATGTCAGGGGAAAGCTTTTTAGCCAGGTTGCCTTCATTCATATGTGTTGTATAGATAGACACTGAGCCTCCAGCCCACCCCCTCTGGCTGCGGAAGAACTGCTTATAATTTACATGTAACCAAAGCCACATAGTTTCCTATATATTGTGTGTCTGAAGAAAGAAGGGCCAGATGTTGAGTGTCCAGTTGCTGACCCGGTTAAGGGTGTAACTGCTATTTCGAGGTTTATTTAGGAGTCATTATTTAGTTTAATTCAACAGTGGCTATTCTCAGCCTTTGGTCTTTCAAACAAGCTTATTTGTAAGATAACCAGATTATTTCCTCTGAAGACTAAAAATACTCTTAAAGAATGACTATTGCTTACGGGGAAGAGCCGGTTTAATAATAAAATAGGTATGTGAAACTTTAATGTTGTTAGACAAAAACCACAGACAGCTCCCAAGAGAATTGTTGTTGTGTTTATTGGAGAAATCATGTCTACAATTAAGTTAACAAGTCCATTTTTGTTGCGTGTATGTTGTTGTCGTTTCACAGGCCATCCTGCCTCTCGAGATGGTTTAATTGTAATGTAAACTCTGGGACATATCATTTGACCTCATGTGAATGGAAATGTTTGTTTTTAAGCAGTGCTTTGAAGGCTTTTGGAAACATTAAGTTTCAAAGTCCCTGCACTTGTCATAACAACCTAGTGATTTATCAGTAGCTATGTTTTTATGTCCCTATTTGTTCTTTGGTTTCTTTTTTTTTTTTTTTTTTCCCCCCCTTCTGTGATCCTGAGTTGGGTCGAGTCTGGAGGTCCAGAGTGAGGCCGAGTTTGTTGAGACATTGCTCGCTGGTAGCCTTGGGCTTTGTTTAACCATGCATAATTGAGCCCTCCTCTTGGCTTACTCCCATGGTTGCACCCTTTTTTCATGAAATGGCCAAGAATGCAAACTACCCCCCTTCACTTTAGCCGGTCTTCCCTGGAGGACCTCAATCAGACAGTCACAAAGTGTACCAGACCTACTTATCAGAGGGGCCAGGCTTGGCACTGGCTCTCATTAAACGGCACATGCATGGAGAAGGGCATACATGTGCAGACATGCATGCACACAAATGGACACAGTTGTGGGATTCATTGTTGGAGTTTATCCACTCAATATCTCAGTCTGAATTGTACACCAAGCGAGGTGGAATAACACATAAATAAGCTCAGAGCACTGCTTCCTCCTGTAGTAGCTACAGTTAACGTGCCATTGCCTAAGGTGTTTGTGCACCCCTCCAGCTGAAATGTAGCAGAATGAGTTGCACTATTGCCCCACTTTTCCATTGAATGTATCTTACCACATAAATACACTCTGACGAAAGTTAATATATATTTCCATATGACCGTGAGGCAGGGTGGTGCTGAAAATAAAGAGGATTTCTATGGGGGAAAAAAACTGCCTCAGGCTGGCTGAGCAGACTGTCAGCTAAAGGGTGATGACTCATTTCTGTGTTACAGTAATCCAAGCAGTCCCTAAAAGCACTGGCAGAAGAAGAGAGCTCAGGGGCTTAAATTTCTAAAATCATTCAACACCACCAGTTGCACCTGCCAGACAGTGGAAATCACAAAGCGTTAATATAAAGAATGATCAGTTCTTTGTGTTATGTTCCTGGAGTGGCACAGTATGTTTACATGCACACTCATTGTGACAGTTGTATTGGAAATAATTGGATTGTAAAAATCAGGAAATACTTTGAATGTGGAAGCTGTTACATAAACCACATTAAGGTAATCTTAAAGATTTTATATAGATCTAAAGTATATTGTTATATGATATACCAGTCTATATATAAAATATTTTATTATAAAAGTCTGTCTCTAACTCATTAGCAGGTGGTCACTGAATGTGCAGTTAACAGGGCTGTGGCATTGCATCGACACTCTTGATTCAACCTTTCTGGTTTGTTTGGGCTTGTTGCTGTAACATTGTTCCTCTCATTCTTTTAATGAATAACAGACAGACTGGATGCCGTGAAACATGTTGCGACTAGGTTGTGTGTCATACGCCCCTCAGTTTAGGCTGCAGGTAAAAATGATTTTCACTGTTGATTCATCTGTGGCTGTAAAACATTGATTCTGTAGTCCGAAAAGCATCAAATCAGGATGAACGCTTTTAACAAGAAGCCAAAACACTTACACTAGCGACACGCGTGACGGTCTGCCTCAGTGCTTTAAGTCTTCGTTCGTTGGCATGAAAAGCTGACGGGTTGAATTTTTGCATCTCTGCTTTTGTGCAGGCACATGGCACAAGCCATGGCAGACATCGCCTGCCGCTGGCCGTACATTTGTGAGCCATATGTTTATACTTTAACTCCTGTTTATTTGTACATTCCAACTGTAAAGTTTACCATTATGGCTTATGAGCAGGGTTTGGACATATTTAATGTAGCAGTTGAAGCAAGACAGACTCAGGCCAGAGGAAAATCTTATCTGATTTGAAAACAAATAAAAATACATTAGTAGAAATCTCGTAACTCGTGTTTTGAAATGTAGATGTACTTGGATGAAAATATGAGAAAATAATAGAGCATCACAGGCTAGAGGATATTATTAACATTATATTTCCAGTGGGAACTACAGAAAGAAAACTTTCCCTTGCACACACACACACACACACACACACACACACACACACACACACACACACACACACACACACACACTCTGTCATATCTCTTCTTCACATCTCTTTCTGCAGAGTTGGAGATATTTCAGCTTCTGCAGTTCCTGCCACATTTCCCCCAAAATGTCCTCTACAGCTGTACTTTAAATCCAGACTACACCAGTCCTGTGGCTGCAATTTTAAAAACCCTCCCCAGGTCATGATCTCTCATCATCCACACTTTGGCCCACTCAGAAAGAGAGGACAGTATGAGGAAATCTCTAAACTGACCAGATGTTCTGTGTTTACCATTTGCAAATTGGGGGTATATTTGCCTTAATGTCTTCTAATTAGAGCATGACATAGAGCAGTGCTGGAATGTGTGTGTTTTGCTTTCAGTGTTACCTTGACTTGCTGAGGGGTGTGGCAAAACTTATTGGCCAAAACAGAGTGCAGTGTTACTGATTTTTGTTTTGACCTGCATCATTCATTGTGGATAATATGCTCACTGCGTGTATTGGGTTTTTATCAAATATACTGCAGGCTTCCTTGCATGTGAGGAAGCAGCTTAAATTATCTGTCCATCAATACAGGCCAGAACTCTGGTTCCTCTGCCAGAGACAGAGAACAAAGAGACTGAGTGATGTCTCCCACCTGTCTTAGTGTGGGTGTCAAAATTTTAGAAAATGATTTAAAACCACTACCACTCAAACACTGTCTTTTGTTGAGTGGAAATGGCTTGAGAGGGATTACGGTTGATTTTGACATACCCTGAGCTCTTTCACTTTCAAACCAGGCAAGTCCTGGCTGCGATTTGACCCTTAGAGGCTATTTTACCTGCGACCAGCTCATACTCTAAGCCACTTATTTGTTTAGTGAGTTCCATCTGCACCATTTGAAGATGTGTTGAGTGGTGTGTGCAGTTACAAACATTCGGTGAGCCTGCTTCATCTCTGTGATTAGCTGACCCATCCAAGACACAGAAAACAATTTAAGGTACTGATTGAGCATTGATGAAATCATAAAACCATGCAATAGGCAAGTTTATAAATCGTTCTGCTCAGAACGTGTTCTAATATGACCCACTTGTATTGCAGCTGAAGATGAAGATTCAAAGGTAATACTTGAAATGCTTTTGCAGTTAAAATAAAATATTTAATTCCCACACAATTATTTTTGTCATTTACAGTATATGCCGGAGGAAGTGTGTTTGACCGACATCTGTCTCACCTATTAGGGTTACACTTTAATCTTTACATAAATATCTTTCTTATTGGTTCATGAACTATGGTGACGTCAGGTAGTTCCAACATAACTCCACCCCCCTTAAACCTAAGTCCAGTCAGCTGGAATAGCTCAAAACACCTGTGTCGACCTTGAACTGGACTGATCCTTTGGAAAGATTGGTGCACGCCTGAGTGCAGTTTTACTCACCAGCTGTATTTTGTTACCATTATTGCTCTGAGTCACACCTCACAGGAAGAGCTAAATGTCAGACTGCATATAAAAAAAAAAAAAGTTGTCTTCATTTAGTTGAGCAGGACTGAGCCCCAACCCTGACCCTAACCTCAAACATTTAGAGATGCCAGACAGTCTTTGGTCAAGACAAGCAAGTCCCATGTTGCTAGTAGCTCAAGTATAGAAAATCATCATTACATCTGTAATATACTAACAAAAACCCTTTGATGTAGACTTAAATGGGATAAAAACAAAACAAAAAAAAAACAGGGCCAGAAGTCAAGGATGTACATCTTCAAAACGAACTCTCTCCCTCTGCGTCTGAAGCTGTAAAGCTACTTGTAATTTCATTTCAGTAGCAACATGCCAGATTCAGACAGGCGCTAATAGCACATAAAAATAAACAAACCCTTTTATTCATTTCAGTGAGTTTCAGTGTACCAGAGGAAAAAATTTTTCTGAATAATACCTTTTGCCATGGTGACACATTGGTGCTCTTTAGCCAGACCATCGCTCATTTCCATGGCAACACCATCTTTCCTAACGAGTGCATTAGCAGAATGAGGTCTAATTCCTAACTAACCAACAATTACACGCATCCATCATTAATGAGTGCAGAGGTGAGTCTTCAGTGCCTCAACAGAATAACTAGAAAAGCAGTGGGAAGAAAATCTGATGTGATTATTAATTGCAATGGGATAACTCAGTGACTCAGCGAAGTTTATTTAGCTCTTCAGTGGAAATAGTTTTTCCACCTTGTGTTTTTTTCTCCTTTGGGTTTGATCATGTATTTGTTTGTCAGACAGTACCATTTGCCCACATTGTTATATAGTCTAATCTTTGCGTATCTTTAAGCCCAGATTCTTACGTTTGTTGGTTATACACGTGGGTGATGAACTATGCATTTAATTTTGTATTACATCCAATTACATGTATTATTATTGAGGCTATAAGGCTTAAGTTATCTTTTAATAACAAATTATGACATTCTTTATGACATTTCTGAGACCTACACATAGATACCAAATTATAAGTGGAGCTGCTTATTTGATGGCTTGCAGTCCTGAGAGGAGGTTCCCTCTTTCTGCAGCACTGTCTGGTGACAAAAGGCCAGAGGAGAGAGAAGCAGGCACGGAGCCCTCCCCCCTCCTCTTCTCGGTGAGGGAAGCGGGCAGAGCGGGTGTTGGAGAGGTGAGGGGGGTTGAATGGGACCAGCAAGTGACCTCAGGCAGAAAGAATGTCCCCGTTTGCTCAGTCGGCCCGCTCCCCTAGCAGCGCTCCACACAGTCATCAGTGCTGGAGCCTTTGTGTTCACCTTCCAGACCCTAAACTCCAGAGCAGAGGCCACAGACGAGCACACAGCAACACCTCACAGCCCCTGCTGCACTGTTCACCATATTTTCCTGCATGTTCAGCCTCTCCAAAGTCCTGCTTTTAAAGACAGTGTCTCTTAAGAGTTGCTACACATGAAGTTCTTCTTCAATCCCGCTTTTCTCTTTGCTCCACGCTACCAAAATGCTAATTGCTTCTCAGTCTCAAAGTCTTAAAAGTCTCACCTATTGTGTGGACAGCATTCCTCAGCCGCTCCAGCCATTTATGTGGGTGTTAACGTATTGCCATCTCTCAGCATTGTGACACAGTGTTTGTGTGTAAAATACAGCGATTGCATAAATTTCAGAGTTGAAAGGTGGGTTTGGGGGTGCACACATCTTTCCCATGCTGGGACACCCATAAAATTAAAATCAATGGTGGCTCAGGGCGACAATTAAATCGGACTAATTCAGCAGATTTATGAGTTCCGTGCGCTCCGTCTGCCAGGCTCGGGTGAAGTCATCGCACTGCCAGAGAGACACCGCTGCTGTTAAATGAATTTGAATGGGCGAGCTTTGAGGGAATCATGGCAGGGGGCTGCAGAAGCCACCCCGCAGCAGAATTTCTTTTTTAGATTGGATTCAGACTTGGATTCTGATGAATGAAGGCTCATCCAGAGGAATTCAGCCTTCACACTTGGTGCTAGAAGCTCTGTGCGCGGAATCCAGGTCCAAAGTAGTGTGGGAGGAATTTGTCTTCTGTAGGGCTGCAATGATCGTTTAACTAGATCTCAGTTTTCATATTAAAGATGGTGTTGAACAATGAGTAAAGCTAGTAGCAACAGAACTTTGGTAACTTTTTAAGGAACAGTCAAATTGATGAGTTTCACTATGCAGATTGTTGGAAAGAGGAGAGTTTCTGGGTTTTTTTTGGAAAGCATTGCTGTATTGATTGTGAGTGGATTAGTCTTCAGTCACAAAATAGCATTTTATTGGGATCAGTGTTTGAAGTAATGAAACAGACAAATCACTTTTTTCACTCTGCTGTCTGCTCTGCATTCATGCTTTGCATTCTGCTCTGGCTATAAAGTAGAGGGATCATGGATGAAGCATACACTAAGATATTTTAGTTTATGTATGTTTTGATGTAGAGTGTCAGAGGTTACCTGAAGCTGTATTGTGTTATACTGTGGCTTTTTCATCCTTTTTCATCAAGCACATTTATGGTCGATATTCATGAACATGTACAGTATCAACAACATGCTCAACTGTAGTATCAGGTTTCTTTTAGACTAAGATGGTGTATCATAACACATTCAGTAGGTAGGAGAAATAATCATCATCCCAGTACATCCCAAAGGTGGGGGTTTGTGTGTGTGTGTGTGTGTGTGTGTACATGTTTAAGACAAGACTGTGTATGAACCAGTGAATTATTGGGCATTTCTTTATGGACCTTAGCTTTCTACATTGTGCATTGTGGCATTGGCATATTCATAGCCCCAGATGGTTCCTGCGAAATCCAAAACATTATTTTGTTTTCTAAAATTAAGATTTCCCTTCCCCAGATTTTGGAATGTCCATATTATTTTGGCCAAAGAGCACAAAACTTCCATACTTGAATATGTACTTAAGTGATTGTCTTGCTTTTTAGGGAGGAGGCTGCGAGGAAAGGCATTCTACAATGTCAACGGGAAGGTCTACTGTGAGGAGGATTTTCTGGTAAGTCACCTGTGTGCTTATGGTCAATGAGTCCGCTGTGTGAAGAGTCGATGAGATCAGCTAGTAGGCCTGTGTTGTTGCGTCATGGTGTGGGTGAACATGGAGCAGGTGGAGCAGAGGAGTGATTAGGATCTCCCGACTACATTTTCCAACCCTCCAGAGGAAACAGACATTGCAGCTACAATTAGGAGTTTAGCACCACCCCTCTAATTCACACTAATTTCCTCCATAATTCCCCAAGGAGCTCAATTACCCCATGAGCTGCTCCCTAGCGCTTACAATTACGAGTGGGTGGAGATGTGTGGGACAGCTGTAGCTCTCAGGCTCCTGGTCCATCTGCTTCAGGTTAACAGGGCAAACACATACAGTTAGAAATATTGTAAAGTGAAATTGAATGTGTATGAACATGGGATGGTAATGGTGCAAATAAAAAAAATATATAAAGTTTTGTGTCCTGCAGCTGCATGTCATTCTACTTCCTCAACCACTACCTGTTAAATAAAACATGACACACATTGATTCTTAACATGCAGGAAGGCTTACAAAGGCTTCTGATAACTTAACTGTCGAAAACAGAAACACCCTCATAACACGTGGACTCATCTGGTGCCAGTACTTCCTGTTTAGTAGCACTTCCCCTTTCTGTTGATTTCCCTTTTTAGTTGAATTTGTTGACCTCTCAGCAAATAATTAAATTCCTGTTTTATTATTTCAAATCTGTGCCTCTCAGTGATGAGCTGATCTCCTTCCGCCTCCCTCTTGAGGCCAAAACTAGACCGGTCTGGCCTGTCACCCCGAGGCTGTATTGGGAGAGGGGGGGAGGCAGTGTTGGCAGATGGTCAATCAGGACTGAAGATGTCAGGGGCAGGGAGCAAGCTGCCCATCACCACATCCACCTGGTAGCCATGCCTTGTCTCCCAACCCCCAGAGTCACAGGTCATGACCCTGAGGCTGTGAGCTGCAGATGTTCATTATCTGCCTGGGATGTGGGTTTGATGTAAAGGAGCTATAGGCAGGTGTATGCTCGGTTAGTACAGTGGGGATGCTCTGTGTCCAATGGTAACTCCCACATGTGAACAGATGTGACTGAATATGAGGGAGGGCACTGCAGAACACTTCTTTCAGAAAAACAAATGGTAAAAATACAGTGGGTTGACCACAGATCACCGCTGCCTGATGAACATGATGGCTGAGAGGCAAAAGATTCTGAAAGTGTTCATGTTAATTTCAAGAGTGCAGCAGCACCCTCTATAGATATCTCTCAGACTGAAACACTTCAGGAGTGAAGCAGTGCAATTTCTACTGATTGCTTGGCCAGCACTAAATTCTCCTGTATATTGTCTCACCCACAGTACTCTGGTTTCCAGCAGACAGCTGAGAAATGCTTTGTGTGCGGTCACCTCATCATGGAGATGGTAAGAGCTTCATCAAATAGTGCTGGATGCATGAGTAATGTTTAGAATTTTTCTATTTGCCTGATGCATTACTGGACTTCTTTGACACTGCACAAGTTCTTCGGGCTAACTGCCAAGTCTTACTGTTGTCTTGTACATGTTTTTGCTACTTCTGTGTGTGTGTGGGTGTCTAGATCCTCCAGGCACTAGGCAAGTCCTACCATCCTGGCTGTTTCCGCTGTGTGGTGTGTAAAGAAGGCTTAGATGGAGTACCTTTCACTGTGGACGTTGAGAACAACATTTACTGTGTCAAAGACTACCACACGTAAGGAGAACTTCAATCACCATGGAAAACACACTGTCTGTCACAAAATATATAGTGCTCAGTCTGCTCCTCTTTTGCTGTTTGTTTGTCAGGTATTATATTTATTTAGAATAATGTGTGTGAAGTGTGCAGTAAGGAGTCAACCGATTTGCATTACACAGAGATTGGGGGTGAATATTTTTGATTTGTTATTTCTGTCGTCTCTCCAATCTCAGAGTTTTTGCTCCAAAGTGTGCCTCCTGCAACCAGCCCATCCTTCCAGCCCAGGTAAGTTCCAGCATAACATGCATATGTGTTGAGTTAACATTTCTTAAATGCTAAATACAGATGATGTAATTAAGGTCTTGGTTATTAGAATGAGCTGTACATGCTGGATTAGAAAAATATAACAAAAAGCCATTAGTTTTCAGGGCAGCTCTGGTGTATCACTCTGTACTGGGGGGCGATGACTCTGTGTGTTCAGGTCAGCTGCAGGGATCAAACCTGAGACGTGCTGGTTATTGGACCATCACTTTGGTGAGACACTACACTGATGTAATGTGAAGTTCTGACTGTGTGTTTGTTCCATCAGGGCTCTGAGGAAACCATCCGAGTTGTTTCTATGGACAAGGACTACCATGTGGAGTGTTACCACTGTGAGGTGAGGCACTACTCCTGCCTTTACTCTGTCCACACATACACACACATTTATTTTCATACTCTACAGAATTGACATTTATTTCCTGGAAACTTACCCATAAGCACTCCTTGCCCTGATTATCACTAACCCTTACCATAAGTTAAACTGAGTTACCATCCTGAAGTTTAACGATTTAAATGGTATGGACCAGCATGTGGTTCCCACAAGGAAGGCGAGTTCCCACAATGCCCACACCTTGAGTAATACCAGCATACACACACACACACACACACAGACTGGATGTGAGTAAGAGCAGTCTACCATGCCTGTGATTTGACTAGACTCGAATCAGCATCACAGCATATGATTCAACCTTTTTAAGCTGTTGTGAAATGAATGAGACAACACACAGAAATGTCTGCAAGCACAATTCACACTGTACTCCATCACACTTGCTTGATGAGCTGCGCAGACTTGCACGTCCATTCACAATGCACTCAGGTAAAGGCTACCAATTGCAGAATGAGACTAGACTGTTTTGCAGCCAGTGTGAGTCACTGCTCTTGTGACATTAATGGGGCACACACAGGCAGACAGATACCAGCTCAAGGTTACAGCCCAACATTGTGACTCACTGACAAAGCACATTCCACCACTGTGCTCTGAACTCAGCTGGGGACTTGTGGCTTAAACCGGACTTGTGAAATCCCAGTCTTCCTGCCTCTGTCAGATGGTTGACCAAGTTTACTAAGGCAAATAAACTTTTCATATCAACCTTCACTGATTCTGAATTTCTTCTATCCTCAGGAGCACAATATGCTAATTTCTCTGAATAGTTGATATTACACTTTTTGGACTGGACTATTATGTAAGCAGTAGGTAATCATTTAGCCAGGTTTAGAGGAAGGGTAAAGTCCAGAGCTGAATCAGGGTCCACCCTAGGGTGTCATCCCTTTTAGACATGCACAAAATCTGTTCACAGGTTTAAAGTTCAGTTTTCATTTATAAACATGGAACCTGAGATGCTTTGTTCCTTTTTGAACTACTAACTTTTAAGACTGTGACCCCTCTGGTCACAGTCTGGTTTCTTTCATACCTCTTTGATTCCTTCTGGTCATCTAAATTCTGTCAGGATAATCCAGCACACTGTTTGTAATAGAACCATTTCAGAGACTTGTAGAGAAGGTTTGGTACCATCTTCACTACAAGAGCCGTGTAAATCCACACAGAAGCATATGTTTGTTTATTCTGCACCAAAATCAAGGCATGACGGCTTTAGTTAGCTTTTATATTATAGTGAGGGTTTGGCCACAATTATATTTGTTGTATGTTCACGTTTCTGTGCTCATGTCACTGTTTCAGGACTGTGGTCTGCAGCTAAACGATGAAGAGGGTCACCGTTGTTATCCCCTGGAAGGCCACCTGCTCTGCCACAGCTGCCACATCCACCGGCTGCAGTCTCAGGTCCCTGCTCACCCACCACCTGGGTACCCGCTCCATGTCACTGAGCTGTGAGTGGGACAAGGGCAGGTAACAACCGAGCCCAGCCTCCTACGTGATCCGGGACACCAGCAGCAGGCAAAAAAGTCCTGCACCCCCTCCACTAGCAGTTCCAGGGAAGCCTCTGTGTGGCCATCTGTGCTCCTGCCTCTATCCTCAACTGGACAGCCAGGCTGTGGACTAACATACACAGGGCAACTCCCACCATAAGGCCTGCTGTCACATGACAGGGCTGGAAAAAAGGGTTCCCCTCCTCCATCTGTGGTCCTCTCCTCCCCCCTTTTCCTCTTGGGTGCCTAACCCTGAAAGCCAACATGCCGGCTCACCCAGAGGCCTCTGGTGACGTCACACCTCCTGACCCCTGCACATTCATCAAAGAGAGGGTTTTTGGATTGGAGGAGAGAGAGCACAAACTGGTCTCTCTCCTTGCTTTCCGCTCTTTATTTTCATGTTTTTCATTCCTACGCTCCAAAGGCAGCGGTTTACCACAGTGAGTTGGCCAGTGCTGTCACGTCTAAGAATGCTGCGGATCTCGGTGTCAGGAAGGCCAGGGAATAGCCGCTACATTCCAGCGCTGGCTGGACCGTACAGGCCCCAGGATGGGCATGCTGTGCCTTCAGAGCGGGCTCTCTCTGTGCAGCTTTTAACACTGAAATGAAGCCCTGCTAAAGGCTATGCACAGGACACCCAGCATCATGATACAGGGCTATGAGAACTGTTGACTCATTGCTCCTCACTCTGCACCGCCCCGACATGAAATGCACCATAGCACCACAAGCCCAGAGGATAGACTGACATTCCACTTAGAAGTCTTAGTCAAGACCTCGAGAGATTCACAAGCAGTGTCTTAATTAATGATTATATTATGACAGAAAAACAAAATTTTAGATGCACATAGATTATCTTTTATATATGAATATATATTTTGCAGATGTTTTCCACATAAGACCCTAGATGTAGATTCTCGTTTTTTTTTTTTTTTTGTTTGTTTTGTTTTGTTTTTTTGGTGCACTCGTGATAGACTCAGAGGTGAAACACGCTGTCACGCAGTTTAAAGCCTCTGAAGATTTTGGGTCTGTTGTATCATTTCTCCTCCAGGGCACAGAACGTCTTCATGCCTGTCATTGGTTCAGAGATCCACAGGCTTTTCGGAGCAGATTTAGCTCAGAGAGTAGTTGCCTTTATTTGTTTTATTCCACTTTGAGTATCAAATGACATGGGCCCAAATTTAGAATTTGGCAACAAATTTGTTTGTTTGTAGAAAGTGTAACCCCTCTCTGTGGACTGCAGGAACCTATAATACATACTGCCACCCTGTTAAGCAGATTAACCTTCCCAATGATGACCTTTTATGATTTTTTTTTTTTTTACCGGTGCTGTTAATAGCTACAAGATAAAGTAAATGAATCTATCTTAACTTCAGACTCTTCAAAAAAAATCTAATTCAGACCTTTTCTAAGTATTGTGTCACATTTTCACACAGAGCTGTAGGATTAAGCATAATCATAAAATCATATTTCCCAAGAAATGTATTTAAGTACAATTTTTGACCAGGCCGCACCAAATGAAATATAAATATGGAAAATCTCACATTAATTTGACATTTTTAGCACTGATACTTCTTTTTTTGTGTCTTGTCCATCTGGTACTCAAAGAGGAATCAAACATACTGCATGATTATCTTCAAATACCATTTGCTCCAGGTCTGTTCCAGACACTGTTACCTGGTATGTTTTCCAGACACTGGTTTTTGTCACATGAGCACTGAGAGCACAGTGCGTTACTATAAGGAACCTGCACTTGTCTGCATGCCTTAAGACAGAACAGGTATGTTAGTGTGTCTCGCTCTGGTCTGCCATGAAGTCTGCTGTTGTGATTTAGGAGGACAGCCCTGAAAACCCGGAGCTGCTGGTCCCACCCGTGTTTTTAGGAAATGCCCCCACCCCCTCAGCTTCCCTTGCTTGATGTGTGTGACTTTCTGTGTGTGTGTGAGCGCAGTATGTGCAGGAATTTGCATGTATGCGTTTCAGTGAGTAATGTGTGTATGTGCATTAATACAAAACAAAAGCTACATGAATCAAGAACACTTGGTGCTGGAAAAAATAGTCTCACCTATGCCATCTAGATTTATAATAATGTGTTTCATAGGATTGGCACTAAATTGATTATTCTCTTTAGATCAAAGGTTATAAGCCAAATTCAAGATGTTTTTATGATAAAAGGTCATGTACGGAGTAAAAATCTGAGCTGCTGCACAGTTACACAGAGAAAACTCCAACTATGTGTGATTATTTCTATTAACAGAAAATTGTGTAAATGTGTGTGCGTGTGTGTGTGTGTGTGTGTGCGTGCGTGCGTGTGCATGCTAGTGGCAGGGCCATGGCATATGCACTTCACTGTGTTTGCAGGGCAGCACAGCATCCAACACAATGAGCGCCGTTCTCACCGTTATAACCAGAGAACTTTGATGATGCTGTCTGTTACCTATGCTGGTCCAGATGTTTGTGTCTAATTCTTGGTGTTTGTTTTAAGTTATATCTAGTACCATATATATTTGGGGTTTACACATTTTCCAGCCAGTGTGCCAGTAGCTGATATGTACATATCATCCTCTGCCAGTAGGTCCTGCAAACTGCAACCATCTGCTATTTAATCTAGAATAAAACATTCGCCAACTATTATTTTCAAACACTGGTTGAGCTCTTATTCATAATGTAATATTGTAACACACACATCTGAATATATACTACTGAATGTGTCAAAAACAGACTGAAGTATAGACTGAAGGCAGGGGTCATCACAGACAGAAAGTGCTTTTTAATGTAATCTAATGTAATGCGATTTATTCGAATGTAATAATGATTAGTGTTTGTTCTGTTGTATAATTGTAAAAGCAGAAAATGACTGCATACTGTATGTGAAACATTTCCCTTGTTTGATGTGCTTAACCTCAACTTTGTACAAGGGTTCTGGTCAAGTAATGTGTGCTATACTTGAAGAATGAAGCATTTTCTTGTCTTACTGCACGGCATCAAACCCCCAAGAAAAAAAAAACTTAGCAAGACCAGTGTGTCCCCTTTTAAAAATGTCTTAATTCACTTGTTTTAAAAGTACTACTTCAGTTTCTATTGCATAGCACACAGCTAGTTACCCTGTACATAAAGAGGCTAGTTTTTTTTTATTTTTTTTTATTTTTATTTTTCTGTCAGAAATCACTTGGAAAGAGAAGACTTCTCCTACTGGTAGTTCCAACAAGCACATCATGACACGTGTCACACATCTTTTGTATCGCTAAGTGTTTTGATTACATAGATGGTTCATAAAAAAGGAAACTAGATCTATTTATCTAAACATGAAAAAGTCTAAAGTTATTTAATGTATTAAAAAAATCAGGACGTATCAATTAACTGTAGATGACATAATCTGCTTTTTCAATAAAGTGGTTTTGTAGCTAACTGAATTTTTTTTTTTTTTTTTGCAAATGAAATGAGTATAATACAAATTTCTTCCTGCACAGTTACAAAATACTGTTGACATGAAACTTATATAGAAATAAGCTTCACCTAACATCAGTATTACCACTTTGATTTTGGAAGCTTTACTTAACCTTAAACAATAAACAATAGTAGGGCTGCAACACAACTATTTTAACAATCAATTAATCTGTCAATTATGCTATTGATCAATCAGATTTTTACAAAAGCATATAGAAGACTGTTTTCAAAGACTTATTGTCAAAATATGAACTTTACTTTTCTAAAAATAAAACCAACACAAATTATGTGTAGTGACATTTAAGGAAAATTCCCACAAAACATCATTATCTACATTTTACGTTAAATATGCACTCTGGGCTGGTGCTGTCCACAGTTAGAGCAAAACACTGAAGCATAATTACATCCATGCACGCACCCCTGCACTAAGGCATGGCAAGTGTTGGACTCTTCCTCCTGGGGCTCAGCCCAGCAATCTGATAGTCAGATAATATAAAGCTGGGAAGATGTGGCCAACTATAAAGAAAAGAAGTGAAACAACTGAGAAACAAGACAAACAAATCAGATGATATCTGAGAAAATATGGGGCAGCAATAAACTGTGGTTGCTAGCAGAAACAGTCACAGACGGCTCAGTTCCCTTGGCACAGACCCTTTTAGAAAACCGCTCTAGTGCATAAACATTCCTGGAAATGATAAACCAATAGATTGCTGTGGGGATGTCCACAGATTGTACAGAACTTTCAGCTGCTAAACTAAAAAAACACATTGATTCAAGTCCTATCAGTTAAATGTATTAAGTTAGTTTAAACCATGAAGCACAAATATAATCTTACATATAATCTTAGACTTACACTGATAAATCCCCTGAGTTTGAGATGCTGAAATGCTGAATGACCAATTATGTTTGAAGAAACCTTCAGATTTGTGCATCTGTAGTTTAATTCTCAGTACTGATATTGTCTCCTGCTGCTGCTGCCAGATGGATGATGAGCTTTAAACCTGCTCTGTAGTTTTTTTTTTTAGAACTTATAAAACTATTGGACTGTTGAGGTAAACTTGACAGGAAACAAACCTGCGACCTGATCAACAAACAGCGTGCACGCAGAATTGTGTCTTTCCAATGCGCAGAACAGCGCGCCTTGTGCATTTAGTATATTTGACTGAATCAATCTGCAGTATGCATGGTGCAAAATAATGGGTGGGGCAGATTAAAAGGGTTAATGTAGTACACGCAGTGTGATTTAATAACTAAGCCTGGAAGTAACTTTGCGTCTGAAGAGCTGGTGCTGTTATAGTGCGCACAGATGGCTGCTGTTATAAAATACATACAACATAAAACAAAATCATTCTGTTGAACTCTATTCTTGTTTGTTTTACATTCTGATTGTAGATAAATATCATATTTTCCAGAAAAAAAGGTTGGGCTGTTTGAGGATCATACCTTGTTCTTTAAATCTTGCTATGTTCACTTCATTTCCTCTGTTGTTCTTGTTGTTCTCCCAACAGCCTTTACGT
Source organism: Mastacembelus armatus (assembly GCF_900324485.2). NCBI lineage: Eukaryota > Metazoa > Chordata > Actinopteri > Synbranchiformes > Mastacembelidae > Mastacembelus > Mastacembelus armatus. Next base: position 22,447,269 of record NC_046635.1, read on the forward strand.
TTGAGCAGATGCCATCCCCTAAATGCTCTGTTGCTGTTTTGTGCTGGGCGGCATGTGTACAGCAGTCACAGGTGCTAAAACTGCAAATGACACAGGAGAGAGCAGTGGAAGTAAACTGCTTGTTGTTTAATAACAGTACCCTGCATGTTGCTATAATGCTGTTAAATCACTTTTGGTATAAAAATCATAATTGGAGCAGCTTTAAAAGTTATTATTGGAGCTTCTGAGGTTGGATCATGAAGTTATCATGGAAAGAGATCCAGAGCAGGGAATATGTTGAGCGACATGTTCATGCAGGCCTATCCCTAACCCACCTGTAGCTACTCAGGGATGATCAATATAAGTAAACACATGCAGTCACATTTTGCCCCCCAAGTCGCAGATTTCAGCAGGTTTAATGCAGCTGCATTTATAAGTCACCTGTGCACAGATTTGAGAAGTGTAGATACATTTTGCGGGAGCATACATAAAAGCGCAGTCTGCCCACTGACTGAGCTGAACAGTGGTGTTCAGTGTGAGGAGCTCTCTGGTGTTGGTTAACAGCTCCATGAGTCGGGGCACAAAGCCGCCTTTATGTGTACGAGGGTTCCACCCAGTGACTCAGGGAGCTGCAAGTGTGTGTGTGTGTGTGTGTGTGTGTGTGTGTGTGTGCAGAGGTAGTAAAGCCCAAGGGATCCACTGTGATGTGAGCTCTGTTACAGCACACAAAAGAACACCTTCCCTCTGGAGCACACAGGTCTCTCCATTGCCAGGAAATGAGTGAAAATATGCTCACCACAGGATTACCTCATACATTCTCCATCTTTGGTTACTGCCACTTTGCCCCCTTGGTGCAAAAAAAAAAAAATCTTAGCCTCCTGTTTCCTACCCTCTGCCTGATTCTTCACTCATTTATACAGCCGAATTATTTTTAGTCCTTATTATACCTTTGCTGAAGACATTGTCCACAAGGATCTTTTTGGAAAAATAAACTGCTTGGTTTCACGTAATTTTTCTTAAGAGTTATTATTCAAAGATTTCCCCAGCGTTTTCTTTGTATTTGTTGATATTTTACTGCATTAGTATGTCTTTGTTCGACAGTTATCGATAGAGAGATGACAGGAAATGAGGGGAAAGAAATGAAGGAATGACATGAAACAAAGTCCCCCAGCCAAACACAGACTGGGAACATGGTCAGTGAGAGAGTACCCCACAAAAGTATCAAAACTAATGCAGCACAACAAGGGTTATTATGTTTTTTTATTCTACATATCCTACAATAGCCGCAATGTGTCTCCACTGGTTACAGTTCGGTGAAGGTTTGGGTGTGTTCAGAGTTATTGGTATTCTGTTTACATTCAGCTTTTGAGGTGATGACAGATGCTTCAGCGGCATCTCAATACAATGTAAAATAAATACTTGAAGCTATTTGCATGGCTGAATAAGAGGTACAGGCCAAAATGTATTTTATTTTCTATATTCCAAGAAGCCGACCCTTTACAGGGGCAGCAAAGAGTAGTTTAGTTGATGTGCCTCTCAGCCTGTGACAAACTGGTGTTATGGAGTGTGAAAGAAATTATCAGTATGGATGGTCTGTCAAATATGGTACTGAATTGCATTATGGGAAATGTAGGGTCCTGCATTTTTTTAAAATTAGAATCCATTACTAAGGACTAAAAATCAAGATATATCCCCCTCTGCTGTGCTGTGTTAGTTTACTCTTCAGTTCTTATTGATGATTGAAGTGCACCAGTATGTGGTTTGTCTGCTGCAGCAGGGTTGAGTTGTTGAACTGCAACTGTGCACCCATAACAAACATTCAGGTGCTGTGCAGTTTCCATCAATCATCCATTTATTTATATCCTTCTTTTCCTTTCGGCTGCTCCCTTCAGGGATGTCTTATCTGTCTCCATTTAACCCTATCCTCTGTATCCTCCTCACCCACACCAACTATCCTCATGTCCTCCTTCACTACATCCAAGAACCTCCTCTTTGGTCTTCCTCTAGGCCTCCTTCCTGGCAGCTCTAACCTCAGCATCCTTTTACCAATGTATTCACTGTCCCTCCTCTGAACATGTCCAAACCATCTCAATCTGGCTTCCCTGGCTTTTTCTCCAAAACATCTAACATGAGCTGTCCCTCTGATGTCCTCATTCCTGATCCTATCCATCCTCGTCACTCCCAGAGAGAACCTCAACATCTTCAGCTCTGCTACCTCCAGCTCTGCCTCCTGTCTTTATCTCAGTGCCACTGTCTCTAAACCAGACAACATTGCTGGTCTCACCACTGTCTTGTCCACCTTTCCTTTCATTCTTGCTGACACTCTTTTGTCACACATCACACCTGACACTTTATATCCATATATCCAAAAAACAAAAAGATGAGTAATTTGCAGTAGACTGGGAAAAACATCTGAACTGTGTCACCTCAAAAAGACAGGCCTTAGACAAAAGTTAAAAAACTCAATTCTGCATCTGCTGCAGGCAACAGAAAAAACACAGCTGTGCCTGCTTGGCCCCAAACATATCATGACCATCAGACACAGTCTTGATGTAAAAAAATACAAACTACAAAGTCTCACTCTGAATTTTGTGATATATTTTAGCATTAGCAGACCAACAGTGGCTGGAATCATTGTATTTTTCTCATTTAAGAACATTTGATTTCTGTGTGGGGAAACTGCTTCAAATTTTTACCAGATGGTGACACAAATGTGTATTGATATAGGAACTTTAATCTAAGATCGTATTTTGCTTGTATTTTTAAGGGCAAGGAGCTTTTGTGTGTTGTGCTGGACCCCAAAAACAATGTTCAACATGGAGCCAGCTAATGCTGATCTGTAGTAAGGTGGGGTGACATGTAGCCTCGGCATCAAGGGGTCAGCTTGATCCCCCTCACCCTCATGAGAGTGCTGCTAGTTTCCTATGCTGCAGTTTGACAGGCTCTGCCCACGTACTCAAGATGATCTTTATATAACTCCAGTAGTCGTGGGAAAAATGAAGCTGGGCTTGACTCAGTGGCTATTTTCTTACAGCCTGTATGGTTTCTGTGTCACTGCTGTCAATGACAGTCTCAGACTGCAGACTGGGAACTTAAGAGGAACCATCAACTGGGTTTGATATTGAGAAATGTGGTTCAAGTGTGTCGAGTGTATGTGTGTGTGTGTGTGTGTGCATGTATGTCAAGGGTGAGGTGGGGGGGTCATGTGTTTGCAGGGCTAATGTTTAGCCCAAGAGAATATGTTCTCTGTAGCTTCCTGGGAGGGGAAAGCAGTTGAATTCATGCACATTAAAAACATTCCAATGGAGTTAAAACTGTCTGCAGAAAAGCAGGCTGCTCCTCTAAGGCCGAGTTTCCGAGCTTGTTTACATGCAAGGATGCTGACCCTGAACCTGCTTCCAGCACTACGGTTCATGATGAATACAAATTTGGAGGAGGAGGAAAACATGCTTTTCAGACAGTCTTTCCATACAACAAGATGCAGCTAGTCTGTTCTGAGGAATCCAAATTCATGCTCCAACCCTTGTCTGACACTGCCATGAACTTGGGACGGCACAGCAAGAAAAAAAATGGCAGCAGGTGACGTTGCCATGGCAACCACTGCACTGGCGCAGGTTGGGACCCTGATCAAGCTAGGCGAGGGGGGGGGGGACAGCTATTTAACAGGCAGAAGAGGAAAAAATGAGTGACAGGCCCAACCAATAAAGCATGAAGTGGAATGTGAGGGTATGCGGCGCCATTGTTCAGCAAACATCTCAGGAATCCACACAGAACCATTTTCAAGCTTTAATAGGCCTACTGCTGTTAGGTTCTGCCCATCAGTGAACCAGGGCAGGTCCAAACCTATTATTTCCTTATGTTGAATTGTTGCTTGTTTGTTTCGAACCTCATGCACCTGGCTTACATAATGTAGGTGTGTACCCCTGGCTGATGTTTGGCGTGAGATGAGTTTCATTCATTCAGATACGTGATACTATTTGCAAAAATATTGCAAGTTTGCTGAACAAAGACATTTTTGTTTGGATGGTTCAACTAATAATCAGCAACATTGTGAAGATGACAATGTGATGGTTTCTTATTCGAAGTCAAACTCACTTTCTTCTGTGTCTCATTTCAGAGCCGGAGATAAAAAGAACAAGTTAGATTTGAAGTAAAGTATTGTTGCCTGGCAACAGCATTGGAAACCTAGCAGTGTCTGGGGGTCTAGGATTTTTTTTAACTTTCTGTTTGTCCTCATGCATACTCTGTAATTGGACCCAGCAGTGAGTTTGATGTGAATGAAATGTGTGAAATATATGTTGTCCAGCCAACCTTCTTTAGTGCATTGTGGTTAGGAGCATCATGTGATGTCTGTGATTTCTAATCTCTTATAGCACTCTCATATGTAATTTTACGTTTATAAGAGAAATTCAAAGGAAGATTTTGGCACACAATGCTAAAACATTAAATAAATTAAGTTGAATAATATTTAACATAGTGCCAGTGAGGGCTGGCTTGCAATCCAGATGTTGTTTAGTCCAGTTGTTTGTTTTTCTGTCTAAATGGATGCTGTGTTGTCTGGGGATTTGTGGGGAGAAATAGTGTAGATGGGCTGACCTTTCACCCTTTGTTCCACTGAATAAATGGTAGATTACTGGGTGGTGGATTTGCTCCCAGTAAATAAATCTAGCACTCTGATGCCATCTAGTGACGTGTAAACTTGCACAAGTTCATTAAGCTGAGGCAAAGCATGTTAGAGACATTTGTATATAGGAGGACACTGAACAGCTGCTGTATTTGTGCATGTATGTGTGTATCTAATGTTAGACAGTGCTTTACTGGGGAATTACATCGAATTATTTATTTCAGACACTACATTTTTGTGGCAGTGAAAAGACATATTTCTCCACAACACTCTAATACAAAAAGCTGTTCTGTGGTGAACCAACAAACATAGAAAAGACAGCACAGTATACAGTGGTGATAGTCATAACCAGATTACAAACATATAGAGTGCTTCAGCTTGACTGCGTGGGAGTGGTCAGATGCCTCTGGGAGCCTTCTTTCCATGCAGCACACACGCTGTTATGATGGATAATGTGATAAAGTGGAAGTTGCTGGGGTGGTCGGCTCAGGCAAAGTTCTTCTTGAGGAAGTTGATGAGTCCGTTGGTGGAAGAGTCGTGGGAGTGAACCTCTGCGGCGTCCTTGAGCTCAGGCTCAATCTTCTTTGCGAGCTGTTTGCCCAGTTCCACTCTGATAATGTGGAAGGGAGCAGACACAGAAAAGGGGTGGGGTTGGTTCAGTGATGTGGATGCTTTGCAGAACAACAGTGTGTTTTTTTTAATCTTTTGTGATCGCATGCCACACATTTTGTTTTTCAAATGCTTCTTTTAGAGATGACAAGTCAAGGAATCCTTATCCCCCCATCACCAGTGTGACGTACATTTACGCTGATTAACAAATCAAAGCTTCTCAATACGACCAGGAGATTTTCAAACTTCTGTGCCCAAAAGATGTGTGTAATAGAGACTGACTCACCCCCACTGGTCAAAACTGTTGATCTCCCACATCACACCCTGGACAAAAATCTTGTGCTCATACATTGCTAGAAAACAAGACAAAATAATCATTATTACAACCAAAAAAGTTGTTTTCAATTCCGGTGGATTTCAGAATTTCCCACGTAACACCACTGCTATTACTACTATCTAAAGGATTATCTTATACCAAAACATTTAGAGGGCCAATAAGTAATCACCAAAAATTGAAACATAAAGCTAGTTTAAGGGTAATGTTAAAAATTATCACATGTTACTGAGGATGAAACTACTACTAATAAAAATACTGTACTGTATTCTCACCTATAAGTGCTCCAAGTGTGTATGGTGTCAGTTTCTTAAAGATGATTGAGTTAGTTGGTCTGTTTCCTTGGAATACCTGTATTAAATAGGGAGAAATGTTTCGTTTCACAGTTCAGTTTGTTTGTGCAGTCATCACAAATGCTCCTAACATAGTTCAGATTGCTGTGTTTACTCCTGGTCACTGGAGGTCACTACCTTCCATGATTCCTCCAGTCTGAGCTTTTATTGTGATGGTCTGTCTGCACTTCCTCAAATTAAATATGAATAGCATGAGGTCTTGTCATGTCTTCACTCTTATGTTAATTTAAGTTTGTTTTCATTGCTATAAGAGCTCTTGAGTATTTCTTTTTTTAATATGACTTACTTTATGAGGCAGAATTTTCTCCAGAGCTTCTCCGCTCAGATTGCTGGCCTCCAGCTCTTTCTTGGCCTCCTCTGTGGTCTTACCCTTCATCATAGCTTCTGTCTGGGCCAGGAAGTTAGCCAACAGGATCTACAACCACATCAAACACAAGACTTCAGATACACAGATACAGTGCACTACAGTGTATGTTTTACACTGATATAGATGCCAGTCTGCAGGGAAGTGGACACTGTGTTCATACTGAAATATAACAGATTAGGTTGAGTATTATGTGTGTTATGCAAAAACATATGTTTGTAATTATTTATTACAGTGTAAATAGCCTTTGTACACCAACACGGTTAGGGCTCTGCTTCAGAGGAATAATTCTTCAAACACAACTGTACCTTGTGGTGCAGGTTGTCTCTGATGGGATGCTGGGACTGAGCTGGGATCAGGAAGTCAGAAGGCACCATGCGTGTTCCTGAGTTGAACACAGTTGAGCTACATCAGTGACATAGTCAAGTAACAGGCTTATGGCCTGAGGGTGAGCACCTAGCAATGCCATCAGTAAAGATAAAAGCAAGAAACTCTGACTGAATCATGAAAAGGATGCTGGTATTAAACAGTGATGTTACCTTGGTGGATAAGCTGGTAAAATGCATGCTGTCCATTGGTTCCTGGCTCTCCCCAGACTATTGGCCCAGTGTGATAGTCTACACGTGCTCCATGGTTAGTGATGTACTTTCCATTGGACTCCATGTCACCCTAGGTCACAGACACCATTTAGTATTGAAATTGTGTCAATATCGTAATGTCATACATCTATGACATGCATGAAATCCTCTCTGGAGTAACATAGGCATGTTGGTTGTATAGATAAAAACCTTCCAGTTTATTTTTTTTTGTCAGCGTGAAAAATCGTTCCTAACAAACTAGAACTTAATTTAACATCCTTTTCAGTGACTTTTTGATGATATAAAAAAACACTTGATCTTTTCTTGGAAGTTCTCACAGAGATCCGTGATGCTTGTGACAGTGTTATTGCAGACCTGTTGGAAGTAGGCAGTGAAGCGGTGCATGTACTGGTCATAGGGCAGCATGGCATGGGTCTCAGCATGGAAGAAGTTGATATACCAGATGCCCAGCAGAGCCAGCAGGACAGGAGCATTCTTATCCAGAGGAGCAGTGCGAAAGTGGTTGTCCTGCAGGGGAGGGAGGGTTGTTAATATACATTCAAGTGTTTTTTGTATTCTCTTCAGGAATATGTGAATAGTTTTTCCACTTAGAGTGGTGTAGAACTGATGCTGTTATAATCCTGGTTTACCTACCATCCAGTGAGCCCCTGAAAGAAGCTTCTCAAAGTTGTCAAACCCTTAAGTGGAGAGGAGATTACATAGAAAAGAAAAGTTATTGAAATGACTATTATCCATAGAATTTATGGGAATAAAACTTTACTTTCAGTGTGTCTTGTCTGCTTGAAAACAAAAAGTAGGACAGTGCTCCTGTTTGCTTAGTCATTCACTGCATGGGCATTTCAGACAGCAGCCCTTCTTCAATGTGCTCAGGAAACGAAGCAAAAATGGAACTGGTACCAGCACCAAAGTGAGTGTGTTTTATTGTTGTTAAAAAAAACATACAAAAATGTGTGTTTGTGTGTTGACTGCACATACCAATGTGCAGGGCAATGGCCATCCCAATTGCTGACCACAAAGAGAAACGTCCACCAACCCACTAAAAGAGGAGGAAACAAACAAAACAATGAAAATATATCTGTACCTCAGTCAAAGGTCCTTTGTAAAAGGTGGGGTTTTAATGTAAATAAAACAAGCTGTTAACAGGAATATTAGTATATAGATGTAAGCAAATATGTTTTTTTTGTAAAGACAAAAATATCTTTAACAAGCATGAGCATTTTTGTAGAGGGTATGTTCTTTTCTGTCAGTGACAGACAATACTACATACTCATGCACTGAGTGTAAAACACTTGCAACCATTTTCTCTGTGATGCAAAGGCCATAGTGAAGTTGTTACCCTTTAAATACCAACAATGTAACTGAATGACACTCCCTGACCTTTGATGCAACCCAGCCTTTGCAGTAACCTCTGCAAAAGAGAAGGTCGCTACCAATAATAACTGAGTCTAAAGAGAGAGGCTTCTGATTTCCCAGCAGCTGCTGGTAAGAGCGTCTGTCCCACCTACTTCACAGGTCAAAAGTCTAGCTTATTTATAGCTCCTGCCTAGGGCTTCATCGCAGTCTGGCGATGAAGACAGAATCCGCTGCACACAGACTGCTTTCAGGCTTAAAAAGCACTCACATCCCAGAACTCAAACATGTTCTCCGTGTCGATGCCGAAGTCCTTCACTTTGGGCTGAGGGAGAGACAGAGAGAAATGCAGGAGTGTCAGCATCAGATGCCTGGACAGAAAGGGAAGGTTTAGTGTGTTGTTACTTACTCCATTTGTGGACAGGGCCACAAAGTGTTTGGCAACGGCAGCTTTCTGTTGAAACATGAAGAGAATAAGTTTAGAAGAAGAATATAAATGAAGTCCACTATCAAATTTCTAGGGCCACTGCATACTCACATCTTTGGCATGTTCAAGGAACCATTCTTTGGCTGACTCAGCATTGGTAATGGTCTCTTGGGTGGTGAATGTCTGTAAAAGCAGATTCACATAGATGAGATTACCTTATGCTGATAACCAACCAAATGTTTATATAACTGAATTCATGAATGTGAGATTTGCATGTAAAATGACATATGTGGATGTAAGATGTTAATCTGTTGTGATTTTAACAAGCTTTGCTTCAAGCAGCTACAGCACCTTGGATGCGATGATGAACAGGGTTGTCTCTGCGTTGAGATGTGCCAGGGTCTTGGCGATGTGTGTTCCATCAATGTTGGACACAAACCACACACGTGGACCACCCTTCGAATAAGGCTTCAGAGCCTCAGTCACCATCAGGGGGCCCTGCAGGTCAAAACAAGTCAGTGTAACCACGTTCATGAATGCACAGGTTATGACAAATCTGTGCTAGTGCATCTCATTCAAGTAACTGTGTATGATTTTATAAGTGTGAAGTTAAAGGCAGCTAAAGATATTGCGATGAGATATATTTTTTTAGAAAACGCACTCACAAGGTCAGATCCTCCGATACCTATATTGACAACATCTGTGATTGCCTTTCCTGTGTAACCCTTCCACTCACCACTGCGGACTCTCTGTATGTCACACACAAAAAAGTGACAGATAAACATAAACATTTTATCTAGAAACACTGGCAAATTCCAGTGCATAAGACTGAGCACGAGAAGGAGTACTAAAGTCATATTGTAAGATGTGTAAAGCTTTGGGATTTTGTACATTTTTCTTGTTGAATTTCACTCACATGACAGAATCCCTTCATCTTCTCCAAAACCTTGTTGACATCTGGCATCACATCCTTGCCATCCACCATGATAGGGGTGTTGGAGCGGTTCCTAAGAGCCACATGGAGCACAGCACGGCCCTTCACGAGCACAGCACCAGGAAACAAAGCACACAAAGCCTCACACTTACACTCAGCACAATGGCAAAGATTTGAGACTGATAGCAGCTTTTACTGTTGGAGAGTTGAGGATTATTCAGCTGTTGTGTATTGCCACTTCTGGGAACTTCTAAACAAACCAAGAACAAACTTATGCTCAAGTATCTTTGTGTCAAATATAGTAATTGCAGTCTTGGCAATGGTTTTTACCCCACCAGGACAAATGTTGAGAGGTAAACACAGCCTGAAATCAATTTATATGTTGTCAACAATGAGCACCTCAGTGAAGTTGATCTTCTCCCCAGTAAACATCTTCTCTCTGGCTGCTTCAATACCCCTTGCCTTGGCCTGAAGCAAAAAATAAATGTGATTTTTTTTTTTTTTTTTTACAGACTCAGGTAAAAACACTGCATGTATACACGTCAGTCATAAACACACATTAAAAAGTTATTGTTATTCAATTTACTGTCTCATTTTTCAAATGAATCAAATTTCCGCCAGATGAATGGAACTTCCTGTCACTTGCTGCTTATATCAGCTCTTAAATAAAGTGAGAAATTAGAGATAAAAAGGCATTTAAAAAGCAATATATCATAAATATAATCATGTATTTACCAGATCAACCAACATCTTCATGACTTCATCTGTGATGAGATTCTTTGAGTAATCCAGAAGAATGTCTCCATCCTCAGTTTTCAGTGTGAGGCTGTCCAAACACAGAAAAACAACAGGCACAACAAACATTGTGATATTTTCTGATCAAAAATAACAATAATCAAACAAACAGTATAGTTCTGTAGTCATTTGGTGGTTTGACATCACATTTTCATTAGTATGTAAAGAAGCTGCACAGTTGGTCTGCATCAGAATATTCCTATACACATTTAATCTGCCAAAAGATTATATATCCATCAAAATCATACCCCTAAATAATGTACATACATATACATCCTGTTTAGTATGGCTGCACATACTGCACTTAACACAGTTAAATAGTTTGAATTGGACATTTACCTGAACTTGTTGAATCTCTCCTTGTCAGCCTCAAACATGTGCCTCATGTTGAGGTTCAGGGCATGGGCTGTGTACCAGTCCTGCAGCTTTTGGAAGGTGGGGTCCTTTGTGAGTCCCATGCTGTCCAGGGGGGGATTACTGTGCTCCGCTGTGCTCAACTACTATCCTGGCTGAGTGGGACTGATCAGGTCAGAGGGAAAGCTTTTTGAAGGGCATCCAGTCCAGATCAGCAGTTGCCCCTCCTACATGAGACACACTCGTGCTTGTCACACCTCCGCACTGTACTGCAGGAAAGTGTGTTGGTAGGGAAAGATTGCTGAAGCACACAGTGGCATGTATTCTGCTCAAATGATCAGACAGTGCGGACATGTCATTTGCAAACCTTCCAAAATACACTAGCTCCATATTTATATTACATATAGCAGAGTATTAGAGCTGCAATATTGTTTGATCTATACAGATGCATATTAATTGATATAAGCCACAAACCTCAGGCCACAGTTAAAACTATGCTTCTCTTGCCCACTAAAGCTTGATCAGTGATATTCATTTATACCAAAAAATGTTATGAGCCATTAACCTGCTTTTTGGCTCAGAACACGTGTTATCTTGTAGTTTGGATGAACTGAGTTTCATCTCCATTTAAGGTTGAGGCTTATTCGCACAGACTAACTTTTGAGTTTGTGAAAGACAAAGGAGGTGCTCATCACTTCTAACTGTGTGCAAGAGCATTTTGTAGACAACAGCGCCCCCAAGCGACCGTTTTTAAAAGTATGGACTACAGGATGTAATAGTCTTTATTAAACATTAGAGGGCGAGAAATCCTTAGTTTGTAGCTTGGACAGATTATTATTTATAGGCATAGTCTGACTAATTGCAAGGTAGATTGAAGATAATGAAAAATAGTGGTCTTCCAATTACTCATAATATTTGTTTGCACAGATTTGTCACAGTCATCCTCATTTCTAAAAAAACAACAGTTTGTTGAAATATATTTTTATATAAGTGGTGCGATAAATAAATACATTCATGCACCTTTATTTATCGTTTTGTTTGCTATTGTGTTGATTACTGGCTGAAATTTAAAAAACGGTATTTTTTGTTAAGGACTAAAGGATGTAATGAAAAGTGATCAATGTGTTGTAATAGTTTTGTTTAGCATCCTTATTTCATACGGTTACAAACTGCTTCCATTCTAAAGTACTTCAATAATTCACAGGAAAACTACTTTTTGATATATTTACGGGTCCACTTCCACTTAAATCAGTCCTTTTAATCATAACACGTTTTTTCATTATGTTATAAATGTGTATAATTGGGTGTAGGTCTATGAAATTGGTAATTAAAGAAACAAAAAAAATTTAAATTCAAAGTTATGTCATTTAAGACCAGGTTTAAAATCCAAGCTGGTACATTAATTTTGGACTTTTGCTCCGAAACGTTCATGAGAGATTCCGCTGTACGTCTTTTATTGTGAAAGCTGTCCCGGAAGTGTCTGTTGTCATTGACGTGGCCTTGACGCTGCTCACGCAGACAGGGGATTCGCTGTCAAGAGGGTGGATGCCTAGAGCTGGTGAGCAATGCGGTGATTAACTTAACATGTACTAACGTTTTTCTTGTGTTTAACTGAAACACTTTGCTTTTCTCTTGGTTAACTGGTGTTGTTCTGTCCTGGTGAACCGCTCACATTAGCTTGTGCTTTCTGCCAGCGCCTACAGCCGTGTCGCAGAGAGCTAGCTCGGGAGCTAACGTTAGCCCGCTTAGCGACGTAGCTTAGCCTGCTTAGAACCCATGAAACACCGATGCATCCATTATCGGACGGCTCTGACTCTAACATTGTTATTGCAATATTTCCTTTATAGCTGAAGCCACTGACACCCATAATAGTCGGATAAATGTTTTCAGAGAGGGATGCATGCACGTGACATTTGGTTGTGTAACTGTACAATCATTTTGTTACACAAAACCAATTTGATGTCCGCTAATGAAGCGCATCCGCCTAGGCTAGCGGAGGATGACCGATTGGCGGTATCGGCTAGCGTTATTTCTCTTTTTACTGCCAGTGGATTTTATCTGTAAATGAGGCTTCATGAAAACCACATGAAGACAACACACACCCCAAAGTTAACGAGCTTTGCCGTTAGCAGGGACCTGGTTTGGCTGCGGATCCGATAACGGGTCTGGGCGTTCTTGTGTGTAAGTTATGTGGTGTAGTCGCTAATAGTCCCCGCGCTGGTAATAAGGAGTGTGGGGTAACGCTGGACAACCGGGGGGCAGATACGTGCTTTACAGCTCCAGTGGCGACGTACCCTGTGTCTGTGACTGGTGCTAGACTGACAGTGCTGCTGGTCTTCGGAGAAAGTGCACTAGCTCGTCTGCTACAAAGCGAGTGTCTGGTTCTGTGTGGCCGGCGGGCGAGTGTCATACTCGGCAGCGAAGCGGACCCGTGGTACGGGGTCTCTGTCGCTTCTCTTAGCTGTGGCGTTTCAGCGTCACTCGGTTCTCTAGCGTTTGACATATTGATGCTCTGATGCCTTTCCGGCGACGCTGCATTTAGGGCGTTAAAAGGCCGTATTCAGGGCTGCGACACAGTGTTCCCATGACTTGGGCCATAACATCCCAGAGAGTTTCGATGAAACCGGCTGACTGCGCTTGCGGGGATTCTGTTACACCTTCCTGCTAAATAGTGATCGGTTTTAAAATAATCTCTTAGCGAGCACAAAACTAACCAATCTTTAGTTTTCAGGCTCAGGCGAGTTGGAACATTAGACAGCTAACAGTGTTATATGCTGTTGCATTAATGGCCAACCAGTCGAGAGTAGCCGTGCTGTGTTTGGTAGAGTATACAAAGCTGCACAACTATTACCGTGAGCAGAAAAGCTGTAACACCCAGACACTGTAATGTTGGTAACGTGGCTTTATATAGTCTGTCTCTACATTACAAGAGAAAGGTATCCGGATATGCAATAATAAATAACTTTGCCCCACTTCTTCTGCGGTCTAGTCAGGGATCTGACTCTGGACATCATGTGGAGTGATGAAATCAAAGTAAAATCTGTTGTTTCGTTGCCCATAGAATTCGATCATATAGACCAAGGAGGTTGTTAATGAGTAGTGATTGAGGAAGTCTGTGCATTGAATGGCTTACTTTTAAAAAAAAAATTAAACAGGGCTGCAGGCTTTGTCATAAGCAGCAGGTCTGCTTTCTGGTGGAATCTGAATACCAGCTTCCATTGTTACTGTATCATTTATATTTTAGAGGGGAAAGTCCTTGTTATGAACACAATTGGGAAATCAAATTTTGCTAGTGCCCTTGTTGACCTTAATATTTCCTTTCGTTCCAGTAAGAAGCTACAGATGGAATTATTTGCTGCCCCATAAAGGAAAATGTTATGACTTAAGACAGTACAAATGTATAGCTTTGTGAAATTTTTAACAAATTTTTATGTTTTTAGTTATAGGACCTGGAGGATGTTAACGATGTTGAATGGGAGCCCAGTACAGATTGGACTGCTGTTAAAATTCTGGGTGTAGTAGTAGAAGTAGGCATTGATATTCAGGTTGTTGCCTTCATGTTGTTGAGTTTTGCAGGCTGAAACAGTTTTCACTGAAACAGCCCTGTGTGTTAACATTTGCCACAGCCATGTTACTGCAAAAATACATGCAGTGCTCAGCAAAATTTCTCTGTTTAAACTCATTCTCTCCAATAGCTTATTAAATTATGAGCCTGATTGGCCCTCACAGTCAGTGGACTACTGTGACGGCTCCAGTTATTTTTTTTCTTTTTTTTTTCGTTTTTTTTTTTTGTCAGTGTCTGTCAACATGTGATATGACCAGGGGTGACACTTTTCCTTAGTCTAACATTGAATCCGGATGCATGTGTAAGGAAGTCACAAGATTACTGTTTGCGTTTGCCTGGGGTGGAGCACAGGCCTCTGCTTTGCCGGCACTGTCTCCACAAACCTGAATTATTTTACCTTCAAGAACAGAGCCTTGTTGCTGCCTTACCTGTGATGTTTGAGGATTTGACAAAGTTGTCTTCCTCATGGGAACGACAGGTGTTACAAGAAGGAGTCTTTAGTTATCTTTAGTTTGTAGTTTCTACAGTTTCCTCCCTTTACCTATATTTCTATGGGTTCTTATAGATATATACGCATAGGTGCAGCATTTAGGCTTTTGAGAAATGTCTTATCCACTACCATGTCACTATTACTGTCAGGTGACTCAAACTGTTTTGTATGTTTTTAGAAATTTTGATGTTATCAGTAACATGCTGTATATCTGTGGTTAGTTCTGGCTTAGTTATACTGACATACCTCACTGTTTTCCTGCTTTGGTACAAATTTGTTCCATATGAGCTACTTGACATGGCTTGAACATATAGCATTGTTTGGTAGTTACTAAATACTGAAGAATTATGCATACATTCAGCACAGTGGGACTATATAAGACTAATACTGCTCTGTGGTAGTTAGGTCAAGTTGTCCACATCTGGCCTAACAGCTAAAAGCAAAGTATGATTTGGATGAGGTTCCATTCTTGTATTAGATAATACCCACCTCCAACACAGTTGGCAGCCCGTGCATCAAAGCGATGCATATTGTGCGTTTTGTATTTGTATTGTGTGACAAGATTTTCATTTTGTTGCGCAAAACTAACAGCATTATTTGCATGTGTGTGTGTAGGGGTGCAGGGGTCTGCTTTGTTTCTAGTGGGCTATTTAGGCTCTATCATGTCCACTGCTGTTCCGTCTACTGCTTAGTTAGCACAGCTTATGTTTTGCACCCAATAGGCAGAACTGAATGATATCGGTCCTCATCTAGAGGGAAGCAGCAAGCCAGTTTACAGATAAATGAGAGGGGGCTTTGTAGCATGAGAAATCTCACCCTAGTCTCCTGGGAAACCAGTTTAGTTTGTAGTGAGCCATTTGCCCCTTAGCCAAATGTTCCCAGTGAGATGCACGAATAGTTGTGGACTAAAGATTATCAAATAAAACAAGAATCAAGACTACCATGAAACTCTCCTGCAATTTGATACTTATCTTTATTAATCCCTGCAGGATATTTTACTTGTGATTTTTCATGAGCAGGTCAGAATGCAAGGTCAGCTACCAAATAGTGCAAATAGTGGTGCTACTATTGAGATGTTGTTCAAAGGCAGTGGCTTCACCCAGAATGTGCTTTTTAAAAGTGTGCTTCCTTTGTATGCTGCCCTGCTTAGCCTGTTGGATAACATAGTGTATGCATACACTCTTCAAGTCATCCCTAGTTAATGTGGGGAAGTTATTTGTTTTTATTTTTATTTTTTCTCCTAGTGCTAAAATACAGTTTGAACTTTTTCAATTGACCAAGCCTGAGTTTTTGACTTCCATGACACTTCCATGACACTTCCATATCCTGTGCCTTTGTGTCTAAAGTGGAAGAATGAATTTTTACTTCTGTCACACCTAAAACTACAGCACCCTGGTGGCTGGTATGCTGTGCAAACATGCAAACCCGGTCTATAACCTGCACCATGTGGGCTTAGAGAAGCATTTCATGCACACAGGTTGCCACCGGCCTTTCATCAGTGGAAATTATGTTAGAGCTTTCATCACCACTCTCACTTGTTGAAATCCACACTCACACACTGCTATCCTGGAGATATCTAGGCTAATTCCTTTTGCTTACAGTTCAATGCTAAAAGGCATGTTTGCATTGTGACTATACTTTCATCACATCAAACCAGAAGAGACTTAAGTCCTGTCTATTCAGGAGTCAGTTGTCATTGATTCTTCTGGTGAAACTTGAATTATTCAGAGTAATTTATTTTTTTCTTAGTGTGTTTGAACATATTATTTGGTAAAGTGTGCTTTCCTATGTATTTGCGTGTGACATGGACCTCTGGGGCCCTTCAGTATGTCCTTTGCTGGAGTGGCTTGTCTGCTATTTTTATTGGAGCCATAAGCTGCTTACAGCGTCTGTTATGACAGTACAGGTTAGCCTAATATTATCCAGCCTGTTCACTGACTATCAGCCTCTTGACTGATATGATAGTGTTAAGTTTTGTCCTCACTCAACAGAGGTTTCCTTCAGCAGCAGGAAAATTTTCACTGCTACTTTAGAATTTGTACAGCCTACCATAATATACAGTCCTACGGAAGTGTATATGAACAGCTTTTTATGATAAACTGTGTATCAACTACACTGATCTATTTTGCAGTTAATATTACATTATTCTCAAGACCTTTTGTTTTCATTTTTTTTCCCTGTGTGCTGTTATGATGATACCATGGCCTACCACAATACTCTCCTTGTGTTCTGTGGGCAAGAGAAGCCTAGCTCAGCTCCTGTCGCACAGTTGCTCAGGGCACTTGTCCTGTCATTTGGACTGACCTCCTCGACCTGTGCGCTGATTCTCAGACTTGGCTGTAGCTTATCTGCTCTGTGGAATGTCTTCATATATACGCAGTCTGCAACTTAGTTATTTATATAAACACAGTTGGCAGTTTGTTGCATACACCTAACTGAAATTAATGCAGTCTAACAATGGTGCACTAAATCCTCCTTCATGAAGGTGTTCACTTTTTTTCTTGAAACTATTTTAGAAAGGTGTTGATTAAACTGAATGATAATTTTGGAGGCTGCTGTTACAGTGAATTGCATTACACTGTGAGGTGTTCCTGTTATTTAACTTGGCCTCACTGACATAAATGGCATGGACAAAATTATAGAAGTACATATAACACAATGCAATTCAACAGCACAACAAACTACATTATGTAATTACAGTATGTGATATTTCAAGTAGATGATTTGTGTGGTTGAATTTCCCGACCTGTTTTTTTGTGTTGTTTGAACCTACATTAAGAAGGTTCTGGGGAAATGCATTCCTTTACTTCATTGGCAACAGATGTAGGGGTGAACATTTTTTTTCTTTGAGCTAAACCTTTTGGAGTGTCTAAAAACAGTGCAGTGTGGACCTTAGGGCAGCTGTTTTGCCCATGGAGGCTGAAATAGATTTCATGAGAGGGCTAATGTTGGGCTTGTGGCTGAAGCGTTCAGGGGTCTGTGTTCGCCTCACTGTGGCAGATGGATAAGGAGCTGTCAGCATGGGTAACAGCTGCCCCATCCACAGCTATTAAGCTTCCTTGTTCTGATGAGGTGGCGCCATACGTAACTGCTATTGGCATCACTTGTGGCAGCATCCTAGAGGCTACAGAGGTAGTCTTGTGCCCGGAGGTTGGCTCCTTTGCGTAGTCAAATCTGTTGAGGAAAAAGGTCTACAGCACATATGTTTAGTAAAGTTATTACGTTACTACCACTTTAAACATATCCTTTTAGATTTCTGATTTAGGTTGCAGTTGTTCGCCTGGGGGTTTACACAGACAGGTAAAGCATAGTACTATGATTTACTACATAACCATACCCATGGCATGCTTGGCCTTGACGTTTTCGTTACTGGCGACAGGGAGCTTGCTCCAGGAAACCTAAACCCCCTTCCTGTTGAAGCTGAGCAGCTGACATGTATGGTGAGTGGGGAAGTAGTGCTAACATTAGCCCTACACAGCCTCTACTGGAGGAAGGACATTAAAGAGGGCTGGCGCAACTCCATTGCATCCAGAGGGACTCTTCTATCACACGTGTTTGTTTGGGTGCAACCTCTAATACAGTGTGCCCTGCAACAGGAGGCGGGCAGCCAATAGAGCTACGCCAAGAATCCAGCTGGCCTCATTAATATTGATGCCATGTCTCCTTCTCTTGGGTTAACCTACGCTTACAGAGCTTTATAGTCAGGAAGGGAATGTAGACCACTAAAAACTCTATAATAATGTTACATAGATAAATTACATCTGTCTCTGGAGCAACCAAATAATAAAGCAAGTAGCCCACATTTTTTTTCTAGAAAATCATGTTTTTCTTGCTGAATGGACTGTGACTCACTGTACTTAGTCAGTTCCTACTTTTGTTATTCAGTCTGAGGAGAGCCATAAATGACATCAAACCAAGACATTTTCACTCAGAAAAGTGAAAATCCATAGAACTGGTTAAAGCCACATGCTGTGTCTCAACACAGTCTTATGTAAAGTGTGTATAGTAATGCACAATAACATTAATGTAATTAGCATTTTATTTAACCATAATTGCTTCAAAGGATGATAAATTGTGATCTTAGGAACACCACTGCTCAATAAACTAAACAGCCACTTCTCAGATGAAATATTAAACTTTTGGTTTTCCAAACCACCTTTCTTAAGCTGTCTCACCACTGTCCATTCAGTTAGCTTTAATAATGTCTTTGTGAGCTGTTCCTTAGTTTCATCAATCTTAGTTTTCATGTGGCCGTTAGTGTTTAGAAAATCAAACAAAATCAATTTGCAGAGCCTCTTGGACAAAAAAAAAAGAGATTAGATTAGGATTAGATTTATATATGGCATTTATAAATGGATTGAAAGTTGGACCTTTTATTCTCTATGGTGGTCTTGCAGACCTGCTTTGTCTCCTTACAAACACCTTGATACACACAATGTATTTCTGGCCATGTTATTAACAATTAGAAAGGGTGTGAACTAGAGTGCTTAACACCAGAGGCTACCTAATCTTAGATTTCTCTGTAGTAGCTAATACTCTAACTCAGTCAACACGTGGCGTGTACTTACTTTGGCCTTGGGATTTAGAGGTTTGAGGTGAGCTGCAGGTACAGTTTGGATATACTGTGCATGTGAAAAAAATGCTTCTTAAAAATAAATCATTTAAGACAGTGATTGCGATGCACTGCATCTTTAAATCATCTTTTTTTTTTGTGCAAGTGCAGAAAACCTTGTTTTTAAATGATTGTAACCAAAAGGCTGAGAATTGATGGACAAGTGTTCAAATGTAAATGTGGTGCAATATTCCATTGAGGAATTTGCTGCTACACTGAGGCTTGGTAATACATAAAGTCCATCAGTAATGCTTAAAAAGGAGCATCAGAGCAGCCTGCTGTGACTGATTGAATGCAATGTTTCGTGGAAGTCAGTGCAGTGTCTATATTAATGGCTGGCTTGTAATTTTAGTTTAAAAAAAAAAAAAAGAAAGCAAGTCAGTGTTGTCTGTGGATGTGGAGGTCAGTAGTTTCCCTCAGCTCTGTCTCTCCACTCACTGACCCGGGACAGATGAGGACGGGCTGAGTTTTGCAGGGCGTACCCCTCTGTTTGTGAAAGGAAGTGAGGTTTGAAGGTCAGGAGAATGTTGGCAGAGATATGTAATGGAAGTTACGCATGCGAGGCCACTACGGAGCTGCTTATTGCACGGTGACAGCAGACTGGATGGGGTTATCTTGGGGGATGATGTATTTTTCCACAAGTTGCTTTTCCTGTCTCATCCCAAAACACAGCAGCTCTCAGCGTGGTGCTACAAGATAACATAGTCTGGCTGCGCCACAGAACGACAGCCCTGCTGTGTAGCCAGCTATGTTTCTAATAGCTTAGTCTGTCATGTTGATGTTTGCTGTCCCATTGAGGGTAATATCATCAAGAGTGTGTATGTATCAACTCTGCAGTTCAAATTAGCACTTTACATAGCATAGGAACAGGTTTAGTCAAGTTTTCTTTGAAGGTTATGCCTACTAGCTCATAGTATAACACAAAATTACAATATTGAATCCAGTATCCCTACCTCAAAAATGTGTTTTTCTCATATACATAGAAGTTTTATAGACCTGTTTTGGATAGACTATAAGGAAATGTTAGGAGGAGATAATCAAAAAACTTTCTGATACCAATTTAAGGTTTCCAGGTCTGGGTCATTGTTATTGATGCAAGATGTTGTTGTGAAATTCGCGTGATTGCTGATCAGGTATTTTTTTTTGCATTGTCAGAAAAGTCACTACCTGTATCCAGTTTTCTTGAGTTTCTTTCTGAAATTTGCAGACAGTCTCAAGCTCAACTGTGGCTCTCTTTCAGTTAGAAGGCTGTGAGGCCAACTTCCCCTTGATCATGACAATGTAAAATATTATATTCATAACCAGAAGAAAAGGCCAAAGGGAGAAGGACAAGTCACATAACACTTGGGTATTGAATTGGAGTATTGTGACTCCCACTATGTGTAGCTCAACAGACTCTGCAGTGTCTTCCAACAATGGCTTTTTGCAGGAATTCCTCTCTGCAGCTGTGTTCTGCTAAACAAGACAGTGCCAGAGATTCTTTTCAGAGACACGCTCTGTGAGGTATGGTGTTAGTAATCGTCTAGAAATGTACAACTTTAAACCACAGCTTTTTACCAAACGTTTAGAGAAAAGTAGCTGGACTTTTCCTTTTCCAATCAGAACATGAAAATAACATTTTTTTAATCTTTCACTACCAAAGTTGAAACACCCCCAAATAAAGAGAGCGTTATAAATTAGTGGTTTATTATGTAGCTTGCATAACCATAAAGTTGGCTAGTTGTGCTTGACTTCACCAGCTTTAGCACTTTAGCATGGGTTGTAATAAGAAAAACTTAGTGTGGAATAAAGTGGGAATAAAGCAGAATTTGTTACTACATGAAGATTACCTTAGGTGATGTTTGATAGCATAGCATAACACATAGCGATTTCAAGGTTCTATAAATTGAATTTAAAACCTGAAATGCTGAATGTGACATGTGAACCTGAACACTAACAAATGATTAATATCCTTTCTACCTTGAGGGATTTTAAGTAAACAGAATAACTAAATAGACACCTGCAAAACAAGTTCAGTAGAATAATTATGTTTGACTTTAGAAACCTAAATTGGAACTCATGTCACATTTCAAACATGTACTATGAATTTAATCAATCTTGTTTCATCAGTTGGTGTTGGGTCTAACATTTAGAGGTTTTTCAAACAGCTGATACACCTGCAACTACTGATGTTGTATTTACTGACCTTTTCATTCACTTCCATCCTTGAATTTTATATGATTATTATTCACTGATTATTATTATTATTCTCATTATATAATTTAACATATATGAATGAAATTGAGTTTAATGTCTGTAAAGGGGTAGACTTATGGCATGCCATTAATGGCCCTGAGAAGGTACAGTGCTCTATTCAATGAGCAAAGCATCTGCAGCAGATCCCGTTTGACTATGCTCATCTTAAACCTGAACTGAAACATGTACAATACCAGTCAAAAGTTTGGACACACTTTACCACTGAAGTGAATGAGAAAGTGTGTGTGACTTTTGACTGGTAGTGTAGGCCTTGTATTCTTAAGTGTTAAAATCATTTTCATGGTAATCATAGCTCTGCATGTCTTTCCCAAAATAAGTCTCAATCTAGTGTTGACTCTTCAATGTATATTATTGTATTATTGTATTGCACAATTTGAGACTGTGACTGTATTACTTTGTGTGACTAGTATAATTTTTTTTCTAGATATACAATTTGCAAATGTGCCAGGCTTCTCATTAAAATTTCTATAAAAATTTTGGACCAAGAATATTGTATCTTTGGCATAATTGATACAAATCAAGCATAGTAGCTACAAATCTGTCAAGCATATTTTGATTTGCAAAGGGCAGTCTGGTTTATTTTGGGATGTTACAGTTGAAACAAAGCTCATCCTTCCTGTTTGACATGATGTTGACCCTCTCTTCTGTGTTTCTGTTCTTTCCTCCCTTAGGAAATGACCTAGAGGCCTTACAGATACATTTGTGCTTTTGTCGCTCTAATCTGCCTCCGCGGAGAACAGCAAGATCTGGAAGCACACTTGTTTCCGCGGTGAGTAATATCTACCTCAGCCAGCATACGGGGGAGAAACCAGGAAGCTGCTGGAGACTTCAGACAGGCAGACGGAGCTATCAGCTGGTCACTTGCTCACTGCCTGCAGAGTCCTGCTTTGTGAAGAGGATTTGAGACGGACTGGATCTGTCTGCCCTTTGTTTCCCACTGCTACTACCAGCCAGCATAAGAAAAGCTGAAGCCACATCCTCTGATTCCAGCATTTATGTTTTTTTTTTTTTTTTTTTTTTCTAAGTTACTGACACTTTCCCTCCATGCTGTTGACCAGTGATTGATTCATTGATTCATTTGTCATTTTTGCATTCAGCTTTTAAAAGTATTTTTTACTTTTATTAGTTCAGGCTGGTATAGATTTATATATGTACATACACACATGTATATACTCTATATACCGTATGAAGAAGCATTTTCCCCCCATTCTGACAGAAAGTTAATGCACTTTAAAACTTGGCTGTATTATCACTTTAAGTAAAATAAGGAGTGCTTTTGACTTTTTCCTTCCCTATTATGATAATTTGGTTTGGAGCTGGAAACAGAGAATCTGGAGGTGTGTCTGTACTATTTTTCAAGCTGTGCTCAACGTTTGTGCAGCAGGGCTGCATGTTAGCCTGCCAGTCTTTTTGATTGCTCTCCGATCCCACCCACCTCTGTGCTGCCTCTCCACAGGGTGCATTGAGATGAGCCTCTGGCAGGTGGAATTCTTGAGCTGTCTTTTTATGTAACTTGAACAGTGTGAGGACTGTTGAGATTGGTGATTTTGAAAAGTGGACAAGATCACTTTGCTGGGAAAAATAAACTAAAAACAGGAGCTTCCGGTGCTGTCGCACCACTTATGTATTGTTGTAGTGCACAGGAAAGTAAAATGGACTACAAGCGTCGCTTTTTGCTCGGCGGGTCCAAGCAGAAAGTGCAACAGCACCAGCAGTACCAGATGCCTGAGCTGAGCCGGACCCTGAGCGCCTCCCTGGCCTCCTCTTGCTCAGCCTCTTCACCCATGGGCACTGGAGTGGGCACATCTGGCAGCTGCCAACCGCCTTCTTCTGCCGCCACCACCGCGGTTGCTGACATCCAGCAAGGCATCTCCAAATATTTGGATGCCCTTAACGTGTTCTGTCGGGCTAGCGCCTTCCTCACAGACCTGTTCAGCAGTGTGTTCAGGAACTCTCACTATTCCAAAGCAGCTATGCAACTGAAGGACGTGCAGGAACACGTCATGGAGGCGGCCAGCAGGCTGACTGCAGCAATAAAGCCTGAGATCGCCAAGATGCTGATGGAGCTCAGCGCTGGGGCTGCCAACTTCAAAGACCAGAATGACTTCAGCCTGCAGGATGTTGAGGTAGGTGCTCACACAGAATTACACATTATCTTGCTATAAACACTTGTCAAAGGAGTTTGTGTAATGGTGTATGTCACATTGCGTTGACTTAAGTAAAGTAACTGTCCCATGTCACTAAACAAAAAACACTGACATTTAAAGTCTAGTATTTACTCTCCTAGAAAGAATTAGTTAAGCTTACAACCTGAGGCGCTATAGTTAAGCACCACATACTTTGTCATATTCATTTACCCATGACTTGTCTTCTAGCAGTGGTGCTAAGATGCTTAGCTGTTCTCTGTCAGTAGGCTGGCTCCATGAATCAGTATTTCCTGGCTCTAATAGGATTCTCACGCCCAGTGTTAAGCTGGTGTCAGGATCTGAGGCTAAAGTGTGAAAAACGCTGAGGATGTGAGAAGAAACGTCATCTTTTGTCAGTCTGAATACCATACTGTCTTTCCACATGTATACATTTTCTGATCTGTAAGATGTGAAACATAGTAGCTGAAGTGTTTTATGTGAGTTTAACAGAGGATGTGGAGATTAATGTGGAGATTAATGTACTAAATAACCAAAAGGCTCAACTGTGATGTCTGTTCTCTCAAATTTCTTTTTTGACTGTCTCTCCTTAACACTTACTGTTTTTATTATTTGGTGACACTTGATTAAAAAATTTATCTTACAGGGAGATAAACACACAACTATTTTGGCCATTAATTCCAGATTGGCTAGTCTTTGGTGGTCATTGGTCATGCAAAAACCAGGTCTGTGTCTGTACTCTGTCACATCTTGTATAGATATATATTTACTCAACAGAGTCCAGGACACTGTGAAAGAGGAAAATAAAATACCCTTAACATTACTCAGAAGAATAGACAATATGGCTGAGAGAACTAGTAGTGTAGTAATTCCATAGTTTTTCTATATTAACTCAAAAACGCTGCTCACTCTTTCCCACCATATCTAGACTGTGCTTCATTTTAAACCCAAGTCAGGAGATTCACGTTGATTCTGTCAGATCACAAACGTGGGATAACATATTTTACTTCTGGACACAATCATTCAAAAATGAAGAGACTAAACAGGTGCTTGTTATTTGAGAAGTAATAATCATGAATTGAAAAATTGTGATAGAAAACCTCAATAATGATATTTATGAGATAATTGTCTGTTTTGCTTTATGTGTGCTACCCTAATAGTCATGTGATGCCATCAGCCTCAGGTAGCTGTGTTTTTAGCTGTGTGCCACACCCGTGCAGCACCCTGCATGAACCCCATATTTCCTTATAATTACTACATCTGCTTATTTAGCCAGCATTTAATGTATAGTTGTGAACTCTTAGTGATGGTGTCCACACCTATGCCACAGATCAGGAGGTGATCTGTGGCCAATTATAGACTTATTGAGTTCAGTAGTTACTGGAACTGTAATTTGATAAAAATTCAAATGACATAGTTCAGTACTTTAATAAACTGTTCCACTGATGCTCATCACGTCATGGATAGTAGGTGATAAGGATTTCCTGCACTATGCAAACCAGTGCGTAAATATGCAGATATTCATATTTTTATAATCTACTTGTAAATTTTGGCTTAACCATGTTTAAAAAAAAAAAGTGTGCTTGCTTGTCTGTGTCCACCCAGTGTTACTTACTCTGGGTGCTTCCTGCTTGCTACAGGTGTGTCTCAGTTCACATATCAATCTTCACATTTGCCACTCTTCATGAGACTCTTCACTCTTCTTGCAAGACTTTCCTAATCATATATTGTATCATATCTGAAACTGTGGGAGCTGTGACAGAACTGTAGCAGTGTGCTACAGGTGGCATTGTATAGGATTAACACTGTGTCAAGGAACTGGGGATTATCAGTGTTTCCATTATCCTTTTTGCGTGCAGCAGGGAGCGAGCGCATGACTCCAGCCAAGACACTGGAGGAACTGCAGGGCTTTAGTGGATGTGGCTGAGCCCAAAACAGGAAACGGTTTTGAACCGCAGTCAGTAAATCTGACTCTCTGTGGTCTTGGATATGCACAGATGAATATTAGAGGGGTCCAAGTCTGTGAAAGCTTAGACCACATTGCTTGGCACTCACATTTGCTGTGCGGCCCTGGGCATAAAAGGTACATTTGTTAAAACACAGTAGGAAACACACTAATACTTTACAATAGCTTTATTTCAGTGCTGTGGTTTTGTTAACCTCTATGAATACAGTACATGTATACAATGTAGTTATCTTGGTACAGTGAAGTAAAATGTGCCCAGTATATATAAAACTATAAAGAAAAATCTTGATTTTAAAGGGCACATCCCCAGAAGATTTTTGTATTTATAGTAACTGGTCTAATAATTTTATTTTGAAGTATAATAAATTGTGTTCCTATATTAAGTTTATAGATCTGTATAGATGTTTTGATCTAACATGTTTTACTTTGATAGAAGTAAGCTCTGTGTTCACACAGAATAAACATGTTCACGTCTAGCTCTTGATAATTGCTGCTAATTCGGCCTCTTGCAATGTGATGTGTTTGTAGCTGCAAAAGGGATTTTCCTTTGTCTGCATGAGTCAAGGAATGCTGTTTGGCTGTTGGCTCTATTACGAGGTCTTCAAAAAGAAGCAATGTATTTCTGTGTTTGGGGAGTTGTGGTATGTGAAAAAATTTCCCCACTTTTTTTTTTTTTTTTTTTTGTGCTTGTCTCAATTCTTTCTTTCTTTTACCTCCCACTCCTATGTCTATGTGTGTGTTTGTGTATGTGTGTATGTATATATACACACACATACCACTTTTCCCCAAATCAGTACCCAACTCATTGGCTGTTCAGAGTGACTTCACTGCCAAATATGCATGAAAATGTCACGCTTTGTTTAGAGGCTGTGTGCCGAGCTGGTAAATTTGAACCGCAGAAAGAAGACCAGAGGCTGCCTGAGAGGTCCCCACAACCAGAGACCATCACGGCTTCTCCAATCTAACAACTGAATAAACTCACTAAAAAAAAAAAACAAACCGCAAAAAAAAACCATTTTGGTCTTCAGCTGTTAAAAACACTCCACTTATTTTTTGTTTGACCTGTTTTCAAGTTTTAGATTCAGGTTTGGTGTCATTTCCATACCTGTGCATACATACAGTTGTTTTTCATTATAGGTACAAATAGCTGGGGGAACATTACTTTAGCAAAAACCCAAATGTGAACAAGGTGCTTGTCTTCAAATTTGAAGAGTGTTATTACAAGATCAAGGAAAGGTCTTTTGTGATATGCAATCCCGGAACTTTGTCCAGTTAGACCTCTGCATGTGGCCAGCATGCATCTTCTTATAGTCTGTAATAGCTTTCTTTGTTTTCCCTGTAATTTAAGGAAAGGTTGAGTCTGTCCACCTTTTTTCTGTATGCTGTTTGATCAGTGGTGCTGATTAGGTGCTCAAATATTGTATTATTGACCAACTTAATGATGAGGTCAGAGTGGAACGATGCAGTGCAGTCGTATGTCCAGGTGGGACTGGGCTGGGCTGATTTTATTGCAACCACGGTGGAGCACTTGGAGTGGTAAGAAAACTGGTGTGGGTTGAGTGTAAAGGAGAGTCTGGAGTTCCGTTGTCCTGGTTAGCCTACATATACCAACATAGTTGATGTGAGAACATGTCTAGCGGATCTAGCCTTTAGCCCCGTCCTGTTACGGCACTTTCAGTGATTTCTCCTCTGGAATGATGCTCAAACCTGAACTGCTCACCAGTGTTTGGAAAATGGAGTAACACTAGACTGCAACACTGATGCTGTAGTTTTCAGTCTAATGTTCTCCAGAAGATTCTGGCACCCATAGGTGTATTTTGGTGCATAAAGGGTGCTTGTTTTTTTATTTATTTATTTTTTAAAAACAGATCCATGGCTGGTATATGTTCACATGTCACCATGTCGACTTCTGTACTGTGCAAAAAGACCAAATTAGAGAGGAGGAAGACTTGAAATGCTGCTTTGAGAAAAGGTTAACATTTTGAACACAGTTATGACAACAAGACATGGACAACATGGTTAATGAGGTTTCTACTTCTCACAGGTTGTTCCTGACTATATAATGAACATTTCCATGACAGTCAGCATAACAAAAATAAACACACTGAAAGTATGCACAGTAAGATGAGCATAAAACTGGTAACTGGTCAGTTTTAAGGAATTCAAGGTCCAGGATAATATTGACCCTCCACTATTCATAGATTGGTTATGAAAAAGAGAAAACCCAGAAAAAGGAATGAAAAATAAGAGGTAAAGAAAGAGAAAATATTATATTAAACCAGGATGCTTTCTTTTCCCTTCTCTCAGATAGTGCAACTTGACATAACCATCTGGTTATTATGACAGCCTCACACTCCCTTTCCCCAGAAAAATGGTTTAGATCTCAAGAACACTACTCTTTCTTCTGGAGTCAGTGTGCTGCAGGTGGTCTAAGAAAATAGAAGTATAAATGTTGATTAATTCCCTACTCGCCTTGTTTGGGCCTGAGAGGGGCCCATCGTCGGCTTGGCTCTGCCGCACTCTTATTTCACATATTTTCCATGACTGTTTGGGATACTGTTGAGCCAATCACATGTGTTACCCATTATCTTGTGCTGTAGCCATGTCCTCATTTTTTTTTTTTTTTTTTGTGTTCATGCTATTTTGTTCTCTTCATTAGGACACACTGCAAAGGATGTTATTAGTTTGCATTGATTTCCTGTATATATTGCCTCCAAGCTTCATTATCAGTCTATAGGCACCTTCTGTCTGACTTATACATTGACTGATAAGAGTTCTGATGGTTGCTCGGCAAGGAGCAGGAATGTCTCATCTTGTGCTCACTGGATCTGAGCCTGTTGTTTTAGATTTTTCTGGCTAAACTCAGAATAGGCAGAGGGATAGGCAATGCATTTTAAGGTTTCTATGATCCTTTGTATACAACTGTATTATTCTATTTTAGACATAGTACAATAGATGTGGAGCGGTATGGTGATTAGTGCTGCTGCCTAACCAACCAGAAGGTTCAAAATTTGAACCATCCAGCCAACTGGGGCCTTTCTGTGTGGAATTTGCATGGTCTCTCTGTGAATGTGCGAGTTTGCTTCAGGTACTCTGGCTTCCTGACATAGTCCTAAAGACATGCAAATTAGGATGACTGGAAACTTTAAATTCCCTATAAGTGTGAATGTTTGTCTGTGTCTGTTTGTCAGCCATGTAATAGACTGGTGACCTGTTGAAGGTGTACTACGTGTCTCGCCTAGTGTCACCCAGGTTGCCCCCTACATCCCCTGCATCATTTCTTTTCAGTTCATCCTATGAAATATTGTCATTTTAGTAGCTGAAAAAAACTACTGAAAAACATATGAAAATCAATGTTTAAGAAAGTAACAATTACCTTCTCAGTTTGAATAAAGTTAAGAACTAGTAGAGCTTTGTGATGGAGCAGATAAATATATGTAAGTTAAACTAGTAAATGGATGATTCTTTCTTGGTTTCAATCCTGTGATCTCTCACTGGCTATAATCAGGAATAGAAAAACAACCTGTGTTGATCTGCCCTTCACACATTACACACATTGTTTTATTCATCCACTGAGCACACTGACTCAGCCGACATGTTTACTAGCATAATTGCATTGGAGATGTGCAATATATACTGATTGCTGGCAGTAACCTTTTTGCCTCTGAGAACAAGACACCTGAGTCTGGAGCTACATCCTTGTGAAAATGATTGATCTGCACTAGGAGACAGGATCCCAGGCGGGTCTTACAAGTTCACACATCATTTTTGCTAAAATATAGGGACTGTACTGAGCTATAGTCTGTTTATAGTCCCAATTTTAAGTAAGCTTATTGCTTTGTCATAACTCACATCTAGTATAAGTAATTATTCATCAAACATTTAGAGCAAGTCCACTAAATGGAATAACAACGCAGTCAAGCAGCCGTCAAAATTCCAAAGCAATGGCTCAAACATTCCTAAGAGGACGGCTGATTTGCCATCACGTCCTGTTTTGTAGTTGTTATGAAAACAATGAATCTTCTGACAGGTGGAGCTTTCATGCCTTCAGTCATTTACACAGTTTAGCTTTGGTTTCCATGAAATGTGGCATTGACGTATAAAAGTAGCTATGTCCTGTTGTTCCTGTCTACCATCAGAAGGCAGCAGCATATTTCTGTCTTTACAACTAAGCCTCCCCCTTGCGATATTTTCAGCAGGTACCTGAAAAAGAAAACCCTGTGACCTGTGGTGTCCTGTTTCTCTTACTTTGCTAACTGGACAACAACCAGCCTATGAGCCTATTCTTTCCGCTCAGTGAGTTAACTAAGCAGAGCTTTTGTGATTATGATAAATCTATTATATGTAGTTAAAACAGTATTGAGAAAACCATACGAGCTATGTGAAGACAAAAACGCACACACTAGGGTGCCACTGTTTGGTCCCCAGAGAAACTGTTTCTGCTATGATTCCTATCTTAGTTAAGTTTTTTTTTTCCCAACCATTGTGTTGGACAAATGAAAAGCTGAAAGCAGTGCAAGTAAACTTAGATCTCTAGCAGAATTTTAGTATTTCAGTCTTTAAGTATAAATAGATGAACTACACCCTTCTCGTTTACTCTATTCCTGTCACAAATACACACTGACAAACATTCTCTCTTACTTTGCTTGCAAATATAAACACATGGTACTCATCCTCACATGCTCCGTATCCATTCACTGCACACGCTCTGCTTTGGCACTCAGGTTTTTGTTTTGTTTAAATGTGGCGAGCTATGACAAACAGTGGAGAAAAGAAGGTGGCCGGCCGTTGTCTAAGGTGAACATAGTGATAGTTAAGACTGTTGGTAAAACCAGATTGTGTTAGTCAGCTGTCACATTGGCAGAAGATACTCTCTCAAGTGTCTTCATATTTTTTTTGTTTTTAATGATTCATTTTATAATCATTAAAAGAGGCACCCTGAAGACTGCTTAGTTCGTGTGATTCGATGGAGTCTCTTAAAATACATTTAATGGATATGTAAACCATAGTGCGTTATTTTATTTATTATATTAAAGCACCACAACTCATGTACTGGCAAATGTCATGTTTAAACCACATTATGTTACTCATAATAAAGTGTTTTTTTATGTAAAGTCTTTTTCTTACAAAATTACAGAACTAGTCAAAATGCAAAATGTCAGAGGGACAGCAGGGATAATATCTTAATGATCATTCCTTTCATATCCTGTTATGTTTGCTGTTAAAGTATCACAAGAAGTTGGTGCTCTCCAGTCAGTCAGGCATATTGAAATACATGTTAGTTTCCGATCCTAAGTGTATCCGTATTGCGTGAGATATTTCAGCATGTGATGGGTGGATGTTGTAACCGCAATCTTTGTGTCTTTGCAGGTACTGGGTCGGTGCTTCCTTACGGTGATGCAGGTCCATTTCCAGTTTCTGTCACAGGCTTTGCAGAAGGTACAACCTGTGGCTCAGTCCTGCCTGGCAGAGGCTCTTGCCCAAGCCCAGGAGCGTTGTGCCAATGCCCGCTCTCAAAACTCTGACCTTGGGCCCCTCTCGGAGCTGGAGGAAGCCTCTCGCTCATGGAAAGGTGCAGCTGAGGTATGTAGCCGCAGGCTTGGGCTTTGGAAATCTGGGGTTTGTCTGTGTGAACTGTAAAGCTGACAGCTTGCTGAGAAATGTCACCCATTTGTGATTTCCAGCCTCAATTTCCCATTTCCTCTTTTTTAGGTTGCAGTTTGTGAGGTCTGTGAGCCCTTGTAAGGGAGACAATTTTGTAAACTCCCTACTAATCCCCAGGCTGATCAGTTCTCCTGGCTCATTTTGAGCTTTGTTGGTGAGAGCGAGGGAGAAAGAATAGTGGATTGATTGGTCTTTTAAGCCCTGGCATGCAGAGTGTTAGCCCTGCAACGGGCTGGATAGACCCTGCTAGAATTTGCTTTTGGTTGTCTAGGCAGAGGGGGGTGGGAAGGTCTCTGTCTCCCCATGTTTAACATCTCTCTGATAACAACTTTCTTTATTTCCTGATATTTTTTTTTTTTCAAGTACAGAAGAGAAGCACTCATTCTTCGTTTTTGTACTCTGTGATCTTGTGCTGGCGTTGTGTAGATGTTCTACTGTCACTCTGACCCAGTACTCCGTTCTGTGCTACTGTGCCCTCAGGCTACAGCAAGGCTTAGAGAGAGCGGCCGGGACGGCTGCCTGGCAGGCATCCAGGTTCAGCAGCTCTTCTGCTCCAACAACACCACCATCCCTGAGCACCAGCTGAAGGAGCTCAACATGAAGATAGACAATGCTTTACAGGTACTCTCTCATCCTTTAAACCATGGCTGGCAACAGAGGAACTCCAGCGCCTTGTAGGTTTTTCTTAGAAATACCACTTTCAAGTAAAAGTAGGGTGCTTTATACCATGTAGCATTATTAATGTACTTAACATTAACATGGAAGGTGTAACATTAAAATGTATTGTTCCTGGGGATGAAAATAGTGTTGGCTGATAGCTGATCATGTTTTCTCCATTACCTTATAATCTAGGCCTATAGAGCAGCACTAGAGAGCCTGGGCCATAGTGAGTATGCACTAAAGGCCGGCTTTCATCTTAACCCCAAAGCTGTGGAGGCAGCCTTGCAGGTGAGTGCACTCCCAAAAAGTCAATAAACTCTTTTATAGAATGTTGCATAAGAAGGGGTAACTGAGAATAATATTATTGACCAATACAGTCTATGATTGTATGACTTTTTAACTGTAATTTGCTTTGTGTTTCTATCATGTGTCACAGTATTTAGTGCTATATTAGTTTACATGTTGGTGTTTGTGTGCAGGGCTGCTGTAGTGAGGCTGAGGCCCAGCAGGCAGGAAGGATGCAGACAACCTCCCAGCCCATCCAGTGTGAGCTGCCCACCATCCCTGTGCAGATCGGCTCACATTTCCTCAAAGGAGTGTCTTTCAACGAGTCAGCAGCTGAAAATCTCAAACTGAAAACGGTAGAATGTCTGACCTATTTGGCCACCACCATCATTATTCTCCAGAAAATTTCAAGTTGCCCTGTTGGTTTCAAAAAATTCATCAGTGTCCTCAACCTTCGCTGGGTTACCAGTTGATGAAAAGAATTTGCTCATTGTTTTACTAGTGATGGTTCTAGTTTCCTGTTTTAGTGCCATCTTTAAGATAGCATCAGAAAACAGTGATCGCAGACTGTTTTGTTTATGACCCACTGTGTTTTTTGTCCTCAGCACACGATGCTGCAGCTCATTAGGGAGGCACTGGGCCAGAACGGAGTGACCACCAGGGATGACTCTCCTGTCACCGAGGTCCTCAACCAAGTCTGCCCATCCAGTTGGAGAGGAGCTTGCAAGACAGCTGTCCAGCTGCTGTTTGCCCAGGCTGGTCTGGTGAGTAAATGTTAAAGACCAAGGTTGCTATGGTGGGACTCTGGGAACCAAGCTAGACTATGT
Source organism: Mastacembelus armatus (assembly GCF_900324485.2). NCBI lineage: Eukaryota > Metazoa > Chordata > Actinopteri > Synbranchiformes > Mastacembelidae > Mastacembelus > Mastacembelus armatus. Next base: position 22,480,460 of record NC_046635.1, read on the forward strand.
TTTACAATGGACAAATGGCATTGCCTATACAAAGTTTAGTTACATTTGTGACTACAGGATTTTTAATTTCTTTTGCATATATAACCTTGTAAGATAAAGTAATTTTTTTTAATATAGTTCAATGACTTTCTTTCATTTTTACTTTTTTTTTTTTTTTCAATTTAAAGATCAAATGCTCCTCTAGTTTTCCTCTGTTCTCCTCTAATAGAGAACTACTGTTTGTGCAAAGTACATTCTCAGTCAGTATGTTGGTCTTGTTAAAATCCATCACTGCTGTGTATCTGATAATACAGTGCAAAGTAGGTGGCATGCTGATGTGAACAGGCCTGTTGCACTTCACTGACACTTCTGCTAAAGTTACAGAATACTTTTCCTTTGTGTTCCTGCGTGTTTGGCAACTTACATGCCATTGTTTGTCAGATGTGTAATGGAGATGAGATCTGTCCACTTGCTTTAAGGCAGCCGAGAGGTGTAAACAAATACCGGAGACACACAAAAGGAAAGAATAATTCCTGCAGCATCTGGGTGAAGGATGGGCTCCCCCCATCTCCTGCCCCCCTCCTACTAAAAAGGAGAGTGAGTCATTGTGAGGGAGGGTCAGCAGCACGACTCTCATCAGAATAACACCAGTGTGTTTATATCTGGTGTTTATTTCCTCTGTGTGGTCTGCCCTGCTTTGTGTGTCAAACCAAGGGAGTGTTCTTATCCAGCCCTCCCAGCCTCGTGCTAACTGTAAAACAATCTCTTAGTAATAGATGAGCGCTTTGCTGTAGCTCCTTATCTATGCCTATCACCACTAAAACAGATCACACGCCACCCTACATGGACTCAAACATTCACACACACCTACTCATACACATATACACAGTCTTTTTCTCTCTTTTTTTTTTTAAACACAGTCTTCACAGTGTTACCATATCTGTTGTGTTCCTGGCAATATTACCAAGCAGCAACTCCCTTTTTCCTACTAGTCATGAGTTTGTGAGTCAAAGAAGTTGACCTCTGTTTTTCTTCTCTTCCTCCTGCTTCCTGCCCCCGACAGTTTTGTTGTAGGTGCTTCAACGTAGCCGATAGACTATTGGCGTGTATGTGTAGCTCTCTGTGAGGATACACCTGGTTTTTTAATAACAATAGTGTAATTTCCTGCAATACAGGAAATAGACTCCTCCTACTTTCTCTCCCTCTTTGTGACCCAGCTCAGTGGGTCTCGAGGAGCCAAGACTGCTTTCAAAGAACTTACAAGGATGTTTGACGAGTAGCTGCCTGGAAGGCTAGCCTGTTTGTTGTCACTGCCTGGAAGCGTTTGGCTTCCTCACCTTGACCCACCTTGGCTTGGTGGGAAATTAAAATCAGATACCAATAAAAAGCCTTTGACTTTTGTCTAAGCCTTTTTATATTACCACACCTGGTAAAAGTGCTAAATCTGACATACTGTAGTGGATTGAGCCAGTTTCTTATGTTGCAAAATCGATCCTCCTGACAGTTTAAATGGCTGTATGTATAAATGACTAAGCATAAAATGTGCTATAAGGCAGGCTTAACAAGGTAAATATGCAAAGAAATAAATGGTTGTAAAGAAAGTCTTTCAGAGATGGTAATGGACGTGTGTCTGTATTCCCAACAGGTTGTCGTTGATACAGCTCAGATTGAGAACAAGGAGGCCTACGCTCCCCAGATTACTCTGGAGGGATCCAAGGTGGTGGTTCAGGTTCCTTCAACATGGTGAGTACATCAAGATTATGTTGTTTTTACTTTGAATCTCTTTTTATACTCTGACAAATGGATTTTTACAGGGATCACAGTCCTAATAATTTTTGTCTCAGCCAAAAATACCAAAACTGATCATTGTTAATGACACATCTTGAACATACGAACAAGAAATTGAGAATTACTCAGGAACAGTTACATATAACAATATTTGATTGTGTGGTTTTGTATACACAACAGAACATAAGTGTTGCAGAGTAAGCAGACACGTAAATGTCATATATACAGTCAAAATTGGGAGTCGAGGGAAAGTCAAATTTAGGGAACAACATGATGATGTGTTGTTGTTTCATGCCTGAGATTTCCCTGAAGCAAGATATAAAACTGTCAGGATCTTATGTTCACAATACAATCAAGCGGACTGGAAAATCTGGTTAATACTGTATTAATAAACCGAGTACACTGATATCTGCACACACATGCAAAACATTTGCACTAACCATACTTACTTAAGCAGTGTATTATTGAACCAAGTTACTGTGACCACATCTTGAAATAGATTTTTTTTTTTTTTTTGTTGCTTTGTGTTGGATTTCATAACCAGTGCCCAAGACAGTCTTATAGCTGTCAATATTAACATTGTGGTTTGCACCAGGTCAAAGGGGGTTCATGATGTTGAATTCAGTATAATACATCAAGTCAGTATGCAGTCTGTTTGTGTTTATGCCATTTTATGTCATTTCAGAACTACCCCATAAATAAAACATAATGTTGGAGAGGAAACTCATCACTGGCCTGCCTAATATAGATGTTATTTTCATAGTTTTTACATTCATGGCTGGGAGTTGTCTGTTAAAACTACATTATACCTTTAGCTGCTGAGTAATTCCATTCCAACATGGATATATTTGATAGATAGTGGGCCAAGGCAAAGTCACAGAAACTTCCTTCAAGATGTAATTTGTTAGGAGCCAGTGCGATGTGAGCTGGTATGTTTGATTTTTAAAAATAGACTACGAATACACATATTTTTTCTTGTTTATGAATATTACATTTTAGGTTTAGCAATTTCATGTGGGCTTTTGTGTTTTAAGAGATTATTGGATTAGTAGTCCCTTTTTTGTGTTGTGTGTGTGTGTGTACTTATGTGTGCGTGTTCAGGTGTCTAAAGGAGGACCCAGCCACCATGTCCCTGCTGCAGCGCAGCTTGGACCCAGAGAAGACTCTTGGCCTAGTAGATGTGCTCTACACAGCTGTGTTTGACATCAACAGGTGGAAAGAGAGAAAGTGAGTGATTGTTAATTATAAATCACCACTTCATTTTCTAACATATAGTGTACTCATCACCTGGTAAAGCCATCTGTTGATACTAAGGGTTATTTTACTCCTAGCCTGTTTTGTTTTGGTTAAAATGAACCACAGTGTGTTTGCGCTGTTTGTCCAGACTGTTTGGGCTGATGTGAAAGCTGTTAGCTCAGCCCTGGTGCATACCAAAGAATTTCACCGATCCATGTGCCAGGATTATCTACTGCTTATCCTGGCACATCCAGGGTCACAGGGATGCTGGAACCAATCCCAGCTGACATTGTGCAAGAGACGGGGTACACCCTGGACAGAGAGCAAGTCGGGCACATAAAAACAAAAACTCTCACTCACATTCACGCCTGTGTAAAATTTAGAGTCACCAATTAACCTACCTCCAACCTGCATGTCTTTGGACTGTGGGGGGATGCCGGGGCACTCAGAGAAAACCAATGCACATATGGGGCGAACATGCAGACTCCCCACAGAAAGACCCTAGTGTCGAATGTAATTTGAACCAGGGACCTTCTTGCTGTGAGAGGTGACAGTGCTATCCACTGCAACAAGACGTCACTTTTTTCCACATCTACCTGATGTCATTCATAATATACAGTCAATTTACAGCCTAATATTCCTTTGTGATCTCTTTAGAGACAAGTGTACCCATTAGACACATTAAAGTGCTTCATGTCTTTCTGTCAGTGAATGTAATATAATTTCAGTTGGCAATTGGCAAAACTGTCCAATCAGTGACTTCCCTGTCAGTTTGGATAACTTCATGTTTAGCTCATCTTGGCTGGTTTGTAAAAAGTCAGTGTGAACATAAACCAGGTCAGAAGTAAAATGCAACAGTGGATTTTTCCCATGGTTCAGTTCAAGTGAATAAAATTGCATAACGTATTAATGCTTCTTGTATTACTTTTATACTAAGTAGTTAAATACTTCTTTTTTCCATCCTTCCAAAAGAGAGCAAACCTTGCCTACTATTCAGATACAACTGCAGCGGGAGAGCACAGACTATGGCAGTCAGGCAGACCTGCCTCCAGGCTCCAGCTCCAAGACCTCCAGTGGACTGCCCAAAACAATATCTAAGCTCACTTCCAAGTTCACCAAAAAGGTTTCATCCAGCTCTAATAGTGGGGGCAGTTACTCCATCCCTAGCACACCATCTCGCAGCATGTTAACACCCAGTAGCTCTGAGGAAAAGGCCAAAGGCCTGGGACACAGTGATAGCAGGCTGCACAGTGTCTTGCACATGGGCAGCCTGTCTTGCACCCCTGATTCTACCCAGCAAAGCCAGTTGGCCAATGGCTCAGTGTCTGAAGACCAGGGGATGAACCTGCCGACTGACCAGGAAATGCAGGATGTCATCGACTTTCTCTCAGGATTCAACATGGGGAAATCCCAACAGGCTTCACCCCTGGTTAAGAGGAGGAACTCTGTGGCGTCTGCAAACCCCGCAGAGCTGAAGCCGCCTAGTGGAGCTCTGCCCACATCCCAGTCTATTTCTCACACTGCCCTACAGCCCCCAGCTCAGACCCTGCCCCAGCCTCAGCCACAACCTCAATCGGTGCAGAAGCAGCAGCCTCAGCCGCAACCACAGCCACCTACTCCACAGCAACAGCAGCCCCAGCAACAGCAGCCCCCTCCTCCACCTCAGCAGCCCTCCCCACAAACGCTGCAGTACTACCAGCATCTCCTTCAGCCCATCAGTCAGCAACAGCCACCTCCTCCTCAACTCCCTCCTCAGCAGACTCCATCACAGGTCCTGCCACAGCAGAGAGTGGCAAGTAAGTGGCTTGGCACTTCTGGGCAGCAACCTCCACCACAAGGGCCCCCAGCAGGACTGTCACCTCTGGGTCCCATTGGGCAGTGGGGATCCCCTGGACTGCCAGATCTGAGCTCAGACCTGTACAGCCTGGGCCTGGTTAGCACCTACATGGACAGTGTCATGTCAGAAATGCTAGGTCAGAAGCCGCAGGGGCCCCGCAACAACACTTGGCCCAACAGGGATCAGAGTGAGGGAGTCTTTGGAGTCCTAGGAGACACGCTGCCATTCGACCCAGCAGGTGAGCTCCACTTGCCTCCTGTACTTCACTAGGTGAACCACACATCAGGCTAGGAGGGACATTGTTCATCAGGTTCCTTAGAAATATAGTTTAAAATATAGTTTTAAAAATGTGGTAAGAATAATCAACGCATTACACTTAATTAAAGCTTCACTGATGTGCACTCTGTAAATGTTGTCTTTCTGTTTGATGCGCCATTATGACTGGCTTTTCAAAGAACATGTTTTTAGAGCTTTACCAAATTGGACAAGCATCATTCAAAAAGGCATACATGTAATTCAAAAGATAGAACCTAATTGTGTGTGTGTGTGGTCAGCTCCAGCATTGAAGACAGAAAGAGTGGCTAGTGGTTGAATTGTTGATTGTGGCTCAATAAGCAGTAGACAGTAGATCGCTATATAAGTTTTGGTTTTCCCATCTTCAGTCAGATTTGGCTTGGAATAAGTTTTTTGACGCTGATACTGATAAAGTGTTTCAAAGATTTGATAGAGATATAATGGCTAAATGTATATTTACTTAAACATATAAACTATAGATTTCTTTGCTACATTTTTTTTTCGTTTAAGCTACAATACAATACAAAATTAGAACTGTTGCCTGTGATCTCTTGTCTTTGGTTATGGTCTCAATCTGTCATGTGCCTCTGTTGGTCAGCAGTCAGCAGTGGCAGGGGTTAGGCCTGGAGCTTTGCTGACATTATTGTTTCACTTTTCAAAAGCCCCAGAGAAGCAACTTTGCAATGTTTTTACGACTTGCAATGCAATAATTAGTTAGTGTGTGTTCATTATATCAGGGGACTAATGTTCTGGACAGGGTTGTGGGTGTCCTGAGTAACCTCAAGTGTCCATATATTCCAGTTGAAACGATTAAGATGCCTGCATTGGGAAAGCAGCTGACAAATAAAAAGTTACTCATCTAAATTCAAATCCGTCTTGTGCCATAAAAGAAAATTTGTTTGCATTGGTGCAGACATCAGTTTCTAAAAATCAAGGGACTACTGTACAAAAATTATCACCATGGACAAAAGATATCATTACATCATTACATTTCATTAAAATGTGGTTATTTCTATTAAAACATACAAGATGTGTGTTTCTTAGGCTTTATATTGTTCATTTAGTGCAGGAATTATCTTGTGTATGTTAAAATGTTACTAAAGTATAGATATTACTATACAAGGCAGGTGTTACGTACAACTTTGGACCCTGATCTCAGTAGCACAGTCAATGTAGGTCATATAGTGTGAGCATCTTCTTGTGGCTGCGACTCTTAAGCTGACAATTTATGCTGAATTAAGCGCGAGTCAGTTTCTATTTTTACAGCGCAGCACACTCGATTGCAGTCGAGGCCTATTGTGCAGAGTTGACTTAGAGCTATTGTGATTTTTCTGCTATGGTAGACAGTCTGGCTAAACGGATTGAGCTTTAGGGAGCCAAAGGGAAAAGCTGAGGGTGTCAGAAACTCACAGTTGTGTTTATCCTCCTTTTCATGTGCAGTTGGCTCTGACCCAGAGTTTGCACGTTACGTTGCTGGCGTCAGTCAGGCCATGCAGCAGAAACGGCAGGTGCAGCACATCCGTCGCCCTAGCAACACACGCAGCAACTGGCCAATGCCTGATGAGCAGCACAGGACATGGTCCCACCCAGAATACTACAGTGAAAGGTAGGTATCTGTACATGACAAATCTCTGGCAGTGAGACAGCTTTAACAAGTAACCAAGTGTAACCTACTTTAAATAGATTCTTAGATCCCTCATAACCTACAGCACAAAACAAAAACTTTTATCATTCCGTTCATCACAGATTTTTCTCATTTATTTAAAAAAAAAAAAAACTTTTTAAATACTGCATTGCTAAGACTGTAACAGAACTAATGCACCTTCATTTTTTGTGCCTTCAGTGAGGCTGTAAACAGTAGCTGGTCAGCCAATCAGGGGGACTCGGCTAGCTCCAGCGATGAGACGTCATCAGCCAACGGTGACAGTCTGTTCTCCATGTTTTCTGGGCCAGACCTTGTAGCGGCGGTTAAACCAAGGAGGTAAATCCCCAAATCATCCACTGGCTCAGATTTGTCAGGAAGTTCTGACTCAAGCTGCTACAACCAATGAGCTGAATTTCTTAAGGTGGTGTTCCACATAAAGTAGCCATCCTTTCTCTCCTCGTCACTTTTTCATTACACAGGTTGATAATTATTACATAAAGTGCTTCTGAGCATTTGTAAAAGTTACATATGCTCTCCTGTTGTCATATATACAAATTCCTATGAATCTCAGCTTTGATGAAGTCCCGTTTATAATATGTTTATGATATGATCAATTTCTCTGTCCTCAGAAAACACAGCTGTGGTGAGCCAGAGGTGTGCACCCTGCCCTCACCACCTCTCCATCACACCGGTGATGATAACCAGGTGTAGTATGAATTCCCCTTAACCAAAACAGAGGATTTAAAATAATAATATATATAGGATCATGAGGTCCTTTTGAAGCAAAAATGCCAACAACTGACCAGGTTCAGTGCTTCAAGTATGAAACTTCCTACTTTTCTTCTTCTTCAATGATTGTGGTAAATTTGAAGTATCTTTGGACTTCGGCTGTTAGTCAGGCAAAAGATGCTATTGGAACAATTTCAGTTTCGGCTCTGGGAAAACGGCCCTGGCATTTTTCACGTTTTGCAGACCTTTTGTAGACTAACTGGCTGATTGATTAGTTACAGCCCCACAAACTTATTCATGTGACGGATTAAAAGTGAGGAAAGTATCAGCAAACTCTTGGACATATGATAAACATAAATTCCCTTTCAACTCTCTTGCTAACATTGAAACAGATTTTGTTGTACCAATTAGAAACTGTCTGGCAAGGAGACTTTTAGGCATGGCTTCTGATGTTGACTTATCCGTATCCGTTGTGCTCCTCAGGACAGCAAAACTAAAACCTGGCCTCCCAAAGCACCATGGCAGCACTCCACCCACACCAACACCATGCCCAATCCCAGCTCTTCCCTGTACCAGATGAACATCCCTCCTTCCTCACAATGGAGTGACACCATGCAGATGCTGCAGTCTCCTGTGTGGTCCACTGCCAGTGACTGCTCCCCCTCCACTGGCATCTCCTCCGGTTTTCCTTTCACCCAGCAGCAGCAGCAGCAGCAGCAGCAGCAGCAGCAGCAGCAGCAGCAGCAGCATAAACCCATGACCAAGGGCTTTAAATCCTTCCCCCTGAAACACGAGCACAGGCCCTCCTACCTTCACCAGTACTGATCAGTCTGTAACGGTGAAGCGCCACAGAGGACCTGTAGCTGTTAGATGAGCCACTGAGTGGCTGAGCTGCAGCCATTACAGTCCACCCCTCTAAATTGGAAGATTTGAGGCAAAATTAAATATACACTGGCTCGATATTTTGTATCTATATTTTTCCATGTCAAACATCCCCATTTGAAAAAGAGATGTATTTTGAAGATTTTCTGAACTGCCACGTTTTAACTAGGAACGGTGCATGTGTCATGCTAGCAGCAGTTAGCCTACTGGTTGTGTCTCTTGTCTGTTGCCGCGTCCTCAGACAAGAGCTGGAGACATGCACGGCCGTCACCCACTTGCTTCTGCTGCTTGACGTCTGTGTAAAGGAGGGGACAGAGGCCTGCCCATAATATACTGTGTCTACATAGCTGTAACTGCCAAATCTCACGCAGGATGACTCGGTATACAGCTACCATCTACTGTTTCATAGCTTGTAAAATACTGATGTTCAAATATAAATATTTAGTTCTTTTTATTAAGAGGCTTTGAGCAGGCTCAGCATAAATATAGTAAGTCACTGCAGAGGTGTAATTTGAGAGAAATACACTACTTTTTCAACAACTGACCAGAGTCAAGAATTATAGCAGTAACTATGTGCCATGTTGGTATTGATAGCACTTGCAGAATATTATTTCCAACCAAAGCGTTGTTCAGAAGATGAATGGTGCTGAAGAGACAGGAGGTTTGATATTACTAATAAACAGTGAAGTTTCACACCCTACTGGATGAGAGTATAGGGGAATGTCTTCACACCCAAAAGCGCATTCATTTCCTCCTCTCTAATTGGCAGTTGTTTGTTCCTAGAGTGACACTAACTCCCATAAACCTAACTTTTTTTTCTGTTTAATAATACAATATTTTTCTTGTACAATTATTGACAGTATTAATCTTATTTTTGTATTTTCTTACATGTTATACCATTACTGTATGTTAGTATTCTTGTAGGCATATTACATAAAACATTATTTTCCACCTCCCAATGTGAAAAAGCACATTTTTCTTTCCTACAGAGATGAACTACACCATCTATCTATAAAGGTTACCAAATATGCCATGCTAAACACTAAAACATTGTGTGATGAGGGTGTTTTTGAGCCCTTGTTTCTTCGGTTTCTATGGCAATGGGCTCTATTTAAAAGCCCAGAATGTTATCTTTTTGTGATGTTTGCGGATGCCAATGTTGCCTGTATTTATGAAATGACAACATGTTTTCAGAAAACTAACATACTTAACATGTTTACAGAGAATTGTTTGCTGTATATACATATAAATATATATCTTTTTATAGTTCATGTGCTCTGCACAATCAAAATATAGGGTTTGTTGCTTTTTGTCTGTGTTATCTCCTTAACTGTTGCAGCCTTTTTTAAAGACATCATTACAGACCTTGGACTGTAACTGTTAGCTCCTCAGCTGTGTCAAATGGTTTACTAGTGGCTTCTACAAAACATTAAAAAAAATAACATTGTGTTGCCCTGATAGAAGATATGAAGGGGGACTGCTTGGCTTATGTTGCTTATTGTTCAAGCTGGCAACTGAATTTTTCCAAGTGTACCAGCAATGCAAAAAATGAATAAAAATTACTAGCAATTCAAAGTGACATCTTTGTATTTCTTGTGCAGAAAAGTCATTCACATCCATGCATAAGTGTAAAGATATTCAAAGATGTCCTCAGCTCCTGCTTAGAAACATTTTACACAACTTGGCTTCAGTGTCTCTGCACAGGCTGATTCTCTAAATCTGAAAGTAACAATTACTTTCAGAATGAGAAAATTTTTTTTAAAAAGTGGACAGCTCCGCTGACAAGAGGCTTCCATCGTCACGTCCCTCCGTACTCGTTCACAGTTGATATGGAGGCAGTAGATTCATTAGATGTAGCCTGGAAACAGAAACAGCAGCACACTAAGGAATAAGCCACTCAGGGGACAACACTATCATTACCACTTTAGTAACTCATGCACTGGGTGCTTTGTCTTTACATTTGAGGAGGGGAGTGTGTTGTCTGGGGTGGCATCAGCTATCGTTGCCAGGTAGACGATGTTGCGGTGTAGGATCTGTTGGTACCTGGTGGAAGAGGAGAAAAACAGCAGTTACAAACACACAGCTGGAAGATGTTCAGTCATCCAGGTGAAGCTATCTCGTCAGGGCAACAGGAGTTCTAGTTAAGTCGAAAGGTTTCACTGCTCATCAGGGTAGTTATTTCAGAGTAAGGGGAAGCTGGTTGGAGATCTCAGGATTTATCCTCCAAGTTGGTTTCACTCCACCTCTGGCCTGAATAGGTTCGTTAGGTGGACTATGGAAGTGAGCACAAGTAAAGGTGGTTAGGGTGTCCTCCCTGAAGGACAGGTGAAGACATACGGCATACGCGACATCGCTCCTCTTTTGTTTTGGTGTCCGGTCTTTGGGGTGAACCAGTCTCTGTCTCAGTGTGTTGGGTTGGTCTGAGGTGAACCAGTATGTGATGGCTTTCCAAAGATCCCTTTAAGCCTCTCTGAACTTAAAGGATAAATGTGAGATTACCCCCCTCCCCCTTCCCCTTAGACTGAAGAAGAAATGTCCAGTGAGATAGACACGCATGTCACGTGATGAGGCGCCTCAAGCTCAGAGCTGATTTAACGCTAAGCAGTTAGTAGTTTGACTTACTGTACACACTCCACTGCTCGCCCTTTCTGCATGTACTCAGTGATGCATCGTATTAACTGGTCGTTTTCATCCAGCAACTTGAAACAGACACGACAAATCACAGTGGTTAAATTAACTGTAGCGTAACTTAATGAAACATGCAGGTAGCTCAGCTGTAAACAAAGAGTCAACACTGGATAATGTTAGCTAGCTAACCGCTAACACCCTGGTTATCGATACTATAAAGTAGATAATGTGAGCCAAGAGCTCGTTGGCCGCTGAGTTAAGTGTGTGTGCCTCACCCTCTGTATCGTCTCCTGGTTCACTTTCGCTTTACCTCGTAGTTTTTTCGGAACAAATACAATCGACATGATTATTCAGTAACGTTTAGCTTTCATCTCATCACCCTTTGCTTCTCCTCCTTCTTCTTCTTCTTCGCATTCAATTGCGGAGCACTAACAATTTTTAAAAAATTTGCACATACCGCCACCTAGTGTATCGAGAGTGTCGATTTAGACAACACGTTTAAGCAGGAACACAAGGAATCTAACGTTATATCTGAAGTTTGTATTTCTACTCTTTCTGTAGTTTTCTATAGAACTCCTGCTACTTCCCCCTTTTTTTTAAAACCCGACGGGTTATCGTTGTGGTGCTGCCTCCATGTGGAGGGCTGCAGCCTCTTCACCTGAACAAAACTGCATTTGATTAACTCTAAAATCTTCCCTTGTGCCACCCTCCAGCCTAAATGTAAAAGCTGATGCAGGGTCAGTCATTATTCCATATTAATGTAATGTGAGACCACTGATTCTGTCCTGTGCTTTCTGAGCAGACACATGCTATAACATTGAAAACTGGGCAAAACTTGTGTATACAGCTGACCTATATAAACATGCTTCATTTGAAGGGGACATTGAGGAAGCAGCATTTCTGTAACAAATCTGCAACATGGATTAAAATGGAAACAGACAGATATTGTACAACTCTTTATTTGACTTAAAAACTCAATTTTGTTTATATCCTCAAGAAAACAATTCCTGGTTTACAATTCCAGTGACTGGAAGAACTAACAAACATATGAAAACATGTCAGTTTTGAACAGCTCAGTAATACACTGTCTCAGTTTCAAGCTTGCCGGTTATTGCAAAAGCCTTTAGTGTGATGGTTCCTAAGGCTATATCATGCAGAAATATCCAGTTCGACAGCACATTTTCATCTGGGCTGCTTTTTTTTTTTTTTTTTTTTTTTTAAAAGTCAAACACAGCTTCTGACAAGGTAGTGCTATCAATACTTTTAGGTTAAAGGGAGAGCTGTAAAAAAAAGTGACTACTGAAGTACTAACAAACTGGAACCAAAGAGAGAAAGGGGGAGAAAAAAAAAAAAAGATCCCACCTCCCCCGAGTACACTGGCACCAGTTCTTGTCCTCTTGTTCACAAAGAAGTAAAACAAAAACAACAAAAAAATAATTCACTCCATAGGACAATCACATTGACAACAATGCAATAAGAGCAGCCGATATCAGAAATGCCACCCATTGTATTGAACACATTTTGAGATTTCTCCATTTTTAAGTAAACTTTCCTCACAACACTGCAAATATTGGGTTTTGCAGTGGGAACAGTTGAGTGTACACAGCTGAAAAACAAACAATGTAGGTGATTCCACTAAGACAATTCAAAGGATTCTGCAAATAACTAAGAATGTGCTTTAACAGATGGCTCAGTATGTTGTGCACCAAAACAGGTATCTTTATGGAGTACTGAAATTAGAAAACATGTAACTTTGAAGGCTGCCGTTTACTTTAGTTCAATCAAATGTTCACATATTCTTTTTGGCAAAGCAACAGAACATTTTTTTAAAATCCAAATTGTGCAGGGCCATTCTGACTAAACCTTTAAAGGTATAATTAGTAAAGCATGTTACTCTTTCAGACACAAATCACAGGAATGCTCTTTGTTTAGTCAACTCTATAACAAATCTGCTAAAAAAACAAACAAAAACAATATAGTTAACCAAGGCTTCTAAAGCTAGAGCTGTAAATCCCATACATTGACCAAATGACTAGCTTCTATTGGTTGCCTGGAGAAGTCCAACTAGAAACAATTCATCTGATGTGGGAGTTTTGAGGGGTCAAAGTATGATCTAATAATTCTAACTACTGAATACACCGTTCTAAAAACTGATGAGCAACAATTTGCTGAGGGCCACTAAGTAGAAGTTAGGCTAGATATACATTCATTTATAACAAGATTCAGTTCAGACTTTGTTTCTTTCAGCTGGATTTGATCTCATTATTTCATCGCGGATAATTAGAATAATGACAACCCTTTCTGCAAACTGGCTAAAAATACTGAACACATGGCAACCAAACTAGGTCTGAGCAGAGATGCTATAAGCACGCAATGCAGTGAATTTCGATGCCACCAAATATAATTACATCAAAACTGAAAGAAAATTACAAAAAAAAAATATTAATAATAATAATAATAATAAAGCTATTGGATCACATGAACTGTGATCCACTCACAGTATCAGTTGGTTTTCTGGATACAGCTTTCAATATCAAATACAACTTCAGTAAGAAATGAACTTGATTGATGCAAAAATACAGAATTACCCAAAGCTGGGTATTTGCACCTGTTCTCGTCTCCTGTTGAATGTTTATCAAATGAAAATACTGGGCCAAACAAACAAAGGAAAAAAAAACAAACAATTGTTAAAGTGGAGAAAGAGAGGCGAACTCTCTCCCCCTAATGTCAAACAGTCAACCCTGGTGCTGGTGACTGAGAGGATGTCTTCATTCTTCCTGTCTAATGTGAAGACCAAAGAAATTTTCTGAACTGGAATAATTTAATGACAGAAACAATTCTTTGTGGATCCATCTATGCAGCCACCTTGTTATCCTTCTGGAAAAAAAAAACAAAAAACAAACAAACAAAAAAAAACAACAACAAAAAGGTTAGAAGAGCCATTACTACTACTGCCTACTCTACTTCAACAATACTGTAATATTGTTCAAGCTCATAAAACTGATCTATTTACCCTGTATTCAAAGTCAGAAAAATCAGCATCTCCTCTGCCACCTCTGAGTCCACCTCTGAGTCCACCTCTGAAACCTGGCGGAGCACCCCGGGGTGGCCCAAAAGAACCTCTGCTCACCGGTCGCCCTCGCCCTCCACGAGGTCCCATGAAGCCTCGGCCACGGAAAGCCCCTCTTCCCCGATTGTGCCTCAGAGGAATGCCAAAGGTCTCAGCATTCATTCGTCTCTCCTCTGCCCAGGTTGGCCTTCGATCCCTGACACACACGCACACACAGATTAACATCTATCTTATTGGACAACAAGAAACAAGACATAAAAGGAGGCACCACAAGCTGAAACTGTGATTTTGGCTCTCGATTTGGTGATACTGTCAGAAAATAACTCATAATTTATAAGCTGTGCACAAACACATCAGTCCACGTTGGTTATTCAACACTGTATAGAAATCAGTAGCAAAAATAATAACTTTTTTGACTCTAATTCAGCTAACAAATGATGGTTTGTAATGTAGTTCGTTGTGTACTTATCAGTAAAAACAAAAAAAAGAAAAAAAATGTGCGCCATCTTTCACTGTTTTTGTGACACCCTTATTACCCATAAAGTAAGAGCCAAATAATCTACAGAAAAATAAATACTGTTTTGGCCAAGCCGATCGCCAAAAGCAGTGTGTTTGTATTATTGTGTTTATTCTCCAGCCATCTGCTTCCCCCTTTCACCAGAGGTGCCTCCCTAATTATAGCAAAAAAGAAAAAACAAAACAAAAAAAAAACAAACAAACAAAAAAAAAGGTAAAAAATTGCAACTTACTTTGAAAATCCTCTTTCACCCGCTTTACTTAAAGAGAGAAAAAAACAAAAGTCTTTCAGTGTATTCATTGAGTACAATTCAAGTTTTTTAATAAATACATTAAGGCTTATATCCACTGTATAAAATGACTGAGTTTGGAATATTTCATGTAGATGCCATTCAGCCTACCACTGACGGTACCTTGACTTGTGTCAGAGGTCCTCACACAGAGATGTAAGCGATAAAATTCTGGATAGTTCTAGTAAAAATGTTCTTAGCTGTGAAATCCTCCCTCAAGTTTGAGGAGACTTCAAACTGGTTTGTTTTTCATCTCCTTACTGGGCTCTGTGCCAACACAAACCTTGGACAGAGTGCAACTCTCGGCCTGAACACAATCCTCCACAACAGAGGATCAGGTTCTTTAAAAAGACAAAGAAGCCCCAGAACAACCTGAACTGTGGACACATGGGAAATGCATACCTTAAATCATCACAGGACAGGTTATCAAAGAAGGATTTGGACTTGTCATAGTAACATGTGTTTATCACAGCCTCCTCCTCCTCAGTGGTCCCCTCATTGGCCAGATGTTCTAGGTCTGTAGTTTCCTCACCGTTCAGCGCCTTTTCAGACTTCTCATCTGTAATGTTGGAAAAAATTTTATATAAATGAGTTTTCACTGACATTGATGGTGATTGGCTAAAATAAATTCAATGAATTATTATTTCACTAAATAAAAAAAAAAAAAATTTAAAATAATGTTTTACTGGTGATAGTTAATCAGTGGCATCTCTGTTTTATAATGCAATGTCAGTGGAACTGATGAAAGACTTCCAGCATTGGTGAAGAATAAATGCAGTGCTGGTGTGCTTAGAGTGAGCTAAATGCTGGCAAGAGACCTGGCGTTGCCTTATAAGATTAAAAAAAAAAAAAAAAAACAACAACGCACCTTTAAGTTTAAGCTTGTTCTGGAGCTCCTTGTCAATGTCATCTTTGTGAAACTGGGCGTTGGCAGTCTCAAAGTCAAAGTCTTCCTCAAACTTCATGGTTCCATCCCTGCGCACATTCACTTTGCCTCTGCTGCGGTGTCCTCTTCCGCGGCCGCGCCGAATGGATTGAGTCCCAGCTGAGAAACCTGGGAAAATTGAAATTCAGCTACTGAGCACATGTAGCCCATCTTCATATACGATCCTCCATTTAACATAAACAAATCCACTATGTATCAGTATCTGACCAGTTGCAACACTCGTCTAAATGACTGCTCTACTCACCAGCTTGACGCTTGTTGGGGTCCCGGTTTTCAACAGCAACTTGTTCGTTATCTGGCTGTGACACTTTCTGAACCTCAGGAGCTGAACAGCAAAATACAACATTAGCATCAACCTAATTTTAAACTGGCAAAGATCTATCAGAGACTTTTGAAACATGTAGCTTCACAGAGCAGTTCAGTTGTACCCATACTTATCCGTGTTCATTTAACGTGTAAACAACCTAAACTCAGAAGCTGCACTATACTGGCACACTCTTATAAGCTCAGATATGTCATTATCAGTGCTTGGTGGTGCACAGGATGGACTTTAATGAGTGTGAGTGTTTACCACAACAAGCCAGCTTTATTTACCTTTTCTCTGTTGAAGAAGGTCAGGGGGCTTCTGGATTCCAGTGGTGTTGCTGGTGGGTCTAGGAGCTGCTGCCCCAGTTTGACTTCTCTGCCCCACAGATACAGATGGTGCTGGGGCAGCTGATGGTGGGGTCTGCACTGCTTGCTCCAGAGTGGAACTTTTTGTTAAAGAGTCCAGATGGGGGCTAGTGCGTCCTGCAGAAAGCAAAGAGATTCAAACTCTACGATTATCTTAAAATTAAAGACAGTTTTGTTTCTCTTAAAGCAGCTTGGTGATACGACCTGGACATAAATAATAACCAGGAAGGTTAATTTGGTAATGACCACATTTAATATCCAGTAAACCTAAAGACAGCTCGTTCAGAATCGTTCAATTGTCTGTAACATTTATAGCAATGAACTGATGCTTTATTTTATTGGCCAGTGAGTTCTGTGAAGAATCTTTTTCACAGCTCTCTGTTGTGGTGTGTCTTATGAACCTTCACAGGGAACAGGTGCTGCAGAACAAGAACAGTTCCTACCTCCTGCTCCAACAGTGCCAAAGTGAGCTGCAAGTGGTGTAACACCAAACTGGCTGTAAGGAGGAACAGGGGCCCTGCTGAATGGAGAGTAGGACCCAGGAGACTGGAATGATGATGATGCTGCATTTGTAGATCCAATTGATGACTGCAAATACAAGAACAAGTTAGAATCAATGACCACACAAACACTGTGGGAAAACTGCAGTGTTGAATTGAGATATTGTGGTTTGAAGTTGTTGCTTTGTACTAATCACACAGTGACATATCTGCAATAATAAGTTTGTGTTGCCCATCTCTATCCTTTTTTCAAAGCATTTAACCCGCATAACTGAAATGCAAACTTCACAGCATGCATTCTGAATTGTCACCATAACTAAATTATGTTCTACTTATATTATTAATGCTGGCACTGTTCTACTTGCAGTAAATATTCTTGTAAGCCATGAGGGTGTGACAGTTGCAGGATATATACAAGCAAACTTACTTGAACTATTGCAGGATCCTGAGGCAGGGTGCTAGTGGCTTTGGGTGGCTCACATACTGTTAGGTCTTTTATATCACTTCCACGGAAAATGATGTACTCAAACACCTCATCCCGAGGTGGAATAGGCCTGTCTGTGGGTCGATCCTCAGTGCCAAAAGAGCGAACTGTTGGAAAAATTCACAGGATAGTTGAAATGACTCCACACCATTAGACTCCATCTTTTTTTTTTTTTTTTTTTTTTTTACAGTGTAATAATTATTAAATGTAAAAATGTCTTATACATAATAGTCAATTTACAAGAGAAAGTTAATTTTGACATGGTTTGCATACTACAATATAATGTAATGATCAATGAACCACGCCAGTGACTTTTGAAAAAGTCATTTGTGAGCTTTGTTTGTAACGTTATTAACATGTGAGTTCACTTAACACGTCCAGAACAAAAACTCCAATGTAAATAAGCTATGAAATGCAAACAAAGGCTTTAATAGGGGACGTTTCATGGCACCGGTTCATTTTCTTTGTGCAGGTCAGTCTTGGTGCTCACAGTGAGAGCCACATATTTACACAACATAAACAAAGGACACACAGTCTTAACGCCACCTCCACGCTATCTAGCATGGCTAACTAAGCTGAAATTGATTTTATTTTCCACCGCTACATACTTTTGCAAACTGTATTATAGCTCTTTGAGCATCGCAGCCACTTAACTTACCCTTAGCGAGAGCTACGGTCGAGTTTTCAGTGTCAATGGTGTACAAAATTCCTTCATAGCGAATCTCGGCCTTGGAGATGAGGCTAATTTTGCTGCCAATGTACGGCGTCCCTCCGCTCATGTTGGCCCTCTGATTTTAATGCCCTTACTTCCACTGAATCTGTTTTCTGTCAGTCGAGAGATCAGACGTGCTCTTTCTAAAACTGCAGTTACATTAGACGAATAAGAAAGTTACGCCGTGAATCCGACCCGCTCGTCTCTGAAGTAATTTCTACCACGACATGGCCGTTTTCATTTTCCTTCGCTCGCCGCTAAGGATGTTGGGAAAAAGGCTGCGGCTCATTCTTCTAGAAATGCCTCCTCCTCCTCTCCCCTCTTCCTATAAATGAAAGGTCGTGGGTTTTCGGAAACACGTTCCGCTAATTATTATCAGCCCACAAGCGTTGTATTATTAACTTCTCGGCTCCTTTAGGAGAAAGAAATGACTCATTTAATCTTAGGATGCTCAGAAGACGTTTGAGACGCTGCCATTCTGTCGTATCGCGATATCACACAGGATTCCCCATCTCTCCACCCTGCCCAGCCCCCATATTACTGGAGAATCAACACAAATATATGAAATAATTTGCTTCTTGCACATCCAATTATTTATAAACCCTGAAACGTAGACACTAGAAACCGTATCTCCGGTGCAACATGTCCTGGTTTGGGGTGATTATTTACACTACACGATGCAGTACTACGGCAGTTGTACGTTACAGTTAATTAAAGCAGAAAAAAACATGAAAAATACAACTAGGATGCCCCCTCATCTGATGACGTCAGATTCATTCCCACAATGCCTAGTAACACGCAGGCGCACTGTAAAAAAATAGAAGACAGCTATCTGTGATCAGAGATGGCGGGCGCCTCCGACCCCCTGGAAGATATGCTCTTTTCAGAGGTGGATGAAAAAGCTGTGAGCGACCTAGTGGGCTCATTGGAGTCACAGCTTGCTGGCCAAAGCAACCCAGCAGGTAAAACTGACGAAAACGGAGGCGCTGGCTCAGTGCCCCCCGCCAATCATCACTTAGGAAAAACGCTACCAGCTCCAGTGGGCACAACAACACTAGAACAACAACAAGGACGGCGGAATAAACCTGAGATGCGCCAGGAGATCAACTCCAAAGACGCTAGCTCGGATAAAACTGTCACATCTCCTGCTCTGGGCTGCGCCCCTTCTTTTGGCGAGCCTTCCACCACTTCGGTCGCCTGTGTGAACGCCACTAGCAGCGGTTCGCAATCACATGGAGCATCCATCACAACACTGACTGCATCTGGTGTGTCAACTTTGGCATCTCCGCCGGCCAGCATCAGCACCACATCCAGCCGGGGCTCTAAGGTTTCCCCGGGCACAGGCGAGACGTCGACAGAGGCTAGCCCGCCGAGAAAACGCATAACCACAGCACGAAGGAGCACTTCGGCTCGGATAAAGAGTTTGAACGGCTCAGCTTTACCAACGAGGAGGAACAGCAACACAGCGGTGGCCGAAAGCGCTACCTCTGTGGACACCGGTGCAACTACACCAAACTCTACAGGACCGGCGACATCCTCTATTAACACTTCGACTTTCACCTTATCTAACGCTAGCCTGCCTGTCGGGCAGTCGGCTATTGCTCTCGACCGTGGGACTCCCACCATCGCTTTGCACAGACTCCCAAATCATATTGTAGCCAGTATAGCCCAGAACGGCAACGGAACCAGCGTTTCGGCCTTGGTCCAGCAAGGCGCTCGCATAGGAACCGTCCCCTCTTCAGCTCCACAGGAGAACCATAGCAAAACGGTCACAGACACTGGGGCTTCCAAAACAGACGACTGTCAGTCCAAAATTGTCATGACAAGTCAGTCTGGTTGTGTCAATTCTGTCATAAACACTGTTTCCTCTGCATCTACTGTTGTCACACTAACAACTACTACAGCAGCAGCTACAACCACAACAGTAACCCAGCCTCTGAGCTCTCCCACAGCGGCTGTCTGTGTCACAGGGGTGGCAACCAGTACTGTGTGTGCAACTGCTCAAACTACATCAGTTACTACCACTATTAGCATGATCAGGCCCACAGCTCCCTCTCCAACACCTGCTGTGGTCACTTCAGCACAGTCTCAACCCCGTCCTGGACTTACAGCACCTCAAAGGATCGTAGCCCCCCAGCTGATTGTCAGACCACCTCAGCAGCAGACCACCATACAGCTGCCCCCCGGGTTTACCATCCCACCTGGTAAGGTTTGCATAACAGGAGGAGAGTAGCAAGAAGGTGCCAGTAACACCTGTGTTATGATAACCTTACCTGCGGCTCAAAAGGGTGTGTTTGTCCGTATGGGACTGTGTTTGGTGCGTCTTCAGTATGAGGAGGTGACATGCGTGACATCGTGCGTTGTGACCAAGTATCTCCAAGTTATCCTGTGTGCCTATTTTAGGTTCCGTAGCATGGTGCCTATTGTACAGTTTGGTTTTCTTTTGATACATAGAATAATTAGTAACACAGAGTTTTAGCATAGAGTGTCCAGGAGGGAATCTTTGCTTCACACAGGGTATCAGTGCTGTATTGTCCACTTGAGCTGTACAAAGCATTAAATTCACACCAAGCATCCTTGACATTATGCAACGGGAAGCCACAATTTTGAGAGTCACAAATTAAACAATCGTAAATGATAAAAAGCTTACAAAAAGGTTTTAGAGAAACAGCGGCAAATGAAAGTTAGCTGTAAATCTTAGTCATTTAGGTGAGGCTTAAATCTTCTCCGAGATCAAATCTTATTTAAATTTTTATTTATTTATTTGCTTACAGGAAAAACTACGTTTCCAATGAAGTGATGTAGAAATGAGCCCATAGTTGCACAAACCACATAATACTAACAAAGTGTGACATGTTCATTTGATACATAGCTTAGTGCATGGTAGCATTTGTATAACTGTCACCAAAGTTTTCAACATTTGTCTGTTTCTTAATGGCATTTCTAGTAATCATAATCTTTTTCGGGTGCAAACTATGTAAATGAAGGAAAAGTAAACACATCAGCAACTTAAAATGTTCACCCATAGTGTACAAAGTCAATAAAATACATACCATGATTAGCATACGCTACCAGAAGCAGCAGGTTTATACAAGGTGGCAGAGTCTCATTAAATGTTTCAAGATAACAGATACTTTACTGACATAGTGTTAGTGCTTTGCAAGAAATTAGAACTTACTATGTTGGGATATTTTGACCTCCACATAGATGAGCACCAACAGCTGCTGTGAGTAAAGTGGGGAATACACAGGGGAATGTTTTGGGAAGCTGTCATGGGAAGACAGTGGTAACTTTTGCTTTAGTTACATCAGACAATTTTAATGTCAGGAACTACTTTATTATAGAATTTTTCTAATCACGTACCTGTAGATCACTATTTCTTAATACCTCGGAAATTACTGATATACATTGTTCCAAGATTATGAAATGTATGCCCAGTTAATTTACATTTTAAACAATTATGCTTTACCCAAGAAACCAGCAGAACCATATTTTACTTTTCAGTGTTTTTTGTTAGGGTGGCAAAGTGTCCTATCATCAGTGAAAAGCTACAGTATTTTGGTAGCCCTAGTTTAGCAACCACATTGCACAGGTAGTTACTTATAAGGAGCTCATATTCTTTTATATATTAAAAATTGCACTAACTGTGGTACTAATTGTGGACAGAATGTTTTGTGTGTTGCCCCGCTGTATTGTCTTGGATGTTGTTTTGAGTCATCTCACCTCAGGAATAATGGCTCAGTCAGATAGTCAAGAGAATTACCAGAACATGCTGTTAACCTTTCTATTTGTTTTATGGAAATTCTGCAAAGATAAACAAATGTGCAATAAAACAGTTCATCTTGACCTGACACAAATTACTCCACAAATGCGACACAATAATAACTGCAACTCCAGCCCTTTGGAAAGTTCAAAGACTTTGTGTATACTTTGTCAGCCCATGATCACACCTTCAGTCAGGTTCCTAGACCTCAGTCTGTCATTTGTGAATTAGTCTGATATTGAACAAGGATTAGACTTTCTTGGAATGTTCTGTTTTTTTTTAATCAAGTTGTAAACAGTGTTGTAGTGCCATGAAATAAGAAATGATGCAGCTGAGGTCAGACACGGAGTCCTGACATACATAAATAACAACTAAAGAAAAGTCTGTTATTCTCTTTATTAGGACACCTCAGGGTGTATTTTTACATATATTTTATGGCAACTTGCTCAGGATTGGCTCAGAATTCAGTTCAAGGTAAGTTAGGTCTGTTTCACCCTTGATTAGAATGTCACACAAATAAAAGTAGAGCTTCTGTGGTTAACTGTAGTTTGACTCAGAGTACTGAAGGTTTCCTGACACTTTCCAGCCAATCAGAAATTTGTAAGTTATATTCACACATTTTTGGTTTCAATCACTATGTACCCTGCCAGTATACACATGAGAATCAAAATCATCCTAATGAGAACGGAATCTTCAAACCTACAATCCACATCTAAAATATGTTTTTGACTATTTGCTAGTTTCATAACTTTTCAGAGTCGTTGATACTGTAAAGTTTCCTCTCTTTAATTTTCCCCATTGTTCTTCAGGAATGGTCTTGGTGCGTACTGAGTTGGGCCAGCTGGTGATGGTTCCTCAGCAGGCTTTGGCTCAAGCTCAGGCTCAAGCCCAGGCCCAGGCCCAGAACAACATCTCTCCACGGCCTGCCACCCCCACCACAGGAGCGTCCTTCAGAGTTACAACTCCACAGGTGAGACTCTGCTACAGAACCCACATGGTAGCTACCACCTGTAGACTTTCATTATCATTATCATTCTTATCATTTTATAACACAGCATAACTAGTTTTGTTTAATTTTTTCCTCTAATCACAGAACAGATGATTTATGATTTGTCTATCAATGTCTATGTTACACACAGTAAGCTTTACTTGTGAGACATTCCTATGCAGAGATTTAATCTTATACTGGTGATTTTTATGTGGTTAGGAACAAAACAGTGGCCCGTGCATGTTTTGTAAAACAGATTATTTTGCTTTCTTATATATATATATTTTTTGCAATTAGAAATTTTGTCTTAGTATATGAGATATGAGAGGGGCTACAGTATGTTTTCTGCATAATAGGTACTCAACAACAATAGAGATTATTTCCTAAATATATATAAATGTATTACCCATACTTGTACACTATAGCTTTTTCCATGTACAGTATAAACAACTAAAGGCTACATGTAACCATAACTACTGTATCTCTACTGTGAACCCTTCAAATGGATGATTTCATATTATTTGCAGCTGATACACAATGCAAATTTCAGCAACACAACCAAGTTGTGTGGTGTGTGAAAGCAATTGAATTATTTAGAGAAGAGAATGTACTGAATTAACTGTATGTAGCTAGTACAGTTTCTTAAAAAATACAAGTCAGCTCAGATCATGTGGATTGGATTAGTTAAGACATGTTTAGCTATTGTTGATAGGTGTCCTTAACTTACTAATACATGCTTTGTTCCTGTATATGGAGCCAAACACATTCATGATTTATTTAGACAGCACAGTGGCTAGTGGCTTGTGTTGTGTGTGTGAACCTCAGCACAGGTCTGTTCTGTATGGACTTTGCATGTTTTCCTAAAGTCTCCCACACCAGGCTTAAACTGAGCATGAAAAATGCAGCTTTTCTAGTTGGTTGGAATAGGGAACGTGCTTTACCCAGTGGTAATTGCCCTCATGGTGGGATTTGCTAAAATGATTGGTTAAATCTTCTTTCTGCATCTCAGTAATATCAAGCAGCAAGGCACTGCATTGACCAGTCAGATACATTCAAGCTCTTGACCGTCACATTTCTGCTGTATACCTGGAGATGGTGATGACAAAGATAGAACAGTTGCTGGTGTGCTAACTTTCATGTCTGTGTGTATTGCAAACCACTGCTGTCTTTTGGCATCTAATAAGCTTTATACACATACATCTGGTTCTCAACCTGAATTTATTAGATTGTATTTCATTGTCTCACTAGTAGGCTACATGACACAGCACACCCCCACTATTGCAGCCCGTTGGATTGTTTCAGTGTAGAGTAGATGTCTGTCTGCTAGTGCCCTTTAAAAAGGAATTGCCCTCAAAACTGGAGTTGGCCCTTGGATGCTATGTTGTGACTGCCCACTGTTCTTAAATTTAGAATTAATACATTTCTCTATGTGTATTAATAATATTTTAATGTGATATACACTAACATAAAAATGGTCTTAATGCATATTCTTAAATCTGCAACCTGCAGACAGCAGTGTGCCCATTGCCACCAGAAAGAGTCCAGCAACAACTGTTATTGAAGTGACCAAGTAAAAGAATGCCCATCCTTTTTAGGTGTTGCTGCAAGGATTTTTGCTATACCCAACAATAATTGTCAGAACGTGAAAGGCTACACCTTTGGGGCCAACGCATTTGAGTGGGACATAAATCTGTATATTATCAGCATAACATCAAAAAGTGACTTTATGCTCCAAAGTAATGTGGCCCTAGGAGAGCATTTATAAAAAATGTGACAGAGTCTTGTTGGATGACATATTTAAGGTTTGCAGCTGAGGGGGAGTCAGTGTTGAGGATAAGAGAAGAATGTTTGATCACAGAGATAAGCCTGTGGACAGCTCCTGGTGCTGAAAAGACATTTAATACAACAACAAATAAAAGAACATTTCTGTATTTTAGCAAATGGCTTACAAAACTGGAAGAATATAATAAAAATATAATAAAAAAATCATGCATACTACATAATTTTGTGTATACTTTCAGGCATCTAGGTATCAATGATTTTTTTTTTTTTAGTCTTGGCAGTTTGGAGGGCTTCAGCCTCAGATATTCTTGTATTGAGTAAAATTTCTGTCAGTGTAATGCCATGACTGGTGACCTTCGTCAAAACCAATCTGATTAAAATGATGCTGGACGGGCACCACCTCATTAAGGGAATAAGTTAGTTCTAGACCTTAATTGGGATGTGATTAATATGTTTAACTGTGTAATTATAATGAATGATAATTCTTGATTATTTTATGTATAGATTAAACTGATTAATAGGTGAATTAATGACTCAAGGCTTCTTAATGACTCCATGGGGTGTTCTCATCAAAATTTAATAAGCTGCTGAATCATTAATAAGAATTTGCTTATTATCACCTGTGGATACATCATTCATGTAAAAACATGAGCATGTGCTGGTGTGTCCACACCTTTGTAACATAATTGCTTTTAACTATGAGGTTACAAAGATAGTTTGTCAGATTTTCTTCATAAAATTAAGTGTGGTAGCTGATTGGCACTGACATTATAGAGCAGTGCTAAACCAGCCAGGTGTGCACTAGTAATTGTTTCATCTAAGTAGTGTATTAACCTTGGTTGACTAGTACTTTCCTTATTGGTCATCCTAATGATTATAAGTAGAATAATACACAATGTTATAAAGTGATGGAATTTGTTTAACAAATTACCAAAAACATATTTCCATCACTTAATTCAGTATTTATTACTATAAAGTATATGAACATTTGTGTATTTAAAAGATTAATTAGACTCTGCTGTTCAGTAAGAGGTGACAGTCAGGTGTGAGTGTGGGGGGCCCTGCTCTATTTAAACAACACAAATCTTGGTTTTCACTATCAATGCCTAATCTTTAACACATCTGTTTGTGTAAGTGTACCATCGGGATATTTCTGAGGACATGTCCTGTACAGTTTAGTTTCCAGAGACACAATTCAAGAGAAACTGCTGTTTGTTATTTTGTGGAACAAGTTAGGCAAAAATTTGATAATTGGATTGGGATATGAATAATTTATGAATAATTCGGAGTACACCAGTTCACTATAAGGAAGAGTATGTACAAACAGAGGAAATTTAACACTGTTGTTACTCTCCCCAATAGTGGTAATACAACAAAAACCACTCTGAGGTGAAGGCATTTAATGGGGTGAAGTCAGTGGGGTGAAGTCTGTAGAAATATAGGTCTTTGTGAATCCACCTATCCATCCTTTCTCTACAGCTCTGTCCAGTTTGGGAGCCAATCCCAGCTGACACTGGGCAAGAGTTGGGGTAGTCCCTGGACAGATCACCAGTCTATCACAGGGCTGATTCAGACTGACACAAAGATGGGGATATTAACATGGTTTGGGGCTGCTTTAATCCAGTGCTGCTGGACTAGCATGGCTTGTCATCATGAATAGAACCCTGAAGTCACCATTGTACCAGAAATCACTACTGGAAAATGTTAGGATTTCCATCCATGAACTGAAAACTCAACAGGTTATTTGTTTAACTGTATTCTCTTAATCTAGATTTGATAAGGACTTTATTGTTATGTTTCAGGTCAGATGCATGTAAAAACACAAAACATTAAAATGGCTTATTAACTTTCTAGCACCTCTGCAACATTTGGATATAGTCAGATTATGATTGTGAAAAACAGTGAGAACTTCTGTTTGAGACAGAAGCCTATTATTCATTCAAAGCTAAGTGCTTAATGTTATGTCAGAAGTTAATTTCCTACAGCACAAATCTTTGTTCTAGCCTCTCAAGGCTGCAATAAAGAGGGTCTCTAAGGATCTTTAGTGCTTGTTCATCAACTAACTGCGAGGACAAAAGGCTGACACTAGAGGCCAGCATTTCATTGTCTCTTTGGATTTAGGTAGACTTTGTGTTTTGACTTCTGCTTTCACAAATGGATGAAACAGTTCGCTTATAACACGTTGTATATAAAACTTACTGTGTGTATTGGATTAGTGT
Organism: Mastacembelus armatus; assembly: GCF_900324485.2. Lineage (NCBI taxonomy): Eukaryota > Metazoa > Chordata > Actinopteri > Synbranchiformes > Mastacembelidae > Mastacembelus > Mastacembelus armatus. Next base: position 22,507,420 of record NC_046635.1, read on the forward strand.
AGGAGTACCGGGCGGCTGTGACAGGTGCATCCATCAGCAGTGTAATACTGCTACTTTTCAAAACTGTGATTATTGTTAAGGGAAATTTTTAACATGAGTTACCATGACACTTCCGTTGTGTAACAACTACCATCATATATCATATGGCAGTTTGTAAATGTTAAAAGTCCCCCATCAGTAATAAAATGCAACCTCTGTACATATAGCCAACCAACCTGCATCCATTCCTGATGTGAACCCCTTTCAAAAGAGAATCGCAGATTGTCATCACCTCTCATAGTCACACTGATGACAAATTAGCGGGCCGCGTCATTGCCATCTCAACAGGAAAAGCAGTAGCAGGGAAATGAAAGGGAATGGTGTTTATTCCCAGAGCTCAACCCCTCTGTCGGCCTGTCACTCTTCCCATGGCCCTGAGGGGAGAAACGGAAGGCATCCTGAGCTTCCTTCCTTCCATACCTGTTAAATCATTCATCACCCAACTGCTTGATTATTTTAAAAAGCTAACAAGGCTTTGGTTCTTGAGTATGTTTGTGCATGTCTGTCTGTGTGTGTGAGACAGAGCGAGAGAGAGCGAGAGAGAGCGAGAGAGAGCGAGAGAGAGCGAGTGAGGCATAGCTGGCGGTGGGATGCACCCCGTGGCTCTTACTACCCCCCTCCCTTCCACCCTCATCCCCTCTCCCCTCACCCCTCATACACCCACTTTCCCCAACTCCTCAGTACAACACTCTTTTGGATCCTACAAAACTTTTAGAGGTGAGGGAACTCCCTCTCTCTCTACCTCAATCTTATCCTACTTCTTCTCTTTTCCTCCATCTTCCTGTCCTTGGCAGGGTTGTGTGCATGTTTGTGTGTTTTCATTTGTGTGTAAGACAAGTGCAGCTTATCGTGTGCTTGAATGTGAATGTAAGTGCTTGTGAAGTGTGTGTGTTTTTATGAGTGCCTTGGCCTGTCTGTGAATGGGAGTCTGGATGCCAGAGGTCAGGGCAGGGGCCCTCTTAGGCTGTCTTGCCAATTGACAGGATAGCACCCAGAAAGTGTGTATGTCTGTGTGTATGTTTGTGTGTGTGTGAGACGAGTCACAGGGCATCAGTGTGGTTTTTTGACACTTGGCAGTTGGCACTCACTTCCAAATCCCCCTTTCCACATTTGCTCATTTGTCTTTAATATGTCGTAATGACATATTTCAAAAAGCACCTGTTTGAAAGCTTTAAATCTCTTTTTTCTAAAACGATACAGAATGCTCTTTTTTTTAGGCACGAACATCGGTGTATTTTGATCCAGGATAGATTACAGACAACAGCAGATTCTGATTACAGATGTCACTTTTGAAATCGACACTAGACAATTTTGCTTCATTTTTGCATAAATAAACAAATGAAAAAACACACATCTATGGCATATTTGAGCATATACGTATATAACAGTAAAGATGTGACATCCTCAGATTTGTGCTGTATCTCAGCATGTTTGTGTTTCATTTGGCATCTGCTATGCCGGGCAATACTGAAAAGACTGTCCAAATGCTTACAAATAACACTTATGTGAATGTGTAGATAACCAGCCTTAATGCACATGTCTTGCACTGTCAGTATGTTTTATGTCTGTGTCAAATCAGTTTGTCATGGTGTGAAGTGTGTAGTTGTTCTTGAACTACTATCAAATCTAAATTGCTAAATGTTCTTGATCACAAATAATTTCACATTCACACAGTGATTCAAGTTCATAACTTCATTCAGGTGTGCTCTTATGAATAGTGATCATCAATTTGTGGTCAGTAAATGACTCATTTAGGGAGTTTATAGTCTGAGTTGTAATATTAAAACTATGTCAACAATGCAAAGTGCTGAGTGAAAATTGTTCCTTATGTTTTATTTCTTTATTAGTTCCATCATTATTATCAAGTATAAGGGTATCTGCAGTTTTTATTAAAACAATGCCAGTTGGTTAAGCTAATTTTACACTGGAAAACAAGTGTTTCAAGAAACTTTATTCAGACTTTCCAAATTAGTCTTTCCATGTATTTTATAATACTTTACTCTTACTGAATAATTTGATTAGAGACAATGAAATTAAGACAATGTAACCAACAGAATTCATGTTGTTATGTCATTTGTTGATAAAGGCCCTAGTGAATTTTATGCCCATTTTTCAGTTTATGAATAGAGAACATATACAAAATAGTGCTTTCTTAATAAAATCATGCTTTTTAGGTTTTACCTTTGGACCATAACTCAGGTTCTCTCCATACCTGCCATCTGACCCAGTGCAGTGACAACATGACCCACTGCTAATGCATCAAAAATGCTTTTCTCTGTTTCACTACTAACATGCTGCCACCTTTGTTTCTTCATTCCTGCTGTCATGACCTTTCCTCATCAATGACAAGACACGTCACTGCTCTTTTCTTCCCCTGGTCCCTCAATCACGCCTTTCTCTGCCTTCCATCCATCTACTCCTCACTGTATCTCTCATTCTGAAACTATAACACGTTCATCTTTACTGTTACTGTTACTGTTTTTTAACCTTTGTTCTTTGGATGTATCTTGGAGTCACATCTGTCCCCTAGTCCCTCTTCCTCACCCACTTTATTTTATATCTTCATGCTCTGTTTCCCTTTTCCTCTCTTTCTGTGTTCTCTTTTTTCTGCAGTCTCCTGTGACATCTCAGACCACCAGGCAGTGTCCTTTGACTCCGGCCAAGATGGCACCGTCTCCTTCTCCCACTCCTTCCAGCCCTGCTCTCCAGACTTCCTCCTCTTCCTCTTCTTCCTCCTCCTCCTCTTCCTGTCCTGCATTACGCCCAGTGAGATAACCCTCTTTACTCACCTATTTTTCTAGTCTTCTACCACACATTATCTTGTTTTAGCATGCCTGACAAATGATGCAAAGTGATATTGCAGTGTGATTGTCTGGAGTTTTCACAGTAGGTTGTGGACAAGCTGGGAGAATCTGAGTGGCACTAAAATGAATGAGACCTACTTTCTGCACCCTCAGTTTTCTGCTGTGTAAATACAGAAAATTACACCCCACTAAATCCTTAAAAATATTTTATGCTTGATACAGTTAAATCCACTATAGTGGAACATGATCGACAAATTTCACTGCTACCTGCTAATCGTTTATACTGTAACTGCCCACGTAAAGCTCTTGCTTAATGTATCGATATAATGAAATAATCCTGCAAGCAAGTTATATTCAAAGAGAATATGAATAATAATTGATAACTGAAATGCACAGGGATTGCTGGAGATGATATTTTTAAGTTATAGGTTAACCATGCCATTTCTAAGAGCTAAACTCTGGAGAATCTTATCTGATCTGTTGTTTCCTATACAGATGTTGTTAATCATTACTGCATAGAGATGCACAAGGGGTGCATCACAGACCTCATTTCTTGGCTTGCATTTGAATACGTGGAGAAACTGTCACCTATGGTATGCTGTACATTTGTGTTCAAATAGAAGGAGTGCCATGGTTGTTTGTTACCTTGTCTATTCAGGGGCTCCACTGCATTTAAGAAGTTTATCTTTATATGCACACTAACTAGGCAGCCCTTCAGTGCAGATAGAAATACTTCACACCACACTACACAGGGTCACCACATATGCGGATATACATGTGATCTTGCCTGCGTCCATTTGTGCCTGGAGTGATCAGACCCTAATGTGTGCTCTATGCATTTTGGGTGCATTCACACCTGTATTTAGAACTGTCCACTTATGATTGCATTACATAAGATGTATTTTATTGCCAAGTGTGAACAGGGCCTGGGAGATTCAGAAGAGGTGATGAGGGCTTTAGAGTGAGAGACTGCTGATGGCACTTAATCTGTTGTTGTAAAATTTGTGTTTTGGATGTGAGATATTGTCTAGCCGTTCATCCCCTCAGATATGATAATGAGAAAGCAGACAGTGGACAGCAAATGTTTGACATTGTCAGTAACAAATCAAGATAGGAGCAGTGGAGGTTTTCCTTGTCAGCTAGGTGATTATTAAGGAAAGCTTTAATGGTCTGCTGTCTTTCTCAGCCTCTAGCTTGTCACCACCTTTGTCACCACCTTCCTCCTTGTCTGTTAAGCGATTTTCACCGAAGTCAGGACACCAGATGTGACAGGAGCACTGTGGCGCCTGCCTCCTGTTCTCTGTGGCCTTGCTGCAAGCGAGGCGTCACGTCCTGTTTATCTCTCTGTCTCTTCATGCTCTTCCAGAAGGGCCCTGTGGCACCAACCGTGGCTGTGACGGCTCCGCAGCAGGCCCCCATGGTTATGACCCCCCAGGCCCCGGGCCAAGCTTCCTCCCAGCCACCGCAGCCTCCGCAGACAGGCATGGCCACGGCCCCTGGAGCTCCTGTCGTGTCCCAGGTCTGTCCTGTGCGCTATTCTGCCACCCAGTCTCCTCTCCCTCCGCCCACACTCCACCCTCAAGGTGGCACTGTCACAGCTGCCAGCAGGCTGACTGTGTCACAAACTCATCCCCGGACCCACAGCCTCACCACCTCATACAGCTGGTCATGGACAAAGAGTCTCACACATGCCCACACACATTCGCACTCATATATTCACACAAGCAAGCACCAACCCAAGGACATACAGATGCAGACCTAAAGGCACGGTCACATTCAAGCCATACAGCTATGGATACAGGCTCACATACTTACCAAATACCCAGGACAGAGACTTCAGTTTGTGGCCACTGGGAGTTTGAGTGGACGGCTGGCATTGATGTCGTTTCATTCTGCAGTATCTTTGTTAAGTATCATATATTTGCATTTCTACTTAGAGTTTGATCCCAAAACCCTTCTATTGATGCTCATCCTACACTGATCCTTTCTTTTAATGTTGATGAGCATCTTTGATCCAAGAATCAGTTTGTTAATAGCTGGAGTTGCCACTTTCTAAAATGTTGCAAATATTTGGTAAAAGTTTGTTTTCTCATCTTCTAATAGGAAATGCAAGAGAATGTGAAGAAGTGTAAGAATTTTCTGGCCACACTTATCAAGTTGGCATCTCACAATTCTCCATCTCCTGAGACTTCCAAGAACGTCAAGGCTCTGGTTCAGGACTTGCTGGTGAGCTTCACAACCCAGCCAATACAAACGCGCACGCACACACACACACACACACGCACACACACACGCACGCACACACACACACACACACACACACAAGCAAGATGCCAGATGCTATTAAAGACTTACTAAAAATCTGCCTTTTTGAAGGTGCTGACTACCTTTTTAAGTATCACATTTCTTGACAAATGCTAATTTTTAACACAACATTTCTTAAACAACTCAGTAACAGTGTTTCTTCAGGTATTCTTTTTCAGGTGTGACTTTGCTTTCTGTTCTGTGAAATGCAAGCTGGAGTAAAATATCACTTTAATGTGTTGTAGTAAATAGGTCAAACCTCTAGATGGCAGCATGGAACTCTCCATAACTCATCTTGTATCAGGGATTTTTGTCTTACAGATACAGGGGTGTTATTAATAAGTAGTAGCCTGAAGTGTCAGTATGGGAGCTGATCATCAGGCTCAAGTGATAGGATTTTATCTTGCTGTGTTCAAGTCACCACTTAACCTATTGTCTTGCCCTTCTTTGCTTTACATTCACCTGACAGGATGCTAAGATTGAACCGGAAGAGTTCACCAGCCGACTGCAAACTGAGCTCAAGTCATCTCCGCAGCCTTACTTGGTGCCATTTCTCAAGGTGGGGTTTTTGGTCATAAAGTTCTCTTTAACTTTCTCTCTAAAACAGCTGCATCAGCTGTAAGACAGCTTCCTACACTGATTGAAGTGCTTCCTTCAACCGAATCCCTTACTCTGGTGGCTCTTTCAAGACTAATTTGTAAAGTTTTGTTTTAAACCTAATTATAATAATTATTTATATATCACTTTTTGAAACAAAGTTACAAAGTGCTGCACAACATAAAATGGAGAAGTAGTTAAAACACGTATACAGATAGTCAGACATACAGTACAAATAAAAGTGCAGTACAGACAATTTAGGGCCCCTAAGTTGTCTGTTTACTGGGCCCCTCAGCTACATTTCAAATTGACCCCTGAAATTGTTTTCTGAACTGTTCCCTAACCCTAATCCCTTAAATTATCCCCTAGCCCGACTTCTTAGGCTCAAGTATTTTGCTAAACTGAGTAGTCCTTTCCCTGGCATCAGGGCCAGTGATGTCTAAGCCTGACAGTGGAATGATACACACATACACACCCCTCTGGCCTGACTTCTGACTGTATGTGACAGTGGCCCCTGCAGCCGTCCCAGCCAGTAGCCAGCAGGGTTTTCCAGCCAGCCATGATGAGCGTCACATCAAGACGCCCGACCACCCAACCCGGCCACAAACACATGTTGTCATGCAATGTTAAGCTGCTTACGTCAAAAATCTGCCTGAAAGAGTCTGTATAGAGCAACAGCTCCTCAGGTCTGCTGTGACAGTGGTTTTTTAGAAATGTGTAATGGCCATGTTTCATGTGTGGCATATACAGCATGTATTAATTACTGTACTGTAGGTTCAATTCAAAGTATTTCAGTGTAGAACTAAGTACAGTGTGTAAAACTAAACAAATCATTGCATAAGAAATCACACAGATATTTTCACTAAATTAGCCAGTGACCACAGCAGTATTTCTTTTTGCAGCTGTGTATTTTCTCATTCATGTCTGTTTTGCTCTGTGCATGTAAACTCTGGCCTTTCTCTGTCCCTCAACAGAAGAGCCTTCCGGCCCTCAGGCTGTCATTGCTGAATAGTCAGCAGTCCCTGACCCAGCCCCCACAGCAGGGAGTCAAACCAGCACCCGGCGGCACCCCTCCTGCCATTGTGACTGGGCCAGCTGTCTGCATACGCCACCCTAACAGCGTCAGCACCACTACGGGTGCCAGTGCACTGCCTGCTGGGACGCTTGGACATGCAGCTGCCATGGTATGTTTGTAGATGACCAGCAGGAAGTGATTCCAGCACAGACACAGTTTCCACAGTATCTGCATTTACAGTTTATATTTCAAATAAATTCAAGTCCATAGTGACATTACAGTGATCACAAAACTAGAATAGGCTTTAACTGGTGGATCAGTAACATTATACACTTATACTAAAATGTACAATATGTTTATGTGGATTAATGCCACAAACTATAGCAAAGAAAATATAGTCTAAAACAAGAGCATTTATTAAAAATGTAAATGTACAGATGTAAATCTGCAGATGTGTCCTGTTAGCTCTGTTATTAGAATCAAGTGCACAGAAATATGTATGTAAGGTATATGAAAGTGAAGAGAGCTAAAGCTATATGTCAGATATTTACTCACAATAATCATACAGTCAATAGAGAAGTGCTACTACGTGATGGGTGCAGACCTGCAGGGTGGTTGTGGTGAGTGCACGTGTGTGGTGATGGGCTTTACACAGGGGTGCATTATCAGGCTTGGAGAGCATCACAGTGCCCTGGCTCGGAATCACACAGCCAGCGGTCACATGCTCCACTCCCAGACTCAGTAAGTTTATCGGGAAAAAGAAAATGTTAGATGTAGATTAGGACTTAAAATATGTATAGCTTTTTAAGCCAGATCATAAAAGGCACATGCTAGAGTGATCTCCATAGAGACACATTTATTGTGAACATATATGCTCACACCTTGGAGATGCTCAGTCTGACCAAACTGTTCTGCTGCTCCGCTGATCTGAGCAGATGGTGAGCATGCAGTTGGCTCAAAGGCACCTTGATGATAATTGTTTACTCTTGTCCAGATCTTGACAGCCAAGTAAAAGTATCGGTCCAGAGAACTTAACAGTCAAAACTATCAAGTTATGAAATATATAAATAATCTGATTATATTATCCACACATTAGGTCATAATTTAATTATTCTTTAATTTTAGAAAAACGTGTTTCATATATGAACATTTTCTAAAAACAAAAATGAAATGGTTTAATTTCTAAACAATTCAATTGTCAATTGTAGTGGATCCGAAAACCAACAATCTGATACCTTGCTTCAGACAGTACCACAGATTTGACCTGGGGACCCTGAGATGAATAGATTCAAAGTCACAATTATACTGCACTGATAACACAGAGCACAGATGTTTATGGATGGGTCAATTGGGGTCAGATTCAGATTGGCCTAGTCCAGGCAGTATGGTGGGTGAGCTAGATGATTCTCCTCCTCACATTTTCTCTCACATCTTTCCTCTCACTCTCACTTTCTCTGTCCCTTTCTTCTCGCTCTCTTTTTTTCTCTCAGTGTTTCTTTTCTGGCTTTTTCTCTCGCTTGCTCTCCTTTTTCTCTTTTGCTCCCTCTGCTCTCTTCCCATTTCTTTCCAACAGTTTCTCTCACTGTATCTACCCCCGCATTGCTCTCTCATCTCACACTCTCTCTCTCTCTACCCGTTAACCGCTGAAGGATGAAGCGAGGTAACTAGGTCAGCCCTGGGGTCAATTTTAAAGCAATGTGGCGGCCGCAGTCTATGTCCAGAACATGCCTCTGGTCTCTCTCACTCTCTCTCACACACAGACCAACAGCACCAACATAAACTATCACTCTCAGAAAACAGTAAATGATCACCCCTGGTATGTCAACAGTCTGAAACCAGATAGCTAGTTAAATTAGACTAAAACAAATCCACTCTTACCATAGTGGGTTGAGAAACCATACTTGGAAGTATATACATGTGTAGTTATATTATTTAAAGTTTCTTCTTCTTTACTCTATCTCTATTGTAATATGATTCAAATATAACATATGTATGGCAGCAAATTCAAAGCTGAGAAGTCAACAATATAAATATAAATAGCTACAAAGCATGTAAACAGCCATTTCTAATTAGCCAAGCTGCAATCCACGGTATGTCTGTGAACATGTTCCCAGTTGTATAAATCAAACGTGTGTGGTCTTGATCTGTGCATTTTGAAATAATAGCATGATTATTTTAGACAAATAAGGTCATTGCAGAGAGGAGTGTCTTAAATTCTCTTTGTGTGGTTGGAAGTTTTGGAAAAATCTGGATGCATGAATATTGCTAAGTATGTGGCGAATGTTAACAGTGATCCAAAACATAAATTGTTTGCTTATAGTCAATAAAATAAATAATCTGAGTGACATTTAATTTCACTGATAAGCGATGTGTAACAGCAGGAAAAAGTTTTTTAAAAAAAATTATAAATGAGCAGGTGGTTCACATTCAGAGTTTTCCTTTTTGCCCCGATTCCCAAACTTTCTAGCTGAGTTTTTTTTTTTTTTTTTTCTCCCCCCTCTGTTAACTGTGTCGCTGACTGGCCAGAGGTGCTAGCTATCTCTGCCTGTGCTAAATGCAATTTTTCCCCCTTCCCTCCCATTCTCGCAGGCCCCTGCAGTGGATCTCTGGGAAAAATGGCCTCTGTCTTTTTTCAGTAGCTTGAACAGTAATATAGCATGTGTCAGGGAATGGAAAACAAGACTAAAAAATATGCAGCAAGAAGCAAACTGGTAGGAATGGATGGCTGAGCTTGAGGCTCGGCCTGTGGCTGCTACCAAGGAAGGAAGTGACTCTAATAGCCAAGCACAGCCCCCCACCAGTGCTCCTTCTTTTTCATCTAAACTACTTTTTCACTATGGTTTTGACTTTTTGTTGCCTTTGTCTTATCTGGAAATGCAAGGAAATGTAGGTCATGTACAGTGACAGAAATCCATCCTCCTTGAGCATGTAAATTGATCTCTTCATTCTCAGTATACTGTGTAGATAGCCACTGTAGAAGTCATCGTCCCTGTATTAATTCTGCATCTATCCTGCATTCCTACTGCAGACATTTTTAATATGTTCCAGTAAAATAAAAATCTGTACATTGTAAAAGATAGTTAAGTGGCTCTTGGCTAGCCTGTCTCCGGATCATTTCTTGTGACTGACTATGACAGAAAGGGGAGCAAGAGCAGATTCCCCCCCCCCCCCCCCCCCCCCCAAGACATTTTATCTAGAATATGGAGCAAAGAAAGAGCAGTGGCATAGAAGGCATATGATTTTATAGTTTTCAACCTCAACTCTCACTTTTAGATTCTTTCATTGTTTGAAATGCTACAATAATCATCTCTGTTTATCGTTTTGCTTCCTCAGGGTATCAAGACGGCAGGTGCTGTCGGTGGCCAGGTCCGCATGCCCATGGTGATCACACAGTCGGTCAGAACGCAAGGTAGGACATCTGAAGGCCTTTTCTAACTCCTTTTGATTGAATCTGCTGGATTCAATCAGACACACAGTATCATTTTTCTTTACAGTGTTATTTTTTTACTTTTAGGCATTCATGTCTCTCTGAAAAACACAGCCTTAAAACTGTGCAGAACTGAAGTAAAGGTCCAGTTTTTAAGCAAGACTTGTAAACTTCTGCAAAGTCTCAGCGTCATCTGTCAGTCTTTACTCTTCTGTTGATGGCCTGCAATTTTTACATCTTTCAGTAAGGCTGCATTCTCAGAGAGACATTTGAAGATTTTAAACTGAGCCTGACCTGCTGGTTAAATCAAGAGCCAGTGAAAAATGTTAAACATAAGATAGCCATTAGTGCAGCTCTAAATGTTCTCTCAGTAGGCTGTGAGATGTGTAAACAGACAGAAGCCACAGAGAGAACAGGTGTTTTTTCCTGTCTGGTTATAAAGCCTTCTCAAACATTTGAGCTGCTGCTTACTCACACTGATTCACAAACACTCTTCCCACAGAAGCCCACAAATATCGCCCCAACACCAACCGGGTGTAACGCTCCCCTAAGAGAGCTGTGTGCTCTCAGGTGCTGTGTATAATGTGTGTACCTGTTTTTGCTTGTGTGCGTGCTTGTGTACGATCGGAGGTGCATACAAATTTGATCTGCCCCCTTCCCCAAGATTGCCTGCAGTGAAAGATCTGTAGGTTGTTTTATGCCCATAAATTGGAATGCGGGGATAGTTCTAAAAATACTTTTCTGTGCCTCTTGGCTAGGAACATGCCTGTTAAAATCAAGTTTAAATTCACTCTGGCAGTCCTTGTGCCTCTCTGGAAAATGTGTCTCGGAGCAGGATGCGGTTTAGGAGTGTAAGGAGAGCCGGTGAAGTGCAGTGATATTGACAGAGCGACGCTCTCCGCACCAACCTGGGGAGAGCGACAGTCCCGCTCCCCCAACCCCTCTCCATCTACCCCTGTGAGGAAGACGGAGACAGTTGAAGGTAGTCGTTAGACAGGAGGATATTTGATGCAGATAGAAAGGGACACTTCAATGATAACATTACTCCTTTCCTGTTTTGTTTAGCATTTCTTCTTTGTTTTTTTCCCCTTTCCTTAACAGGCACAATGGGGAAAGGAGCTGTCATCCAAGCAGGCAAAAGTCCTGTGGGCTTGGCTGTTCAGATCTCTGGGAATCAGAAAAACAAGCTCAACGACCCCGGAGGAGGTTCTTTCAGGTATAATTCCTCTTGCCACAAGACTGACTGTTACTGTTGTTCCCATCTGCCATCACATGGGGGCAGCATTTCACTAAGATGCCACTGCATGACTACAGGCTACACTCACAGCTAAGGCTATGAGTGTTTATTCCACTTGCCTGCCTGGCCACCTGGCTGCCTGCCTGGCTGCCTGGCTGGTTGATCGGTGGTCCTTTCTCTCTGCGCCCACCACATAGCAACACACTGCCAGCCAATAGATCGCCCTCACCATCGCCCTTCTTGTGTCAGTGTCACAAGTCATCGACAGGATTAGAAATGAGCTAAATCTTAATTTAGAAATAAGGTAATTGCGTCCAGATGGTTAGAATTTCTGGATGCGGTTCTGAAAATACCTTTTGGTTAAGTCAAACATACGGTATTTAGCCCACAGCTTTGCTCTGTCTCTCTCTCTCTCTGGTCTTGTCTCTGCTTCAGTTGGGCTTTTGTCTCAAAACATAAAAGGTTCATCGCCCACATGTTGGCCTTTGTGGTCCATGTTTTGTGTGAGTCTTTGTGTGTTTGTGTTTGTCTTTGTGTGTACAGCACGTACGTGCTAGAGTTTATATATATTTGCATGTATGCCTGTGTTTGTGTCCCTGCTTTGGTGCGCATAAACATATGTGTATATCCTAAGAGTCTCAGAATGTTTGTTTACGTGTGTGTATCAAATGTGTGTTTATGCATGTATTAACAGGAGTAGGGGTTTAGGATTGCCCCAGTGCGACCGATCCTGGGCAAGAAGAGTGTGGGTCACATGGGCCAATGGGTTCATGATAATGGCTCCCGTCTCCTGAGGGGAAAGGCAGCACCCGGGGCTCTGATTGATAAACCAATAAATCTTTAGCTGCGTTGGTAATTAAGCTGTCAGGCTCGCTTGTTACTGACAACCTTTTTCCCCCGGCGGTGATCACAGTGGCCCTCCACACACAAACACACTGGTTTCAACATAAGCCCAATAATGCACAGCACTACTGTCCCAGAAGAAGTGTGTCACTGACATTTTGTTGCATATTATAGTTTTATTCAGCCCAGGTGGTAGTTTTACCTGGTTTGTGTTTTAAACAAGCTACACAATGACTTTTGCAGCTCGCGTTTTTAAATTAAGTCAAATAATACATTGCTGAGTCTGATATTGATTGTAATGTTTCATAAGAGATGGCAGTCTGTTGAGATTGTCTTCATTTCTCATCTGTGTTGTGATTTTTTTTTCATGCTTCAGTCAGTGTTAAACATCACCGCAGTACGCATTTATTTTTTACTATAATCGTATTCTTAGTATGTCCTCCAGACAAGGCAAGGTATTAAAGTCTGTACTTGTTAAGGTTTCAACTGGACCTCAGTTGGTTACTGTTGTCCAAAACCTTTCAGTTCTGCCATTCCCTACACTGTTTAGTGTTTGCTGTTTTTCTTACCTGAGGATATAAACATGTTAGGACAGAATCCTGTGTTACAAGGTGATCTGTTGGACACCACTGTGTTTTCACACCATGTCCAGAAACCTGCAGCCTGAACATAATGACCTGACCTGTAAAAAGAGGTGACTGCTGTGTTTCCTGCAAATCACAAAGGAAAATAAGTTTTGACATAATGTTATTGTACTTGCATAGTAATAAGTAATAGAGGTTTGCAATAGAAAGGCATAAAATATCACAAAACATGAATGTGACTGTAAGATAAAAAAAAAACACTCACTAGCCTGGTCAGTCAGCATCCACCAGCCTCTCACCCCACCCAGCATGAGTCATGTTCAGCTGTAGTTGAGGACTGTGTGTGTGTGTGTGTGTGTGTGTGTGTGTGTGTGTGTGTGTGTGTGTGTGTGTACGTGTACGCATGTTTTGTGCATGTGTGGCTGTCACTCTGTGCCACTGGTCCCAGCAGTCCAGCTGTAGCACAAACACACGCATACACACTGCAGGGCTTGTAGGGTTTCCACTACAGCTAAAGCCTTCTGTGTAAGTGCTTATGTCAGTGTGTGCATGTGTGTGTGTGTTTATGTGTGTGTAGATTACAGTGCAGAGTGAAAGCAGCTGTCTCTGTGCCCCCCATCTCCCCGGCTCTTCTCTCTGTAAACACTCGACATCCGCTGCAATCACAGGCGAGCCAGCCAAGGCCCTCAGCCTTGCGCCAACCTCCGAGCTCAGCCTCAGCCCCTTGAATCCAACCCTATCCTACACAGTGGACGCGCATCTAAGCACAGAACGACAGACTCTTGCATATTCACGTGGAAAAGACACACATATACAGATAGAACAAAAGGAAGAAAGGTTTTTAACACTCACTGTTGCCAGTGAATGCAAAAGTTCATGAACACTTTTTATTGATTTACTAGTAAAGTGAGGTTATTCTGTCTTTGTGGTTACATCCTTTGTTGCTCTGTAAATCGCAATGTGATGCGCCTATTTCACTGAAAGAAAAAAAATGATTTTACAAATAAATGTGACTCAATTAGGACTTAAAAGTAACCTCCAAAAAATTGTTGATGCAAGGACTTGGAAACACAATAGCCACAAGATTAAATTATCTGTTGACTGGGTGCTGTGCCACAATAAAGATGCTCCAAAAATGCATGAAAAAAATGGTGGAAGTCCAAAACGCCTAAGCAAAAAATAGGGATGTTTGGAATGCTAAAATAATTATATTAATCACCACATCAGTTATTTTTTTTTTTCATTTTTGTGAGTAACTACAGCTTCAGTGATGGTGGTCTGTTAAATTAATAATAGTTATTAAATGTCTTGCAGTTTCTACTTTACTGCTGAGTTTATTGGCTCCTCTTATGCTGCCACCTCTTATGAACACGTATCCCATAAGCTGCACAGTGAACCCCAGGTTGCTTTGTGGAAGTACTTTTCCAGTGGTCCATGTTTCTCAGTGTGGGTGCAACAAGCCTTCATGGCCTGGGTGTTAGTCACAGGGATCAATCAGGGCCCCCCTGCTTGGACAAGGAGACCTCTATCCACAGGCCTTGGGAGGAGGGTGTGACAATTTAGGGGGGTGCATGGATATCTGGATGCACCCCCAACTACACACATGCACAACCTCTTAATGACATGTGCTGTCCTTCCACCACCTATGGCATGCCCTCCTTGAAACACAAGCTTGATATGGAAACGGCATGCATATGTATTAATGTGACTGCCGGCTCCATATCCCCGAGCCAACCCAAACCAATAACTCAGAGGCTGCTCTTTAGCTTCTGTGGAAGCTAATTATGTCTCTACATTATTAGTGCAGAGATATACTGGAGAATATTTTGCATTTCATATCTCGTTCCCTCCTTTTAATGTCAGACCTGTCTTTGGCATTCTCTTTTGATTTGAGCCCTAGTGATACTGGACCTTCTAATAAAAAAATAAAATTAAAAAAAAATATTGTTTCTTATAATATTACCAGTGTTCTTAGATACTGGTTGATGTTTTATGTGCCCATACAGTTGTAGCCACTGCGTTAATCTTTCTGCTTTGTGTCACTGCCAGTATGTTACCCAGTAGAATTGGTTTGTTTATAGTTCATCAGCCCTAATTACCACCATATTTACCTAGAGTAAATTCTGACTGGTGAAAATGAAACACGAATTAAGACTACATCTCTGGCTTTATGTAAGCTTCATGATAATGGTTTGGTTTGACTGGCTTTCTACTCTTATTATTAATTTCATTAATAGTGTGTGTTATATCCATAAAGGTAACTTTATATTTGTTACTATAGTTAAATTTGTAAATGGCTTCTCAAAAATATAAATGTTAGCAGTGATTGTTGCAGACCTTTCTCCTGTTTACGCAGCTTGTTATCAGTTTGTAAATGATAATGGCTTCAACTGCATGTAAGTAGTCTGTAATCATGTGCTTTGTTTTGAGTGATCTTATTTAACCAATCACTGTTCTATCATGTCTATTAGAATCAGAATCAGTTTTATTGCCCAGTACAGCAAAGAACCCTTTACAGTACTAGGAATTTGTCTTGGTGTCTGATGCAAGCATATATACAGATATGGAGTATGTACACGGTTTTAGAATAAACTAGAAAAAAAGAATAAAAATAAAATAAGTACTACATATATATACAGAAAAGTGAAGAGTGCGTAAAGTGTAGTGCAATTTAAGAATGTTAAAGTGAAAAGTTACTGACTGTAGTTTGGGGAGGGGGGGGTGAGGTCATATAGGGGTAACTGGGGTACTGTTCAGTGGGGAAGAAACTGTTCTATTACCCATGTAAATAGTTCTAAGCTGTGAAAGATTTTTTTTTTATAAGTGAAAATGTCCTCAGGCATGTTTCTTTTTAGGACAGGTCAAGTTATCCATGAGGTTCTGATGAAGAAAGGTGCACGGCCTGTTTGCAGTACAGGGGATAATCTTATCCACGCTTGTGTTGTTGCGTACATTCTCTCTGTGAAGGCATAATTATTCTGAATACTAGAGGAATGGAGGAAAAGAGGAGGGAAGGTAGCTGGGTTTTAGGTTTAAGGAGCTGCTCTAATCGTCTTTGTCAACCTCCCACCGTGGTGTCAAGTTACATATCAGCTCTCTGCGACCACACCAAGGAGCAGGAGGGCCTCAGTGGGGTGGAGTTGGCTGATGGTGTGTGCCTACATTCAGGCGCCTGAAACGAGTTGGGGCCCTGCGGTGCATACATGCATACACAAAAGCAGAGCAACACATACACAAGCTCTGTCGCAACCAGCGATGGTGGCATGAACGTAAATGACTGTGGAGGTGAGCCAGTCAGTGGCAAGAGGCCACTCTGTGTGTGTTCTGTGGTTCTTTGTTCTCTCTGTCAAACCCACTCGCTACTCGCTCTGGGCCACTCCTGTAAGCACAACATGTCACTGCTCCGCTAATTCAGGCCAGAATCAGAATCACTACTTGCCAAGTACATTAATTGTGCAGGAATTTGTTTTTGTGACAACTCACAAAGAAAGTTACTGCCTTTAAAGGATATGCAGACCTTACTGTCTGTCAGTTGCAGTCACCCAAACACAAATTTTTGCATGTATACTCTCTCTTGGGTTTCTGCTAATGTGTAACAATTTGTGAACACTGTGAAGTCAAGATTATGCCCGTCTGAAATGGCCAGTTTTCTCATGAAAATACATTGCCAAGTGTAGCAAAGCGGTGTGTAAACAGAATTTGTTAACATTAGTCTATAGCAAGATTCATCAGAGCTCAGTGCCAATTCTCAGGAGCATCTTTACTAAGCTCAATTACGTCCAAATGCTTTTCATCTCTCTGCCTCTCTGAGTGCTGACACAAATAGACTCTAGAATGGGAATTCTGTGCCATTATGACCTAAGTATAGCCTGCTCTAACAAAACTAATGCATAACATAATCTAAGAAAATATTCATGAATAGAAAACTTGATATCCAACACATTTCTCAAGCAACATATGTTGATAATGTTAGGACATAAATACTGATATGGCGAACGGTTCTGGTTACAAGGCTTTTACTCCAAACCTAAGCTTAAACATTTGTTCTGCAGTGGCAAAATCGTTTCCGCTACAATCTCCCGCTACAGTGTAGCCAGACCAACCTGTAGGGGTCACTAATTGTCCAACATGGACACAGTTCCTAAAGTCAGCTTCCTGATTGGGTGCTGCATTCCCATTAGTTATTAAAGAGTCAAAATGAGTATGTGACTTTCAAAGATTTTAGTGTGTCACGCTGAACTCATACCATTTTTTGCAAAATTACTCCAGTCTCTTTTGGAATGACTTGGGTGATCCAGCTTTATCTAAACTTTAAAATTTGTAGCCCCAACCAGATAAAATACCACAAAAATTATGTATTTTTCAATTTGGACATTGTAAAGGATTACTGTACAATGTTTCCAAAGATCATTGGGTCCTAAACACCAAGAAAACATGTAGGTTGTTCCCTGTGTATGAATGTTTGAGGTGTATTTTAAGCTAGAAAGACATGTTTTACATTGTAGGTATTAGGCTAATCTGCCATTCTGTCATGTTGCAGGGATGATGATGACATCAATGACGTGGCCTCCATGGCTGGGGTGAACCTAAACGAGGAGAGTGCAAGAATACTCGCCACTAACTCCGAGTTAGTGGGAACACAGATTCGTTCATGTAAAGACGAGGCCTTTCTCCACCCGGGACTGCTTCATCGACGAATTCTGGAAACAGGTGAGATAAGTGTACCTTAGAACACAGAACCTCTTTAAATTTAAAGTTTAAAATTTGCAGGATTTCAGCCTGATTCCTTTATTTTAGCCTTGGGGTGTTTATATACCTATGTATTACCTATGCTAAGAGCTCTTTGTAAACTCTTCTAAAAACATCTACTTCCTAATTTCTTTGTCACATGGTGGACAGTGGGGAAAAAATGGCATTTCATGTGGAACTACAACCTGGAGACTATAATGACTAAAATGTTAGTCGCTCATCAGTAACTTCTATAAAAAAAAAAAAGAAAATCTTATCTTCATTGATCACAGCTTGTGTCTTGTGAAACAGAAGTTGGTGTTAAATTGATCTTCAATGTACATGACATTGGGATGCACAGGGACAGTGCATCCTGGGTTTTGTAGGATTTTTCACCTTGTGAGCTTTTGGGAGTAAGAGGTCATATTTTTTACTGTTTCACTGTCATAGGAAAGTAATTATTTTTGCTGTTAAACTACATAAGAGACCTATTCCCATAAGGCAAATTCAGAAAGTGGCTTTATATGCATTTTTGACATCTAGCATTCTCTCTCATACAACATATAAAGAACCCCTGCATTTTTTTAATGTTTGCTAATTTTCTTTCTCTGTTGCATTTATTAAAGTGTCATCTCCAAATGCAGCTAAATTATGCAAAACCCATGTTACTTTGTAAGTTTTTACTGGTACCTGTTGGGTTGATCAGACCCCTAGTGTCACTGTGAGCTGGTTTCACAGGAAAATCAATAAAATACATACATAACAATGTTGTGGAGATCTTCCTGATGAGTCTATGGTAAATCTGTTTTTGTCCATTACATTTCTGCTGTCCGTCAGGCTGGTGAAGACTGTTTGTAGCTGTAATTCAAATTCACTAGAAGGTGCTGACAGATAGATGTTCTGATCAGACACTGAACAGAGGTATGGACTGAGCTGATTGAAATCTTCAGTAGCAGTTACATGCCAATTGCACTTAGGTCTCACTTTTAATGTTTCTTCCCAGTGAGATCAGTGGTTTCCAATTGGTCCTGTCCTAGGATCCATGTTTTGATTCACTGATTCATTTTTATTTCACAAAATGGTATAATTAAGAACACCTGAATGCAGGCCTACAAACTAGCTCCAATGAAAAATCAGAGGATGTTTTTTGCTGTTTGTAGAAGTCAGCAATGTGTTCTTCGATTGTGTATCCACTGATCATCCCAGCATTTCTCTGGAAAGTAGCACTTAGTACATTGCTAAATAGGTCATCATTTTATGTTAACAAACATATGAGAGTACTTTCTCACTGCTCACTGCCCAGGTCTTCGTGAAACATGTAAAAAAAAAAAAACAAAAAAAAAAAAAACACGTCTTGTTTTGGAGTTTGCCACTTGAATGGCATCTGTCTCTGTTTTGTGTGCCACTGTGCATTCTTAGCTAAACAGCGGTTCCAAGTCATGTTTGGCGTTCACTCCAGAATTCTCCTCATCACCTCAGAAGGTTTTCCACTCGTGCAGGCTCCACCATCAGTTGTGATTCCAACACACGTATCCTAAGTAACTCCTACTGAACTCCAGTACAAATCCACAGTATTAAAAATGTCCTCAGCAGTTGCTGTAGAAGGAAGCTCTCTGCTACAGACCAACTGGTCCTGAAAGTCATCTTCCCACACATGCTTTGCATAAATCAGTAAAATAGCATAGTTTCCAACATCTGCGAATACATCTATCTGTAGTGCATTATAGTCATTGGCCTTTACACAAGCTGTGGTCTGTTGCTGTATATCATTGGACATTTCATGAATGATGGTGCCAAGTTGTTGCTAGCCGGTCCTTTACTGCATATGGGACAGTGAGATTTTTCTCTTCAGTATTAAAATCAAATTCAATACATTTTGTGTCATACTTATATTTTGGACATGCTGTGGAGCCGTCCATTAGTTGTTCTATAGTGGAGAACAGTGATTCCAAATAATAGTGCTGTGCCAACACTTCAAAATAAAGTGTTTTTTTTTTTCTTTTCCTGATATATTTGATATGCCTGAGATTCACTTGCGGTCCCTCGGTGTGGAACCAGGAACCGCTTTTGGCCCATGACTCTCCCAGTCTTAGATGTTTATAACTACAGTTACAGAGAACAAGTGTTTATTACAACAGCAGGAAAAATCTTAATTTATATTATCCACACTAACAGAACAATCCAAAACTAAAAATCCAGGCTGTCTTGGTGATGAAATCACTATTTGTTATCTTTTGTGTTGTTTCTGCATTTAAAGTGTCCTCACTAAATATAGTTTTGATGTTGTTTCTGTCAGTGGTTCAGTCTGAGCCTTCTCTTGTTTGGCCTCAGTTTAAATTTGATACACTTAACAATTCTTTCACCTCCTTTAATGAATTCTTCAGTGGCTGTCTGAACTCACTGGACCCCAGGCAGACACATAAATACTTTATGGGTATGTCTTTTGAAGGCTGGCTGTCAGATTGTCCTCTGGACTAAAGGAACAGAATTTAGAGGAATGAGACTTGGCAGTGAGATTTTGATTCTTTATCTCTTTTTAGTGGATCTTGACACTCTGATAGCATTGCATGTACTAATCGATACAGGCGGTGAGGTCTTTGTTTGTTTGTAGCATCACATGAGAGTCATAGTGTCTTCATTACCCTCTTTTTGCTACTGGCAGTCAGTTTTATTGCTTGAAATATACTGCACAGTGAAACCTGTAAAAACGTATGATGAGTGTTATTACTCAAAATAAAACTGTGTCTAGCATCTTGCTCCTGTGCATCAGATCAAAAAACACACAGCGTAATTCCACGTGACGGGGAGTCTAGCGCCCTCATCTTGTTTTATCTCAATTAAGGTATCTTTAGTGTAGCACAGAGCCCCCCAGGTTGTGTTCTGTTACGTGTACTCTTGCCATGGTTGTTATCCCGTCACCTTGGGGCAGAGGGCTTGTTTAAAAATATAAATCTTTCCTCAGGGGAGACACGCAGCATGATACAGGGCAGGAGGCTAGGACGCCCCCTGCTGGGGAAGTGGCACTTATGCAGCTTTGTTGTGTCAGTGATTGGCCTTTGCACGCTCCCAGCTGACAGCAGACCAAGGGAGGCTCCCCCGGCCTGCCAGCTCCACTCAATCAGAACGCCTCGGCTGTTCATCTTTACTTTAGAAGCACCAATATCCACTTTGCTCTGCCTTCCCATTTACTGTTGAACATCCCGCTACAACTTCACTGTGACTTTTCTTTCTCTCTGTTTGCCCCAAAGGAAAAATGGGTTCTAAAGCTGGTTCTGTTACTCACCTTTTCCTCCTGCATCTTGATTGTCTTTCTTACCTTTTATTTTTAAATCAGTGGAGACATGCTGATTCCTCATTCTTTCTTTTTTGAATACTGATTCCAGGAGGGGATGCCAGCTGCCTCTTTCTGTTGCTTTCTTTTGTTCATTTTGTGAATTTGCAAAACAGCACAGCACCCCCCATGTTGGGAAGCCAAACATAGCCACAACTGGAGCTTGCTAGAAAAGCATGACATTCAATTGGTATCTCTAAGGTCCACATGCACATTAACAGACCACATAACTTTACATGTGCACAATCAGATAGATGGAAACACAGGTTCTTAAATCTACTGAAAATATCTACAAATCAAATGCCAAGACCTAAAAATAGATTAAAATAAATATCATAACATGGAGTATGGTCTCAAAATGTTTTTTAATATATATTGATAGAAAAAATGGAAATAATAGCACAGAGTCAACTGAAACAGTGATTGGTTAGTTTAACCATTAAACAATGTGTTGTCTTGGTTTCTAATTTGTGCACAGTGGCATATGTCAATGACCAACACATCTTTAAAGTGTAATCTACTAACCCTGTCTACCTTGTTAGCTTGATTTGGAAATCGCCAGCAAAAATGTCCTTTTAGTTTTTGCCTGTTTTGTTTGCTACATTTTTTTTCCCTGTGAATCTGTCTTGAATGCTTGCTGTTGGCAAGTCTGGCCACATCAAATTTATAGAGCAAAATATGAGGTTAAACTTTTGGAAAACATAAACACAGTAAATGAAGAATATCAACAAATTACAAACAATGAAAACCTGCTTTAGAAAAAAAAAAAAAATGGGACCGGGGGAGGAATCCAACAGCTTATGTTTCCTGTGAGTGCTGTAGATGTGCTTGAATGGAGAAACCATCTGGTTATGAAATCTCTGTTTCAGGAGGAACAGATTACTAAGGGGTCATTAGAATTTGCTTATATGGTCCATATGTGGTTTGTAGATGTGGAAAAAGCATATGACCACGTTCAGCATCATAGCTTCGGGAGTAGAGGTTTCAGGGTTTGCTTTTCTGGCATTTCTGTCCAGCACGCTTTAGGTAGGTGCAGACCGTAACAAGGATATGCCATGGTACTGGTACATCTCTGCTGGTGGAGAATGTAGTTCTCCTTGTGGTTTTATTAGACTTTGATTTTTGATGTACAGTTTCAGCATAGATGAAGATCAGTACATGCAAGTCTAACATCATGGTGGTCCCCCCCAAAAAATGTGAAATGCTCAGCATAGGTGAGTGAAAGCAGCCTTTCCAAGAGTAGTAGCTCTGGCTCTTGGGTTACTGTGCATTTGTGGGCAGAGCTGAAAACAGAGTACTGTGGGAAAAAAAGCAATAAAACTACTGAGTGGATTTGCAAAAGGAATCATATAGTTGCAGAAATTATAGAAATGAACTAATAGAGATAGCTCATTCAGGAGCTTTTCCATGTTTATTGCTAACTCCATTTTAAGTGGGAACCTTGTTGTTAGTATAGAACTGGCTGGTATTCCAAAGTAAATACTCAGATTACCAAACCTCAATGCAGATGTGTCTCCAGTGAGTTTTGTTATGTCTGTCATGTTAAAAGTGATGAGCAGGCAGCTACTGCATAACGTGTATGTTAAAAGTTATGTGTTGAAGTGTTACATCTCTGTTTGATGTCACTTCTGATAATCTGATAATGGAAAATTTATTGTATTTACAATCTCTAATGAGTTCTGCAACTCCACCATAATGAATCAAGCATTAGATCTAATCAGAAACATGGAAACAAAGGTGGTAACAGAAAAAGAAAGGTAAAAGTAGTTGGTCAGACATAATGTCTGAATGATCTATCTCTATTTTTAGATTAGGTGGTTTATGAGTTTAGGAAAGTATTCTAGGGTAGGTAGGTTATCAAGAGTCTGAAAACATTTACACAGCTTGAGGTTATTTATGCCCTCTTACAAATTGCGCTTTGCGTACACGTTATTTCTGTTATACTCTTTCTAGTTGAAATTACACTAAACATCAAAGCTGCCCAGCTCCTTAGTCTGTTTCTAGATGTGTTTTAGGCCATTTTTTTTTAGTTAAATGATAAGTGTTGTTAGAAGTTGTGTGTCCCTCTGGCTAATTTTCTTAAACCTTCTCTGAAATGTTGTGCCTGAAATATTTTTAGTAAGCAGAAGCCTCTATTTTTCTGTGACCTTGTGACATTGCTACTTGTATTGCTACTGTAATTATAAGGCGAACAGGGCTCCCTCCATCCATTTCAAAGCTCAAGTGGTTGAGAGTATATCGCATGTATTGTTCAGCTGATTTAAATAATTGGTGTGGTTTACTTAAACAGGCGCCAGAGAGAAAATTATGTTAATGTAATAATTTAAAAAGAAGTTGGAAACACATAGTAACCCTACCAAAGTATGTCCTCTTCTCTTTTGTTATGACTTCAGATGAGTTTTGCTCCAAGGAAACTAAATTATCCTTCTCTCGCGAAAAGGGATGATCAATGTCGTATACACACTAGAAGAAGCTTAGATAGTAAAGCCACTCTGGAATTTGCAGACTGTGAAACAAATGAAATTTTCTGTGTGATGAGTCCTATTTCTGAGAGTTAATTGCACATACTAATCCAGACAGTGGCTCTGTGTGAATGTGTGTATGAGCACAGTAGGTTTGTATGTGTGCATGAATGGAGGTACTAAATGGAGATTGTGGACTTCTGTTCTGTTGGTGTGTTTTTATGAGTTTTTGTGTGTGTATTTGTGTCTTGCTCTCAAAAACAATTACCTTCTATCTGCTTAGCTGTTGTATTTCTCAAAAAGGCAAATTGTGCAGTGATAAAAAAAACAATTGTCTTCAACCTTTTTAACTCTTTAGTACCATCAATCAAAGATTATGTTAGAAAACTCCCTGATGGCAAAGTGGAAATAAAAAGTGGGAGAAATATGAGAAATAAAAGTACATGTTTGAAAAAGAGGTGGGAAGTTCTTGTGTTGGCTTGTGATGCTGTTTCCTGTGTGAGTGAATCCACTTCCTGTTGCAAATTTATTGTGTTGTGTGTTTCTGTACAGCTCGTTCACAGATTAGCTCTAGTCTAACACACCTAAAAACTAACGAGATTCTCTCTTCAACAGCTCAGAAATCACAAAAACTCCTGTAGTAGTCAGGTACCATCTTCTTTGACCAGTTCGTCTTGCTATTTCCAAACTTAACTCATTACGTTTGGCTTGTTAGCCTGCCAGTTAGCTCGGCTAGCTGCTAGCATGACCTCTCCCTCTCTCTCCTGGTCGGTGTGCCATATGTTTAGTTACTCCTCTGCCTCCTTTAGTCAGAATGACGCCTGTAATAAGTGTAAGTTTCTGGTAGCTTTGGAGGTGAGGGTCACTGAATTGGAAGCTCCACACCTTCGAACAAAAGCCAGCTGGCCTGGCTAGCGAGTGTGGAACCTGTTAGCTGTCCGACAGTACCTCCAGAGCAGCCTGGAGAATCAGCCCAGGTGGCGGTCCAGCAAAAACATCCTACTAAGCATAAGCCCATGGCTCATTACCTGCCTGTTCACGTTTCTAACCAATTTTCCTCAGACAAACTCCAGCAACCATAGTCAAATGTTTCCTGGGGCCAGAGCCACATTGAGTCAGATCTGAAGCTGCTGCCTAAGGCTAATCGGAAATATTCACATCGGCGGCAATGACACCTGATTACGCCAGTTGTACGTCACTAAAATTAATGTTAATCGGTCTGTAATTTTGCCAAAATAATGACTCTGTAGTTTTTTCTGGGCCCCTCCCCAATCTGACCATAGATGACATGATTAGCTGCATGTCAATGTTCCGTTTCCAAGTTTATTCGCCAACCTAAAGTTTGACAGTTGAAGAGTGGGGACCTCATTTGAGAGCCTCACTCTTTAGTCTCTCACAATTGAACCGGAAACCCTGAACCATTGAATGCCACTAACTTTGTGCCTTTTCTCTCCCTTAGTTTGTGTTCCGTTAAAGGGAGTTTTTCCTCTCCACTGTCACCAAGTGCTGCTCATGAGGGTTTTGTTGGGTTTCTGTGTTTCTTTTTTTGTAAAGTGCCTTGAGGTGATTGTATTGTAATTTGGTTCTGTACAAATAAAACTGAATTGAATTGAAATTATACTGAGTATATACTGATTTAAAAAAATGTTTAATTCATTCATTATATATACAGTATATATATATATATATATATATATATATATATATATATATATATAGAAGGTGGTATATATATATATATAAATTTCCCGTCTCACTCCTATGGGTGGTGTGTGTCTTCCTCAATCTCGGGTCCTCTACCAGAGGCCTGGGAGTTTGAGGTTTCTTCGCAGTATCTTAGCTGTTCCTAGCACTGCGCTCTTCTGGACTGAGATCTCTGATATTGTTCCTGGGATCTGTTGGAGCCACTCTCCCAGTTTGGGGGTCACAGCCCCGAGGGTGCCGATTACCACTGGGACCACTGTTGCCTTCACCTTCCACATCCTTTCTAGCTCTTCTTTAAGCCCTTGGTATTTCTCCAGCTTCTCGTGTTCCTTCTTTCTGATGTGGCTGTCACTTGGGATCGCTACATCTACCACTACGGCTTTCTTCTGTTGTTTGTCCACCACTACTATGTCCGGTTGGTTAGCCATCACCTGTTTGTCGGTCTGTATCTGGAAGCCCCACAGGATCTTAGCTCGGTCATTCTCCCTCACCTTTGGAGGTGTGTCCCATTTTGACCTTGGGACCTCCAGCCGAGTATGGGCTGGTTCTGTGTGTATATATATATATATATATGGCGAGAGATGGGTACAACCTGGTGATATCACAAGGCTGACGTGTAAAGATCGACCTACAGGCAATTTAGTGTCACTATCTAATTTTTATGTTTTTGGTGTGCAAGAGGAAACAGGCACACCTGTGCAGTGAGTTCAAAACCCGAACCTTTTTGATGTGATCACATAAAAATTTACATCATGTCCTAAATGTGTGTTTACATATTCTCCACAGCTAAGAAGTTTGGAGTTACAGACATCCCCATGGAGACGGTGACATTCATCTCACACGCCACACAGTCACGACTTCGCACTGTGGTAGAAAAAGTTTCTGCTATTGCACAGCATCGACTGGACTCGTGTAAGGTAGGAAGAAGGCATACATACTGTACATACGCATACGGTACACACAAGGTTAACACTGACAACATCAGGGTAACACCAGTGAGTGCATTTCTTGTTCCTTGTTCTAGCTGGTGAGCTAACTGCTAACTTGCTATCCAACTTGACTAGTGCCGTTATTGGCTGGTATGTTTGAGTGTTATTTTCCTTCACTGTACCCTGGGTCTGGACCTCTAAACCTATGAAGTATATTGAGTTTTTTGAGCTTTCAGGTTTTTTAGTATTGGATGTTATGTACCTTTTACTTTTAACTTAACTTACTGATATACATAGTGTTGTATTAGGACTGAAGGCAACATTCAAATTTCTAAACAGTTATTAATACAGGCCTTGAAAGTTGCAGCAGCGAATCTGTCCAGAGTCTACAGGCAGTAGGAAACAGGAATAAAGTCCACAGGCTAACAGGCACTTACTCTATTGTCTGACTCTGGTACAGGAATTAAACTAGCGAGCCGTAAAACTACCAAGCAGTCTCTTCAACAACCTTTGGTGTACGGGCTGCAGTTGAGCACGTACACTATGGAACATGTCGACAGCAGTGATTGGCTATGAGAGCTGGTATCAGCAGGAGCTGAGTTGAGAATTTGACGTCTTTATAAGGGTTTGTAATACTGAATGGTGTCAGCGGTGAGTGCTTACAGCTACAGAGAGACCCGGGGGCAAAACGTGTCAGTCACCACCTGCACTGCTTAAAGCAACCTAAACTTTGTCACAATGTACTGCGTGAGATTGTAAGGTTAATGCCTTAATTTATATGACTTTCTGTTGGTCTGAAAGCATAGTAAAGAAGGTGGGAAGTGTCAGACTTTAGGCTATTTCCTGGAGACAGCAGGTGCGTGATTCATATTGTAACTTACAAAAATACCTATAAAAAATACTTTTTCATTCCTATTTTTGGGAAAATACATCACTCCAAGCTGAATAGCTATAGCAACTTCATTCAAGCTTGCCATATATCTGTTTTCTGAATATGAGATAAATGTCTGAACATTAGAGAGCTTCACAATTTTGCAGGTTAATCTTCAGTCATAGTCAACTTAGTTTGAGGCAAACAAGACAGGGTCAGCTCATGAGCAGCAGTGAATGTCTTACCCGTTCCTCAGTGAAAAGAATGGAAAGTGAAATTGATTGTGACAGCAACCGCAGCACATTGTAGGGTAGGCAATGTGGGCTTCATTCAAAAGAACTTGAATAAATTACATTAGCTTGAATATGTCTGAAATTGATTGGATCGTGCAAAACAAATCCATAGTTATTAACTTAGATAAAGAAACACCATCAACATTAGTTAAAACACTCGTGATTTATGTCCCTACTTCCAAATTCAAAGCCAACTTGCTTGTTTTTGTGTACATGATTTATTCATAGATAAGGCAGGAAATACCATGTTATTATAAAGCGTAGTTGAATGCATTGATAAATATCAGCATCAATGTGTTGAAACAGAACTGATCAAATCTCAGTCATAAGTGTGCAGTTTATTTGAGTGTCATCAAAAACAATAAGCTGCCTTTCTGCTGAATTAACAGTGATGTGCATGTGGACCGTTCTGTTCTGGACAGAATGAACCACATGGTGTCAAACTATCTCCATTAACCTCGTTAAGATGGGCCTAGAAAAGACATTCAAAAAATGGGCAAACTATTACTTAGAAGAGCGTAATGTAAATATTGTAATGAGAGTTAGCTGGGATGTTAATTTCACTTAAGTTAGAAAAGAAACTTCATTGGGACATTGAGTGACAGACATATATAAACATACCAACTTGATTATGGACCTCCCCCCTCTGCACACACAGTGGTATGTGCACAAATGCACTTCATTCTACATGCTTTGTTCAATAGCAAGCATAACACTAACATAAACACATAAAAAAGTTAGAAAAAATATTTTTTACCCTTAAGCTGATAAACAGGAGAGCTCAGACTTTTCGGTCAGTCAAAACTTGAGGTATGAAAGAACTTCTAAACTGCATCTGTATACACCTGCCAACTTTTCCCGCTATTGATGACTCTCTTGTCTATAACTATATAACCACATTTAATTGGTGCACATTAAAGCGTAAATCCATCTCAACTGCAAGCCTAAATCTTGCCATTGTTGGAAGAACTGGGGGGAAACTTTGAAAATGTTTTTTTCCTGATGCCAAGATTGGGGGAGGAGGAGGAGGAGGAGGTAGGAAGAGCGTCGCTACAGCTGTCCCCATCTTGTTTTGTGTGTCTTCTTTCCATTCATTCTTTTCCTTTTTTGTGGTTTTGTAAATGAGGTGTGTGTCTGTGAAAGCAGCATGAAGTTCTCTGTTGACATCAGCGGAAAAAAAAAAAAAAAGAAAAAAGAAAGAAAAGACCAAAAGACAAAGCGGCCTTAAAGAGCAACCGGGCTTCAGCAGCGGCGACAGGAGCTACAGCAAGAGTGCAGGCTCAGCGCTGCAACAAAGAGGAGGGAGGCTGGATGAGAGAGTAAAAGAGGGGGGTTGGAGGGGTGCTGGCGACGAGCCTCCTCTGATGTGTCTTTGTGCTTTGAGCCACCCAGCTTCTCTCATCCTCCATCCATGGAAACACACACCCAGACCTGACATGCACACAGATAGAACAGAGAGTGATAGAGAAATCAAGAGAAGAACAGAGCCGCATAGGAGACATACAGACATATGCACACAAACGTGAAATAAGCAATTATCTTATTAACTTTTGATGACCTACAAAAGTTGTTTTTACACTTGCCTTTCCTTTTCCCAAGCGGGAGGTGTTGCTCTATATGCAAAAAGAAGAGGTGTCTGTAAATAGAAAAAGTTAATGTCTGTTGATGTTTTCAAATTGATGGTGTTCCAGTTGTGCTTTGTCTTAAAGTTTGGATTCTTCCTTTAACCAAATGTGCAGTTTTATATGACTGTCAACATGACAGCTTGCAGGTTATTCATTTTAAACTTTGACTCTAATCATAGTGCATTTTTGTTGTTTTAGCATTTCATCTGTTAGGACATTAGCAAGGAGACATTCAACACATTCAGTGTTGAGTATGTCCCAATTTTGGGAAACTGTTTTATTAAATTTGTACAAGAAAACTTCATTTAATTTATCCATAGTTTAAAAGAGTCACAAAAAAATCCAAAACTTCAGTGAAATAGGCGAATACTCATACTTTTAATGATCTCAGCTCAGTTGCTGCTGTGTGTTGGCATGACGGTGACATAATTACTTACTCAAATTCAGCGTGATATAGGGCCTAAAGGATTGGTCACCTAATTTTTAAAAAAATATATCAAAAAATTTGGCAAAAGCCAATTCTAAAATATAAAAGATTTGCTGCTTTTCTCTGTTGTATATTATTTAAAATAAAGTATCTTGCATGTTTTGGACTTGGCAGTAAATAATTAAGAATTAAGTATTAATTGATAAGATTAATCAATGATTCATCTGTTAAACTCTTTGTTTAGATAGTAATCTTGTGAACTCACCCTTTACTAACTCCAAATCTTTCTTGTGATTTTGTGAACATTCAGTATGTATAGATGGGTTGAGGACAGCCAATAAATGGGACTTTTTTTTAACTGTTGCAGTGACTTTCTGTCTGTCTGCTTGTCAGGACGATGAGTGCTATGAGCAGTCTGCAGACGTTCGCTCTCAGCTCCGCTTCTTCGAGCAGCTGGAGAGAATCGAGAAGCAGAGGAAGGACGAGCAGGAGAGAGAGATCCTGTTGAAAGCCGCAAAAGTAAGTTGTTGTCACCTCACCATCCATCAGTGTGCACACGTGGGTACGACAGAGTTGTTATGTCCCAGCGCAACAGTGTGTGCTTGTGTACTGGTGTGTGTATGCTTGTGCATGTTGCTCCTGCGCAGGCCCTGACAGATGAATTAGAGTGTGACACCAGTGGATGAAGTGACCTCCCTGTGTCCTCCCAGGCTCCTGGCCCCAGGGCACCTCTGTCCTGGCTCTTCCTCCCCGGACACAGCAAGGAAGGGGGGGGGGGGGGACCCTGTATACTACGCAGCCCTCATGCAGCAAGCACTCACCATGCTCACACCCCCATGTACAATCTGCAAAACATCTCTCTATCACAAGCTTTGACAGCTCAGGTGAAACAGAGCATCAGTTTTAAAAAGAGTACATATTTCTCAGTGTCAGAGCAGCCCACATGTGACGTTGTTCTCCATCTATCAGTGTGTTCTCCTTTTACGACATGTTGTTTTTAAACATCCATGTTAAAGTAGTAGTAGTAGTGTAAAGTTGTGTTTCTAGTAAACCTCCACCCTAGAGGACATAGTAACATCTTTTTATTCAAGGACATACTTAAGTGACCTTACGTGAATTGTTGCAGAGGTAGGTTTCACTTTAATGCAGTTATAATAGATTGATCACCATTGCACAAAGCTCACAATATAATATACAGATCGAGTAGAGGAATACCTGCGATGACTTCACAATAAAGTACTACTGACCACTGATCTGATTTTGGTCCTGAGAATAGAGAGACATTTGTTTATCAATAAAAAAAGAAGTCTTCAAATTTGAAAAGATCCCCACTAACCAAAGAAAGAGAGCTTCTTTTGCAAATGAAAATGCCCCGCGGTTCAACATTAGCAAAAAGCTAGGTTAATTTAATTAATTTTGAATGGAGCCAATGTCCCAGAGTAAAGATTCTCATTGCAGCACACCTCACAGTTGTAATTGCGTTATTATGTTCTGGTCCTGCCATGCAGGATATTAGAAAATCCTCTAGTTGATGAACACTGGCCACCAGACCTCATGACCTGTCTGTTTTCTTTTTTAGGACCAACCAGATAGCCTCAGCGTTGGCTGTGAAAAAGACATTGCCTCAGCAGGAAACAATACTGTAAAGTGTGTTGTTAAGAAAGAATGGTGAAGCTCTCTTTCAGTCCCCAGTTCTACATGGTTGAACAGTGTAATGTTTTTTTTATTTATTTATTTATTTTTTTTACTGTGGGAAGCTCTTTTTATTAACAGGATTAGTGAATAACTTTTGCAAATTTAGCCAAGTTCTTGTTGGAAGGGCTCACCTCAGGTCTTTTTGGACTGCATGAGCTTTGTTGAGGATAGTTTGACTTCACCTCATAGCTATGACTGTGGCCTTCTGGCTCTTGTTGCCATGGCATTTCAGTTCAAGGAGAAGTTTGGAAAGCAAATCTTTGCCTAATAATTCTGTGATTATATATATCGCCAACAAAATGCCTGACACGATTCTAGTAATGTTCCTGCTATTTACCTATACATATTGTTCAGACAGTTCTATATTATCGTGTGGACACCGACTCAGTTTTCTGCAGTCAGTGTAACAGGCTGATGTGAAAGAAACAGTTTTAAAACAGTGATGATGTAACCTTGGATGTACGATTAGTCTCTTTTTTGTTATGATCAGTGTTTGAGTTCATTTTTCTTACTCTCACTGCCATCTGTCCAAACACTAAATGTCATGTTTTGGCATTGATTCTTTAAAAAAAAAAACAACAAAAAAAAAAAAGCTGGAAAAAGGCAAAAAAGGATGTTTTATTTGCAAGAGAGAAATCCATCACAGAATAGATCATACACCTCAAATCTCCATAATGTTATGCAGCCAGAAGACATATTGCATAAGAAGCTCATTTCACTTATTTGACATATAACAAAATTCCTCTCAAAACAGTTCTAAAGTGTTTTTTTTTTCGTTTGTTTGTTTGGTGGATATTCATTTCTTTTTCTTTCTGTAGTTTGTAAAGCAAATGAGAAAAGCCTTATTTGTAAATATAATTGTGATTACTGTAAGAGGAATAACAAATTTCACCCACTGGACTCAAAATTTAGGAGGATATATTGACAGAATATTCAATATCAAGTTATTGTTACTCTTTCCACTCACCCACAGCTAAAATGCAACCCTCTGGAGGTTTTCAGACTGGGCAATGTTAGAAAGCCATCCAGCTAAGGAAAACTAGTCAGAGCTGGTTGACAGGATGTCGTTATAAACCAAGTATATTGATACACATATTTGATATAGTGCATGAAATTCCAGGATGGAGTTTTTCTGTTTTATTTAAATACAGTACGTTCCACCCAAACCCAGTAGAGCATGTCACTGTCTGGTACCCAGTCCTCTTCTCCCTTGTTCACTCCTGTAAGTGGGAAAACCAGGGCAGCTGACAGAGGAGATGTAAAGCATGCCAGTGGCACCGCTGCCCTTTGTAAACAGTCTGTACCGACCCCTCCCACTCCTGTGCCTCACCACCACCCACCTCCCTGACTGCCTCTCCCCTCTTCAAAGGCCTGCTAATTTGATCTCTTGAATAAGAAACCCAGTGAAATAATCCCCTCCACCCCCGTCTTCCCTCACAACAAGCCCTCCCCTCCACCTCCACTACGCCGTCCATTTAAAATATGACTCAAGTCTTGAGGGATGCTCTCGCCGACTGTAGGGCAAACACATTAGTCTTAGTTGAGATACCGACCAGTACATGAACACCCTGATATATTTAAAGCCAATTAGCAGGAAGGCTAAGAGGAGCAGCTTTCTATCCATAAGACAGAGAACATGAGGAGAGGAAGGGAGGTAGAGGTATATGGCAGGAGTGGGCTGTCCTACCCATTTGATAATTAAAGTAGAAAATTAATTGTGAAACTAAAATAGATTTTTACTTGTACTATGCAAATAGTGTATTGTACATTTAGTGTAGAACATTTTTAAGGGACAGTTTTTGTATAATTTTTCTGTTTTTTTTTTTCACTAACCTCTATGTTCAACTATTTTTTGAAATGTGACAGTGAGTTATTAAAGCACATATAGGGCTGTTTTAAAATTTTTGCCCAAGAATTTTACACAATAAGGGAAGATATCTTTGTACGAAAATGGTTTGGGCTTTTTCATGGGTCTGACCTAATTTTGGTTAATCCAGTCAAAATATAACTAAACAGATTATGTCCAAATTCACAAAATAACAGCATTCAGCTATTGTGCACTACCATAATCTGCCCGTATCGCCTGCAGTGGTCAGCCGTACATGTACATTTGGCTGTGTACTAAAGGATTCCCAGGGACAAGTACATTCACCCAGATCTTGGCTGCTGATTAAAATAGAAGTGCTGTGTTGTTACACTCGGGACTCACACAGACACACACAGAGCAACGAATAGCCACACTGGCTCACAGTGATACACACAGGCACACAGCCACTGCCACAGATACTCACTAACATCCTTTGCCCTGTGTGTAACTGTGTGTGTGAGTGTGTGTGTGTGTGCTGGCTTGAGCAGAATTTTTAATAACCTCTTTTGATTAGAATCCCCCTCCAGCAGCTTATTTAGGGCTGGATTTGGAGCGGGTTTAAAGGCCACTGCCCCCCGGGGGGCGCTCCATTGCACTTCTCTGAATTCAAATACAATGTCCTTGACACCTCTGTATCCTGTTCCCATTTTGCACTATTTTTGCTGCAGCAGCAACAGATGAGTAGTGAGCGGATGCGTGGTGGGGGCTCCTTAAACCAGCTGTTAACCTGTGTTTTCCCCCCCTTTACTCCACAGAGTCGCTCTAGGCAAGAGGACCCAGAGCAAGCTCGACTGAAACAGAAAGCTAAGGAGGTAAGCTGCTGTGGAGATCATTACCCTTGACATTTTCCTGACTCCAGCGTATTAATTTTTCATGCCTCACTACATATGTAATGCCATTTAAAGTCGGACTTAAAAAACTTTGAGGAATTATTTGAGCCAATTGATGATGCCCATGTGTGGAACATTATTTTCTGCGCACCAAAGGCACCCTGCATTTCTTCCACCCCCTTTTCTTCGTCTCTTTCGGCGCCTTCATCTTGCACCACTTTGAATTTCCACTAACTGCTGTTCATTGAGCCCTGACTTTTTTTAGTAAATGGGTTATCAGTGGAAGGGATGAGCACACCTTCCTTCAGTTTGAGCGTGTTAGCTGTAGCTTATCTCAGATATTTTATTTCTGTTGTTAAATGAGTCCGATTACAGTAGATGATGTTCATATTGTGAATCGGATGCAGCACTTCATGCTGTAAATCAACTTTTACTACTACGAAGTACGTTGGGGTAAAAAGACTTATTTCTTTTTTTTCAAGTAACAGGCCAAGGCTGCAAACTGGGAAGTCTTTCAACTGATGCGGTGCGCTTATTTCAGTAGTATAATGCTATAGCTTCCTTATTTCAAGTGCAGGTCTTGCACATCCTAAGATTCCCAGTGGAACGCAGAAAGTAGACCACTTGTCTTTTAGAGGTTGGTTATTGTTTACGCAAACGAAATAGTTCTGTCACAGCGGAAGTTTGCATTTGTTTTTTTCTTTGTTTACTCCAGAATAACTTCACTGGGTGCTTTCAGTCCTTGGCTCGCTAAAAAGGATCAAGAGGATTGTGCGGAGCTCCCATAGAGTAGTCAGAGTAGGCAAGAGGATAAAACAAGCACCATTCACCTCTTGTTGTTGATGTCGAACTTAAGGAGCAGATGTGGTTTCTTCTGAGCTGCTCTTTCAAAAAAGCCTTTTATTCATCCAGGTAAAGTTTACTGAGCACATATGCACTTTTCTCACTAACACCCTAATTTATGCTCACACAGTTCTACAATTTTCCACCTCACAGCTCCCCACTGCAACCAGTCTTTCAGTGTTGGTTGCTCAGCCATTTATATTTAGGGGTACTATAAATGCCTTGCTCAAGGGCAACTCAGTATTGTTGTTTAGCTAAAGTAATTAACTTTGAGGATTTTCTTATCAGTCTGTGCTGAACTTGTGACCTTGATGTGACAAGTCCACTTCCTTTACCTCTGGCTACTGGACTTTTCTCTGCTTCTCTCCTGGACATTTCTTTCTAGCAACATTGAGCCCTGCTGCAGTTTAGAACGTTCACACTAGATCTCAGTCTACCCATAAGCACCACATATGCAAATGAAGCGGCGTAATAGGCAGCGCGATAGGTTTTCCCTAGGGGCCATGTGATCAAAGTGGATCTCCTCCCTGTTAAGTGGCAGTCCGCTCGTCATCTGGATATGGCCAGATTAGTGCCTTGTAAGATGACGCTGTGTGCACGTATGCATATTTTCATTTGGAATTTTAAGAAGGTGGTTTGGAAATTGTTACTTTATGTAATGCTTTCTCCCGCTAGATAGACATGAAGAAGACTTTCAATGCCCCTCACCTACCCATACGCACACACCCCTCTTCCACCCTCCCTCACCTTTTTCTTTTTTGCTTAATGGCCGTCGTTTCTCAGCCCCCGTGCCTCTCCAGTTTTCATCACCTGACTGGCTCAAGGGGACAGTGCTGGCTGTTTGTGCCACTGCAGAGTCTGTCGGCAGCTCACACATCTGCGCAAATTTCATCAGGATAATGAGCCCGAGTTACTCTTCCAGGCGACAGGCAGAGGAGCCAGCTTCTCTTTAAGCCCCTCTCCTGATCACACATACACGCACGCACGCACACACACACGCACGCACACACACACAAATACCACACACCCACACACACACAAAACTGCCACCATCACAAAACAATCATTTTGCAGAGATGGAATTACAGCATGTTATGTACTTGAAGTGTCGGCGTGCAAATTGGGCTGGCACATGATTTGTTTTTAAAAAGCAGGTGCACACTGAAATTACCATTGCAAACCTGAGTTTAGTATGAAGGCCAACAACCAGGATCTATTTCATCGCCAGCAAATAAATGGTTTGAACGGTCAAGCTCAGGCTGAATGTCAGTCCGGTCAATTTCATTTGCATAGCCCAGATCTGCCTCAAAGGGCTTTGTACAACCTGCAACACATCCATTTATAAACCCTTGATTTAGATAAGGAACATCTTTAACAAAGAGGGGAAACTTTAAGAAGAGCAACAGAGGATGGATCCTGTTCCATTCTATGTCTAAAATCCATCACCCCAAGGTTTTAGTATGTAAAGCTGTTTTTTTATAAGAATGTGATAGCAGGAGGCTGCTGGTGGTGGAGTGGTAGTGCGCCCGTCCATGTACGCAGGAGACGCCGGTTCAACTCCCGAGTCGGCCATCGTCAGATCCTGCATGTCTTTCTTACAATTTAAAGTATGTACAGTAACCATGAATAATTATAAAGGTCACCTTCCTGACTTTTGTGCATTTGCAGTGATTGTCAAAGTCTCGCATTGCAGCTGGTTTGGATATTGTCACAGCATTCAGTAAGCATACCCGGGTGTCATTACTCCCATAATTATGTATCAATAAAGGGAAACTGCATCTAGTAGAAAGTGCATATTATTGATACTGTCCTACTCAGAAAAGCACAGATGGCCTCTGTTGCTGTAGGAGAAGATGATGAAGGCAATGGGACAAAGGAGTTAAGGGGTGAGTGTAGGACTTTGGACATAGACCTTTTCCACAATCCCCCATTACTTCTGCCATACGCTGTCCTGGAGAGTTGAACCTCACAGTTTGGAAGCCTCTGCTGTACTGCTATCATCAGAACAATATTCCCTTGTACAAGACAAATGTCAGAAACTGATAGGCAACCTCAATGATATTTATTCAACACATTCATAGTCCGTAGAGGATCATCTCTTTCCAGTTGGACAGTCCGAGCTTTCTGTTTGTGTCACCATCAGGCCAAAATGTTAACATGGGTTGTTAATGTTAACATTTCACCATCTAACAGCACATTGCCATTTCATTTACAGAGCAGATTTGTGCTCTCGAGGATAAAATCTTTGATTTTTAATGATTTTAATCACATTTCCTAAAATACCAAAATCATCCGTAATGAACATTGAAGGTTCTGTCTCTCTTGAAGGTTTGTTTTAGGATATTTTGTCTGTCTCATTTGTTTATGTAGCTCTAAATGTGTATCTTTATTTGCACCAGCAACCTGACTCACAACCTTGTCACCAGTAGCGCAGGTTCGTCAGAGAGTCGCAGGCAGAAATTTTGCGTGAGAGAGAGGCAGAGCAGTCTAGCATCTCTGTTTCCTCACTCCCATTTGGCCGAAAGGTCAGATGGGCTATTTCAGAAATGCCCCCAGTGAAAATCAATGGGCAAATTGTGGAGCTCAGTTCCTGTTTGTTGTTGTTGTTGGTGGTTGGTCTGTGCATTCTATCTGTTCCATCACTGAGGCAAGAGGCCAGGCAATGCCTAATCATTGAGAGTAAGAGAATGAGAGAGAGAGAGGAGACCTAGAGACAGAGACAAACAGATGGAGAGAAAAGGAGTCTTGGGGGGGGGGTACGGCGAAGAGATAGAAGGGGAGTTAAGGCCAGAAGAGATACATCACAGTGTCAGACACACAGACACACTGCAGCCATAGATTCATCATCGCAACCGCATCTGCAGGCACAACTGGACACAGGAAACGAGTGAACTGGAGAAGAAGAGTGGAGAGAGGACAGGAGAAGAGGGACAAGGGAAGAAGGAAAAGACAAATTGGCTACTACAGATGGCCAAAATCTGGCCAAAAGCTCCTGTTAGGGTCTGTTCAGCTGCAGAGGCATACCAAGTCATGCCAAGAACTGCGTGATACAGTTTATGTGAGTTGGTTATAAAATATTCTTTAAGCACCATGCTGTTTCCATCCCAGTCTCACTGTGGTGCGAGTCGGATGCCACAAATGTTACAAATTTTTCTAAAGCTTTGAGGCTAAAGGTGATTTCAACAGGAAACATGGCTTTACTGGAAATTATTGAAAAAAAACTGATAAGGAGTGAAATGCAGAAATTATGGTCTGAAAGGATTCTTTTGGACAATAACGTCACTTTAATGCTCAGATGTGTGACAGTCCCCAAATGCAATGTATTAAAAACCATAAATTATTCAGAAATAAATTATGGTAAATGCATTATTGTAAAGCAGAGAACTTTTTGTGCTATCAGAATAAAAACACTGAAGAGATGACTTTTAGAAGCTTTTGGCTGATCCTTGAGATACTGGTGAAAATAAGTTGAGACTGCAGATGATCAGAGGGGAAAAGTAATAAGAAGGTAATACTAATACTGAAAGTCCATGCACATTTTCAGTACTATTTCAACAGCAGAAGTCTGTGGTGTGAGTTAGTATAACAGGTGGTTGCATGAGAGCAGCATGGAGCTTAGTCTAGCTTCCCTGGATAAACAAAGGTTAAAAAAAAATGGTTAACAGCCCATCTCTTACTTATAGTCCAATCACTGCCAGACCTTAGATAATGTGGGAGGGAGTACTTGCTCTTCTCCTCATATTGTTTTTTTCCGTTCTTACACATCACCATGGCCTTACAGCAACACTGCAGTTCTTGCTCAGAGTGATTCCAGAAGACAAAACTGGGAGTTGTCCAATGGGAATCTCAAAAGTTTTTGTTAGAATAATTTTCTTCAAATATTTTTTTTCTTCAGGCATTTGGAGATTTATTTTTGCCTATTTTGACACAACTGCATTGCTTGAAATGTCTTGAACCTCTACCGAATTAATTCTGCCCTAGCTCAACTTTGAACCTTGTATGGCTCCAATTAAAAGCCTAATGTTGTAAGCCTGTCCTTACTGTATGACTATATACTGTATGTTAAAGTCTATTAATCAACTTACAGTTTTTCATGTGACATATGCAACGCTGTGCTCAAATTTAGAATATATAGACTTATTGCTTACATTCTACATTGATGATTATATTGATGCCATGTGATTTATTTAAATTACAACCAAATGGTCTTTAAGTATGAACCAAGCCTTGTGCACAGATGTATGTTTCTTGATTGGCCTGGAATCCTCCACAACTGACCAGGTCATGGAGAGACTGGAATCCACCTACACTGTAAGCCCCATCAGCCAGACTCTCACACTTCTTCAGTGCGGAGAAGCTCTTCTTTGTCAGAGGACAATGTAGCAGCCCTTTAGTTTTTTTATTAAACCAGTTATATCTGCAAGTTCATAGGCTGTCATCCTCTGGCCCTCCACAAACTGCTCTGCTCAAAAAGGCGCTCTCCCCCATCAGGCAAGACCTCAAGGCAAGAGCCTGCTACCCTCCTACACTTTAGCTCTCTCTTTTTTTTTTTTTTTTGCTCACTTTAAAAGAGAATTCCTGCTGTTTTGTGTGTCCCAATTCATGTTTGTTATAGTCTTCTGGCCTCACAAATACACAATACCTTACATGAACAGGATCGTGA
This sequence comes from Mastacembelus armatus, assembly GCF_900324485.2. Classification (NCBI taxonomy): domain Eukaryota; kingdom Metazoa; phylum Chordata; class Actinopteri; order Synbranchiformes; family Mastacembelidae; genus Mastacembelus; species Mastacembelus armatus. The sequence continues at coordinate 22,546,538 of NC_046635.1, forward strand.
GTAGAAGGAATTATGCTCATGTTCTCACTATGTTGTCAAAGTAGTTTCACTTTTACAAATAAGTTATGCATTTCTTTAGCAGGTGTCCTTTTAGTTAATGCAATTGCAGCTGGATGTTAACGTTTTTTGGATTATACAAGGTGTTGATGTGTGGACAACTTAATTATCTCTTAAGAAAGGTCTGTTTTGTGCAGGTTGCTGAACAGTACACTGTAACCCTATTTGTTGCTTTGTTGGCAGTAGTCTCAACTTCAGTTTTTTCCTCCACCTCAAGTCATATTACAAGGAAAAAAAAGCTTTAAAAGTACCTTTGGTGTTCCTGTGTGTTTTCGAATATTACAAAGTGCTGTAATGAGTAGGAAAACAACAAAAAAAAAGCAGTTTTTTTTTTCTATTTTTGTGCCTCAGAGGGAGATAGCGACTCGTCTCCTCACTGTACAAGCCTGTAGGTTCACTTTTCTCTTTGTGTGTTGGAGCACTCCTTGGGACTCGAGCGACAGGGGAATTGGGCATGCTGAGCTACGCTGGTGGCGAGGTGCCAGCCTTCTGTGCCTGGGATGTAAGTGAGAGGGAAGCGGGAGGCAGGACACGTTTCAATTAGGCAACAAACACTACACACACAGAGGATAGGAGAGGAGAAATAAAAAAAAAAAAAACACCTCACCCTCACCATCTAACTTCTCCCTTCTGACCTCTCCTGAAAACACACTTCCCTGAACCATTCCACTTCACCTTCATGTCTTTTAAAATCTGAGGTGTCATTTTTGTGCAATTCATATGGGAAGGACAGTAACAGGGGTCTCTGTGAGGTGATGCTAAGTGTGCCAGCTTGGCCTGCATGTTTCCATTAGATTGTCATGTTGGCTAATTAGAGAGCGGCAGCATGATTCACCTTGTTAATTAGGAGGACTTGCACACCATGTGCCTGGGGGCGGTGTGGGAAAGAGGAGCCCAGCCTCAGAGCCTGCTGCCTATGAAGATTCCCCTTCTCATCTACCTTCCTTTCCCTCCTCTTTTTTTTTTTTTTTTTTTTTTTTGATTTGGAAATGAATAAATCATCGAGATCGTCCTCTCTCAGAGTGTGAATATCTGAGTTCTCATCTTTTTCTGGATGCAAATTAGACGTGATCAATAGAAGGTGACGTGCGGCAAATCTAAATGTAAAAAAAAAAGAAAGATGTGGAGAGAGAAGACTGCTAGACGAAGCACGGTAGCATAGAATGAGACAAAGCGAGAGAACATTTAAGGTAGGAAATTTTTCCCTTACATAAGCAGTATTTTTAACGATCACCACTCTTCCCCCCCGTCACTCTAGCACAGAAAGAATCTGCTTAACGCTGACTTCTAACTCCTTTATTAACATCTGCTCCGTGGCCAAATGTTAATGTTTAGAAAAATAATACTTAGAGGGAAAATGCACATAGTCTACTACATCAATTTATACACATATTTCACACAGTCACCCTCTGTATGGTTTAATTCCTGCAAATAAGTTACAGATGAAGAGGAATCGCAGGGTCATCATAGTGATGCTCACATAGTGACCTTAGCTCCAGGGATGGCTGAGGGCTCTAAATAATTGGTCACTGGCCCTGGAAACACTTGTGACATACTCTGTTTCAGAGAAAATGTAACAGTGAGCCAAAACTCTCAGCTCATACATGTATTTAAATTCATCTCCATAGGTAAAATATTTTAATCACAAACAGATTTATTGGAATATTTAAAGAAATTACTGTACTATTAAAAATACAATGAAACTGAATTCAATACATGTTTTAAATATCAACTAATATGTGTTATTTAAGAAGATTAATGAGGATACAGTAGTGGAACTGAAATCATTTCAGATTGTCAGTATAATGTATACTGGTATATGTGGCATGAAAAGAATTTGTAATGTGTGGGGAATCTTTATATGACTGTATGTTGTATAGGTAACATGGAATCTCAATAATTTATACCTGCACGAGTATTTAGACAGTACTTTGACAGCACATAACATAGTGCATCATGCACATTTTTTTAATATTTCAATTCGCTATTCACTATTTAATTTTGAGGAATGATGCCATCTGTAGTTATTGATGAAGTCATACATTTCTCCAGCTTTAACATGAAGATTTGCCTACATTAGCAGGTCAAGCTTTAGAGTCTTGAGTGCAGATGGAGAAGTGAAACCTGATTGGTTACTGCAAATGGCCCTTCTCCCTGCAGCAAACTAACTGCCAGGCACTTCACATGAGGAAAGGCCTCAAGATGCAGCTCGCAGATGTTCACGTAATGTCGGCCATGTGGGTGTCAGGTGAACGAGATCCATGGATTACAGAAATGCATAAAACGTGTATGTAAAATGTCAGCACACACTTCTGTAAAGTAGTGGGAAACGTTCATGTGAAGTTTTAAGTTTAATGTTAATGATATCCCCCAAATCTTTTCACTTACATTGCTGATGTTGAATATAACTAATTCTGGTGTTCATTTTACACTTTGCTAACAAAATCCTTTTAGAACTCTACTTTAAGACTGTCGTGTTACCAAGGGCAAAAGACTTTCTCCTAAAAAGGAAGTTTTTGATTACTGTAGTTTGATGCATTTACATTGTAGTTAAAGAAGAAAACATGAAGTGTTATAGTGAGATGTAACCACATGCCACCTGAATAGCTTCAGTGCACCTTGACTTTGATTGTACAAGTCTTTGAACTCAACTGGAGGAGTGGAGCAACATTCTTGTAGAAGAAATGATCCTATCAGGAAATGTTTCATCATAGGCAGCTGTTTGATTGACACAAATTATTCATTCCAACAAAATGCCCCCCCCACACAGCTCCCGAATCCCCTCACTATAGGGGTCAAGCATTTAGGTTTTTCCTTTGTCATTTGTCTGTATATTAAACATGAATAGATGATGTATTTTAACTGATATCTGCCTACACACTATTTTGAAGTAGGGTATGGCTTAAAGTGCAGCATTCAGTGAAGTGGATGTTAGCAGGTGAATTCACTTTTAATATCTACCCTTCAATGTGTATGTACCCTCAGCATTTGAACAAATGGAAGTGTCCAAGCATTTAAAATATTAGTTGTGTTTATGTGCAGCTTTATTCTTGCATACACATACATACTCAACATTTTCAGTTCTGTGGCTCAACCCAGTGTGCAAAATTTAGAGTCCTGAAAAGATTATATACATCTAGCCCTGTTTGAAATGCATGCACTCTACCAAGACTCTTTGGGGAAATAATAGCATTCACCAAAAGTGGCATATGTTATGTCTATATACTAAGAAGCTCCCTGTTGTGTTCTGTTGGGCCAGAGCTGGGTGGGGGCAGGGTAATAGGCAGACCAACCCAAACGCATGTTCTGGCTTTTATACTATGGTCTTCACAAGGCAGAACGCTTTTTAGCTTCCTTCACAGCCCTGTAGCTGCTTGTGACGTCAAGTAGAGCGTGTTCTGCTCTACCAAGGACATCTGTCTGTAAACGTCTGGGGGGCCGCAAGCAGCCCCTCAGGCCAGGAGGAGGGAGGATAGAGAGAAAAGCCTTTGTTGAAAACCGCAGAGATGGAGAATGGCAGGTTGGCCATCATGGCTCCTGCAGCTCATCCTCATCTTCACTCCGAGCGTTTCAGACTGCTCTAAGGTTCTTGCTGTATTTTGGACATGTTTGCATCATAAGGGAACATCCTGCTGTTCTTGTGTGTTGAGAAAAAGCCCTGTTATTTCTTATTTAGGTCTTGACTGATATTTGTACCAGTATTTTAATGATACAGAGCTTGAAGTTGGACATGTAAATAATTCAAGATGTGGAAAAAACAGGTGACTAAAAAGATGTTAGTATAAGAGCCACATAGATCTGATTGTTTTAACTTGGACACTTGGAAATTTGTAATGTGTATAAAAATAAAACTTAAAAAAGCTAAAACATGCACAGACCACAGATTTGTTTATAGCTATGAAAGTACAGCCAGTCGAACATGGAGTGAACTGTTATGAAATTAGAGCGTCAGATTTCATCTAAACTAGCTGAATCAATATTGATATCTAGAGAAGTATTGAATTAGTGAATGTAGTGATGTTAAAATTGTTTACCATCATAAAACATTGAGTATTTTTACTATCAATTGATATACACTTAGCATGGCACTCAACATCTCCAAGATAACTTTGTCCAACTCTAAGTGTTTCCCCAGAAATAGAGACATTATTTTCATACCCTTTCCATTTCCCATATTAGCTCTAACATAAACTGCTTTTTGCATCAAGGCTAAAACCTTTCTAACAAAGCTATAGATTGATTCTGTTGGGTGTCCTGAAAATGTTTTACATCTCCTGACCTTTGCAAATAATTTGACTTTACAAGTCCCAGTTCTCTGCTTCAAAAGGGCATACAGACAGACTGGAAGCACTGGTATTTAAGTGACTTTGGAACAGCAGATATTTATGCAGTACCATTGATCGGACCTGGCAAATGTATGCATCCTGCCAGCTGGTTATTCTTTCAGTCTGGGATGAATCTCTGTAGTGACCTTTGCAGTTTTTGGCAATGATTGCACATATGATTTAACATTGCTGATGCAGGTAGTCCACAAGTTAGAGAGAGATTCTTGTACTGTATCTGTGGGTCACAGTTTTGCTTTCCTTTTGTGTCTCCACAGTATCCAAATATGTCAAAAAAGATGCCTCTGCTGGTAGACGATACTAATGATTTAATGTAGTAAAAGTACATGTAGAGTCCAGGAAACTTAAAACAAACCCTGTGCAGGACAGTTGATGACATCTAAAGACTGAAACAGTTTTGAAGACAAAGTGTATCCACGTCTCGTCATACTGCCACTATTGCTGGATGAAATTTTTAAATGATTCAACGGTAGTCGAACCAACTAATAGGGTTAAATAAATCTATCAAAGCCTAGCCCGACTCTGGCTTGTGTCAGTTGTATCAGAAAAGGTAGACTCTGCATTGTGGCTGCAGATTGAAATCAGAAATCAGTCTCCATGGCAGCCTCTTTAGTGACGGGAAATGCGGACTGGAGGGTTGCAGATGGTAAAATGAAGTCTTCATTTATCATACGGTCATAAATCTGAAAATGCAGGGAGTTGCTGTGGGCGATGGGAGTCCATGCCTGGTGCCAACTGCCAGGCAGAGATGCCGGCATCCTGGTGCCATCAGTGCGAAAGCGGACCTCTCTCTCTCTCTCTCTCTCTCTCTCGCTCACTCTCTTATGCTGTCTTGCTCTCTTTTTCTGCTCTATAGCTCTCTCCCAGCTTACTTTGCAGTGTGATTCTTTAAGGTCAGGCCTGGAGAGATTTGTGTGTTAAGGTTAAGCCAAATAAGGTTACCATTGATAATATTAATGCTACATTTTCCATGTGGACAGTGGTAAATAATCACCTCCAGCCTGTTTGCCAGCCATCCAGCCCCCGACTGCATTGACATGGTGTTAAGAGCCGGATTCACAATTCACCACTCCCTAAAAGTATTTGTTTTAACTACAGTATGTTCATTTCCATTTTAAACTATAAAAAGGATAAGTAAATGCAGTTTAGGTATTCAGCTAGTCAGTACTACTGCTATTATTTCCCCTACTTTGTGTTGTCAGTGTGTTAGAATCTTTCAACAGTTCCGCCATGCTAAATGTGAAATGGCAACACCCTAAAGGGCATGACTTGCCAGCGGGGTTTTAGGAAAAAATCAGAGACAACTGCATGCACATTTTAGATCAGACTTTGTTCACCAAAGCAACCTTTTACAGAGCGCCATCTGAAAGTAATATGAAATTTTCCCCTGATCAGACAACATACATGCCTCACACAAAACGCTAGCACCCAGCAAACACATGCTGAGAGATAACATAAAAGAACATGAAAGACATGAAAGCACACATTGATTGTCCCTGTTCATTTCAACCCAGGCCTCTCTCCCCCAGCGGGCAGGCACACAGGCAAGCTGGTGGGTAGGCATTCCCTTTGCTCTGGCCAAGATTGATAGGCGCGCATGTGTGTGTGTGTGTGCTGTGTTTGCATGTTGGAGGGAGTGCTGACACCCTCTGTGCCATGGCCCCAGGCCCTCACAAGTCCACCCAATAGAAAGGGCAGCTCCCAGCAATGCTGGGTTCCCCATCAGCCCTTCAGCTAGACATGACATTACCTTGAGCATTGCCTTTCCACAACCTCCCCCTTATACATCACAAACTAAAAGAATCACAGTTGGACCATGTGACTACACACATAACACACAATCTTTGACAGGAGCTCTGTTAATGGCTGACAACTGGCTTCCATTTTGGAGCAGCTTATACAATACATGGATAAATAGAAGTATGAAGAGTAATATCTTTTTCATCTACACTCTTGTAATTTTATTTCTACATTTGACCATACTCTTGTCTCATTACACCTTCATTCTCACCAAGTGTCGCAGGCTGCTAAAGTATGCAGCTTATTTTGCAAATACTCCTCAAATCTGAAATTTAAATTTTGGGATCACGTGCGGCTACAACCGTTTGCCATGCTGAATCTTGACAACATACTTAACATACTGTATACAAAGAAGGAATGTAATGTTATTGAGGTTTTATTATAAGTGCCCAAAAAACAAAAAAAAGCTAACAAGGTGCACAGGTTTTTATGTATTTGTGGACCAGCGTGACACAACACTATGTATAGCTTAGAGGAGCGGGTTATTTTCTGATCTTTGTGTTCCTGTGTCTTCACCAGCTGCAACAACAGGAACTGGCCCAGATGAGGCAGCGAGATGCCAACCTTACAGCACTAGCTGCCATTGGACCTCGCAAAAAACGCAAAGTAGATTCACCAGGGGCCACTCCATCAGGGACTGAGGTAAGGCTCTCTTAATAGTTATATTATCACATTTTCTATACATATCCAGTGCTGACTTCTGATCTACTCTCAACAACACCAGTAACTTTGGCAGAAATCATTCTTACAATAAAGGTAGCCCTTCAGAAGTGTTAACTTGTTTAATGTTAGTATTTCTGTGTTTGTCTAGAAAACACAATCTCATAATAGAAAATATACAGAGCAGGATTTATTAGTGATGATGATATACAGGCCTAACAGCCTACGAACTGGGCTTTCTACAAAGAGTGCTCTAATCCTTTTTCTTCCCTTGTGGTACTTTTTTTTTTGTGTAGGCAGCTTTTCAATCATAGTCTCCATGCTCTGTCTCCATGAGGGTTGCTAGATAGCATGCAACAAATGAGTCACAGTATATCTACCTGCAAGACAAATGAATAAGAAATAGAAATGCCTAACTGTAGGTAATGCAGTGGTTTGCAATAGCAGCTGCTGGTAAGATAGATGTTACACCTCTTAAGCAAAATACTTTAAGAGGAAGTTTTTGTTTTAATTCAGGGTATTCACATGAATCAAATTACTATGCTGTTGTCAACCCATGCTTGAGATTGTACATCACTTTCTACAGAAAGCTTCAAAGTTGTCAGGCAACTGCAGGTCAAGGTCTATCGTAGTCATGAATCTGACTTGCACTTGTTTGCAACTCTTCAATACCAACTCTAGTTTGCTGCCAGTGTTATTTTTCTGCCTAATTGTTATTTTTATGAAATATTATATGTCAGTGTCAAAAAGGGCATATTGTTATATCATATCCTGCTTGTTTAAGAAACAGAGTTTGTGCCTCAGTTCAGCCTCAGTATTAGAAACACACAGCTTTACACCTTGAGCTCTGATGTGGACGGTCAAAAGAATTTGGGCACTATGTGTGTCTGTGTGCTGTTGCATTGGCCTGAAACGTGTTTCTTCACTGCTGATTAAATAATGTGGCCTCTTTTGGTGGAACATGTGATCACATCACAGTGCACTAATGGGACTTCCTTTCTGTTTCTATTCAAATTCATTTAAATTTACTTTTAAAATGTCCTTTGGTGAACTCTAAATTATATTTGATTGCCCATTGAATTTTTTATAGTACAGTAAAAAAAAAACAGACTCAATATTTTTCAAGTTATGTAATATATTTAAAATTAAACCAAGATGTTTGAATGTTTCCAAATTTTTTTGTAATCTGGTCACAATAACACTAAATGGATAAATGGCTGTTGAATAAGAGTAGTCATTTGCATTTAACTGTGAATTTTACCCAATAGCAATAGTGATATGAATTTGTGTTCAAACTTATAATCACATTTGACAATAACATTTACTTTGCAAGGTGCCAACACTAAACAAATACAAAACCATGAAATCACAAATAAAGGGCAGCAAAACATTCAAATCAGAAGCTAAAGAATCCACGTTGTTTTAGCACGGTTAGTGAAAAGAGCGATGTTGAATAAGCAAATGATACTTCACTGTGGGTGATGTGTGATATTTGCATGGACTGGTCAGTGAGTGAAATATTTGACTGTGTGGAGGTGACCTGGTGAAATGAATGATAACTCACCCAGATGAACCAGATACCTTGGACTAATTTTCATTGAACAACTGAAGTTGTTGGGTGGAGGTGTTGCAAAGTGCACTGGTGGGTTGGGGACTCACTGTGCAGCCCTCCAAACTATGTTCTCATGCTTATTCATCTACAGAGTGAATGAGGATGAACTAATCAGAAATCTCTGATTAGAGTCATGAGCTAATATCTTCCTGGAGGCACCAGGGAGTGGGTTTGTTTTTTGGAAATATTTCTTTGTTGGTTTCCCTTCCCCCACAGCATTAGTTTTCGAGCCATTGTATTCTTAATAACACACACCCTCTTCATGCTGTTAAGCATTAACTAAGTTTAGCAATGTGTCTAATAACGCACTCTCTGCAGTCTATGTTAGCAAGCGTAACAGAGATGATAGGAATATGTTTGTGGTGCAGGGACTATGGTGGCATACTCCCACATGACTTGCCTAGCCTGTTCTTAATTAAGCTGAACAGTGTTATTATTAACAACTGTCTCCCGTTTGAGGTTCCATAAACAGTGACTTAAGTATCATATTTCTCAAGCATGGGGTCATACATGAAGTCATGCACAGTCTCTGTACAAAGTCACATTTTCCTTTAGGCAGCATGGGAAACATTTGAATTCCACATATTCAGCTGTAAACATGTTGAATCTAAAATAAGCCTGAATATTGAATGTCAATTGGTCATTTTAATAACCTGCTTATCGAGTTGCATCTTCACATCCTTCGCTTTGCTGTAATAAGCTGCTGAGGAGCATAGTAATGCACCCAGTAAAAAAGCATAAATAACAAAATAAAAGCATTACTTCTGGTCCTTGAGTGCAGTGCCAAACTCTTTCAGAATGTTTTACCCTGATGGGTATTCGCCCGCGACCTTCTGCTGCATTCAAAAAAATGCTGCTTTCTCAAAGTACTTTCCCAAATGTAGTTATACAACATAAACATGAATATACATTATGCTGGAGTTGTTCTCTTTTTTCTGTTTCGCCCCTTTTTAAATGTCCTGTTCATGTTTAATTAGAGGGGCATAATGAAGTGAAGTCACAGCGTGCCCCTCCTCTGGAGTGATTGCAGAGGGGGCGGAGGAGGAATCTTAACTTATTTTCACTTCGTTTTCACCTCCTCACATTTCTTCATTTCACATGGGCTGGAAGTGCCTGCGGCATTCTCTTTCCCTTCTCCAGAGCAAAGTGAATGTGACTTTTCTAAGGGGGTCACAGGATGCCTGGAGGCCTGTGGGTGTTACTGGACTGTTGCCTGCTCTTAGCTTCACTGAGGGGCTTGTCATAGATTTCATCTCCACAGAAATGAGCCGGGGGGCCCTGGCCAGGAGCACAAGCAGCCAACGTTATGAAGGGCCCATGCTGATTATTTCCCTCTGACATCGCATCCTGAGCTTTCCGCATTAATCCCAGACAAAGGCAGCCCTTCAGTGCTGTGCCAGAACTCAAATTAGGAGCCAGATAATGGCCTGGTTGAGCTCCTGCTCTGTTCACCGAGAGGCAGAGCTCCCGTTGAAACGCTTCTCAATATTTGAGCTCTCCTGCTTATTCTTTCTCTCATCAGACCACCTTTCCACCATGTTTGGACTGTGATGGAATTCAGGTGACACAATTTCACTCCATTTCCCCCAACTCAACCCCTGCCCCCATTCACCCACCTTTAATTTGATGGTGGCTTGGCCGGGTTTGGGTCTGTGCCTCGATGTGGATCGCCATGGGCTGTGAAACTGATAGTCAGTCAAGACTGCAATGTCTGTCTCCAGTCTGATCTAGTCTGCAGGAGGGAACAAAGGGGGCCATACAGGGCTCCACAGGGTGGATTAGTTCCAAGGAGCCAAAGGCCGGGGATACTGGCTTGCCTGCTGGAAGAAAGGTGGCCATGGCCCCAGTGGTGGGTCACTCCACAGGCGGTGGCTGCACAGGCACATACACAGCAACTCCCCCTCCAGCTCAATAGTCCCCATCATACAGCCCAACCCTCCAATCAGCACACAAGCTTTTGAAGTTCAGCACAAAAGTCAAGGGTGAGCTACCCCGAAGAAGGTGGAGGTGCAGTGACAAAGGGCTGCTGAAGCTAGAGGAAAATGTGATGAATGCACAAGTAATCTTTCCTCTAAAGGTATTGCTTGAAGATGTGGACACTAATGCTATAATGTCTGATTAAAAGTGTTGGGTTATTAAAAAAGAAATATTAATTCCAAGCATAGAAAATACACAAAATTAAACATTGATTACTGCTAGAAGCTGATTTTTCTTTAATTATTTGGATCTATTTTGCAGCTTATCTGCTGACCTCTATACAGTGCAACCAATCAGTGTATTAAGTGGCAAGAGGTTAGACAGGCTGTAAACCATGCTTCTTCTTGCTTCTCTGTTGCCACACAACTACTTCTATACTGCATATAGAAGAGATAAAGATAGATTTAGGCTCAGTGAATCAGGGATGGGAACAGTTTGTCAAATAGAACGTTATAACCATGATTATTCTATCACACCCTCTATATTGAGTCTTTTCACACTTTCAACATGATTTGAACTCTTTACTGTTTCATTTCCTCCTATTGATTTTTGTGTCTTATGATCTCCTCTCGTCACATTTGGTGCATCTTGGATAAATTGTGTCGCAAGCTTATGAAAGACAGTACTCTTCAGTGCATCTAAGGTTATCATTAAAGATTCCGAGATGTAAAACCTGCCTCCATGCGCAATGTCCCGCAAAGTTAAACATGCTCAGAGCTCCGAAACATCCTTGACCTGTTTACAAGCGCAAAGCTATCATCCAGGCACTTAAGTCCATTTATCTCATTAAATGAAGACTTTAGTTTGTTGATGTGAAAATGACAATAGCAGCTAAATTGCCGCAATATTACTGTGTTTCTCTTATCTGTCTCAACCAGGCCCGATACAAGGGACAAAGGTACGCAAGTGGTTTAATATTGACCACAGTCTATTTTTTCATTTGAATTCATTTCACCTTCTTTCTTTGAGGCTGTAGATCAGAAAGAAGGAGTGAGGCAATAGAGTGAGAGGCATGGGGAGAGAGGGTGAAAAGCACAAGGAAAACTGATGCCCTTTCCTCCAGCTAAATTAACAGGAATCACGTGGAAAACAATCTGAGTCTCCAATGAAGGAGGGAGGGGAGGGGGGACCATTAAAATTAGCCCCAAGCTATGGACTGCACCCAATATCACTAAAGCTGCACTCACTACAGATGTGGAGGCTGGCTTACAGGCAAACTATGCTCTGTTCTATAGCTACAATTAAAATCAACCTCACTGCCAAAAAATAGGCGGGGGAAAGAGGGGTAGAAAGGCAGACATGGAACATCAAAGACAGATTGAAATGTGTAGTCAGTAATAAGAGTGGTCTCCAAGCCCCGAGGTTCTCCACGGTCCCCTTGTTAATGAGAAATTTTGACCTCTGGTTTGTAAGTTAAACTTGTAATCTCGGTTAATGAAGTAAATCAATCCCAACTCGGGAGTGTTCAGTGTCTCTCTCTTCGCCTTTTCCCCACCAACCTCCCCTCTGTCCTTCTTTCTTATGCTTTTCTCCTTCTCCTCCTCCTGTGTCCCTCCCAGTGTGCCGCCTGGGAGTAAAACGACCAGGTCTTCAACCAGACAAACAGGAAACTCACAGAGTATGAGGGTTCCGGAGCTGGAGGGGGGGGCAGGGGGGGACTCAGAGGACCAGGACCAACCAGGCTGTTTGGTTAAGAAGGAGACAGGCCAACTGAATGCTAGTAGAAGGGGCAGCATGGAGGAAACTACTTGCTCCTCCTCCAACCTCTGTCGTCTTCCTTTCCATCTTTTCCCGGACTCTGCCCAGAGTCTGGGGTAGCATTTGGATAAAAAAGTCACGCCTGCTCTCTGGTGCAGTGGCAGTAATGTGCAAGTACACAGTACCCAGTACAGCCTCCTCCTGCTTATACTAACCCAAGATCTTTCCTTTTCCTACTTTCCTCCTACTCATCTTCATGTCCAAACCATACACACAGTGGGTACATCTACTGGGAAATACAGCTAACTTAACCTTTTTTTTTTTAGCTGTCTTAAACATGTGGAGCTCCACTTTTGCTCTAAACCATATGAAGGCTTCTGTTAAATCCACTGGGTGCACTGACATTAACCCCTGATTAGCTGTTGCATTTAGTTATTTATTTTACTACTAAACTGATTCAGGGTGGGATAGGAAGTAGAATGCAGTAACTTTAGCATGACTTATACCAGGCTGCAGTGAAGCATAAGGATTCCTGTGTGGGTTCCCTCACTCTACATGCTACGTAAATATGATTAAAGAGGGCACAGAGAGGCTGCTAATGCCAAGAAGACTGTAATATTAGTTTGACTTCACATCTCAAGGCAATTCTGTATTTGCAGCGAGGACACAAAGGAGAGAGAGTTGAGTGTTGAGAATGGTTACAGGGGCGCCTTGGCTGGATGCCATGCGTTCTTAGAGCTTTAACACTCTGCACTTTGCCAACTTTCCTTTCCCCTGCACAATGCAGAGCACAGTGGTACCTACCAGTGGTTATTGCACTATGGACTTTGGGTTAAAGCATTTAAAATGCAACTATAACATTAGCATGAAAAGATGAATACATTAGTTTTTTTTTGTTGTTTTTTTTTTTTTTTGTTTTTGTTTTTTCAATTATGTGGAGAAATTATTTACTCCTGCTTAGTTCAATATTGAAACGCCTAGAACATAATGAAATTCACATGCCATGAGTTTCAATTGACTACAACAATGGCATTAAAAATACAAAGAACTGTACATACAGTTTGCTACATATTATTTTCTGTTATTGTCAAATACTGAAAGAATATCACAATTATACTCATTTTTACAGCTATAGCACACTATAACAATCATTATTTCAGTTGGCAAACTCATTCAAATGCATCCTCCAAGAACCATGGATATTCATGTCAAATTCCACAGAAAGGAACCTATTAGTTGTCAGGATATTTACCTAGAAAAAAAAAATGTAAATCTCATGGTGGCATTAGAGAAGTCAGAAAGTCACCAACTTTACTAGGAGTCATACTCTGGAAGTCATGTCGCTCGAATGCCTGTAGAACATTTAATGGCAAGCCATCCAGTAGTTGTGAAGATAAATCTGCACCAGAATAGCGGAATGACCAACCACTCAACCCACATCGTAACCATTACTGTGTACACACAAAACATCTATGTGCTTCCAGACTGTCTGCCATTGAAGTCTTCATTTACATGACGAAAGAGACCCAAGACAAATATGGTTCAGCATGTTTAGAGATTCATCAACTGGCCTGTTTGTTTCGGTTTCTCTGCCCTCTTATGTTTGTGAGACTTGGACTGATGTTTTTCTACTGTGAAACAGACAGGAGGCTTAAAGATAATTTACTCTCTAACATTTTTATATCGTTCTCTCTTCACATGAATTGAAATATTTATAATATATAAGGAATAAAAGAAGAGATGATACTGTATCAGCGACTGTGTTCTGTTGGATATTAAATATATGATAGCTGTCAACTTGACCTGGCATCATTAGCTCTGGTCCTTTCATTGATGGAAAGGTCCTGAAAGGGATTCCAAGAGCATTAATACACACACACACACACACACACACATACACATACACATACACATATCTAGGTGTCCCACATGTCCCACCAGCCAGGCTGTTTAGGTTAAAGTTTTTACTCAGTAACAGAGCAAGAAGAAATAACGCAGTAATTAAACACTCACAGTGAAGGTGAGTAGATAAGATTCCTGTATCTTACTGGTATATATTGATGAACTGTATCTAACTGATGGCATACCATCTAAGCTACAAAATCAATCTGCATCACCACAATAAATCTCAACCCGCCCCCAAGAGAGAAAACAGTACACACACTAAAACTTAATACACAACATGTCTAGAACCATTTATTGATAAATATTTTTTTTGACACATGTCTATGCTTTAAACAGTGTTTATAAATTTTCTTGAGCTCTACACTTCCAGGAAGAGGTTTGGGACCACGTTTAAATCTGTCTTACAATTAAGCCATCCTTCTCTGGTAATGTTTATGTTTGTGCTTTTGAGGTTTAATACCATGTACAGTTTTAAACTTCAGGATGGCCTCATGCCCTGCACAGTGGTCTATGGGGTCGACCTTGTCATCCAATAATACCTATGTATGATCGCTTGCAACAATATTGATTTCTGCCTCGTGAATATAAATTCAACAAATTTAAATGTAGTAGATATAATTCCAAAATATGTCCATATATGTATCCATATGTGTTAACACTGGGATCTCCTTATTTAGATAAGAAGCGCTAACATATCCATATTCATGGCAAAGTAGTGATCCCCTTATTTCTGCCTTTAAAACTTTGCCCTGAAATAATGGTTAAATATACAGTTTTGACAACAAAGTTGAGCCCCAGGCACTTAAAAGATACCCATCTTAAAGAAATTAATTACCTCCCTTGTTAATCTTGATATAATTAAATTTCTGAAGAATGAAATTTGCTGCCATTCCCTCCACCCTACTCCCTTCCGCCTCGCTGCTATGGAGGCGGGCCGATGATAGCTGGCTCTCTAGCTAGCCTGCTGGCCAGGGACATGGGGACAGCCTAACATCCTGGGCCCCATGTTGTGCTATACCGCAATGTGCAAAACCCACTCTCCTCATCCTACGCTTTCACCACTCATAGGGATAGGCAGAGAAAACGCCTCAGTCACTGCTTTGCCATTCTGTGCCTGCTTATGTTTCCTCCATCCTGGAGGAGATAGAAACTCTGGGCCTCCAAGTTCTTATTATTACCTTGTGATAATGTTCTGTCGAACGGCTTGAGAGTTTTAGAGCGCGGGTGCTGCTAATGAAGTTGTCAACACAGAGCCTCTGAAACTTACATGGTGGAGCCCTGGAGAGTTCTTTCTGTTATGGTTAACTTGGAAACTCCTGTGTCTTTATGTGACTTACTGTCGTTATTTATAAGACCTCCTGCAATACTCCTGCGATTAGATTTAACCCTGATTGCTTTGTGTAATACTGCACTGTGACATTACCAACAAGCAGTGCATTTTCTTATTAGTATGTGTTTAAGTTTGTTTTCCTTTGACTATACATTTTACGTCAGCTCCACTGTCAGCTGTCATGATTTGAGCCTGAGGAAAGAAAGGTGAAAAAGCTGGAAAAGATCTTTTATTAGGTGCTGGCAGGGGGCAAAAGCAAGTCAAGAGGGGTGGATGAGAGGAGGTAATATGTATGGAGTAGGCAAAATGCTGCACCTAGATGGCAGAACTGCCAGCCCAGAGAGTAGTTTCAGTTTTCCAGAATCTGATTCAGGACTTTTCATTGTGGAGGTGTATATCTTGCCTCTTGTAAGCAGTAGCTTTCTGCTTAAAACTGAATATTAAATAATTGAGCACCATCTGTACGTTTACTGCATCATAGCTGATCTCTGGCACTTTCCATTTGTCATTTTTCTGCCAAAAAAGTGTTTTGTGTACCCTACACACATACATTTGCAGTAGTTGTTTCTTTTCACTACTGGCCTTGATATATTTAATAATGCATGTGGGAATGTCATTGAAAGTGAACCCTGAATACTTCATTAATACTGTACATCAGTATATGTGTAACTGATGCAAAGCTATATAAAAGAAGACCGCTGTGCAGTTGTTACCCATTCAAAAAATGTATAGGATATTTGAATTCTCATGTATGATAGAGTAGTATTTATTGTTTATCAAATATATATAACCACACCACACAAAGTGATGAATTAGTTTTTGTTCCAATTTCTAAAAGTCAACTGTGTGATTGTGTTGAGGGATATAGTATGTTGGATTGTACTCAGTTGTTTCTGTTGTTTTGACTTCACCAGCAGCACAAACTACAGCATCTGAAATGATCATACAGTTGAATCAACACCTCTCTAAAGCAGTCTGAACATTATTACCTTCTTAAAGGATGATTTATTGCAAGGCGGTTGAATGAGACTGCATTAGTTTCAGCAAATTGTACCTAATAAACTGTCAACTGAGTATGTATTAATTTTGAAAAGCCTTAGCAAGTTCTTGCTTTCTGTTGAGTTTAAATTCAGATTAGTTCATTTATGAATCTATTGTGGACTGGTTCAGCATCAGATGATAAATCAATCAGTGAGTTGATTCCCACCCCTAAAATCTTCTGCTGTTAACAACCCCCATTATCTCACTCTTTAAGCTTTTTATTACAGGCCCCAGATGTGCCTTTTTCTTTTAGTCTCCCACTGGGAGAGGCCCTGTTTTGGCTTCCAGTTATACATGAGCTACCCCTTACAACCTGGACAAACCACCAGCTACTTCACTCGACAGAGATGGTCTATGTAAATGAACTGCTCAAATGATACAATTTTTATCTGTCCTTGAGTCTGAGCACCATTTATTTCATTGTTGTGTGCAAAAATATTATGATACAGTGTCCTCTATTTTGTCTTTTAATGGAAAAACAGAACATCTAAAATTAGCTTCAGAAAATGGTGAAAGAGAACAAACAAGGCGATCCATTAGTGAGGATGGGTTATTGGCTGACTTGCCTCTTCTCATGGCGGCCCATTAAAAGTGGTAATGTCTGCCTGCAGCAGAGCCTGGGGAAGAAGAAGGAGGCCATGGAAGGCATATTTCACATGCATCAGACACTGGAATTAAATAGACCAATGTTCCCTAAAAAGACTGAAGTACATCTCTTTCTGATGTGCGTCCCGGGCAAAAATTCATTGATCTTAGAATGTCCCTTGGCAATTATAAAATATTAAATCCAAGTCGCACTTTTCGACTCAGCTTAATTTTTTTTTTTCTCTCGCTTTTCACTGCTTTCCATTTGACCAATTTAGAAAAAAAAGTTAGAAATAGATAGCCATGAAAAAAAGGCAGTGATAATAAAGACTGGCCCCACTTTTAAATATCTTTTGTTATGTTTCTGTGTTGTTTTTGCTGAACTTCCCAGATCATTAAATGGGCTAAGGTCCCAGCAAAGCAGAGAGTGCCTGAAACATGTCTTATTACAACATCAGGGCAGCGTTAACCAGGAGCACAAATTACTGAGATTGAGGCACACAGGGGAGTGAAATTTGTATGACATCTTTATTTCTGAACACAAGGTCTTTTGAGCTGCTGATGCCTGTTTCAGCACACTGGTGATGATATATATTCGTCAGCTGCTTTCCATTAGGTCTGTGGCCCTGGTGCTCACCTCCCCGGCCCCCTTCATGTCCCTCAGAGATTACAGAGGGGTCTACAGTTATTTGCCCAAATCATTAAATTTAACATATATCTCAATAAATATAATCAGCCAGCTGTTTGACAAGGTACACAGTTCATTAAGTCCCTTTGCTTGTTTGTCGTTTCCCTAATTAAGATTTAGAATCGATCATTGAGTGTGTAATGTACAGTGTAGCTCGGCTTGCACGGGGAGTCTCTCTTCTCAAACCAAAAGGAATGGCATCCGCTTGCTAAAGCTTTACCATTTAGCACACTGACTGCAATGGGAATTAGACATCCTGTGCTAATTAGGGAGGCCAATTAACTGTGAAATTCAGGCGTTTTTGACAAATAATCTCAGCAGAATTCAGACATCACCATGCACATGAATGTTATCAGTCCTGAATGGAGTGAGGATGAAGGCTATTGGCCCCAGTGTGCCATTTTTATATGCCTGCTTGTATAGCTGAAAATGTTATGTGTTTTTTCAGTCTATTGTCACTCAAATTGCCTGAATGAGCCCATTCTTTTTTACATACATATCCACTAAAATCCATATATATGATCACATGGTGCATAGGTTTTCAAAGCTTAGTACCATGTAAGAAATAAGTTCACGTAAGATATAATGACACAAGAGTAAATACGCTAAACCACTAATAGATTTAAAGCTGCGTTGTCCAAGAGAAAATTATTGTAATCAACTTAGATTCCTGCTAGTTTTAAGCGTAACCGCAACACATTGAGCTTTGGTTTGGCCTCTAAGCAGCAGAACAACACTGTTGTTGCATTTGGCCCTGTTTGGCAGGGCTGCAGCCCAATACTTGACCCCTATTCACTTTTCCTGAAACAAAGCATTGGCATCACCAGAGAACCTCAGTGTTTCTGTGTGTCTCGTTCCCATTTTGATTCATGATCACATGTATTTTTTAGATTGCATAAATTATGTATTTGTTGGACTAATGAACACCCTCCACTGATAGAACTTTGGAAGAGTTGTGAATAGCTGGATATGGCCTCTATCATCCGCATCAGTTTTCCAGTAACGTGTCATGGCTGTTCTGAGCAAGTGATGTGGTTTAGCTGAAAAAGACCTGCCTGGCCTTTTATATACACATACAACAAGGTCCAGAAAGCCAGAAAATGTAAACATACCTCCTGGGCTGGCCTGTGTCACTACACACCACTGCTTTGTTGTGTGTTTGTATATGTGTGAGGCATGTGCAGTTAATCATGTGTGTGGTCCGACTCGTTGACAACTATAAAACAGGCCCCTGCTGTCTTTATTACCTGTCCGACCTATCCCAACTGCTTTGTCCCTGCAGTGTAGAAAAACACATTTAACCATGGTTGCGTTGGCTCTGTCTGTTCACTTGAATTTAACAGAAAGCCGCTATTACACCATAGAATGCTATGGCTGTGGGTGTATGCTGAAGCTGTTTGGATACTAGGCAGTGCCGGAGGTGTGTTTGCTGGGTGCCGATGGGCAACTCCTGCAGCTGCCCGCCTCAGGTGCAGGAGGAATTGAGTACTTCCCTTTACAAGATGTATAATTATTATGGCAGACAAAGGTGTGGATTTAAACCAAGTCAATATGTAGATAAGTGAAATACACACACACACACACATATACACACACAGCTGCCTAGAAAATGATGCTGTTGTGTGTGGTGTAATAAAGCAGGTTGCCAAAATGCTGTGCAGGTAGGAAGGAAGCCTTCTGGGCCCGTGGAAGTGGAATCTGATGGGAGGAATGAGGCCTCCAGGAAAGTGCCAGCAAAACTGTAATGAGCAACTCCTTAACATAGTCTAGATTTCGCTGCCTGCCATTTTTACCCCTCAGCCTCCAAAGATTCCTCTTTGACAGTGTATGATGTGATTATAATTTTGAAATTGTAGCACCACTTGTATTATAATTTGCATTTAGTAGGCTTCTGTGCCTGTCTTATGTTTGTCAGCAGACAAACAAACATGCTACTAGTCGTACTACCGGAAGTAGTGTATTTATCCAAATGCACAAAGTGAATTTGTTGGATAAAAAAATCAATGACACTGGGGGTCACTAACGTTCATGGAGCCATCCTTCTGTAAAGTTTTGGCTCGTCTTTCTGGGCCATCTATATAAAACATTAAACTCTACCCTTTCCCCAGAAGAGCTTGAATTTTAATCAGACCTGCTCTTCAGACAGCCGTTTTTCCTTCTTCTCATACTTTGCACGCGTCACATCAGGTGCATGGGGACGGGTGACAACGGCAGCGGAACCGAGCCTATGATTGCTAAATGATGGCCCCATTTATGTCAATTTGAGATCAAGGGCCAATTGATAGTGTGACCCCCTGTGAAAGTGCTTTCTAATCTTCCCCATCTGCATATCTTTTGTGGCCCCGTGGTGTGTTTCCTTTCTTTAGAGTGAGACGTGCCACCGCTCATATGAGGATTTACGTGATGACAGTTCAGCATGAAGCACATGTCTGCAGAGCGGTGGGATTCACTGTACTTCTCACTGGGGCCTTATCTCATTCTCAAGTCAATGTGTTTGTGCTCGGGTTCTGTGTTATTCAGTGCCATTCTATTTTGCTAGCCTACTCTTTTTCCCTAATTAGGCCATTTGCAGGATGCGTTCCCCTTAGTGTGGTCATTTATGTTCAATACCACTCTGAACTGATAGGCTTTTGTTAACTGGTTGTTCCTATTTGGAACGTTTTGCAAAGACATCAAAGGACGGACCACAAGCCTCATTTGGCAACTTCTCCCAGCTATCCATCGGCTGCAAAACACCCCGGTGCCTTGATTATTAACTCAGTCACCACCCTCTCATTCAACTTGAATTAAAAATTAAAAACTAGCAGAAATGACAGTGCCACACCATTGAAAGTAAAGTGTGGAAAACCAACAAGAGCTCATTAGCGAGTAGTTCTGAAGACAAGCATTCTGACTTGAGACTCATTACACTTCTCCTATTTTAACTCTAATTGGGTTCATTTTATATATGAAACGCCTTGAATATTTAATGTTGAAAAAGTTCTACTTCTGACACTTTATGTAGCCAAAGATACTTGGCCTGCGTTAATTGTCCAGGTTATCAGGCAAGCTTTTAGTGGTTTCGCAGTTACTCCTGCTCTTTACAGACAACACAAAAGAGGAGAGCCACTGAACACACTATATGGCGGATTATTGATCGGATCATAAGCTTCAGACGGATAAGGCTGATTTATAAATCACAACAACAAAATCATCATCTGGATTGTTGTGATGTTAGCGGCAGCACTGCTGACTTTCTGTTCATTCGATAGCTGTTAATAACCAATATGTGAACAAAATGTTATACCGCACAATCCTAAATGGTGTTACTAACTTATGCAACAAAGACACACCAGCTAATAGACCCTTTGTAGTATTTACCATGTTGTTCAGCTAGCCAGGCTTACAGCATTTTAATTAAACAGATTAAAAACAATGTTATGGTTTCTTCCTTCGCTTGCCTTCACACAATCTTTTGTTTCTCTCAGGTTAAAAAGAAAGAGAGAGGGGGGAAAAAAAAAGAAAGAAAGATTGTGTTTCCAGGCAGGAAAGTTTGAAGTTCTTTGTTTGGAAATGAGGTTCCGGGTGCAGCACACTGTTTAGCTCGGTGACCCTGTGACTGTCTTCTGAGAAATTGTGTGAGCAGCCCTGCAGAATAGTGCTCCAGGGTCAGCTTTCATCTTAGCAGTAACCTGTGGACTTTGAAACTCAGGGCGATGGAATTGCAGCTTTGTCAGTACACTACTAATTAGAAAATTCCTGACCTCGAGCAAGATGTTTTAATTATGTGTTGTGTCAACGAGTTTGCAGATTTAATCCACCGTTGATACACACTCAAGTGTGCAAACTGTGTTGCACATTGTAGTAGATCAAGTGGAATGGTGAAGGGGCTTTTCGCTCCATCTTTCTCTGCCCCATATAACCTTATGCCATTCTTGCACAGTGTTTGTTAAAAGCCATCACATGCTTAAGTAGCCAAATTAGACGTGGAGTTAATGTGTTAGCTCATGAAAAAGCTGGTCTGATTTGCCTTGGTTTATATGAAGCTGAACAATGTGACAGCATTGTGCTGGGTGTGAGCTCTCTGTTGCAGTGAGTCAGTGTGAGGGAAGGCAGGAAGGGGTTAAATAGAAATTGAGCAGGGATGCTGGGGGCAGCAGTGCTGCAGAACATAGCAGTGTTCGTGCGAAGGCAAGTCATTTCCCGAAACACTGCAGACACATGGCCTGCGGCGCTCTAAAACCTTTGGAGACCAAAATGGCTTGCAGGAGTTAGAAGTAATAAGGTGTTTTTTTGCCTTCTTTCTCCTTGACTGAAATTCTGCACGGTTGCTATGCATTGCCATGGAGCTGTGTAGCTGTTTTTATGGTTTATGTGGGTATTAAGATGCTCTGCAACTGGCCATTTTTGAGATTTGTTGTTCTTTAGTTGTGAAGCAAATGGAAGTTGTTTGTTTTGAAAGTAATTCCCTCATTTTTTTGCCATGATCAGAATGCTAGACCTCACTTTCATCCGTCTGTATTTTTCCCTTTATTCTTTCAGTTTTTCACAAAATAACAATTTTAAAAAGCACATTGAGAAAAAAACAGATATGGCAAATGTGCTTCACTCTGGTCGATTTTTAAAAAAAGCACAGGGACAATGCCAACTACTTGTTTAGTTTTTTTTCCACAGAAAAGGGACCTGTGGGAGGGACACAGTTCTGTGGTATTAGTCCATTCTGACCTCTCTGGGTA
Organism: Mastacembelus armatus; assembly: GCF_900324485.2. Classification (NCBI taxonomy): domain Eukaryota; kingdom Metazoa; phylum Chordata; class Actinopteri; order Synbranchiformes; family Mastacembelidae; genus Mastacembelus; species Mastacembelus armatus. The sequence goes on from NC_046635.1 coordinate 22,568,949, forward strand.
TAGGTTGACTGGCCCTAAACCCTTTTCATCCTTTCCCTGGTTTTGTTAATCTTGGCTGCCTTGTCTGCTTCAAAGAAAAGCTCTGGCATATAATCTGGGTATGTACATCTGTGAATTATTATTCTAATTCTTTATACGTTTATTAGAGCTGAATAAACTCCACATCAAATACATCACTCGGGCAATGTCAGAAAGCCTGGGGCAAATCAGCCGACATCTGTTAACTCTTTCAAAATGGCCTCATCCAGCATGTCTGTGGGCGTAGAGGAGCGAGAAATAGGAGAGCCGAGAGAGAGAGAAAGTCTCTGTTGCTGATTAATGGCGACCGTAGGAGAGGCGTTTCAGGCCGAGTGTGGAGATGAAGTAGGGCTGCACTCCCACGGCTGGGCTCCACACTGTAAACACTGTGAAGGGACGAGGTAGCGTTCCCTGACTGAAATGCGGCGTGGAGGAGAACATGTGGGAAAGCTTTGCTTCCTGGCACATAGTCAGTCAACCAAGTCAGTCAGTCCTTCAGTCAGTGAATTAGTCAGCCAGTCAGTGAGTCAGTCAGGCCCTCACTCAGCCAAACATTCAGTTCTTTAGTTAGTTTGTCAGTCAGCAAATCAATGAGTTCGTCAGTCAGCCAGCATGTATGTCAGCTTGTCAGTCCGTCAGGTATTCCTGGTGAGAGGAGAGCCATCAGGAGAAGCCACTTTATAGGTTCTACCAGCCACTTACACCAAGCCATGGCTGGCAACCTGCCTCAGTGGTCAGCATCATACACACAATTAATCAGTCTCTGCTACTGTCAGTTTCCGCCCTGGTTTAAACTTTATGAAGCGCCATCTGGTTTAATTTTAGCTTCAGTTCTTTGCTTAGCCTGTCAGCAGTCTGTCTTTGGTGCCCTGCACACACTTACACACACGCACACACACACACACACACACAGTATATAAATAGAATTGAACGTTTAAAGAGATTTTTCTGTTTCAGCATCAAAGTAATAACAATAGATTAATGCATGAACTGCTTATCCTACATATTGAGAATGCTGAATAATGTTTTTCCTCATTGTTGTTTTGGTTGACACAGTGTGTTAGCCATTGTATTGCGACATACTGGTACATATTGTACATGTGTGTGTGCTCTCTCACCATGCAGCCCCTGTCTGCAACTTCTGCTGTGAGGAGTGGAGTGCTGAGACAGCAGGTTGGCCTGCGCATGGTCGAGCAGCTCTGTGTGCCTGGCAAAGTGGGCCATTAACCCACCGCCCTAAGGTGTGACCGAGGCCAAATCCAATATTGGCTCCGGCATCAAGGCACAGGTGTCATTCAAGGTTCAAAGCCTCAGATCAGCAACAAACTTATCACTACTCCTGCCTCAGCCCCCTTCCCCTTCTCAAACAATACAGGACTGAATGTAAATTCCTCAAGTCGCCTACAAGCACCACTGCTGCCACTGCACAATCGGTAACAGGGAGTCAAAACCTCTAGTGAGAAAGAGGGAGAAAGGCAGGGAAACATACATTATTAATCCAAAGTAAATTTGCCTAAATCTGAATTAATTTTACTTCTCTCAAGGTTGAAGTAGTTGTTGCACTGAGAACATGAAAATGAGACCTAGTGACTTTTAACATCTGTTAAATTTTTGTACATAGATGTTTTTTAAGCACTGGGTGAACTGTCCAGCCATAGCAGCCCAGCCAACTTGGGCATAGACTTTGATTGTTTGATTGATTAATTGTTATCCTGCTGTAGTGTAATATCTGCTGTAGATAACAACACATAGGCAGAGTTTCATGATTTATAAGTAAACTTATTAAAGTTGCCGATATCATGTGGACGACAGTACTCTTTCCACATTGTTGGAGTATAATTTTATGTGCACAAGGAATTATTGGAATTTTAGTCGTTGATTTGACAGATTGCTGTATCAGAATCTGATTATAGGCGACTTTATCTGCATATGTTCTTCCTTTACCATCTTTTATTCTAATGTATTGTTTTCTGTATACTGTATTATAATAATTGTCAGCTGCACAAAGCACAGTGGCTCACTCCTTCTGCTCTTGTGTGCATATGTGTGGTGGAGACCATGAGGGTGAAATGGTGTAAAAGAATGTGTCTGGCCCATTGGCACACTGTCATGTATGTCAACAGAATGTGACTGAATACCAAAGCCAGCAAGGGGCCTTATTACAGAAAAGCTTCCTTCTCCTCTCCTCTCCTCTCCTCTCCTCTCCTCTCCTCTCCTCTCCTCTCCTCTCCTCTCCTCTCCTCTCCTCTCCTCTCCTCTCCTCTCCTCTCCTCTCCTCTCCTCTCCTCTCCTCTCCTCTCCTCTCCTCTTCTCTCGTTCTAGCCCCTGTCCTCCCTCTATCTCTTTCTCTCACTCTGTGTTTTTCTGTCTGTCCCCTGCTCCAAACAAGTCAAATGTCTGAAGAGATGTATCGAAGTATCCCTGCGCTTTCTGTACGATGGATATGTCATATGACATAATGCCTCCGAGGGCCCATCACAGATAAAATGACAGATGCTGTTTTTTGCCTCATGGATCTTTCTTGGCCAAGCTGATTTTGAGACTTTGAGTTTTGCTTTGCTCCTCTCTCTTTATGCCTCTTCTCTCCTGCTTTTTCTCTCCTCACTTTTTCTTTTTATCCACCGTGACCTTACAAAGCCTGCCATTTTGTTTTTCATTGAATTTCAGACACATTTACTGTGTAATTGCTGGCGACAGGAAAAGCGTAGTCGTTGATGTCTCGCTTTGCTTTTAAACTGACACTCAGCCATCTGCTTTGTTTAGCGTTGGTGTTTAGTTCTCCCATCCCCACTCCCTTCTCCACAACACGATTTCCTGCATGTACTGACGAGAGGGGTTGGTCTCCATAGATACTGACAACAACATACCGGTGTTTGGGTTGTTGGCATTCTTTAAATGGAAGGCACATAGAGATAAAGGGAGGAGAAAGAGGATGTACTGAGTGAAATCCTTGATGAGCAGTGACCTTTCTGCCTGTATTTGGATCACTTAAGGCTGCAGCATTCTGGGAATTGTGGCATGCTACCTGACCAACAGTGTCTAGCTACACTTACTGTCTCCTTCCTCCTCGCCATGCCCCGCTGTGGCCCCAGCACCACCCCAGCACTTGACTGCCTGTGGCAACTACTGTCCATCCAGGTGGATGGATGGCTTTGATTGGTAAAATCTGTGGCCCCGTCGCTGTGTTCACTTGTGAGTGGCAGTAATTGGCATGGCACTAGTCAGGACCATCTTTCACATGTGGTCAGCCGCGACTGACCTGATTAGACCAGGGTCACTCCCCAAAGTGAAGGTTTGGTGTGCAGCAGGGAGATGAGGAGCTGGTTGTGCTGGTGTTCACTAGCATGAGACCTGTTAATGACCAGAGTTGGTAGATGTGGTTGAGGCAGGTTGGCAGGGAATGGTGGCCTCGCTATCCTCACTCATAATCCAGCATCCATGGTTCAGAGAGTGTGCTGAGGGAAATTTGAGACAAGGCATCGTCACAGAGTCTACACAAAGACAAGCATATGAGGGGGCGGATGCTGGAGGGAGTTTGGTTTGGTTCTTGTATATTCATACCCATCATATGTTTGCAATTAAGGCCTGTCTGTACTGTGTGTTTACAGAGTGGTGCAATCAATGTAATTGTGAGAGGGTGTTCCTGACTGAAATGTTGGTCTTATTTCTCTCTGCCTGGATTCAAGTGGGCACTTGCTGAATTTGTTTCCCAGTGTTTCTCATTTCCAAATGTAAATGCATCTCTTGATTTGTATCAGCCTCTGTATACACTACCTTTTTATCGTTCTCATTTTTCCTGGATCAAATACAAACAACAAGGGCTCCATTTCAGAGCAGGACGTCAGCTCAGATCTATGTCAGTGTTGTTTATTTAGAGGGAAAATTTGTTCATATTCTGGGCAATGTAAAGAGCCATAAAAGACGCTTACATAAAAATGATGGTTTCCCCTGCCATCGGACCACATCGCCAATGTTTTTTTTTCGGCCTCATGTTGAGATAGTCTTCGAACACTTGGCTGCACCTGAAGATCTGGACATTATTAGATCGTCTTTTTGATCTCATTCAGGCTCTGCAGGAGGGATTGTTTTCATAATTGGAGGTGCATACTTGCTTGGAGCTGCATTCCTTACTATTGATACTGTCAATGTGTTTGCCATTCAACAATGATTGCTGCATGTAGTGAAGGGGAAACTTATTTATAAACACTGTCATGTTTCACAAATGCAAAGGTCTTTTTCTGCACTAAAGACAAAGGGAGGACAAATTTCCTAAAACAGAAAGTACAGAACACGCTGTGAGAAGATGTGAAGTTAATGAAACCCAAACCAAAAAACAGCAATTTAATGTCGCTGATGAAGAACACAATTATGTTATTTTCCAGTTCACATGAAAACACATGGACACAAATACATGTAGCCTAAATACACAATAACAAAGTGAAGTCACAGTAGGAGTAGGTTGGGGTCTAGCCCTGCTATAACTCACTTTAGCAGTGTTGATAACAGGTGTTCATTAATATCAGCCACCTTCACTCAAGCTGGAATAGTTCCTTCTGTCCCTTGTTAGTTTCAGAATTCCTACACAGCTTTAGAAAAAAATGGAAAATCAGTTCCATCAACTCCATGTCTGGAAGAATTTTAAAATTGGACAGAAGACTGTGACCCTGCACCCATGCTGGAGGCTCTGTGAGACTGTACTTTACTATATTTTAACAGCCTCATGTGAATATGCTCACAATGACAATACTGATGTAAAGCAGGTAACATGCTTACATATATATATGTATATATATATATATATATATATATATATAGACATAGATCTGAGCTGACGTCCCATATATTCTATCTGCTGTGACCATGTTCTGGCACTTCATTTTTTATTATCCAAAAATGGCCCTGTTACTGCTGCCGAAAACAAACTAGCAGTATGTTGAAAGAAAATGTACAAATGCATGTGTTAAACTCTTACTAGGCCTGTATGTATCCGTCCATCTCACCTCAACAGGTTTTAGGCAGCACGGCGGGCTCCCCGGCCAGCTCCTCCGCCCCATCCACCTCATCACGCCAGTACACGCGGCAACGCATCACTCGTGTCAACCTCAGGGACTTAATTTTCTACATGGAGCAGGAAAGAGAGACCACCCACTCCCTCCTCCTTTACCGTGCCCTGCTCAAGTAGCCTCTGCTCTGCTCAGCGCCCACCTCAACTTCCTCCTCCTTCCCAGCCACGTGCCTTCAGATCAGGTCAAATGTTTCAGCTCTGTGTCTCCATATGTACTGTAGTGACGTTTGATGTAGCTTTTACTAAGATGAAGAAAGAAAGCGAAAAAAAAAAAACGTACAAAAATAAATCTGTTGTCTCTGTTTAGCTTTACGGTGTGTATTTAGATTATCCAGTCTAAAGGCCATATCAAATTTGTGTTGAAGTTGGATTTCCAGGACACAACTTGTTCCATGTACATTGGGTTGTTATTTTTTTGACATCACTGGCAGAGGTTTCAATGAGCCACCTAAATAATTTTTTGGTTACACCTGATACTCTCCACGCGCTATTTGATCAATGAATGTAGTTTAGCTGAATTCAGTAATTGAGAGACTTTACACACGTTTCTGTACACACACTGAGATTCCAAATAACAGCATCACCTTTAGTTTCTTTACTGTATATGTAAATAGTTATTTTACATTTATTTTACAGCATGTATATTTTTTAATCACATGTAAGCTTTGTAAAAGGAGTATCCCATGTGTCAATAATATAAAACCTGATGTTTTGTAAAATCATGTGCTTTGAATGAGTCAGATTTAAATGGTTTATTCTGTTCACCTGTAGAGAATTTATTGTAACAGAGTCCCAATGACGCTAATACAAAAACAACAGTTCCCACTATGACATCATTTTCTGATTGGTCTCCTTGTTAAACGAGTCAGGTTTTTTTTTTTCCTTTGCCTATTTTGATACCTATACATTTTTTATAGGTTGATGTTTGGTTGATGTTTGTACGGTGTCTCTTGTCCTGCGCACATCTTCAGCGTAAATGAAGAAGGCAGGTTTTGGTTCAGAGAGGGTGATACTGTAGGCGTGGAAATGAAACCTCAAATCTAAACAGACATTCCTGTATCCTTCTCTCTCAATGACATATTTGCACCTTAATGATGTTTGGAACAAATTAGATTTCAGCTGTTTTCAAGGAGGTCCGCAGAGTTTCCCTTTGGCCCCTTCTACTTTCCTAATTACTGAATCACAAAGGTAGCCATGAAGTGTTTTAGTACGCAGCACTTACACTTTACACTTGTTTGTATTTTGACTCAACGTTAAATATCACAGCTGTAAAGTAACGTTTAACTGTGGAATGATGCAGTTGTATGATTCCAGCCTAAAATTGATTTCTAGTTTCCCCTGTCTGGTTTCTCTCTTTGTATTATAGAGAGAAATGGAGACAACGGCTGTTTTTTACATGTCGTCTTGCATTGGTCGCCTTGTTAATTTTTTCTTTTTACAAATGCGCATTGTATTATGTAATATTGTCATGCTATGTTTTTGTTTTTTTTTTCTATTTAACTAAATATCTTGGCCTCTATGCAGCTTTTCTTGTCATATTGAAATTTATTTAAATATGGGTGGCATTTGAAATAATTGTTGTGCGTTATACATTTTGACAGCACTTTTTTTCATATCTATTTTACCTGACAACTGAAAGCTGTCACTGTATTATAGCAAAGAAATGTCTCTTTTAATTATAAAACAATATTGCCAGTTTCTGTCAAATGACATTTTTTTAACAGTTAATATATTTCTTTTTTTTTTTTTGTTTCTTTGTTTTAAATTGGCTTTTATGCTTAACACATTTTCATAAATTTTATCTCCAAAATACCATGTTTTAAAAACAAGCACAACGATATATATTGTGGTGATTTTAATAATGATTTCTATGGTTTCTGGTGGTTTCACAGGAAGACATTTCTACTACTACTACTACAGCTTTTTAGCCAAAATATTAGGACAATATTACTAATTTAATATAATAATTACTAAACAAATGGTGGAAATAACATTTCAATGTAAGGATGATTTGTAAATATTGTTTACAAAACTATGTGTTTATTAGAACCACGTTATTTTTGGTAAAACTCTTGTACATATCTTGAAATTTTCTGTTTGTGTGAAAAAAACGATACTTATGTATTTGTACCTATTTTGTAAAGGAATAAATAAGCTGTTTACTAAATTGAGCAGATGCTGACCGGGTCCGTCTCTTATTTTGTTTTATTCTAACATCACATATATATTAACATGTCTGTATATAGGAGTATCAGCAGGAATAAAAAATGCTTAATAACTGCACAGTATGTTTCTCCCTGTTCACTTCTTACTCTTTAAAAAGGAAAAATAAGCAGTTATGTTTTTGCAAGACAGTTTTAACAAAGTCAACTACTATTTCAGCCTGCTTCATTTCCATTTCTAACATTGCACATGCTAAGTACAAACTGAGTCAAGCGCTGCTGCTCAACTATGAAAAGTCCCTCTAGGTTTCTGCTGCTAATTAAGGAGAAGCATTTTTGAAAAGACCAAACCGTTTAACTCAGTGCAAAATATTGGGGTTTGGGAGCATATTGTTTTTTTCTATATCTTGGCCTACTCCCCAGTCCCTCTGGAGCTTTAGACTGCTGATCTGGATTCAGCCCTGAAGACGACCTTCCCCGCATATGCTTGGCTACAGCAGGCTGATGAGATTTATCAGATTTCATTAGTGTAATTACAGGACACCGAGTTCACCTTCTCAATATGTTGATTACTCACAGGTCATTAAGCACTGTACATTGAAAAAGTTACTCACCCTGTTCATAGTGACTAATCATACTTTGTCTGCTTTTATAGATTATCAATAGTACAAGCAGGAGTGAACTGGTCATGACAGTGGTAACTGCTAAAGGTAAGCCTCATCCTCCACTCTTTAAAGGTAATGGAGCAAAATGAAAGCAATGAGACACACATCGCACATACAGTACATCCTTTTATTATCGCAAATATGCAAGAAAAGTCAAATGGAGACACTGTAAATGAACACATGCCCTTTAATACCACAGTCTAATTGTTTTAAACACTTTAAATAATATACATTTGCACCTTATTATACCCTTTGAAATGTTTTAATCCATATGTACACAAAGTAATGCTTTGAATTCTTTTCATTCTTTCCATGAAGAGGGCTAAGAGGTCTCTTAAAAACACGAGGGTCCTATAAACCCCAAAGTCCTCATAATTCAATATACAATAACTGTACAACTGACCTGCCTCAGAGCTGAAGTGAATACCATGTCAACTGGATAAACACTGACCAGTACTTCATCTGAAAACTGTGGCATGTGTAAACATGTCATAGGAAGTTTCCAGTGCTGTCAAGTTTGACTAGCTTTGTAGTTGAAAGGGGCAGGTTTAGTTATTGCAAACACAGAAACACATAACTGCAATCTTTGTTCCTTTTTCTCACTTTATGTGTGACGTTGTGCAGTCATTTATGTTTTTATTCACAAATGCATGACCCCTTAGCTCTTGAAACCTGGTAAAAGCCCATTCTGTCATTTTAAAATGCCACATCAGTAAGAAAATATGCCTTCTTTTCTTCCTCCCTGAAAAAAGTCATTCTTGCAGATGTGTGACTGATTTTTAACCCGTTTCCTCACAAACTAACCCAGATGAGTTTCCACACCTCATATCAACTGGATCAAAGAGCTAGGGATCAGCAGCAGAGTCAAGTTGCCAGGCTGTACAGTATGTTCTGAGTAAGCTCAGATTTGACTCATCAGTTTGTTTGGTTTGTTGCGGTGTGGTCCAGTGAGCCACAGCGTAGGAGGGCGTTTTGAAAACCAGGGCACAGGGATGACACAGCAGCAGGGGGTGCAGCCCAAGTTTCTACTGGCACCACTCAACTGGAAGCCTTTGGGGAGGCAGAGGGGGGCGAGGAGTGCTGTGCCTCGGCACATGAAAGGCCTGGTTGACCATTCCCTTTGAGGCAACTGGATGCAAAGGCGCAGGCCACTGGCAGGTCAGAACAAAGATGGGCTTGATTGTGAGAGAGACCCCCAGGGAAGACTGAGCAGGACTGGGAGCTACACTTACACTGAGCTCATCTTTATCCATTCATTGGCCCTGTTTAATCAGCAGCCATTCGGAGATGGCAGCTATTAGGACAACATGGTCAGAAGAACTACTGCCCATTTTTAATGAACAACTATTTTATAAAAACAACCCCAGTTTAACTCAAACAACTGCCAGCGCCCACAAAGATCAGAATGAGCTTCTTTTTTCTCCGTCTTTTGGAATGGAAGAAACAGCATCTGTGAGTTACGCACATATAAAGCATGAAAACTTGGCCTTTCTTGTTTCTGTCTTTGATCCAGAAATGTTGAGAATAAGACCAAAAGAATGAGAGCAGGATAGAGTAAATGCCGCCCACTCGCCTCTTTGTGAATAACACGCAGATGCTGGGAGTACAGTTCACTTTGGGTTCTGCCATACATACATGTGAAGAAGCACTGAAATAATCTTGGCTTAGAAGTGACAATATTGTAACAAACAGAGACTTTGTCTCCCGGACTTGGTCTGAAGGTACTGTGAGCTATTCTCAACAAAACTGTCAAAGCTGGAAGCCTTGAAGAGGAAACATTGGTACCCTCCATACACTTCTGAATAATGCATTGTCTGTTTTTGCCTGTAAGGTTTGCCTGTTTTTAAATGGTTTAATGTCCTAGTCTGAGAACATAAACAGCCTGACTTGGCACTGGTCACTGCGTTCAAATAAGTGTTTTCAGGGAACAGGGCAGGACAGGTCTGAAGGAAATGTTTAAGTGCAAAGAAACATTAAGCGTTTAGAGTACGTTTCTAGCTGACCATGACACATCCTGGTAAATGTCAGCTTTCCACATTGGTCCTCAAACTGTTAACATTCTAACTCAACAGAACTACAATAGACTTGGAGCTTGTGCAACTTCAATCTGAATTCACGAACTTTCTTATGTTTCTGCTAAACACAAACAAATATTTGTGCTCGTATGAGAGAATCCGATCAGAGATCTAAGATATGTTTTACTGCTAATAAGCAGAAATTCCAGAGCACTTTTTTAATGTGTGCTGCACATTTGACTATGAACAATGTCGAAACATCCAGGTTCTCTTCTGTTTGAACAATGGGACTTTTCTGGCTCTGAATGCAATGCCAGCCAGATCGCTTTAGCCACGTAGCCTGCAGACATCTGAGCTTCTGCGGCTACTGCCAAGAAAAGCTCCCTCACAAGCTCTAAAACCATAATGAATACAATGTTCATACATCCTTCATATTGGAGAAAGAAAAAAAAATAATCCTATTAATAATAATTGTTTACATCATGTCATGATAAGAACAGCAAAAGGAGTAAGGAAAACATACTTTAGAAACAACAATGAAAAACTGTAATAAACAATCAGTTTGGCAAACAACGCGGTTCTCGGTGAGGCCCTGGCATCTGCAGCCAGACCTGTGGGGTACAGTAGGACAGGGTAAGGTAGGGACACAGGGCCTATGGATCTGTACCAAAATTGAGGCATTCTAAGGGATTTTTGAGGGGGTGAGATTGGATTGTGTTTTCTTCTTGTGTTTTTCCTGTCATCCGTAAAAGTGTGATGTCTGCCGAAGCTTTCTTGTCCCACAGCAGGTCAGATTTGTCGCCAGAGAGACAAAACATTGACCTCATACAGACAGAGAGCTGGATGACACACTGCTGACAGAGGAGTATTGGAGTGGTGGTGTGTGTGTGTGTATGTGTGTGTGTGTGTGTGTGTGTTTCTGTGTATGTGGGTATATTGCAGACTCGGGTTCGTGGACGGGGCAGTTGTGTCAGAACAGGCTTTTTTTTTTTTTTTAGTTGTGGAAAAAATAAACCAGTCGTGATGTTAAAACGGTTCAAGTAACTGCTGTTATGTCCATTTGAAGTTGTTGCTGTTGTTTTCATCACATTCCCAGATTCTTTGGGCGTCATTTAACGTAATCAAAAACCTTTTCTGCTGATGATTTTTTTCAAACCTTTGTTTGGTACTACATTCCCCTTAAAGTTCTGTAGCGCTGGCAAGTTTAACAAGCCTCTGCTAATACTTAGGTATGCTGGGGGTGGTTGTGGTCCTGTTAGGGCAGGGAAGGAGCAGGGGTAGGTAGGAGAGGGTGGTGTAAGAAGATGCAAGGAGTATTAGGGTGGCTGAAGGGAGGGAATGAAGTTTGGCAGTCCCTCTCCCAGAATGCTCTAGTCCAGAGGTTCCTGTTTTATTCTGATGGGTGTGTTGATGGAGAGACTCCGCCGGTCCTCGCGACACAACACGTACTCGCTGAACTGGGATGAGTCCACTCCGCCTCCACATGATGCCGCCACACTGAAACCTTTCTGGAAAAGACGCTCCAGAACCTGCAGAGAGGACAGAGGAAAAGAAGGATACTAATAACAGAAGGGCAATGTCAAAAGGCCTTAACTTAACCAGTTATTACTGACAGAGACAGGTCACCTTACATTTTGGGAAATATTCTGTTACTGTTGTAGTTTTTTTTTCAGTTATTGGGCAGATTAAATCAATGAGATATAAAGCATTTTGTTACCTCTGGCCATAGCCAATCTAACCGTTTATTACTGTTCGGAGTCATTGTAGGGCGCTAAGTAAGCCAGCTGCTGGCTGTCATGTTTATCATACAACCATAAAAGTGGTATCAATCTTCTTATCTAACCTGTAGGAAGGAAGCAAATAAGCATATTTCCCAAAATGTCACATTTTTCCCTTAAATGTAAGCCCATTTTTCAAGGTGACAAATACTTATCTCCTTGAAATATATGAAAAAATCAGACCACTGTGAAACATGATCTCTCTCATAAAAATATTGATGACCTACGTTTAGCCACATTTTCAGATTTGCTGTGCATTTTCAATAACATAAACACATAAAGTAAGTTCGGAGTTTTGGATAGGTGTAACTTTTTGATATCCATCCTTCCATTCGCCTGTTAGCAAACTCAGATCTTCATCAGTCTCAACATGCACCATGTGTCATTAACCCCCACTCCACCTCGCACACGCACGCACGCACGCATACACACACACACACACACACACACACACACACACACACACACCCTCACACACACACACACACACACACACACACAATCATATATAGTGATGGAAGAAAACCAGAGGGCACTCCAACATCACACCACTTCTGCAATATTCATGCCGCTTGTGCTGGATTGGGTACTGAACTCAGGGCATGAGCTCAAAGGGATGAGGAAAGCAGAGTGTGAGTGAGGTGTGTTAAGGGGCTGAGTGGAGCTCAGTGTGGTGATTACTGGAGCTCCTAATTTGAGTAATGAGGCTGGGGTGAGAGGAGAAGTGAGGTCTGTGAGTGAAGGAGAGAGCAACGTGCAAGGAATGACGATAGAGAGTTCTGGGTGATCTGTGTGAGGACAGAGTGCTGGAGCTCTAGGGAAAGAACAGGACATGGGGATGGATGTTTGCCCTCAAGTCTGGGCATTGATACACACACTAGTCCAAATGTAGATATGCTCAGACACAAACACGTGAATTCCAACATCACTTTTCTTTCCTCATCTGCTGGAATCCTTGTGGGATGCTGTTTTTTTTTTTTTTAGAGCGGGTATATATCTAAATCCCAGTGCAAGGAGTGCTGTGTATTTACTTATTCCCTCGTCCTTTTAATGGAGTGTGCAGCACATGGAAATGAAAGGTCTTGCCAAGGGCTAACCCCTCCTGCCAGATACAGAGCCAGAGAATTTCAAACAAAATAGATCGGTTTCTTCAGATGCCCATACACACACACACACACGCATGCTGACACATACACTCATGGCAAAGAATGACCTCTCTAATTAGAGGAGCGAGGGCACCATCAGGGTAAAGTGGGGCATTTAGGCCTCCAGGTTGAAGGGATGCAGCCTCTCCCGACTGGGGATTAGCACAATGCAGAAGAGTAGATAAATCACAGATATAAACAAAAAGCCAGACAGTCACAATATGAGCATAAGTATACAATCTTACAAATGAATTATAACACACATTCACGCACAGACTTGTTGAGCAGACCTGAACGGCAGACCTGACCCCCCCCCCCGACACACACACACACACACACACACACACACATACATACATCCTGATTAAAACTATCATGTGGGTTGACATGCTGCTTGTAAGCAGAAAGGACCACTTGGAAAAGTTACCCCCCTCCTTTTATGTCCTCTGGCCATACGGCAGCGACAAACTCTGTAATTTGTGAGACAGAAGGGGCGGCAGACAGCTGATGGTGAGGATGGCTAATTAAGAGACCTGCCCAAGCATCAAACACTCCCAAATCCATGACAGACGATGGAGGAGCCTAACGATTATGGAAATGATATTACATAGCCTTCTTTGATCATTGCATCACATTGCATTTCTTCCCATCATCTCTTAAAGCATGTGGGACTCTGTCATGTTCAGCAATGAATTTGGTCACAGAGGAGAATGGCCTGATCAATAGAGATAGTCTGACAACACTTTTATCATTAATGCATGGCAACACAGAAGACTAAAGGATATTATTATAGATAGTTGTAACTGACTTAGGGATACTATCATGACTAAAGAAGCCATACAAAAAAAAAAACAAACAAAAAAAAAAACTTCACATTCAGTTTGACACAGTGAATTAGTGCCACGGGGGAATAAACAATACACTGAATAATTAAGATGTATCCAAGCAAAAGGTTTCAGTGTCCACAAGACAATGTCCTGTAATCAATCCCAGCTGACAATGGAAAGTAATGCAACCTCTTAAAAGCTAAAACATGTCCTGGTGGCTCAGCTCAGCACTACATACTTGTAACCGCAGGCTTTCAGATCCCAGCTTATGTTGTACTTATGCAGATTTCTCTGCTTACTTTCCTGCCTCAGTTGAGCGAAACCATAACAAAATATTCTAACAGCAGGTTGCATGTGAGCAATCTGATTGGTTGATGTCTAATTCCAAGCATGTTGATTTCCGTGAAATGGAATTATTACTCGTTAGCTGTCTTTGTTTTTTCTTGTCATGTACACCGCTTTAAACATGGAGTCTGGTGTTGCGGCAACATACTTAATGTATGCTATGTGCATTAATGTTTTCAAAAACAGAAAATCAGAATACAGAAGTACAGAGGACATGACAACACTTTGTCATTTCATAGCACCAAACTTTGCTAGTCCTGCCTGGAACTTTGGCTTCTTCTTTCCTTTTCCTTCCTGTGTGATCGACGCAGAGCGGTGAATAAAGGCTTCCTACCCTTTTCATCCCCGGTGATTTCTATACATTTGAAACACAATAAGCCATTCTCATTGTTGCAGGGTTGACTTGAATGCACAGGGATCTGCCCTACAAACACACACATACCATTCAACATAGAACCATCTCACTGAGCCACCAGTCAATCTGGGGTCGCCCTGGGGATGAGGAGACGATATATCAGCCTTGCTCCTCTAACCTCCCAGCCTGGTATATTCACAACACAGCAAAGATGGCGAGGCAGGAATCAAAGTAGAAGAGTCTCGGGGCTAGAAACCGGAGCACAATGTAATATTGATGGCCACCGGAGTGCACACACACACACACACACACACACACACACACTTGCAGCACCTCTCAGGAGCTGTTGGAAGACACTTGCTCCTCATGGCACAGGGCTCAGAGTTGATTGACATGTATGACACACACAGACTGTGATGGGCTCTGCACTCAGGGGGGGTCGCTTTTGTTGCACAGTCTTTCATATGTGACAAGGAGCACTAACTGCAGTCTCTGCTTCGTATCCTCTGCTTATCGCAAGCATCTGGCATAAAACAGACAAGAAGCTCCAACTCCCATTCTCTAAGCCATCTGCCAGCTTTTTTAGGAATCACAAGCCACAGGAACACTTTGATAGTGCAATATATTCTCATAGTATTGGGGACACATTATCAAGTAACTGTGTTTGTAGAACAGCCAAAAACTGAGCTCATGATCACAAATGAACACTTTTATTTAAAGTGTTTCCAAGATGTATGAATCCACATGATATTTTAGTTCAGGTGCAACTTCTAACTCTACTCACTGAGCTAGACAGGCAACAGAGTTGTGTAGGTTTAGGTCTGACCTCAAAGGGACCGCTAGTAGTCCAGACTCCACTGAGCAGACTCGAGGCACTGACTCTAACTGACTCAAGTAATATTTTGATTTTGTGGTCAGTGGTTTATTGTACTGAAGTGCATAACTTACCAGTGGTGTAAACATAACTACATACACTTAAGCACTGTACTTACGTAGACTTTTATGGAACTTGTACTTTACATACGTTTTTCCATTTCCTTTAACTTAATACTTGACTACATTTCAGAGGGAAATGCTACAATAGATTTCTTTGACAGCTACAAGTTTGCATATTTATATTTTCTATACAAAACGAAGCATACTCTGTAAGATATGATGTAGTCTTATAGAATAAAACTCCCTGGAGTGTATTGAGTTCTCAAAATCAACTGACCGCATGACTTTACTAAAAATATATAACACTAATAAAAGATGTTATTTGGCTTTTAGACTTTCAATGTATGTATTCTACATTGTAAGAGCGTTAGGTCACTTTTACGGTACTGTGGGTTAGGGCTGGATAATGTTGTCGCCTGGTGCCGATTTATGATGCCATAAATCCCTCTGTTGGGCCCAGTCATAGGTTAACACATCATTTAACATAAACACTGGACTTCCAAACCCATTCCAACTTTTGGCACATTTAACTGTGTATTGATTTACTGTAACTAAATGACATATGAAGATACTTTTTCATTATACTGCATTTTTTGTGTGCAAAGAAATCATTTGATTTATTATGGTCTTGTTCATTTTTAATTTGTTCTTTATTTTCGTGTCTCTTAAGTCCCATTTGCTGTTGCTAGGGTAACAAACCAAATTACTTGCAAATCCCATCTAGGCTGCATCAATGAAAATTTTAAATATTTTTTAAAAAATCTAGCAGCAACTGCTCTAAAGCTGTCAGTGAAGTCTTTATCCTCTCCATACTGCAGGTTAATCCACTACCCTCAGAGCGACACAGAGGAGGGACCCTGAACTACAGCGGTCTAATACCTTGTTCTGCCACTCAGGCCACTGAGGAGTACCGGTGAGGTGTTTGTGTGGCCTTGTCTGCTCTGATGAGCTGTGCTTTCTCCTCCCATCCAGAGCAGGATTGATGGAGTGGCAGTGTGACATGTAAGAGAGTGTTGCGACGTGTTGCGTTCCCTGCCTGGGCAGCAAGGGGACAGGGGGCCCTTCTCTATGACTGCCTCCGCTGTCACATTGATGAAGGACGGATTGGCTCTGGCCTGATCCGAGTGCTTCATCATCGTGATGTATGGAGCAGCAGGCCTGACTCCAGCTCTGGGATGCATGTGTGTGTACACCTCTGTGCCTCTTTGGCTAAATGTTTTCCCTCCGTTAAGTGCCTTCGCTGCTCTCTGTTTCTCTCTGCTGGAGCTACATCACAGCACAGGTGGTTTGCATTATTCCCTAAATTCCACTCATGACTTCATGGAGAATCACTCGCCAAGGTGGAGTTGTTTATTCTCACTCTCTCACAGCTGAAAGCACATGAAGAAGGACTAAAGAAGGGGCTAAATTTACAGTGTACAATATCATATTAAAACATTTTCCTTCCAAAAGATCCTTTCTGTTGACTGATGCAAAAAAGTTAATATTGTTTTATTTCTAACTGTGAATAGAAGATGATATAATAGCATGACAAAATTGATACTCTTCAATAAAACCTAAAAAAGAGAACTCTCACCAGTCACCAAGTATTTCATATGTTCTACTCTGAAGCATAAAAAATTTTACTGACCTTAGGGTTGTTACTTTAAGTGAATAAAAACAGAATAATAAACTGCAAAAAATAGGTTGCTGTGCTTAGTGTACAGTAAAGTATTGAGAAATGTCATGCTATCTCATTGTGACCAAAGTATCACAAGGTCTAGCTGTTTCCAGCCTTGGGCAAGACAACAATTGCACCTTAGCTTCAATAAAATTATTTGAGACTAAAAAGAAAATCTCTATGCCAGTGACATAAAATAAACAAAAAAAAAGGCACAAAAGTAAATGTAGTCATATATTCATCTTTTTCCTGTCAAGCCTAAGTCCAGTCATAAATACTTCACAGAGCGCTGCGTCTTATCCCCCCCCCTTCTATCCCTGGTCTTTCTCTGTGGGCAGGGTGTGGTCCTGTTCCCCTGGGTAGGGGTCCAGGACTGAAATCAGATAAGAGGCTCATTGTCTGGTAAGTAAGACAAGAATTATTATTCTAACTTTCTCATACCTTCACGCAACAATGAGAAAGGACAAAATGAGTGAGCTCAAAAAAAAAAAATCTTTCCTTACACCGAAAAAACACCTCCATCTGCTCCTTGTGTCCTCATCTACATCGACTCAATGAGCCGGCCCCTCTACTGTGCGTGCATATGTGGGTGTGTGTTTGTGTGTCTGATTTTCTTAACAGAATTTTGTGTTTCTTAAAGGGGCAAACAGGAGACAAAAAAAAAGAGCCTGATGCCACAGCTAACACCATCTGAACCAGAGAAGCCATACTCTTAGACAAACTGGGGGCATTGCTTGCAGGAACCCTTGAGCTTCCAGGCCCTGTTGGTATCAGCAGTTTGTCTGAAAGGAAGATTTCATCTCACCTTGCCTTCAGAGCAGCAGCTTAATAAAAAAACCAAGACGAAAACAAAAACTCCTTTCAGACTATGGTAGTCAGATGCGCTCACATCCATAACCAGTCTCACTGGTAAACAGAGTGGGAAAATGTTGTGTTAGTTGATGCGGCCAATTAATTATATTGCAAGTCATTTAAAAATCTATAAAAGAAGTATAAACCGGTTTAGGCTGTTTGAGAAATTGTAAGTATGGTATTAAAAAATGCAATACGTGTATTTCAATCGCCTTGAGCGGTGTTATATTGGAGTCTTTTTAAAAAAGGAGCTGTGTCTTAAAAAGGAGTAAAGCGTAAATTATGCATATCATTTCCCCCCCTTCCCATTCCTCTTCTTCATTTTTTCGCAGGAAAACATGGCCGCAGTCCACACGTGCTTTGTCCCGCTCGCTCGGCTCTCCTCCCTGGAGGTGGTCTCTCACGCTGGCAGTGGGGAGGTGGAGGTGTCAGAGCGCACTAGCCTGCCTGGGAGAGGCTCTCTCTGGGTGCTGGGGGGGGGGGGAGGCTCCTCTATGTGTTGGACTGTTCATGGCTGTGGGCACTCAAGTTTGTTACATCGAGCCTGTGGTGTGAGGCTGTAATGTCTCCCCCCTTTTCTACCTCCCACACACACATCTGTGGGTACAAAAGTATTTAAACTAGTTTTCTAAGTTGTTTTTATCTTCTTTGCTACATACTGTGTTTAAAACTGCTTTCTTAATCTCAGTCAAATTACTTGAGTATTACTTGAGTAAGTGAGAGTTTCCACTCTCTTGACAGCTGCTGTGCGAGGCGGCGTCAAATCAGTATCACCAGTGGAGCCGCACAGAGCCCTGGTTATACAGTGCAAGTGCCAGCCAGGTGTGTATCAAAGGTGAGGGTGGTGGTGAAAAATGCTTTGCTTGCTCAGCAGAATCCTTTTGTTAGATAAATAAAGGTTAAAAAAGTCTCCACTGTGGCAACATGCAGAGTGTATACAAGGCCACAGATCAATCTGACTGACTCATACTGAAGTCGAATCTGCATCTCTCAGAAATGGGTCTGATCCCATTAAAAAAAAAAAAAATACTACACTGCGATGCAAAATCATAAGGAGAAATATATATTTAAAATCATTATTTTCACTTCACTCAATTGTCCAAACTGCATAATGCATTTTGACAACTTTTTAAAAACCTTATCAATCCGTTGTCTTACTTAAAGTTACTGTATACTTGCCCCAGGAAGTGCTGAACCCCTTATGCAAATAACATATGATGTCTCTCTGTCACCTAAAATGAAATAAATTTTTTTTTCATGATGATCAGATAATATGATTGTAGTCTCCAAATCCCTTAAATGTAACAAACCAAACAAAGTGTTATCAGCCCTTCAGCACAGTATAAACAGGAAATTGTTTCCAGTGTGTTACCTGGACGGAGTTCAGCCTGCAGTAGCCATTGAGGGGGAAGCGGATGACATGCGTTGGGTCCTGGTTCCAGCCGGCATTTACTGAGTTACACATAACATCTCCAGTCTCGGGGAAGATCTCCTCAATGAGGACCTTCTCCCCACTCAGGGCGATCCTCTCACCCAGGTCTGGTGTGACACGAACCACCAAGCAGTCACAGGGCTGCGCCATCCGTCGTTGCTCGCGCTCCTGCTTCCAGCGCTCCAGCTCCTTGATCATGGGCGTTAGTTGGTAATAGCGTGCCTCCTCGTACAGCAGGTGGAAATCCTACACAGGCAGAGGAAGATGAGATGAGTTTCTGAATATAATATCTTTTCAACAAGGTCACAAGGACAAAACACATTAAGATGACAGTGGAAAGGCTTTTTTACAGGGCATCCTGAAGGCTTCCCTACAGCAACAAATGACAAAGTGTCCTTGAGCAAGACACTTAACCTCAAATTACTCCCGGAATACTGTACTGGCTGTATCTGTACTTTCCCCCTTCTACAATAGCAAAATATCAACTGTGCAGCAGAGGCATGCATGAGCTAACTGTGATGAGTTAGTGTCCTACAAAATTAATATGTCTCGATTGAGGGCACTGCTTATGGGAGGGAAACGCATTTATATATGTATGTGTCAGAAACCTGCAGTGCCCCGTGTCATCTGGTAGAAGGAACCTTTACTAAGGAGTGCAGAGTTCACCATAACAACAATAGACTCGTCACTGTGATTTCTTGCAATGTCAGCATTTAATTTTACACTGCTGCACTCTTGGTAATTTGATCTGGATAGGAATCAGACATTTATCCAAAATGTACATGTAAAAGTGACCTCGGTTTGTCCTTGTAAACTCAAAAATAATGGCCACAAACCCACTTGTTTCCATAGAATTTCCATCTTCTTGAAAGAACACTAAACCAAGATCAGCAATGGTCTCCAATCAGCAGGATAACATTCACAATAACCAAAGCATAGCCATGCTCAGCTCTCCTCCACAGTAGCTCTTGGCAGAGCTGTGCTAGCCCTTAGCATGTTTTAGTGAGTTGACTCCAGAAAGGCCGTGAGTAGGGCTCCAGTGAAGTGGGATGGTACATTCCTGTGTGCAGACAGTCTGCAGCAGATTGCCTGCCTCTCCCTCCTGGGCAGGGCATGCTGGGGGCCATTTGCCCCTGCGCTCTTGCCTGTAATTTCCCACAAGACCAGATGGCACCATCATTCACCACAACCATAGAAAATACTGGGAGGCGGAGGTTCGCTATCGGAGGCTGACGGGAGGTGTGGAAAAGATATGTGCAAGTGAACATGAGGACAATCATCAGCCAAGGAGGATTTTAATGTATTCCCCACATGGAGACAGTTTTATGTTAATGAGACTTGTGGTTCAGTGTTAAGCTCCTATTAGAACAAGATTTAATTAGGTTACACCTAAATGCAGCAAATCTTTCTGCTAAACAATTTCTAATTAATAAATCTGTGTTCTGATTAGTGTTTCACAGTGACAAAGAATGACAGCTTAATTCCCTCTGCCAGCACTGCCATTCAAAGTTTATTTGTACATGATGTTAATGTCCCTTCGCTCCTGGCTATAGCTTTAGTGTATGGACACTGTGAAACCACAGCAAACAACAGACTGTGCATTTGGGTACATGTTTAATAGATATGGAATGAGGTTGCTCAAAGGTTTCACTGCAAAGTCTAAATGCCCTTGAAAAGTGTGTGTTTGTACTGTGGAAACAACATATGTTTCATATAGTCTGCATCATTGGAGGCTGTGGGTGTTGGGTGCTGGGGCCGCCAGGGAGCTGTGATCTAAAAAGAGTTTTCCCCTTCCCGTCTCTGGACTACTGCTGGGTATAGAAACAGAGCACGGCAGCAAACAGCATATTCATTAACCCTGCTGATTCTGTCAGACTCTTTAGCCTTGAAAAGCCTCCCGCACTGGTTTACCCCTTCATCTAAACTGTGCCTTCATCTGAGGCATGAACGACACCCAAATACAACTCCATCTGGACGGCGTGTTGACGCAACACATCTTAAGCTGACGGTCTAATATTTAAGATTTCAGAATGTGAAGAGGGGGGGGGGGGGGTGCAAGAGGAGTGGGTTCTTTTTTCCCTTTTTCTCTCTCTTTCTCTTCTGTGTCTTTTTCTCTCCTGGCCTTCTTGCTGCAGCTGACAAAACTCATACTGAGACGCTCCCCTTCAGGCAGCTCTCTGTATCAAAGTGTAGCTCCTCATCCTTCACAGGTCTGAAGCCATGGATGGATATGTTTTTAACAGGGGTCTGTCTGCGAGGCACTTTAGTCATCCTGAGCAGCACAGAAAACAACAGAGTAATCCTAAGCGCTGAGGTGAGGATGAGACGGGGCCAACAGCTCCGTCCTGGCTGCTGGAGCTGCTACTACTGCTGCCAGCTCTACGAGACAATTCATCCCCCAATCCTGTGTCCAGACAGCCCGTTTGAGCTTCAAAATAATGATCTGACCTGATCGCCCACCGGCAAGGCAACATCTCAGGGAAGGACAGGGGAAGGGAGAGACAGAGAGTGAGGCAGAGAGAAGAAGAAGAAGAAGAAGAAGAAGAAGAAGAAATGATAGAAACTGTCACTGTTAGAGGACTGATTAAGACTGTTTTGGGATACAGATGACTTAATCCATATAAGAAGAGCTTCACAGGTTGTTGATTAAACTCGTCAAAGAAAAAAAAAATGCAGCCAACACTCGACTAATGCACGACTCTGACAAAAATAAAAACATTACCTTTTTCTTATGTTTAACATTGCATACCCAAAGAAAGCATTATTGATTTAAAGTGCAACACAATAGCCTGAATAAATCGATGCAGAAACCACTAACTGTTAACGGTTTCTAACCATACCCCTGATGTGACTGAGCATTGCTTACACTCTTGTGATTAATTGTAGTTTGAATAATGAGATAAAGGAGGATATTAATAGTGAATATTTTGTTCCACTGATGTAGGCTGAAAAATTTCTTTCCTTTTCAGCTCAGACTTTCGCATTGATTTAGCAAAACACACAGTGCCGTGGCTGCCAGCAGCAGAACAGACCCAGCCCTCAGGCGACAGCAAGCCTGATTGTGTTCAGATAAGGACATGCTCAATTCCGCCTCGCACTATTTGCATTTTTTTTTCCCTGGCTTCACGCAAATTGAAAGGTATGCAGATCAACACAGGCTTATACGAGGGGTTCATAATGAGTAGAAACAATGAAGTCCAATGCATTCTCTTTAGCCGTGGTGCCTGATTAGACTGTCGAGACTTCACAGAAAGAGAGGGAAATGCAGGAATAAGAGGGAAAAAAAAAACTAATCAGTTCTGAGTCAGGCCATCATTTGCCAAAATATGCAGCGCTTTCATGTCATGTTCTGTTCACTGAGGTTTGGCTCTTATTTAGACTATCCGCGAGGCCTGGAGAGTTTGCCCCTGGCTCTGAGAGGCTTGGCCTCGCCTTGTTCCATTGTAGAGAATGATGAACAAGTGCCAGCCTGGTAGAAAGGTCATGCAAGTTAAAGTGAAGTCAAAGGGAAGAGTAGAATACACCTCGGAAACAATCTCTGAATAAAAACCTTAAACAGGATGTAGCTGTAAGGCAGAATACACAGTGTAATAATTAGGACAAACCCATATATAGTTTTTTTTTTAGTATTTGTAGGTTGAGTGGTTAGTAATGCTGTGAGTTTGGTTTAAAGCTGCACTAATCAATATTTTTACATTAACGTGAGATCAAATCACTATGTGTAATGTGAAAGGGGGCACTTATACTGATGAGCATACGATGAATTACCACCAAGCTCTACCCCTCAGCTCTGCAGGGCTCTACAGCTTTACTGTATTATTTTACTTTACTCACCAATCTTCTTAACCTCATTGCCTTTTTTCAGTGAAAAAGTGCTGATACACTGATTAAATGCTACCTGTCCAGAACCAGACGGCAGGCAGACAAAGTTAGTGACTAGCTAGTGAACACAGAGTTCAGCAGCTGAAGAGCCAGATGTTTTGGATATACTGGATTTACATTTAGCAGGTGGCTGGAAATATAGCTTCAAATAAATTATTACGTTGTTCCTGCTGAATTCATAAAAAGTTACTTTTTCCTAATATGTTCTCAACATCAACTTTACACATCAATTTCAACAGCCGTTAGCATCAATTATACTCCTGTATAACATTACAGTCCAATGTGCCACAGCTTTCCTGGCCAGTAAGTCACTGTGAGTCTACCTGTCTGTGGTGGAGTTTGTCATCAGAGTGCAGGAGAGCAGAGGCTATTTCTCCTGGGCTCACCTCTATAGAATCAACTCTTAGTGAAAAACAACAGCTCAGGGCTTTGGCACACACATCCCCAGGACATGCTCCAGTTAGCCAGTTAGCGTTTTAGCTCTACACCACTATGAACTCCAACTGAGACTGTTTCATATTTCTCCAACCAATGTTTCCTAAATGTTGCTTATACTTATGCTACAAGTAATGAATGTTTTTGAATGAGAGGAGATGAGTCAACATGAGGCATTCTGAAAACATAACTGGTGACTGTGTTGTGGCATGAAGTCTATTATGACAACATGCAAACCGTGAGAGGGCAGATAAACATTAATAAATACAAACACATTCACACTCAGTGTATTATCTTTCCAGAAATCAGCCATCTCAAACACAACAACTACATGTCTGGGCAGATGGCTTTACGTACTCAGAGTTTTTTTTGGTTATGTTGTGCAAACTGTGCGAGCTGATGGTGCAGACAAGCACACACAATACAGTATGTTGTGCTGCAAGAATATACCTTGAAGTCATCTGGAAGGAGCAATTTGCTGGTCCTGAGGAAACTGAGAATGTAGCGGAATATCTCGCCGTCCCGATCTATGAAGTAGTGCTGCTTCAAGCTGTCCAACACGATGGGCTCAGTGCCATTGAACAGACGACTGATTCTGAAAATTGAAATACACACACACAAACATGCACACATGCAGGCAGTCGCACACACACACACACACACACACACACACATAATGGAATGAACCAGCTTCCTTCAAATGCATGAAACAATTACCCTCCATTTATTTTTCAATTTTATTAGCACTAAGCTTGAAATGCATTAGCATCCCAGGTTGAAACAAGGGGCTTAAGGCACAGTTCCTTCATTCCAGACTTGTTTGAAGTGTCCCTTCTGCAGAGAGATTACAACAACACACACGCTTGCTGCTTGTACTTACAGAAATTAATGGCATGAATGTAGCATTACAGCTCTATTATTCCATCTGTCAGAGGGGTGGAAATGAAACAGAAGTAGGAAATGGTGGAGGGACACATACTAATGTGAGAAGGACATCTGGAAAAGGATATTTCGCCTTTACAGTTTGACGTTGTTACGAATGTAAAAAGGATTTGGACAGCTGCACCCCAACTCTATGCCACACCATCTGTATTTAATACAGATGGTGTGGCATAGAGACGACATTACAATTCGTGACAATATCTATCACGTGCTCTATATTTTATTTATATGTGTCACAATCTCATGACATCAGTCTGTCAATTTAATGGCAGTTTTCTTTAAGGTAACAATCCAATGACTCTTGGATTGTCTTTTTAAAACTACATTTAGGTTTAAGCATTTTAATGTAATCTGTAGCAATCTATAATCCTAATCTCAGATAGACATTGTGATGAAATTGAACCACTTCACTGAAAATGAAACCAGCCTTGTTGGCAAACCATGACCACGTAACCTGTCAAAGAGTATGTTTCATTTTCACTTTGGTTCCTCTGTCTCTGCTCTTTTGGCTCAATTAAAGTGATAATACCTGCCTTAAACACTTAAACATGTAAAGTTATTCGCTTCATAATTGAGGACAAAGCAAAGACAAAGACAAAATAACAAGCAGAGAAAATAACCAAAACTGCCCTAAATTACATTAATGGCATCTTCTATATAGGGAGCACAAAATTGAATTTAAACAATAATTAGATATATGTCTTTCAGCTTTTACCAAATATTGAAAACATACTGGCATAATGCTGAGACACTTGTTGCTGTCTAGCATCCAATGTTTAACCCCTTCCACTAGTGTACAGCAAGATTAAGGGTTTAGTTGAAGTTTGCTACAGGGGCTCATCAAGGTAAAGAGTGGAAATTGCTGTTATCTTTAAACTTTCATCACACCATGTTGGCGCCATGCCTCGAGATACCCTTGGACAGATATTCATTTCCTTTCGTCTTTATGGTATTTTTTTTTTTTTTTTTTTGCCAGTTACCAGCAGATCCCTCTCTCGCTGGTCTAATAATATCATCTAAGTGCATCCACTCTCTCTGTTTGTTCTTTTCCAAATGCTAAATATCGCTCTTCGATAATTTAAAATACATTTTTTAGCGTAGCTGAAATGTTCAACATGAAATCTGTAGAGGTGTTTTCACTTTCACAAACTTTTTTACTCCCACAGCCCAACATAGTTTAGGTAAGTGCAAAATTTTGCTTTTATCTTGTGACTCATTTTGAAGCAGAAACTCACTATTCCCTCAGAAGAGAACCCTGCAATGACCCTGCAGTGTAAATGAAATGTACAAATGATTTACACGAGAAATCTGTTGTTTCACTGCACATTATATCACAGTGACATTACTTGGCAGGTCGCCGTGTTGCTGTTATTATCATCATTTTGATATAACCAGCTCCTTAATCACAGTAACAGCTTCTAGATTGGCTGACAAAGTTGTATGACAAAGAGAACTATAAAACCTATCTGCAAACGTGGCAACCGATACAATGTACACCCAGCAGTGCTTCAGTACTGGCATTGTCAAACTCTATTACAAGGCATTGGAAGGGAGCCGCAGTGGGAATGTCAGTGAACAAACAGCAGGGCTTGCTTCACTCTCGCACTCATTTTACTGAATTTACAATTAGAACAGTCTACTCTGTGAAAGCGTGTGAGCTTGTATTTAATGGATGTATCAGGTATCTCCTGACCCTGATGTGTCGACTCCACACACTGAAGCTATCACATCAAATTCACCCTGTTTCTTTTTCTTTGACTTGACTGTGTGAAGAAGCAGAGCAAAGATGGTTCTGCCTCCTTCTCTCCCCACCTGCCATCCTTTCACTCCTTCACTTTCTTTCTTTCTTTCTTTCTCTTTCCCTCTCTTCGTCTCCATCCTTCTCCCTTACTCGCTTTCTCTCTGGAAATCGATGCAAAATGCTTTATAAAAAACCAATACTCATCTCCCTGTTTTGCCCGAGGTGTTCCTTTCTCATATGGTCTTGCAATTCTTCCAGCTAGAATTTCACCATACCCCTCCAGGCTAACTCTGTTTTTCATCTCCACTTTTTTTAAAAAGCAATTAAAATGCTGCCTGTTTTTCTTTTTCTTTCCCTCTCTCCTACTCCCTTCACTCTCTCTCTCTCTGTTGGTCTCCTCATTTTTTTTCCTTTCTGTTAAATCCCTCAATATGGGGGTTGGGGGGTGGGGGGTTGTTTTTAACAGGTAGGGTGAAGGAAAAGGGTCTTGGGGGATGCATAGACAAATTAGGAGCGAAGATACACAAACAGGCGAAAGGATAAAGAGACTGATGGGGAGAAGGAAAAGAGATGGAAAGGGAAATGTGTGAGAAATGGAGAAACCAGTATAGGAAAACAGAAAACAGAAATAAAGAGGCAAAAAGAAAGAGGCAGAGAAAGAAACAAACAGAATACAAGAGGAAGCAAGAGAGACGGGAAAAAAAGAGATGCCAGAACTAAAAAGAAAAGGCAAAAGGGTTGTGGGTGTGAGAGGTTATGAAGGACAGGAACAACTCAGATCTCCCACCCCAGCAGTACCAAGTGAGGGCAGGCAGCGGGGCAGTAGGTGGGCAATATCTGGCAGCATCCTCGCTGCTGGAGCTACAGCTGACCAGCAGCTGAGAGATGCCAGAGTGATGTCTGCAGGAGGTGGGAGGAGGTATCACTGATTCTACTAGAGCAGATACTGTCTGGAAACAGTAACACTAATGTAGCATTAGCGAATGCAGGACACACAGCAGTGAGTCAAACACACCTAGGGATTATAGTGAGCATGTCCAACCTGACACCAAAAGTTGTCCACAGTATCTTCTGAACAGGCAAAGTCAAAAGGACTTTTTTCAAAAGCAGTTTATTTAGTCCTGTTCTCCAACCTCTTAACCAAGTCTTCACTTTAGTACTAAGTCAGCAACAAAAATCTTCTCCCATACTGTATGTATAGTAAGAAAATTTGATTGTGTAAGGCTCTGACCCCCAGTAGTTGCATACTTTGGTTGATGGTGTGACTTTTTTATAAAAACTCAACTGCATGTACGCCATAATTTTACTGCATGCTTTCACCAGACTTCTCCATATATAGCTCATACTTCTTGCTCACGGATTGGTGAACATGAATTGGTGCCTCTTTAAAACCGTTTTTAACGTCACTAAATGAGGCTTAGAATAACTAAGACGCTCAACAATGACATGATATAAAAATAAAAGGAAATTCAGTATTTTCTAAAAGCCTATATACAATGAAAGATGCAATATTGTTTGCCAATTTAATAATATACTTATAGAAAAGTAAACTATTAGACACAGAGGACCGCTACAAGAAAATAAAGCCAGAACAGATCTATTGTCTCTGAACACAGAGGACTCGCCGGCAAAGAGAAAAATGCCCAGTGGTCCTTTCAAAATAGTTTCCTTGTCTCTGAAACATTTCCCCTAATTTCCTCAGCTTCTGTTCAAGTGACTGCTGAGACTGTCCTCTTTGAGAGCTACACAGAGTGTGCATCAATGTTTCATGACCCCTGTCCCTTAATATGGCCCACACAGAAGAAGATGAATAACCACACATTAGTTACTAGACTAACTTTCTCTTGGCATGCTGCATTATTTAGGAGCCAATCTATTAAAAGTAATCATCAACTTCAAACTCTTTAACCCTGCTCTTATAGTCGCTGCGTTTTCAGCCTTGCCCATCGTGTTTGACTGGACATGGCTGATCACAGCGTACAGTATATGGCTATGCCAGTGTAATTGTTTTGCTTTCTGCTGTCAGCCATTATCCTAATTCACACAAAAGAGCCCCTCCTTCTACTGGCTCCAGTAAAAAGTTGAGCCCCGAGGCCATCTGTACACTGAGGAGGCTGGGAGAGAGAGAGAAAAACTGTGTGTTTGTGTCAGTGTGTGTGTGTGTGTGTGTGAGATCCAGAGTGAGAAAGAAACAGAAAGAGAGAGAGAGTGAGAGGGAACAACAGAGCATGTGTGAAAAAGAGAGAGAGGAAAAAGCACTCCAGCTAACACTCACACTGGTATCCGGTCTTTACTCTCACTGTGAAAACACTGTTCGGGTGCTCTGACATGACTCTGTGCTCCATTTGCATGGTGCCCTGTGTGTGTTCCCCTATGAATAACCTCTTTGTAAAGTGTAAAGTGGCATCAGGTCATTAAAAACTCAGAGACACAATAGCAACACAGAAATGCTGAATGAAAAGTACACTGTAATTTAATAACAATCTGAGATGTGTTCAAACAGTTTAAAGCGAGCTCCACATCTGATAGAAACATTCTGGAAAAAAAACGAACTCTTGGTTTGTGTCCACTGGATTAACCCTAAATAACACTAAAATGCTGAAAAGTATCTTAATAACTAAAATGACCCTTGTCTGTGATGAATTTTATTTTTCTTGTGACATGTTACTGTCAGGAATAAAAGCAGAGTTGTCAGGGATTTCCTGTCAGCGGACTCCATGAATATCAAGACTTTATTACCAAGGGATTATGCGGATTGTTTCCTGTAGCCAATTTGGCAGGTTTTCTAACAACCTGGTATATGTTTACTTTGGCCCACGCGGGACTCCGTCAACTGAAGTTGAGGCGAACACTGTATAATGTAATGAATAACACCCTGTATCGCAGGAGAAAAAAGTGGTGGTTGGGGGGGGGGGGGCCCAAACCTTCTCACTGTTTTACAGAAGAAACATTTGCACAGTGGAAATAAGCTGAGAACGGGAATATTTTCTCGTCGTTTTTATACATGTATGTTTGCTTTCAGGGCTACCTCCAGGCCACTTTGTTTGTGGATGGAGCTAAAAACGTGAAGAAAGTGAGAGGGTGGATTACGAACAGCTCTTACACAATCTGAATCATCATGACTAAACATGGAAGTACTCAAAAAATAAAAGCCCTGTTTCTTTAGGTATGAGGGAGTCATATATACATTTGTCCACACAAAAAATTCTGTGACTATATAGTCACTTTTTAACAGTAAGATTGACTAATATAAGTCATGTTCTAGGCTATTTGTAGAATTAGAATAATGATTATGTTGGGTCACAAAACATTATATACAGTATAAAAATCTACTTTTATTCTAGGACATGCACGTCTTAGATAATGAAATACCCCTGACTACAAAAGCTGGTGGTAAATGCTGGTTCTAAAATAGCCAAGAAAATCAATATGTAACACACCAACAAGCTAGATTTTAATCACTCAGGCTGCTCCACAAGAGCTTTGATGACAAGGAGCCGGACATTAACGTCACTGTTTTTCCTCCAAGGACTCATAACAGCACCCTGATCTACTGACTGGAAAAAGGGCTGGGAATGGGTGTATTACATGCAGGATGTCAACACCTAAAAAAGCAGCGCAGCTGTCAGCTTGGCAGCAACTGAATTTTCAAAGAAGGCTACTATGTAAAAGCAGTAGTAATAAAAGCCTTGAGGGCATATATAAGATAATTAAAACAATCAGAGGAAAAACAAACAGACAAAAAAACAATTGGGCTCATCATTTTAAATCTAAAACAGGGTAGAAATACTGAAGGGAAGAGAAATGTTCTCACATCGTTTGAAAAGATATTACACTAGTAGCTTTTGTGGGCGATTTTCACTATAAAAGTTGTTAACTGAATAAATGCAATAAGAAAACCACCAGTAAAATAATATAATAATTCATTTCATCACTCACATGCAAAATGAAGCTCTTAAATATATAAACTGATTCAAATCTATGTGAATATCTAAGAAAGAAAGATTTTTCATAGTAACACATTGAAAACAAAAACAAGATTGAAATTCCCTCCACTTTTTAGTGGCTCTCCTTCCCTCCCACGCATCAGATAACAGGTATGAAATTATTGACTGACTCTCCAGCAATGAGGCCAAAGCGTGACAGGTCTTACCTTGAGTCTGGGTATTTGGTGAGGGTCGCCAGGCTGCTGGTGTACATGTGTCCCCCGACATCGATGTGCACCGGGGCGTTTGCCTTGGTCAGCTGAGCCGGCAGAGGAATCCCCTGAGCAGCCAGAGGAGAGACCGGGGACCGGGTCAGAGACAGCCGTGACATGCTTCTTCCCTCCTGAAAGCAAGTGTACAGAAAAGCCATGTGACTATAGGTATAGAATTTAAAAAAAGAAAAAGAATCAACACAGTGATCCTACACAGGGAAGCTGATAATATCCGTTTTGAATCAGATCACTTCCATGTCTGTCTGGTCGCATATTTAGCCTGGAAATTATTGCCACCGCTCTAATTAAGTATGTTTGCATCTTTTCGTGCAGCCCTGGAGGCGAGGATAGGAGGATACAGAAACGGTGTGAGAGAGATAGAGAGAGATAGACTGATAGAAGTAGAGGGGAGGGGGGGTGGAGAAATGCTAGGTGTCAGCCTCCAGGGGAATAAAACAAACTGCTGCTGCAATATTCTAATTAAAGGTCGCCTTATGTGTTAGACGTGATGCGCCGAGACACACCAAACACCAATCTGAGAGGAAGGAAAACACGGCGGGGTGGGGAGACAACTTTTTCTCTTAACACACACACACACACACACACACACACACACACACACACACACACACACAAACTGTTGTCACTGTTCTCCATTTGATATGACTTTATACCTAAACATGCGTAAAAACGCACCAGTATTCAGTTTAAAGCAGAAAGGTATTACTGTCTACATTAACAGGCCGAACCACTGAATAACATCACCCATGTTGCTAAGTAAGAAATGTCTTTTTTATATAGATTAGGCTAATACTTGTACAAAATGATACCTTTGAATTCAGACCAGCACAAAACGTTGCGTTTGGTGACCCTGGAGAACTCAGAGGTCAGGACGGAACTGAGTTTCAGAAAATAGTTTTCACTTTCATTCGCTGTGATTCGGCGCTGGTCCTGGACAAGCACAGGAGGCGCTTGTCTCCAAATTACTCGTGCGTAATTTGTTTGCTAACAGCTGCAGGTAAACCACGTAACTTCACATTTTAATGTGACTATTACGTTTTAAAAAAAAAATATGTGCAAGTTCTATAAGAGTACCAGAGTGGTTTAGATTATATAAGGATTTTGTTTTTTTAAAAATAAAATTAATGTTGTTTTGAAACTAAAATAGTTCTGAATTTATTGCTTTTCTAATGATCACTGATTAAAATGGCACAAATTATCCACTATTTTCATAGCGCAGCCATTTTTTCCAACAGGCTTTGAGTGGAAAATAGAATTGTCTTGGCAGAATAAACAACAAAACTTTAAATACTACTTTTAGCTTCACAGTACAACTGATTGCTATAGGTTAATACATTTTCTTACTTGAGTAAAACTTGATCAGTTTGTTGTTGCACTGCTATGACTGATGATCTGAAGGCCGCTGTGAAAGACCAGATCAACCCTACGGGTTTGACTAAAGTGCTGTTGGGCACAAAGTCAGACCGGGCCTTTTTCCCAGGGTGGTTCCCTTCTCACAGCAGTATCATGTTCGTTTAATGCGATTACAGGAGGACTGGATTACTTTTCAAATCCCAGGAAAAAGGGAGGAAAAACTTGGAAAGACTTAAGAAGTTTGGCAGACATACTGTCCCACCGCCGCTATGTCTGTGTGTGAGTCTCTCTCTCTCCATCTCTCTCCTCTCTCTAACCAACCAATCAAATCGCGGTATAGGTATACATAAATAGACCCATAAATGTCATCCTCCCAGTCAATGGCGATTTTAGTCACTTCAACATTCTGTCCGTCTTGAACACACGCGCGCGCGCGCACACACACACACACACACACACACACACAGCATGTATGAGAATTTCCTGTACAAAATCACAGTAGCTGTGCGAGCATCAACTTCCTCCACAGACCTTCAGTGTCGCTGATTCCCTGCAACAACCCGGTTCAGACGATGATTTCACACACTGACATCCACCCTCATTGCTCACCAATATAAAAACCACAGAAATGCTTAAATAGGAAACCATAGTCTCTTAATACAACACCCCGCTGCACACCTACACCACCAGTCTGTGCTCTGCCTTTAATTGTACCGAAATAACAACATGGCGTCTTATTTCTGCTGTACAATTAAAAGATTCTAATTCATAACCCGTTTGATTAAAAAAAAAAAAAAAAAAAAAAAAACACGTGTTAACTGTCCAGTCTGTGAAAAATGACGGGAAACCACTTCGGGTCGAGCGGTAGTCGGGTTACTCTTTAACACCAATTCGGCTGTACTCTTCGAAAACTGTACAGACTAAACCTGCACTGTGCGTAAAAAAAACCCATAGCATTCTGTAATATGAAGGTTTAACCATACCGTTTCAAACATTGTAGGGAGTCCAGACGTAATCCGTGCCGGCGGCCAGTCCCAGCTGCTGTTCGCGTAACCCCCAAAAATTTTCAAATATTTTCTTCAAATGCCCCCGACTTTGTAGCACAACTACACCACCATCCAGCTCCAGCACGAACCTTTAATGCCGCACGCAAAAAAGCCAAGTGTTTGTGCTCTATATCCCACACAAAGCTGCTTTTTTTTTTTTTACAGAACACTAGGCTGTGGTCGGGATGGTCTGCTTGCAAAGCGTCTCTGTGGCTTTAAAGGCACTAATGCAAGGCTGGCTCGACCTGTCTTCACCAAGCTTCTTTGTACCAAAGCGCACAGGAAGCGTCCTTACCTTGAACATAGATGAGATGATCTCCTTCCCCTTCTCTGTTCCTATTTGGATACGCGTAAAAATGTGCGCTCTTATTCGGAATCCCGCTCCGTATTTCAGCTTCTTGTCTGCTTTTTTTTTTTTGCCTAAACGAAACTGCCCCTGTGGTTTGTTATGAGAAGAAGAAAGCCAATAATCCGTCTCTAAATAACAGAGCGGAGCTAAAAAAGAAAATTCTTGCTCCGGGCTGCCCAAGCGCCTCTGGGCCAGGGATTAGGCTACAATTAGCTCAACTCCACTCTCTCGCCCAGGCAATTTTCTCAAAGAAGAAAACGTGATACCCACTATTCCCGAAATGATGACTGCATAGATATAATAACTTATCTTATTTTTTTCCCCGGCAAAAGTAGACCGTTCCTCTAAACGGTGTGAAGTTGTGATTTAGAGGGGATAGGAAACCTAACAGGCAACTGTCAGTCGCTCAATAGATTAGAGCAGCAAAAAGCAGATTTTAATCATTGTCATAGCGTCTGATGTAATAGTTCCCCGGGCAGTTCCAGCTAGTAGGCATACATTTCCATCTCCGCGTCCAGCCTAAATTTAAAGTTTAAAGCCAGGCGGGTTGCCATAGTCCTTCACTCAGGCAACATATAATAAAGGTTCAGTAACTTGTTGATAAAGTCTCAGTAGAAAAAATATGTTGAAAACGAAGAGATATCCTTGAACCAATATCTTTCATGCGGTGATTTTCCCCCGTGTGCCCGCTCTCTCTCTCCTCTCTCTCTCTCTTTCTCTCTCTTTCTCTCTCTCTCTCTCACACTCTCTCTCTCTTGCCTTAATGTCTGGAGTTCTAACGCCAAATTTCCTGCAGGCCATTAAAATCAAATGACGTCTATGGACATGTATGCATGCTGCTGCTGCTGCAGAAAGCGCCCTCACAACCTGCCTGCAGCCAAATGCGCCATTTCAATTATAGCGCAGGGCTTGGATGGAGATATCTGCCCAGAACACCCCCCCCCCCCCCTCCCCTCCTCACTCTCCAATGAAAGCAGGCAGCCTCCAGACCTTTGGAAAATAAGATTCTCGCCGATTAGTGATTTTTCAACATAGCAAGACACAATGTAAGTGATGAAGCGCTAAAGTGTCGCGCCACTTTCGCAGTACAGTCAAGCAGGTGATCACACCACAGACTCTCATTATTTATTTATTTGCATGTTTGTTTATTTGCGGGTAAATAACTGTGAATAATTGATGCAACATTGAGCCCAGTAATTACTCTGTACCAGCATCCAAACAGAGGTGGAAGATTCGTTTCTTGATATTTGGCGCCAACCAGTGTAAGAACTTATTATTGGTCCACAGGAAGTGAATGAATATAGTCCATATTTGGGAACCTTGTCTTCTGTTCATCATCACGACGAAAGATATGATGTCTCATTTATCTCCATTGTCCAATTAAAAACCCGAGGCTGTCTTTCTTTTGATTCCTGGGGACGTCTGTACGTCATTTATATCGCTGTTGTGTCGCAGCAAGTTGGTAAATTCTAATTATTTAAATAAAACAGTTGGTGATACTGACAGCAGGAACAGTGGGAGTGTGAGAATGCGTCTTCCCTTAAAGCAGTCCAAGGCTTCATAATTAGACAGACCTCAGTGCGCCTCAGAGCGCATCCCCTCTGGCACAGATTTATTGTTTCCAGAGGTACAAACTGGAGGGCATACTGGATTTTTTTTCTCATTAAAGGAAACAAGCCTGCAGTTAGTTCAATTACATGAAGTATGCAGGGATGTTGTAAATTTAAAGATTTAAATAGCTTACAAAGTGGCCCCGGGCCCCATCAGTTAATTTCCTTAATTTATGGATTTTAGCGCAGTGTCTATGTGGAAGGGAAAGAAGTAGGTCATCTT
Organism: Mastacembelus armatus; assembly: GCF_900324485.2. Lineage (NCBI taxonomy): Eukaryota > Metazoa > Chordata > Actinopteri > Synbranchiformes > Mastacembelidae > Mastacembelus > Mastacembelus armatus. Next base: position 22,604,004 of record NC_046635.1, read on the forward strand.
GAGGATTTGCATGCTTTGAGATTTCACAACAGATTCAAACATCTGCCTTCCTGACCAGCACCTCAGCAGGTGAAAGGACTGCTGCTGGTTTTAGTTTCTATAAATGACACAAATTATAGCCACGACTGGGGAAAAAAAAAAAACAACACGTTTTCCTTTTTAGGGATCAAAAAAAAAATCTGACTGTAACACTTTGACCCAAGTAATAAGATTATTGATGTTGGGTCTCCCTGATGCTCGCGCAGACAGAGATAACAGCTCTGTTCTAGTTTTCATTAAAGGATTGTTCCACTAAATTTTCCCATAATTTCAAAAGTTTGCCTTTCTAAAACCATGTAAGCCAAATTCATTTACAGCTTTTGCTCAATTCTAAGTTAAGATTTTAAACTATCATAAGAAATACAAACTGTATACATGAAAGAAGCAAGTGAAAAATAAGTCCAAATTTCAAAGTCTCCTTCAGACATCATATGTTAATGAAATGCATGAATTAATGCATGACCCTATAAGAATAATAACTTTGCCTGTAGGTTAAAAAGCAGGTGCTATTAGTGGTGATGCCTGAAGTGGCACAGAAGAGGACAATACTGTGCCTTTCTCTTCCCCCAGCTTTGTCCTTTCATCAGAGGATTTTAAAGGCTTTCTGGCACATACTGTAGGCTATGCATTACCCTTTAGATACAGCATGTCATAGCATTTAGTGCCCCTGGGGTTAACCAGTGCTATGTTCTGCTTCCAATCATAAAAAATATTCTCTCACTGCATTTATTTTGACAGTTTACAAAGGAATCTATTGGTAAAACACATGGGTTTCTACACATACAATGTTTTGACACATTTATTCATAATAAACACAATGTAACAAAACCATTAGACCATTAAAAATTCCTCAAAAATCTGTTGAGCTATGCAAACATCTGTGTGTGAGTGTGTGTGTCTTTGTTCATATTTTTTATAGAATCACAAACAGATCAGACTCCGATACTGAATGATCAATATGTTGAGCACTTTCTACATATATACTTGATAATGCTGGCTCATAGGAAGCTGGAACATAGTACCATCTGCTGGTTAACAGCAGCACTGTGCATAAACTATCATAGTGAAAGATGATTTTATATAGCTGTACACCATGCATATATTTAAGTATGTCTAAGGCTGAGATCCTACTTTAGCTGTATTCCAATCTGTTCTAGAAAAATGGGCTAAATTTTTATTGTATGACTAAATTTGTATAACCCTCTAATTTTCTTTTTCATAATCACATTCATGTATATTGCTCATATTCAAATAATTTCCATTAAAGCTTTAGGGACATCAGGTTGACGAACATCTATTTATTTGATTCACATAACCCCGTCACCTACACACTGTACTTATGCACAGAAGTGAAAACAGTAGATGTAATACAGTCACATCCAGCCTTCTAAATGTGAGCATTTGCAAGATTCTTGTTTAAGCATTTCAGTATCAGATCAACACTCCTACTTCCCCCTCTGGCATGTGGAGAAAGTTTGAAAAGAACATTCAGAACTTGCTTTTAGTAATCTGCATGCCCTGTGGAGCCCGGTTGCTGTCAATCGCTCCGTTCTTTCAGCCATCTGACATTCTGCTTGATGTTGGTGTGTGTCTGAGGTGCAGCAGCGACACTTATTGTTAGTTATTTCAGAGAGAGAGAGAGAGAGAGAGAGAGAGAGAGACAAAGAGACAGTGAGAGAGGATAAGAGGGTGTCAGCTTATTAATAGAACGTGTGGGGTTGTGTGACACACAAACACCTAACAAGCACAGTGCGGAATTCCCTCAAGTGCTTAATGCCAGCAATTAAGTTTCTGAAAAAGCTGAGCACAAAGAGAGTGTGTACTTTCTGAGAGTTGCTGCTATGAGTCAAATCCACTTTTACAGGTAAAACTGCAATGACCCTGATGCTGTCAAGTTATCTCTTTGGTACACTCAGATTATTATGTCATTGGTAGAGGCATTCAGTAAATATTACCCAACTCCAAAAAACGCAGAGCATCCCTAACCCAGAAGACATTTGCTCATTAAAAAACAGCAGACATTATTGCATTTTGGATACTGGTATAGTGGAAAATAAGTAGATAGGAGTATTCTGCACATATACTATGCTAGTTAAAAGGGTTAATTAAAGAGTAAATGGCTATGCAACAATTGACACTCTGAGTGCTTATGGTTTGATTTGAGCTGAAATACCTTTTTTTTTCATTCTCTAGCTCAAATTAGATTTCTGGTTAAAATTAAGAGTAAGCCTACAAAGCAGCACATTACATCTGTTTTCTCATCTTACAGAACATGAAAATCTGGGCTAGTTTTGGGGATTTGGGTAAAGAATCTCTTTTGCTGCCATCATGTGGTGTGAGGCTCTAATCACAGAGTATGCAAGTCTAAGTACCTGTGAAAAAGGCTTTCAGGTAATACCGGCCTCTTTCGTCATGTTCTGAAGATGAATATCAGCAGGTTTTGTTTTTTTTTTTTTTATCAGATTTGTGTTTGTGGGTACAGTTGTGAGAATGTTAAAGTAATACTATCACAAGACATTGGCCATTTAGTCTCTTTTGTCAAGGAGGAAGAGGTGACTTTGTGTCCTTTGTCCTGTCACAAAACTCTCCTTTTTTCTAAAGTGCAATACTCTCTGAGTCTTTAAAAATCCTCTGAAATGTGTTATTCTGCTTCTGGCTCAAACCAGTCTTACACACATCCAGCATCGAGCCTTGAATGTGTGAACAGAGGAAAAATGATCTTTTGATTTTTGTTGCTGCTGCTGCTATTTGGTTAACAGTGACAATGTGAACAGTGTGATGTCTCCAATCACATCTGGTATGCGTCACATACCATTCTTCCCGCTCAGTGCGCCTTGGGGGAAGTCCCTGGCACTGCGGAGCACCCACAGTCCTCATTAGAGTGCATGTGTCATGATGGCATCAACCCGGAGCCTTGACTTATGCTTTATATTTACAATCATCCATCACAACACTGTCATCACAACAGTCAGAAAACACAGATGCCGTCCTGAACGGTTTGTGTCTGTGGTACGTACAGCATCCTCGAGGGCTTTTTTCCGTCTGTAGCCATGTTGTTGAGAGTAGTAATGGCCTGAGAACCTAAGTGGAGTCCCTGTCCTTTTGTTGTGCACTGAGCAACCTAACAGCACAGAGAAGGGACAAGGTTTGATGTGTCTTCTGAAGGCCTGCTGCTTTGTCAACACTGAGGCCTCTGCACTGACACTATGGAAGCTGAGTGCCTCAGGGTGACAGGGAGGGGTGGGGTCGGGGTGAGAGAGAAGGGTGGGTCACTGCAGCCTGGTAAAAGAGAGAAAGAGACAAAGAGAGACAGACAGAGAACGGGAGGAGAGAGAGGGTGGTAAAGAGAGAGAGAGAAAGAGAGACGGAGGGGGAGGAGGGAGGGTGCCAGCTAGTGTGGCCAGCGCCCAAGGCTAGACGAGAGTGCTCTGTGCAGCAGACTGCCTGATAGGGACTGAGGCTGCTGGCTGATGACATTTTATGGTCACAACATGCAATCCCACCAACTTTAGTTGGAGAAAATCCAGTTTTCATACACTCAATGGTTGGGCTCTTTTTTTTGTTTTGTTTTTTTGCTACAACCACACAAAGAATGATGCAGTTTTGTATGTCATCATGCCCTTTGAGTTTTAGTTCTTTTACAGTAAACAGAACAGTGGGTGGTAAAATAATGTCTAAAGTCATACAATATGCAGTCATAATTGACATTTTTCAAATAATTATGTACTTTTCATTTTGCAAAAACAACATCTTACAAAGTTGTGGCACTAATTGCATTAATTTGCTTTCATTTCCACCTAATTATGAAATGTAGACAGTAGTGGAAAGTAACAACTATATGTACATTTTCTCAAGTACTATCGTAAGTACGTTGTAGACTTACTTATCTATTTAATAGGAAAATAATTTGCACATTTTACTCCACAACACACTGTGAGTACTATTCAGATTAAGCTTTGCAAAAAAAAAACAAACTATACCTGCAGCTGCCAACTGGGGGACCTTTTACAGTACAGGTCTACAAGTTGTTAGCTTTTTCACTCATTTTTCCATCAAACTTCTCATATGGTTTTATCAAAATAAATGTTTGGGGGCACAGGATGTAGAATTATTCAACTGTTAATAATAATAATAACAAACAACTTTGTTTTTTCAGCTTTTGCAAACCATGAATCATCTCAGCAGTGAATTAAACTACCTAACGTTTGGCAACCTACAAGAGTAAAATGTAAATTAGTCATTAGTCATTATGATACAATTAACAGAGTGAAAACAGTATTTTGAGATGAAAGTACTATGTTTGAGTTTTACTTCCTTCACTGGTTAAACACCAATGTAATGTACTGTACCAATGGTTGAAGGTAAATCCATTTATCTGTATCACATATGTATTTCCACATAAAATCCAAAGCCAACTGCGTGTTGTTTTTTTGGAAATGTTGTTAAGGCCTGTTAACCTATGATGTATCTGTTTTGTGCAGTGATTCAAAGCCTGAATGTGTTTTCCATCGTCCAGATAGTGAGACAGAGGAGAAGCTGGGGCTCGCCAGAGGCACTGCTCTCTCACAGGCTGGACTGATGTAGGCTGAGGAACCAGCACTCTACATTCATTGCTTTATCTCACCAGCACTTTGTTGTAAGGGAAACACTGGGTTTCTATTGTGCATGCAAGCAGAGAGTTGTGTGGTCTCGGTTTCGCTTTCCCCTCTGTTTCAGCTTTTAACTACAGTTTAAGGTTTACAGATTGATCTACTGCCCCCAAGTGGCTCAAAGAAACATTAGGCAGGTTTAAGAGGTAACTATTTTGTTAAAATGTTGTTTTTAAGTACGATTTAAAAGAATTTCTGAAAATGCAACATTTAAATTGCTATTCGAGCTCTGATAATGCTTTTTTACTATTAATGCTTCCACTTAAACTCTCTCTCTCTGGAAACTCTGAGTCTTGGGATTTGCCTTTACCAAAGTCTAATGAATAACAGCAACACTGTCCCCTGCTCAGGAATGAACTGCTGTGAGTTGGCGTGGTGCACCTGCCTTCTGCCAGGCAGCCACAGCAGCCAGCCTACAGGCACTCCTAGATAACTCCTGTCTGATTAGCTCCTTAGGAGGACATTGTTCCAAAAGCAATTCACTAGACTCCTAGTATTAATTTAGTCCCGAGAGAGAGGCCCATCCATCCTAGGTAGGACGGGCTGTGCTCAGGGCCTACCCTTCGGCCTTCTAATAGCACGGCACCTCCTGGCCTGTCACTATAAGTGATAGTCTCTGCAAGTTTGTTGCCTGGTTGTGTGTTTCTCCCATCAGGCACCCTCCCTTCCTCCACTTCTCTCCTTCTCTCTCTTTCTCTCTGTCAGCAGTGGTTCAGGGCAGGTGTCTTCCCTGTCACTTCCATCACTCATGCTGCTTGACAAAGGGAAGACACAGTTTATGAACACGGCAGGAGCGAGAGGTGATTCATTGAAAGCTTACCTCTCTCCTTGAAAGAGAGTGAAAGAGAGAAACAGTGGTTGCCTTTTTGGTGTATGTGAGAGCTACCAGCTACAATTCCAAACTGCATAAAACTTTAAAAAAAAAGACATAGTTTGATGCATATTCTGATGTGTGAGACACTTTTATTGAGAAAGAAGCCAAGCAGTCTTGAACTGGCAGGGGATCCCAGCTAGTTTATGGAGATCACAGCGTTTTCCTCTATTATGTATATTGCATCTGTTTGAGAAGAAGCACTGTATTGTTGGGAACAGGTGAAGGTGACTGTTGCTCTCAAGGAAACATTAAATTTAAGAGGAGGCCAGTCCAATATTTTAAACATAGAGAACCATTTTAATTTAAAATGTACGCATGAAGATATGGTTGTGTGGATTGAAATAAAGATACTGATTAAATGCAATCAAATGGCCAGAATATTAATGGAATCCTCTCATGCACAATTTTCTCAATTAATTTTCAAACACTGAAACCAAATGAAGACACTATCAGTGTGTGTTTGGCACTTCAGATCTCATGCACCATCACTGATGAATTTCAATATCCATTTTTGGGAGGCAAATTGTTCGTATTATTCATGCATTATTCATGTTATTCCTTTGCCTTTCTCATACAAACAAGTTGGCACACTGCTCTTTGACATATGAAACATAGTGAATTGAAAACTGGTGTGTGATGTCAGCTGACTTTATTTGCTCAGCCAAGAGCATTGGCAGCATTTTTTTTCAGTTGAAAAAAAAAAAAAACAAAACTCTGTGCTCAGAGTTGGAAGGTGTTAGATACAAGCAACCTGCACTGCATTGATATTAATATCATCCTTTGAGCCCAAGGGTCCCCATTTTTGGGGGACTTTGGTGAGCGGTTAGTAAACACAGCATGAAAAAACGCACTAATACCGAAAGAATATAGCGATGTTCCAGATTAAATTAAACTAAACCAACTAAAATGACAACTAAATGAATTACTAAATATCAAACTCCACACAGCACCACTGTGTCATCCCAAACACCTCCACATGCACAGTGCCCCACACACACACACACACGACGTGATTGGCTGACCGTGTTGCCAGTCTTATTATGGTGAGCGGCATTCTACTGCCTCTAACGATTCGAACGATTTTTTTTTTTTTAGGCGAGGCTGAAAAGTTTTTGCTGTGTGCCATCTTCATTTACTCCTCACCACTAACACATATACTGATATTTACACATCTGAACAAATCTCACATTTTTTTCCCTTTATTATGACACCAAAAGTTTTCAAATAGACCTTGTGGTTGCAGAGATATACTAATTTCATTATGGGTATGCAATTTTCAAGGAGGGTTCTAAAAAATAGGCTTGGGGCTCAAAGTGTATTTACTGGGACCTGATGAATACCGTTCAACGTCTACGCTTCAATCTATAGTACAAAAAAATGAAAAAAAAAATGTTATCATTTGTGTAGGTCACATGCCATTTCAATTAAAGATATTAAATTATAGATGTGTTTTTCTTAAACAAAAAAAAATACAATCAAAGCTTTTTGTTTCCTCCTCTATTTTATATGCTTTCATCTCACTGTAACATTAAAAATACATCCACAATATGCTGTCATTACTGCCGGGGGGGGGGTAGAGCTTGTGTTCATGGGTTTGAGTTCATTAAAGCTGCTATAATTCATGTCAATGTCAATGTATAGCTTCATTAGAAACAATGTAGCAGCTTTTGTTGGCATTAGAGTGTTGAAACAGAAGCATGACAGGTGGCGGCAACAAATTGGGCACCAAAGTGCACATTACTACACTAGACATACCTCCATGAGTGGGAGAGAGTCTAGGAGGCATTGTTCTTCAAAAAAACAAACAAAAAAACAAAAAACAACTGTGCTGGGGGTGTGTAAGATTTCAGATGCAGTACTGCCATCATGTGGTTATGTGTAATATGTCTCTGGATGGAAAAGGTACTACACAGCAGTTTTAGCTTTTCAGTATACAGTAATAACAAAACTACATTGTGCAAAAGGTCTGCCTGAGATCTGAAAGAAGACCTGATATCTGTCAGAGTAGTCAAGCTGCTAAATCAATATTAATTCTTTCTGTCCACAGCTCAGTGTCCAAGTTTTGAACTATTAAATACAAACAGTGTACTATAAGTGATTCATGGTACTGGAGCCTCTTGCTGGAGCATGTAAGGAAAAATGAAATAATGACAGATTGAGATTTTATTTCTCTAAAGCCATTCTTATGCTATTATCACCGGATCCATCCTGCCAAATGATACATAAATGCTTATTTCCAGAATGAGCAGTGTGTTGATAAAAGAGCCAGGCTAGTTAACCAAATGAGATGTTTGGGAAGCACATGCCCTCAACAGGACTTCAGGTTTGATATTTCCTCCATAAAAATATTTCCCTCTTGTTGTTTTGCTTTGCTTGATTAATAACGGAACTCAGGCAAATCATTTTAATGAGGTTTATATCACTGAGAGAGTGTGCTGCAACACATTGCCAAAACAAACAAGGATTTCATGGGGAGGGGGAGAATTAACCTGGCATGTGTGTGAATCAGAGAAGTTTTGTATTTGACGTTTGAGGAAATGTGTTCTGAATCTCAGATCTCACCCCGCTGAATCAAGGAGTTAACCCCTCAAACTGGTATTGTTGTGCTAATAAACAGAAGATTTTGCAAAGGCATGGATGCGGTTTCTGTTATTGGTGATGGTGTAAGCATATGTAAGGAGTTGACGGTTATGAATCTTTGTGTTACACCTGGAAATGCTGTGTGTGTTAGAGCTCTGTCATTAGAGAACCAGCACGATCCTCTCATCAGCCATGTTAATGTTGGCTTGAAGGCAACCCATGAAGATAACTAAGAAACGTACAATAACAATACTTGAAAAATGGAGCAAAGTCTCGCTCTTTTTCTTTTTTTTTCTTTTTTTTTTACAATCTGCCCAACCAAGGCGATGTTGTTTATCACTTTGGGAAGATGTTTGGTTGCCTCCCTTGTATGCCTGCTTTGGGCCCTTAAGCTGATTTAGCTACACAACCACGTTCTCTTCAAAGCATGTCAAGATTTTCCACGCACACTAATGAGGTAAATGGATGGCTTTTGTTTTCTCCACAGTTTTAACTTCCCCCAAAGTGTTCTCATGACTTATACAAGAGCTGTTGTGGAAATCAGCCCTGAGCATTTAATCAAATTTCTAACTCTACAGAGTGATCAATTTGTGGTGTAATATTCATCTGCCACACAAGAATACACATAATCTCTCTCTCTCTCACACACACACACACACACACACACACACACACACACACACACGCACAGACAGTATATGAGACAACAACAAAAGAGGTGGTGCTGCTATTTGTTTTTATTAAAACAATGTCAGGAATGTAAAATGCTCGCATGACAAAAATACTGTTGTGACAGATTCCCCCCTTAAATCTAGCAGTCTGTGAGAATCATGCAAATAAGTGTATATATCCAGGCACTGTACGGTACTTACTCTGCTCTACTCACTGAATGAAAATGAAGCTATTTCCATTAGAACAGGCACTACATGACTATGTATGATGGATGAATAAAAGTACTAAATAAAGAAGCCCCTGGATCACAAAAAGAAAAGAATTTACTTCGAGACATGAAACATTGCTTTAACAGTTATATCCAAATGTATGATGTTGAATGTAATCTCAGAATACTTATCTTTAGCAATTTTAATTGTCTGACTCTATATATGTATATATATATATATAGGTACATAAAGTGTTGGGACTGTGTTGCTGTTGTTTCTATCTCCTCCCTCATATAAAACCCACAACTACATGAAAGAAGTTATTCTAAGGGATTTTGCAGAAGCCATCCTGGGAAATGCTGGAAACCACTACATGAGGTAGGCATAGTCAGACAGACCGAAGGAAAAAAATTACATTATCACAAAATCCCTCCTGGTGAGCAGAGAACATCACAGACTGATGACATATAACAGTGTTAGAGTGTAAGAGAGAGGACTTTTTTACTGGGAGAATAAAATAGCCTTGGCAGCGAACAAACTCTGAAAGCTGGACTTGCCAACATTACTGTGCTTGATTTTCCCAGTGATGTCTTTTGAAAAACAGACACTGACTGGTTGTTGGGGATGAATGAACTGCATGTAGCTCACTGCTTCTGATTATATTTTATTTTCTTATGATGACTTTTAAGAGTTGTTGCTTGGTATCAGCTGTCATGATCCTGCAATGTGTAGATTTCTAATTTCTATGAAATCCTGTAAAGCTAGCCCTTGGCTAAGAGAAGCCGGTTGTCTGCATGCAATTCATGTCTGTGCTGATTAATAACAAACTCTGTCCATGGTCCATAGATGATGAATTTTTAGTGATCTTCTAATCTTTTTCTAGCACCACCAGCAGGTTGCCAATTTTGGCATTTAGTGAAATGTCTTGGTTACACATGATTTGGTGGATAATTAGTAAATTTGAAAGAACCCTACAATGTCATCTTAAAGTACTCTTGTGGCCTGAAGTAATCAACGTAATCAACATGCAATACTGGAAAAAATATATCTACAGCTTATCCTGGTTCATCCAGGGTCACAGATGTACCAGGCCCAGTACACAGAAACAACCATTCACACCAATGGACAATTTAGAGCAGTGGTCCCCAACCCTGGTCCTCGAGAGCAACTGGTAATGCTTTTTTTCCAGATATCCCTGCCATCCTCACTGCTGACTACCTGGATCAGGTGTGTTCAGCCAATCAGAAACTGGAAGGACAGTAGCTCTCGAGGACCAAGGTTGGAGACCACTGATTTAGAGCGATCCATCCATCCATCTTCTATACCCACTTTTCCTGGCTCAGGGTCACGGGGATCTGCTGGAGCCTATCCCAGCTCTCTCTGGGGTGGAAGGCAGGGGTACACCCTGGACAGGTCACCAGTCTGTCCCAGGGCCACATATAGACACACAAAGACAGACAACCTCACACACTCACACTCACTCCTATGGGCAATTTTAGAGTCACCAATCAACCTAACATGCATGTTTTTGGACTGTGGGAGGAAACCAGAGTACCTGGAGAAAACCCACGCAAGCACAGGGAGAACATGCAAACTCCACACAGAAAGGCCGGGATGCGAACCCACGACCTTCTTGCTGTGAGGCAACAGTGCTAACCACTCCGCCACCATGCTGCCCTTAGAGCGATCCAGTAGTCTAATTTCAACCTGCATGTATGTGGACTGTGGGAGGAGGCCTTTAGTACCCAGAGAGAACCCACACAGTCTTCCCACAGAAACACAACAGGTTTAAAGTAGATTTGAACCAGGAACCTTCTTGTTGGGAAGTGACAGCGCTAACCACTGCATCGCAAACTCCCAGTACTCAAAAAATGAAAATAACACAATAATAAAATGGAGCCTGGTGTATTTAACAGACTTTGGTGATCCAGCTAGTTTCGTAAAGACATTTGTTTCTCCTTCAGAAACATTACCATTTAACATTAGCTCAAAGCCTAATACAGCCTTACGGTGTAGATGCTTCATCCAAAAATATAATACATTAAATAAAAAATGCTAAAAACAAATAGCCAGTGCAAAGTCTCATATTACTGATTCTCACCCTGGAGCTCATCAGCAAATTCTCAAAAGTTCGGAAAACACCCTTGACTTGAGCCAAACAACACAACTGCAGGAGAAAAAATGAACACACATTGAAAATGCTAAAGACAATTTATTAGTAGACACTCATCAGCCAGAAATAATTACCACCTGAAGAATGTCTTCCTGAAATACACCATTTGATTGGCAGTGTAAAATAAGGCAAAGGGCTTAAGATCATGTTTTATACACTTTTGCACCAACAATAAACAGTTATACATTCACTTGTTACTGTAATTATGCTTTTGATAAGTCTGTCCATACACCCACATACCAAGAAAACTTTTTTTTTTTTTAGCTTGAGGGCAGGGATTTACAGAGTATTTGCAAGAGTAATACTCATCACAATGCAGTAGCTGTTTTGGCCAGAGACTGGCTATACCTACATAGAATCTGACCACAACCTTGACAAAGATTAGCTTTTGGAAATGCAAAAGCCAACACACTATACTGACAAAAGTTCATACAATTACCATCAATGTAAAAGGGTAATACTACCATAATTCTTAAAAGTCTTAAAACTTGATTATAATGTGTATAGATTTAAACAATATGAATTTCCTTGACTCATAAGCAAATGCATCTCTTTTAAAGTATTTGTTACATAAAACACATTTTCAGGGAGCTGCAAAGCGTAAAGTGACGGCAACTTTATAGGAGAGTAGCAATAGGTTGCTGTTCAGCGTAAAAATATACTGTAATCCACCTGGATTGTAGCAGACTTGTCATTTTACTTTATATTTATGTTTATTTAAGGTATTTTTAAATACATTTAAAAGACACAAGTATTCGTTTGTATTTGGTATCATAGTTATATTTATTCATGTCTTCATTGCACTTGGATGTTTTATCACAGTTCAAAAACAAGAAATATTTAAAGTTAACTTTCATCATGAGAAAGCTCGGCTGAGGTAACTAGTCAATATAATCAAGGTTTACAATTACTTAATCTGATGAATGGTTCTGTTTCTTTCTGACTCAAATTATCTTGCTATAATATCGCAGACAAGTTTAATAATATATAATGAGTTTTTTGAGGGTTGTAATTAATCCTTAATTGAACTGTGTTAAACTGTGATCGGTTGTGTTAAATTGCTGGTCTCTGCAGTTTCTACTAGTGCACATTGTTATATGGTCAGACCTCTATCAGGTAGTGCTTGAGAAAGATAGTTGTATGTTTTTAGTGCCAGCTGGGTGTTGTGTTGGGAATATAGCAGTCTAGTAAAATTACACACAAGATACTAAACCTGCAAAGTGTGTCTATTAATGATATTTTATATAGTACATGTTTTCAAACAATATAGGGAAAAAAGATTGTAAAACATCTAAACAGACACAGACACACACACACACACACACACACACACACACACACAGACACACACGCACTCGGTGGAGTTGCTATAGGTAAAAATGTCACTAGCCAGGATGGGTAACTATAGGTGGAATGCAGCTTATCTGTACAGGGTCTGTAATTCTATTGAGAGACCAAACAGATCAGAGATAATTAGAGAGCTAATTTCCAAAATTTTATATATCCATATTTATTTAGAAAAATCATTTAATACTTCTGAAGCACCCAGTGATACTCAGTAAAATGTCTTTTATGCTGTAATTTAAATCATACCAATAATTAGATGTTTAGACATGGGTTTCAGCTAGTGGATATTTTCTTTTGGAAAGAAACTCTGCAGTTACACAACACTGTACATTGGTATTACTGAAAGAACAATCAGTGACATTGAAAAGGAAAGAAACATACCTTCACCAAGAAGCACTGAATATGTATATGTATATGTATATATATATATATATATATATATATATATATATATATATATATATATTCATACACATATATATTTTAGAAATACATATAAAAATATATAGTCTTCTGAATGCCCATTATACAGTTTTACACAGTAGTGTCTATATGGTAATGCAATGTAGAAGAGATGTCATACATACAGAGAATACAGGGGTATTGACAGTGTGAGATCTGTGATAGCTGTTCATGTAGTGTGTAGTGTGATAGATGGAGATGTTTGTCCAAATCATCTACGTTTCAAACTGTCAAACTGCCAAAGTGTAACATGTGCTTTGTGTTTTAAAGATGTTTTTTTTTTTTTTTTTTTTTTTCCTTGCAATTTGGGTGAGAAAATTAACTAATGATTAGTAAGTTTGTAACACTGTAACACTAACAAGCATTAAGAGATATTGGCAGCAACACTATGTACCCTGCAAGTACCTGGATGTCCTGTATTTGACAACCCAGGTAAATACCTCAAGTAACAGGGGGCGTACAACAGTGTAGGTGTTAGTCTAAAGCACAAACCTAAACAAAGTTAGAGGTAAAAAAAATGCTACAGTAAGTGCACACAGCTTCCAAGTGGCCACTTGACATTTTTTAAAGATTTATATTATTTATAGTGTTATAGTATTTCAATTTATGATATATGTTTAAAATCATTTACATGAAATATCTGTATTAGTATGCATTGGTACATAGAGGTATATTGATGCCTAAATTGCTGTAAGTCAAATAGTAAATGCAAATATTTGAAAAAATATTTGAAAAAATTAGTTCATTTAAGGGCAGCACGGTGCGATGGTGTTTAGCACTGCTGCTTCACACCAAGAAGGTTCCTGGTTTGAAACACAGCAGGGGCCTTTCTGTGTGGAGTTTGCATGTTCTCCAGGTTTTCTCCAGGTACTCTGGTTTCCTCCCACAGTCCAAAAACATGTATGTCAGGTTGATTGGTGACTCTAAATTGTCCATAGGAGTGAGTGTGAGTGTGTGAGGTTGTTTGTCTGTGTGTGGTCTTTATGATGGACTGGTGACCTGTCCAGGGTGTACCCCTGCCTTTTGGCCGAAGAGAGCTGAGATAGGCTCCAGCAGATCCCCGTGACCCTAAATAGGAATAAGTGGGTATAGATAATGGATGGATGGAGTTCAAATTCCATACATAGCAGAGTAGTTGTTAGTGACTGAGTTTCATCAGAGGTGAAACCAAGGACTAAAGCAACTATATTCATAAAGGTTGTATGATCATTCTAAAGGCAGATGGTAAATGCAGTAACACAGTAACACATTAAAATCACTTCTGAATTTGTGAGTGTGATTGGAATCCATATCAAATCCTACGCACAGTGCCTAAGTTGAATCAACCCATACAACACATTTGCAAATGTTATTTGACTCACAGTAAGGCATAATTTAAAGCCTGTTGAACAATAATAGATTTTTTTTTAAAAGCATAACATTTATAATTTTTAAATACTACCTCACCATGTGCTAGTAGTGAATATATACTTTGAATTTCAGGACAATTTAGAGTTTTTAATATGGCATCACATGAGTCTTTTCATCTCACAGTCTAAAAATGAAGGTAATTTTATAGAAATATGTTAATAAAAAGTAGCTTTTATGAACTTCAGAGAAGTGTGTCTCTGATTTCTCTGCTTAGATGCAAAGATCCACGTGAGCATGTGAGTGAGCCTCTTTATGTTAAGATTACAATGATGGTAGAGATGGAGGCCTACTGGAATGTGACTGTGATTCAGAAATCTTGATAGGAGTCAGTCAGTATAAATCCTTAAAAGGCTTGGAATAGTTAAACATCAGATAGTCCATGTAGTAGAAGTCATAGACTCGCTGTCTCTCCAACATGCTGACCTGTGAAAAATATTTTTGTGTGATCTGCATAGAGGTCCTCTTGTCAGATGGGTTCCTATCTTTAAAACTGGGCAGTGTGAGATTGGATGGAGCCCCAGTCCATCGTAGAAGAAAGTTGGATTCTTCCTCCATGTTCTCAAACTTGCCAATGAAGTCATAGTCTATGAGACAGGGGTTGCAGAGTTGGTTGGCCTGCTCCCAGTGGATGTCCATTCCCACAGGCCGATGGACATCCAGTAGGTACTGGACAAACTCCTTGAATGTGACCCCGCTTCCTGTCTTCAGGGCAGTCCAGGACGGGTTCACCCTGTACTTGGAGATGATAGGTTTCCCAAACAGTGAGTGGTAGTAGTTGTTTGGATTTTCAAACTTGTCCCTGTAAGCTGACACCATTCTCTCCAAGGGCTCTCGGACAAACATGACTTTGGTGTATGTTTCCAGACGGTGCATGATTCCCTCTCGGTCAAAGCTGTCGAGCTTCTTCAGATGGTGGCCGTAGTGAACTGTGTCATGTTTAATGCTCTGAGTATTTGAGGCCTGGCCTGCCAGCACCATCAGGGTCCTCTTCCAGTTGGAACAGCCAGCCTTGGGCACCTGGCAGTACAGCAACTTGTACTTGTCCTCTACAAAAAGGTGTTTAACATGATGACGTGTGATGGTCCTGGAGATGCTGCTTTTGTACTTAGCACACATCTCCTTCATCAGTTGCCGGCGTGCTTCCAGGATATCAGAGAGCTGTTTCCACCTTTCAGGGGAAAAAGAGCCCGGTACAGAGGAGGAGGAAATTGAAAATGAGGAGACAGAAGAGGAGTAAATGTTGTTGTTGTTGGTGTGATTTATTGGGGGACTTGTTTTTAACAGTTTGCGGTGTCTTTTGGAGACATGTAAGGAGCCTATGTCCTGCTCTCGAGACTCAGGAGTGGCTGTCTGTTTACTCTTCTCAAAATGTGGGAACTGCATCGGAGGGATCAGGCTGGACAAGATGCCTTCTGTTGTTTTGTGGTCCAGGCAGTTGTCAGATTTGCTTCTCTCTTTGTCTTGAGTAGAAAGAGTCTATAAAAAAAATTAAAACACAGATAGTAGTAGCAGATGTGTTAAGACCAAACAAACAACAATTTCAGCTGATATTGTGAATATACATGCAAAAATATTTAAATTGTACTTGTACTTAAAGAGGAGGCTGGTCTGAACTTTGTTACTGCAAATAATCTCATTTATCCCAAACGTTGCCTCCAGTACTTAAAGAGGCCACTCGATGGCGCTGTTTCACTACACGTTCGACAAACGTCTAACTTTGTCACATGCAAATGTCACACACTGCCTGGTGCCATTGGTGACCCACCAATAAACTGGGCTGTAAAATCATATAAATGTCTTATAAACACTTAATGGGGAATCTAAATTAGAATCATCTACTGCCCGATTACCATCAGATGATGCCTAAGGCCATCATGCATTCTGACATTTTATTTCAATTAAATGCTGTAATGGCGTCATAAAGCCAATGGACTAGATGTATAATTTTAATTTTACAACAGACAAGGTGATGGGACCATCATGTATGCCCCTCCTGAGTTAAATGTGCGTATTCTTTAACCCATGGGGCTATCTGGGGGCCATTTATTGTATAATGTGAATGCAGAGCAGGAACCGGTAAACTGGACATCATGTTCTACAGGGTTTGCACTGATTTGAGACTTTTTGTTGCAGATGATCATACAGAGATGAGCAGAGAGACGACAGTAAGCAGGAGTCAGCTGGGAGAAGATACATGCATTGTCTTGAATTCAAACACAGTTATTCTCTCTTGAATCTGAAACTAGTGTGATAAAGAACTGGTTCAAAATAATACTCTTAAGTGTGATGACACCCTGAGGAACCTCTGCCTGGTTTGTCTGGGATCGTTTACTCAGTAAAGTCTGACTGGCTGAATGCACAGTTTGAGGTCAGCCTCTCTACACAGATGCTATCAGACACGCTGAGCAGTACAAGGCTGACAATCACTTTTTTGCAACAGATAACAGGTGAGACCAACCTGCGTATCTGTGTTTTGGGAGAATCGGAGTAAACACCTACCTCTCTGGACTGCCGTGGAGTGCTTCCAAGCTTCATGCCTGGGGAGAGAAAAGAGAAAACAGTCAAGAAAATCAGCACTTAAGTAAACAACATGTATTTTTGTCCAGGTGGAAGAGAGTTAGGTGCCTCTGATGTATCACAGGCTCCAATAATTTAATGCTTCCTATCACTTAGCACGTCTACTTTTGATCTCTGGCAAACCACCACGGCTCTACTACTCCACAGAGGGAAGATAGGTAGCTCTATCTGCGTAATGAGCTGCCACAAGCATGAAAAGTTGGTAAATGAATTGTATTCCCAGTAGTGAGCACTGGGGATGAGATGGAAAGAAAAAAAAGCACAAGTAACAGAGGGGAAATTAGTTATTTGTTTTTGAGACAGAGAAAGAAAGAAAGAGAGAAAGAAAGAGAAAGAAAGAGACAGCAAAGAGAGCTAATGAAAGTTTAAAGAAGGTGTAGTTTGTAGAGCAGAAGGAAGACAGATGTAGAGAAAAGTGAAGTTTGTTGAATTTCCAGAGGACAACAGGAGAGTGATAGAGACATACAAATTGGTTTAGTGGATGCCTCAGGGACAGGTGGTATATGTATTAGCAGACGAAGTGTTTAGTAGTCTGTCTCCAGCTGGACACCTCCTTTTTTTAGGTCCTCCCATTCTACTGATATGTAATCCGGTTGACATCTCTGAGTGGTGCTGCATTGCTGCTGATGGGGGGAGCGAAGACACCTCTGCCTGAGTGGCCTGTCACTTCCAATTTGAGGGTGGAAGTGATAGGAACCTGCACAAGGGGGGAAGGAGGGAGGGCTGTAGATGCAGGCCACAACCTTCCCTAAGTGATGAGATCTGCAGCGCCCTATCTCACACTTAAACACGCCTCAGTGGGCAGGCAATAAAATGCATTGCCCAGATACAATGTTGTTTTAGATTAGTATGCGCTGGAGAACTCTGTTTTTCCTGTCTGGCTATGTACGTTGAATCTTTACTTGTCTCCATTCTTCTGAATGAGACCCCACAGGAAGAGGTGGAGGAGGAAAAAGAAGAGGAGTGGGCTAAGAAGGTGGTGTCTGATATTTTCTAATCTTGTTTGGATGCTGCTGAACTATTTGATCTCCTAATGATAGCTCATGTAGGATGTGAAGCTTTGACATCGGTTTATATTGGTGCATAGGAAAAACATGAATATTTATCACAACACACAGATGTCATCGCCAGGGAAACACATCCAACTGCAACAATAGCAACATTCTTTCGTATCTGCTCTTCACAGGCTTTGTTAGCTATCTTGATAACCTCATCAAGATGGTAATTGAAAGCTCCAAAGCTTTTATGGGTTCCTTCTAAGAGGTGTTTTGTCTGGCAGTTGTTAGTTTTGTCACAGCTGCTGATGCCAATGCTGTTGCACTTTCTCGTTCTACTGTAAGTCATATCTCCAATTTTAAACCCTTTATTGTGCCAAGATCCAAAGGTATAAACAGAATTCAAAGTATAAACAGATTCAAAATGTGTGATGCATGCCTATTTTTAGAAAAATATATGACCTTTATTTATATCCTTTTGAGATTTTGAGAAATGTGAAAATTGAAATTCCTAAATTAGACTCAAGCCCAAGACACTGACCGGCACGTACAGTGCAGCCACTTGTCTTGTTCAACACTCACTGACAAAGGTGTCCTGTTAAAGTTGTTTTGAAAATGAAACTGACATACCTTAATTTGATTTGATAAATCTACTCTTAAAAATCTGTTTGAACTCTGGCTCCGAAAATGCAATATTCCCACAAGAGGGGAACCAAAATTACATTTGATAAGAGAGAATTTTTTCCATGATACTGTAGTGTCATGCAATTTAACAATGTAAACTGAATATCTGGAGGATTTGTAAACATCATCTATCTGTGTAGTATCTTATTAGTTGAGAGTAATAGTTGTTGTTTGATCGCAATTTCACACTCAGTCAATTCCACTCAGTATAACTATGCTATTGATTTTTACTGCTGTGCAGTGAAACAGTGATGGATTGTTAAGACTGAGGATTCATCCTCTGAGATGCAGAAAAAAATAATCCGACTAATTCAGAAGATGTGCTACAGATGTAGCTGCTATGGCAGATGCCCAAATGTTTCGTACATAATCTAAAACTACTGTATTTACCAGGATATAATTTGGAAACTGGCTAAGAGATTTGTTGTTAAGGGCACACTGTAGCATTCACAAAAAAGATTCTCTGCAGCTGTAATGGAGACATTCAGGATAAATGCACCAATGGGGAATTCTATAATGGGAAGAAAACAGTCCAACAATAAAGCTGAAGTTGTTTTTATCCCCACACACTTTAAATGTCAAATTCTGGTTGTGCTGCTTTTGAAACTGTAAAGGGTTCCAGTAAACTTGTACAAATATATAACTCCCTCTGTGTAACATAAATAAATAGAAGGCCTCTGATAAGTTTTGCTTGGATTCTCAGGTATTTCATTGTGACTTTATTGATGATGAAGGCTGATTTAAAATCAGAATAGACTCTTAAGCTTTGCCCTCTGTTGTCTTCTGAAGTAACCTTGAGCATTCACCTCCCTTTCAGAGAGTCTCTGAATATTCATGCAGACGACCCAGTATTACTGCAAGGATACACATAAGCAAGGGCCACATCATTAGCGGATCCATTATCATCCTTCCCTCTCAAAGATCCTTGTACAAGTCTCTAACAAAGACACACATCAAACATCCTTTTTCCTGCCACCGCTGCTGAGGAGGAGCAAAGGACAAAAACAATGTGAAATAATGAGCTTGTTAAGTAAAGGGTTATGGCCCCATGTTCTAGGGGAACTTGTTAAATGCTCAGTTTTAACCAGAGGCAGGCCAGGATGATGCTAGAAGCCAGACAAGGCGTGTTTTCCTCCAGCCTACAATTCAGACTAACAGTCATGCTGTGCCACTATAAACCTTTCATTAGTCATTCAGCACACTGAGCCACTGTGACCCCAACCAGCTGCACTACCTTCCCTACCCAACAAACCACCCACACCTACACTTTGCACAAATGATCCTCCTCCACTTGACTCGGTGTGGGAATACAGGGCTCTGGAATGCTAGTGTGGTTTATTAGAGGAAAAACGCTGGAGAACAGAGGTATTAGGGTTTAAGCTCTGGTCTACTGATGTTTTACCTTGTTGTGGTAAGAGATAAAATAAGGTTTCAGTTGGGACTGAAACCCTGCAGGACTGGGTCAGAGAGAGCAGCTGGTGGGGAGGAGGAGGTGATGGGTGTGCAATCAGTGATCCCAGACTGAATAGGTGCTTGCAGAGGCTCGCTAAAGGCCAAATATGAGCTGTATAAAATTTGTGTGTACTTCGATCTGAAGACTGCCACAAGGTATTTGTAATTCAAGGCACTGGTTTGGCCAGTAATAAATCACTAACATCTTTAATCAAGATATACTGTAAATGCAACAAATAAACCAGACACCAAGAAACAGATTCATCCCACTGATTCAGTAATAGAAACAATGATGCCATAACAGATTCAATCAGTTAGTACAATGTAATATTAGAAGAGATTGCCTGATATGATTAAGTTTTACGTACTGGAGTTGTTGAATGTGAAACAATCAAAGGCCTTGTAGGATCACCCATACTGGACAATTCTGCACCTCCTGATTTACATTCAGTGCCCAGTAACTAAGTACTTAAGAGTTTACTTACTCAAGTACTTTCAACCTAAAATTCAGTATTTCTTCTGACATTAAAATAAGTTAACCAAATGTTCATCCACTAACTACAATACTGCTGCTTGCATATTAATGAATAAATCATGATATTATTAACAAAAATGATAACACAGGGATTTCACCTTTAGAAAAAGTACTTTCATGCTTTAAATCAACAATAACTAATTACATTTACAAAAATAACAACATATTTTTTAATTTGATATTTTTAAATTAATATGTGTTAGCAAACAGTTATTTATATATGCAGTAGATACAGAACAACATTAAAAATGATTTAAAGCTCTGCCTCTGGTCCTACCACCTGATAAATGTAAGTCTATTATTGTCCTCCTTTTTGCTGTATTTTGGTCTCCATCAACTCCTGAGGAAAACATCTGGCACTTTAGCTGTTAAATGCTCCACTATGCTCACCAGCTTGTTGTTAAGTGTGTTTGTCTGCTGTCTGCTGCTTGGTAGGTAGCGTACAGAGGGTGTTTTAGGGCTTTTTTGTAGATCAGTGTCATATACACATTGTATTTTGAAATGTTATATTGAAAACCCGTAAACTGCTAACTGGCGATGGTTACTATTCTCCCCTCCATACCCCATCAAGACATTCTCCTGAAATGGTCAGAACAGTTCCTTTTTACTACCCCTCAGACTGTGCGCTCACAAATAGAATTAGTGGTGAGAGCCATAAATTACATGATGTTCAGTATACCATGTTAGGAGGAGTCAGAAAATGTCAGGGATGAGCTGTCTATTTGTTAAAATTTGAAAAAAACTAAAAAGAGGACACGTTCTCCTAGCCCCTGCACATTAAATCACTGTGCCTTCCATGTACCATAAATAACACATGCTTTGGCTCATAATTGTCTGCGGCAGAGCACAGGCTAAGCATACAAAGACTACATCAACATTCAGTGAGATAAAAACTGAGCTTGGTGGAAAACTATTTGACACTGTTGTGAAGTTGGGGTGTTGCAGTTACACCTTTGTACTATTTTCAGACCACTTTGCTCTCCTGCTCTGAGGTATTGCTCAACTCATGCATCATCACTTTAATCAAAACATCACTCCTATGTGTGAATTTATGAATGGATTAAGCGTGTCTCATTATAAAGTGGCACACTGTACATACTGGAATAAATATATGTTTTTGTCGAGATATTTAAATCTGCAACAGCGATGGTGACCTGAAAAAAGCACAGAGGCTACCTTTTATAGTGCTTTTATGGACGTTTTTACAGCCAGGACCCTCTAAATCTCTGATTAATTATATGGTGAAATTGAAGCAATGGGTTTCTTTCCATCCTCCATAATACTTTAGGAAAAAAACCCTAATATGGAGCCAAAAAACTGCAAAATTGCATTTAATGATAAAGAGAAACTGCCTCTGTGGGGCAATAAGTAGGTAGCTATAATAATCTGCCTCATGTTTTAATTTGCTCTAATTTTGGGCTTCTTTTTTTGTTCAGTCTTCACTTTTTTTTTTCATGCATGTAATGTTGGGCACTGAACACAGCAGGGGAGAAATAATGAACTACACAGATGGGAAGGTGCTGAAAGGGGGTATCAAATGTGGCACTGATTAGTGCTATGACAATTCATTTTGATAACAGTATATTCTCAGAGTTGATGCTACTTGAGGTACTTTCAAGGTTGAGAGATGCAAAGACTTCCTAGGGCAGATTTCCATGGTAACAGGGAGTAAGAGAGCTGTGTGTGGGGGGTGTGGTGGGATGTGGCTTGTTTTAATGCTCATAGAGGATGGGGCCTAGCAGTTTGCATGAGGAGGGATATGTAAGCACATGGTACGAGTCAGCTGTGAGCAGAGGTTAAGTGAATTATATTTGCTGAGATGAGGTGCAGGAGTCTTTAATTGGAACCATACTTATTTAGATGCTGCAAAGCTGTTGACCTAGGTGCAAATATGCACCGCTGCACTCCTTGATGACAGTGGGAAGGCGATGAGATATGGCACATAACTCTACACAGTACTGTAAGTGGAGATTTTGTATAGCTTCTTTGGTCCAGAAGCTTGAAATGTGCGTGATCAAATCTGCAGGCACAGCTGCAATATGCTTCCCTGGAACTTGCACAGATGTAGTGTAGCTAGAAAGAAGAAGACCCAACAGAGGTGATGATGACATAAGACGAAGGATGTGCTCTGACGTATCTATACCTGAGCATCGATCCGTGACAGGAAGAGATGAGAGACAAACTGTGAAGAGTTTGTTTTGGAAATATGCTTGTTAGCAGAGAAACACAAATTAAATGGTAATGTCTTTTTTTTTGTGGGGACACTCCTGCAGAATCCAAACACTCACACTAGCCACAGGAGAATCTTCTTTGACATTCACTAAACACTGCAACATCTGAAGAATCAGAAACTACCCTAATGCAAACACCCTTCCCCTGACTATACCAAGGACACTATAGATAATGCACTGAAGCCCACTGTCATCACTAGCAACAGTGCACAATATCTCCCTTCCTCTGTTTTAGGCGCATTACACCTTCAAATATGCAGGTGACACTCATTCTCATTATACCTGCGGGCTATTAAAAAAAAATAATGGCTTTCAAGGTCAAAGTCTCAGAAACAAAATAAATGCCCATGGGCAGTAAAATGGATGGTTGGATGGACAGCTCCTGGTGCTGAAAAAAGGGCTACATTTACCTGAAGAGAAACAGATGAAAATAGAATCTACCCAAGTAAACAACTCCCTATTGCTAAACAGACATTTTTATTATTTGCTTGAAATGCCTGAAAGGCACTTGGATCTAGAATTAGAAACTTGTGTCCTTCTCTCTGTGTGTTTATAGAGATCTCCAGTTCTTATTATCCAGCACATTTATTCTTTGATTTGAGAGCTCCCTAATAGCTTTTTATTGGAGAAGGGGCATGGGCTTAGACTGTATTCTTTAAAACCATAATAAAATTCAAAACATAACTGTGCAGCCTTAGTGCTGTATTTTTTTTTATATTTTTTTATCTTCCATTTTAGCCTTTGTGTACTGACTTTCAGATGGATTAAATGAGTTGTTTGATGACCTCTTTTAAGTTTTTTTCCTTCAGTATTTCATTTTTCCTAGATTAAAGTCAATGCCAAATCCTTTTATCATGACCTGCTGGAACAATGGTAGCGTGCTGAGGTGCTGTGATCAGATGCTGCTATGTCTTCATTAAGCCTCTGTGCTCCCCTGTTCACCTCTATTTGCAGTGAGATTGGGAACTAGAATTGGCCCTGTCACTGTTTACCCTGGCCTCTCATTTGAGGTTGCTTCACGTTCTCTTACACACCCGTTGTTTTCCTGTCAGAGCACTACTGATTACAGCAGGGACTGATGAGCCCAGACATGTGAGTAAAGCACAGAGGCCACGGCTGAATACTAAGTGAATTGTTACAGGACCACCTTGACACATCAGCAGCTCAGCAGCACCAGCATTTGCCCTCTCCCTAAAAGTTTATGTCAGTACATCACACAGACATGCACAATGAAGATCAAAATGGTGTCACTGTTCATATTTCTGGATTCCATAAGATCCTTTAGATGGTAACTTATGCTGAAAAATTTCCAAAAACCAGCAATGTTGCACCAAAAACTTTTAATAAATGGCAAAACTGCTACTGCAAGAAAGAAAACAGAAGTTAGACATTTTAGAAAATTACCATCTCAGTTAATATTAGCCCTCAACAAGAATTAAGCTTTATTCGAACTAGATTAATGTCACTATGAGTCATAGAATTTTAATTACCAGGAAAGACATGCAGAATGGTGACTCAGCACAAATTTATTGACACTTTTTATGAGCTTAGAAATTGAACATTCTGAAGAAGCAAATTACCTTTTGTTGTTGTGATAGTGTGTGAGCTCATAGTGATAATAAGCTGCAGTGGCTCCACTGTGGTTTAGCAATGAATTTTGGGGAATTACTTTTTAGGGGTGTTACTTGTTTAGTGAGGATCAGCATGCCAGATGAAGATTACATTATAACGCTGTGAATCTGGTCAATAAGGAGTATTTTGAGTGAAATTATAATGTTCCTTCATCCCGTATGAACAGGTCTCTGGGTTTTACACACATTGAGCTAATAGAAATGATATGCATTTGCATTAGTTTTACCCACTCTGAACTAAATCCAGTTCAGATGAACAGTTATGTTGAAGGTAGTTGTGAAAGTGCTGCTGACAGTCAAGTGTAAATAGCTCAGACTGATTATATGTCAGCAGCAAATGTATTATGGGTTAGGAAGACCAGGACCAGTTCAAACCTCCAAGTAACCTTATTTTTCTGTCAATGGCCTTGAAGCCATGCATTCTTAATACCTCACCTCTGGGCTCAAACTGCCCCACAAATACCATTTCACCATTTCAGACCTTCACAGCAACTCTTGATTAACCTCGAGCACTCCTGTTTTCTTCTTACCTCCCTCTGCTCTCATCTCTGTTTTGCTCTACATTCCCTCCATTATCATCCCTTCCCTTTCCCAAAATGCAGTTTTCTTACTCCACAATCCACAAGTGTCTTATCTCCCCTCTCCCCTCTACTTTGCTCCTCGCCAGCACATCACCTCTGGCCTTCAGTCTTCAACCTATAATTTCCTCTCGTTCCCATCTGTGCCCTTAGCGTCTAACTACAGTACATAAATGATAACCAGCAAACCGCTTAAAATAGCACCAAACAATAAGCACAACATTGTGCCCATAAAATTTGTACCACAGCTGCTAAGACTAGTGCTGGTTTCTCCCTGTTTTCAGCACTGTACGGTAATGACGACGGAAATAATGATGGTAAAAGTTTCTTTTCACGTTTTTCTTTTATAGAAGCTGCTCGTCCCACAGTGCTCTGTGTGGTTGGGCTCTGACAGGCGGTGAAGTGTGTGTGAACATCTGAACAGAGCAGCACTTATTCAACCCCTCTACAATTCTGTGCTAATGAGAATACTGTGTGTGTGTGTGTTTGTGTGTGTGTGTGTGTGTGAATACTGCAAAGGGCTGTCACACTGACTGACACTGCCTTCTGCCTGAAATAACTCTTACACACATCAGGTGGCTGTTGCCCAAAAGTCCCCAGAGCTGAGGTGTCATTTAAGAAACACAGCTTGTTTTCGTGGCGGCTTACATGCTGCCGCCTGCCAGCCCACTGCTCTGCCTATTATGAGGAAAACAAAACCAAGAAAAAAAAAAAAAAAAAGAAATCAACAAGCAAGTTAACAGCAACAATGCCAGGGCAAATACTGGCTGAAAATTTTTTCTGCAGTTCAATTCTGCAATCATGCTCTTTATGTCCAGACTTTGTTCTTTACTGTGGTATTACACTGGTTTTGGTAAACAAGTCTCAGAAAAATTAGATTCTGCTGATCAATAAATGAAACTTGGAAGTTATGTCTTGAGGCTGTCTCAGGATGTTTTTCACTGTTAACTCAGATTTGCTTTGCTAGTCTATGAATTCAAACCAACAGCCTTCTCTTCACATGCTATTAACTTTTTGAGCATCTGTTTATTGCCGCCTGTTAGGGAAAATGCATGTATATTTTATTGTACCATTCCTGACTTGAGCATGAACATGACAGCTGTCAGCACAACACTGCAGAATAAGTCACAACAAAAGCATGAATTCAATTTGCGAGCATTTATTATTATTATTTTAATCTCTATGAAGCACCTGGTCAGATATTCATAAGCTACAGCTTTGGTTCAAAAATCAGCTGAAAAGCATCCATGGCAAAACATCTTCGATCCCACACTTCTACTTCTGTCTTGGTCTCAGAGTCTGTCTGATTACCTGGCTTCAGCATTTAAAATTCTCATTGCTCATGCTCCCTCGTTCTGCTATCTCAGGCTCCTTTCTTCTCCCTGTCAGGGAAAATGCCAGAGAGGTGCAGGAAGAGCCATGCTCTGCTCCCAGCACTGGTAATTTGACAGTGAGCAGAGAGAGTGCAGAATAATTGGAATAGCATTTATGTGTCAATGTGACACTGACGGAGAGAACTCAACATTTAACGTGTCCAACTGTAATGGAAGGGGAAAAAATGTGAATCGGAGATTCCTGGAATAGATTTCACAAGTTGTCTAGCTAAAGTAGTAGTGGGTTAATCAGACAAACTAGACATCTGGCCTTTTATCAGCGCTATTTGTGTCTGAGTCTCTCAGGAGACCAGACTGAAGCAATACAAACAGTGATTTCTCCAAACTGTGGTCTTGTGAACAACACGCCAACACTGGCCAGAACCAAGCCTTTCTGACAGTTTTAATTGGACCTAACTCAGTGGGACAGATGCATCCAGACACAATAGCATAATGTGACTGGCAGCTTTCAATGTTATTTTTCAGCAAGCCAATCTTAACTGTTATTAATTAATGCAAGAAGTGAAACAGCAACAGCAAAACTGAGTTTTATCTGTGAAACAGTACTAACCACATTTAAATGAATGACAGGTTTCACCGAACCTTTTAATTGGTTCCTTCCATTGAACAATATGTACATACAGTTTCACAGCTTTCAATGTGAAAGGGGGGAATTTTCCTATTAGCAGTTGACACTTGAGCAAAACAACAAGAGCGCACTGTCCTTCAGAAAACTCATACATTTCAGCAGCACTGGTGATTCTGTACAAATCGAACAATAGATCAGACGTCATGTTTGCATTTTAGCAAATGACAGGAAGAGAATTCCACAGCAAAGTTGAATGTTCCAGTAATCATCAAGATACAGACAAAACAATAGAATACAGCCTCTTTCTGGTGCTGGCAAGTCGGTATGAATGACTTTTGTTCCTTTCTGCTCTGCTCTCATCCTGGCTGCCGCTGCCAGTCTCAGAATAAGGGACAGCACAGTGTAATGAGCAGGATTACCAAGGGAGACTGGCAGGAATAGTATGGTATCAAAGGAAATCCAGTCAGTGAGAGATATTCAGACAGCACTCGTGTTCTTTTATTCATTGCCTGTGTGCCCAGAGTGACTCAGCTCACTCTCCTGCTGTCAAACCCTGTCATTATCCATTAGTGTGTTTCTGCCTCACTGGGGACCGCACACTGCTGCTGCCATGTGAGTAAAAGTAAGTGCATTCATGGTTACATGTAATGTGTGTGTGCTTAATAACCGTAGTGTATGCAAATAGCTATTGTATGTTTATTTACTATATGCGCTCATGTGTATGTGTTCTCATCAGAATCTTGAGGTGAGGTTAGAGCTCACCCTGCAGTGTCTTGCAGGTTTTCTGCTGTGATGGTTGTAACTGTGGTAATGCCTTGTTAAGCACCGTGAGTGTGATAAGCAGTAACAAAGTCTCTATTAAGAATATACAAACAGATGCAAAAGATAGATCACTTTCTCAGCTTTAAGAGAATGTTGTGCATGTTTTAACGCAAAATTGTAAGTGGCTAAATGAATCTCTACTTTTTGTAAATCTGCATTTCCATGAAAGAAATGTTTCCAAAATAGTAATGCTTCATTTTGTGTAATTTCTTACTGATTTACTTACAATTTCCTTGGATGTTTTCTGGAAAGAACTATATATTTTGGTACATTTGGCATATGTTAGTATTTGTAGGGGAAATAGGTATTTATTTAATAGGCTAATAGGTAGTGCGAACCTGGGACCTTCTTGTTGTGACGCGTGTATGTCCAAAATTCGCTCCCCATCTATTTGTTACTAACTTCTGACATTTCATATGAGAGCCCACGGATGACAGGAAAAGAAAGGACTGTGAGAAAATGACGAGAGACTTTGAGGTTAATCTTTACTGGTGTATATTAACTGTTTGTAGCTCAGTGATCAAATTTGCACAAGCATCCTGGGAGGAAAGTTCACTCTGTGTCTGAACACCTTAAGAATAACTTTCTATGTGTTAAACAGTTTTTAAAAGTAATTCATTCCCATTGTATGCAGCAAAATGTAATAATTTGTAATAAACTCATATCCTTTTATTGGCAGGTACACAATATGTAAACTAAAAAACAGCACTTCTTTTACTAAAAGAAATTTCACGTTTTAGATTTTAGGTAGGTTCATGTTCTATAGCCACTACTGGGTCTTCTAAGGCACAAAATCATTGTATACACCTTTAAATTTGTGTAAGACCAGTTTGTTGATATTGTTTCAGTTGTGCACAATCAAAAGTCCCAGCAGTAAAAAAAAGGAAAGAAATAAATGCAATTTCACTGCAGTAAAGTGAAAACTGGGATTCATCATAAAATTGCACCCAAGAGAATTGCAATTTGTCAAGTTGCAAAAATCCCTTTGCTCTTCTGTGACTCTACACATTTCTAGTGGTGTGAGTATATAACTGTGTGTGTGTGTGTGTGTGTGTGTGTGTGTGTGTGCACATGTATGATAAAACTAAAGAAGCTGGGCCGTAGGCATTGCTTCTCTTTTCTTTCCACTCAGCTGTGTTCCCTGAGGAGGGCAAGCAACGGGCCAGAACTGCCGGGCTGGTACAGATTCAGATAAGATGGACAGAAAGAGAGACGAGGATGTGTGCATCGGTGTGTCTGTGTGTGTGTGCACATGTGAATGAGGGTGGGAGGGCAAACATATATCTTGTCAGAGAGAAAAAAAGTAAGAGTGAAATCAAATGAAAGAAAGGCAGAAAGAAAGCAGAGAGGGGAGTACAGGGAAATGGAGACCAATATATTGAAAAAGAGAAAAGGGACAGATGTGATGGAAAGAAAGAACAAGAAAGGAATAAGGAAAAGAGAGAGAGAGTGAGGCTGTGAGGTAATAGAAAAAGGACAGAGACAGAGTGATGGAAACAAAGAGTGAGAGACATAAAGTGAGAGAACGATTAAGGGCAGATAGTGGGTGAAAAGAGAGAAAAAGTCCAAAAGAGCATAAATCAAATGGAGTGAAAGTCTCATGCCAGCAGTGGAGTCTTTCAGGCCTTCTGTCAGCTGTGTCCACCGGAGGGTAAAGTCCTTTTTGGCCATCAGTAATGCACAGCCTGAGCCCATACCACCAGTGGTGATTTTTCAGTATTAAGTAGTATAAAGGATTGAAATAGGTAATTGCATTCCTGGTTATTTACATGTGGTTAATTTAGGGTGAGTAAATCCCACCTGCTTGACTGAAAGGATGCATTAAGCTGGCTGTTGATGCTCACAAAATATTGCTAAAATGTTTGCTGACTACTTAAATCATGATGTCTGATGTTTTGCATTAAAACTATATTAGTGTTTTTGCAACCTCTGTGGCAGTAGAACGTTTAAGTATTGCATTATGTGTCTGCAAAAAATTGCTTATTCATTAGGAGTGATGTTTCAAACCAAAATTTACTTTTTTTTTTTTAGCTCTGCATTGGTCTCCACCAACACCTGATGGACACAGCTGACCCTTTAGATGCTAAATGCCCAGCGATCACCATCGAGTCGCTGGGCAAGTAGTGTTTAATGGGTTTGAAAGAACTTTTTGGCTGAAAGCAGCAGGATCAGTTCTGTTGAGAGTTGTGAAAGTGATATGTAAGTTATGTAATGGGTGATGAAACTTTTGCTGTGGAGTAGCAGTGTAACTAATTTTCCAGAGTGATAAGTAACCAGTAATTGAAGGAAGCTTTTTATATACTTGCCAATCAGTAACTGACTGTACCAGGCCAGAACTTCAAATCTTCAAATCAATAGTTGTTTTCTGTCACACTGTGAATCAACACCTCACATTATGTACACTACAAACTACACACACATTGCTTTTGCCAGAGTTAATAATAAGAATGTCTCCGCAAAGATGGAAGTACAATCAGCAGAAACACATAATGCCATTCACTAAAACAGTAGTTTTCCTCCTTTGATGTGGTTTTGTTCATTTTGTTTTCTTATGTGCACAGTGCTCATTCAAAGATTATATGAAGGGAGATTAACATCTCAGATCAGTGTAAATGTAACATAAAAAGGCAGCACATAAGAATACAAATGACAAAAGATTATAGCACTTTGTGTTAAAATTGTTTTTACTGCAAATTTTCATAGTAAATACTTTATCCCCCCCCCACCCCCATATGATTTACAAACTCACACCCTACTCGTTCCCATTTAGCTGTTTTTCTAACTATTGTGATTAAAGCACTTCTTATTCAATTGTTTCTGTGTGAGAGATGAACTGGGTTCACTCTTCTCAGTTTGCATAAGATGTAACAAAATATCAGTTCTTCCAATGTTATTCTCCAAGCCTGATCCATTTACTCGCCTTTTGTGCTTTATATGTAGGATTTTTACGTAGGTGTGGAAGAGCGAGAGGCCAAGTGCATCAACATTCTCTTCAGTGTCTCAGAAACTGCATTTAATTTGAAGAAGATTAGAAAGTACAGTAACATAATGTAAACATGGTTACTAAAGAAGAACAAACTTGAAGCAGACTGGGAACTTTAAAAGTGATGCAGAAGCCTCTGTTTACCCAGATAATAACCTACAACTTAGATGATCCAGCCACATTGCTCCAGTAATAGTAGTAGCAGTGGATTGTGCCAACTTTTTATTTAATAAATACATATTAGTAATGCTTGTAGTGTTTTTGCCACTACCAATACTCCCACTATCACTATGACTTCAAATTCCACCAACAATAATAATAACAGTATTAATTAAAAAAAAATGGTGCATGTCTTCTCTACAGAGAACAGTTTTAACAGTCTTATAATGTATACCATGAGTCAGCTCCCCTAAATGAACTAAACAAACAGTTTTTGAATCTTGTGCTTGCTCTGTGGTTCTTTTGTTACACCAAATGAGTTTGATTTATAAGGTATTCAGTTGTTTTGGGCCCACATATATAGATCCCACCCACACTTAGTTTATACAGAAGCAGAAATGAAAAGTGGCTAGACATTAAACTGTTATTTGTTTCAAGATGCAAAGTAACTACTAGCTCATTCTGCAGCAGTGGCCCTTGCCAAACTCACTGCTGGTTCCACTGAGATGCGCAGTACATCAAGCACTCAGTGCTTCTGTGGTGTTCAGTTCTGCACTACACTTGAATTAAAATAGAGATACCGTATAATGCTTCTTTTGCAATTACCAACAGTGTGCAGTGTTAATGTACAGAACGAGTTGAGCCATGATCGATGACAGTCAGAGGTGGTGTCTGACTCAGAGTGGGCATCTGATTTACTGAAAGTGGTGCGTGTTACTAAGAAACTGGAACATTCTTTGTGCTATAAAATGACTTGCTACAAAAAAAAAGGATTATTATGTCTGGCACAATTTGGTTTAAACTCCTCCGAATTGAAGAGAGAGTATCAAGTGCTGAAACCTTAGAGCACAATTGTACAAGTGGCAAACCTGCTGTCCTGCAAGTTTTTATTACTCTTTTATTGTCATTGTACCATCATCTACACTTAAAACAACTTCTTATTGCTGCAAGACCAGCAAGGTTCTCTGGACTTAATATTTCCCCTTAGAAACATTTAGATCATCTGCTGAAGTTGTGATAAAGAAGAGGAAGGTTGAAGTTAGGGGAAGTGGCAGAAAACTAAGTTTTAAGTTTTAAGTTTGACTACAGGCTAATGATACATGATACTGGGATATTTTGAGGACGAAGTTTGCTCTCATGTCTCAGCAGCTTTGTAGAAAGTTATTTGTTTTATTGTATTTGTTGTAAATTGTATAGGACTGACGGGCAGCTGAGCTTCCACTTTGTGTTACTTCGTGTTGCAGAAAGTGCACACTTCAGCTCCATGCCCTGTCATCTTAGGTTAAAACTATGTAGCTTCGCCAACACTGTTATTGTGCTGCTGGCTGTTTGATGTTGCTGACCTAAAACTTTAAGCTTATTTTATCATTGCACTCACAGTGTCAGTTAAATGCCTACAATGAAAGTAGCTATTCCTTCCCTGTGCTAGGGCTTCTTGCCTTTTTGTCTTGTTTTGTAGTGTGTTGTGCTATGAGACTGTGCTGCAAAACTTGGCTGGTTTCTACCCGCAGTGGGTCGATCGACTGACAGCTCTGATGTTGCATGAAAAGCAGGTTCAACTGATGAGGGCTCCGGCCGAGCGGGAGTTTGGCCGGCGGTGCGTTGCAAGAGCGCTGGCTCTATGGGAGATCTGTGTTATTGAATGGGGCTGACTTTGAACTCAGCAGCTTGCTCAGTGGCTGACAATAGACTTATAACAAATGTACCAGTCTTCAGTTTGTGCAGTGTCGACAGCCAGGACAGAAACCCTGGTGGAAGTTACGGGTGGGCGTGGGATGTAAACAAAAAGAAAGAGGAAGAAAAAGAGGAGATTGGGAGAAAGAAATCTAGAGTCAGAGAGAGGGGTTGGGAATAAAACGATACCAATGGGCACAGTGAGAGAACAGAGATAGAATGAAAAGAGAGATCGAAAGAAAGCATAAGAAACAGAAATAGAATAGCAGCAGACTGCAACAGAATAATATGTGACCTAAATATGACAATGACAAAAAGTTAAGATAAGTGAATAGAGAAGACAGGCTCTCCACAGCCTCTCACACTGAAATTCATCAGTTGAGGTCATGAAGTACCTGTTAACCACATGCTGCTCTGGTATCAGTTGCACCTGATGCGTGAAACAGTTTTTGTTATTTAAAAATAACAAAATCAAAGTACAAAAGTGAACTGTGGAGATATGAACTACATATGCAGGAGTTCAAATTTACATAATGCCACCGTTACCAGTTTAGTTTCTGGTATTAAACTGTGACGTGCCCTGTGGTACCTGTGGTATAGTGCAAACGTATAGAAGACACACGGCAGAAACCTAGTGTGTCACTATTACCTTTGCCACAATCACCTTGTATGAAATAAAGAT
This sequence comes from Mastacembelus armatus, assembly GCF_900324485.2. Lineage (NCBI taxonomy): Eukaryota > Metazoa > Chordata > Actinopteri > Synbranchiformes > Mastacembelidae > Mastacembelus > Mastacembelus armatus. Next base: position 22,637,384 of record NC_046635.1, read on the forward strand.
ATAAAAAAAAAACACTGCTTGTGTTTAATCAGCTTAGACATATTGTGTGTGTTGGTATTTGAGAAAACCAGTAAAACAGTGCCATTATTTTTTCTTGAAACTGTATTAAGGAACACAAAGCCTGCAGCTCCTCTGCATGGCTAGACAAAATTTACAGAGTTAATAGTCCATTTGAATGTTTAATTGATGTTTCAAAATGATTTACAGTGGCAGTGTTTTAAAACATGCCATAGGCTATATGTTGACAATCCTACACTAAGGGAATTAACCATTTCAATTCAAATATATCTCCCAGGGACAAAGTGTTAATATTAAATTTTATCTTTTATTCCTCTAATATTTAGCTGTTTACATTACTGTTGTAACATTTACAGATATTTAAAAAATACCTATAAAGAGACCATTTATATATTAGGTTCAGTTGTATAACAATGAAAGTTCATCAGAAATGACTACAAACTCCTAAATATTTCTCTTACAATTTTAATTTTGGACTGATTACATATTTAGATGACATATCATTCATGGTATGACATTTAGATTATATATTTACATATGTTACTGTAGAACTGGCACTTTGGACACCCGGGGGAAAGAAACCACTGTTGAGTTAACATTGACATACCGAGTACAGTTTCACCATTCAGTCTCATGCCACAACAGGAGACTGGATCAACTGATCAGCTTTTTTGACATGCAGGGCCACATTGCAGGGATTGTGGAGGTCTGCTACTCCGTGACCTACTGCATAGTTACCCATAGCACCTCTATCAACATAGATTCACACAGACATTTATGTGTTCAGTTTTATTCCATTAACTATTAAGACCAAAATAGAAAATGTTGGAAATCTTGAGTGTTTCCCTTTAATGGACAAGCTAACACATAAAATAGTTGTGTGTCCTTATAAATGTCCCATTAACTTGTAACAGGTTTACAGTAAAATTACAGTAAAACATGTTTCCATCTGGCATTCTCATATTGTCCAATGAAGAAACTGCAACATTCCTCAAATATATACTGTACTGGACACGAAATAGTCATAAATGCAATTCCATTGTCCCCCCACAGGTTTACATTGTTTGAGATTTGTATTAGGAAAAAAAAACAAACAAACAAAAAATGTATGGCTACATAGCTAATTATGTTTTAGGATTTATTTTTATATCATTAAGTTTTACTTTCGTGAGATTAAATAAACTAGACTGGAAGTGATGGGTCTCAGCAGGGCTGAGGAGATTGAGAGATTGTGCTTCATGTCTGTGAACCAGGAAGCATCTTGTCACACTACTTAAGCCATTAATCTATCCTGTGCATCAGTCTAACAGCGAGCTGTCTATGGCAGCCGTAAGTGAACAACAGAGTGGGAATGACATCAGCTACCAGGGAGATGAGCTGTCAGGCCTGTGATTGACACACTTGTAGGGGACTCACAGCAGCTGAAAGATAAAAAGAAACAGCCGATTGCTCACTGAGAATGGAAAACAGGGAGTCAACTGCCTTGCCAGCCATCTTGTATAATGACGGCAGCTCGCGATCCCACACACCAGGAAAGATCAGCGTTGTGTCATCTCCTCAGCTCATGGATACACCTAATGGCTTGGAGGTTTAGCCAGGTAATGAATAAATGACATGCCAAAATAATAAAATAATAAAATAATAAATAATAATAAATAAAATTCCACCAAAATAATATTACACTACATTATAGCAGTAAGGAAAGGAGGGAGTTTATAAAAGTGAAAGAGCAGCACAATCTACAATCTACAATCATACAAAGAGCGATGACAGCCAAGTTACAATATCCGATGTCAGGAAGCAGCAACAAACAGGTGATATTATGAGCTGAGTTGACAACGTTATTCCTCGTGGCCAATTTTTCAGAGGAACTTAAATAGGTGATGTATGACATTACTACAGGCTTAATTCCTGTCATTAATCTTCACAGTGCTTCTGCAAGAAATTGACAGGTAATTCTTTTCCATGAGTGTCCAAAGACGGGGTCGGCAATATGCCAGATTTGGACTATTGGCTCTTCATGCTTTTTCTTTAAGTTGCACTAATCAATAGTTTTTAATAACCATAGGTCAAATACAATGTGTAAAAAACGACAAGGGTCATTTGTAATAATGAAACCACAGTGAATTATCACCCAATTCTGCTGTTCACCTCAAGCTCTACAGAGGCTGTTTTAGCGTCTTTCAGCTCAGAGTTTTGGATTTATGTTCCAACTTTTACAACACAGCTGTATTACACCTTATCCATCATTTCCAGTGCGGAGGAATTAGCACTACAATCATGCAAATAGCAAGTTGGCAACTATCCTATGGATATAGGAAAATCCTGAAAAGGTAAAAAGTTGAATATTTCCTTTGTTTACATTTACACAGCTTTAACCATTAGTTAAAATGATAAGAAAACCTTTATTTGTGCCACACTGGGGAAATTGCATGGGCATCACTTTCATACTTTTCACAATATTGGGCAATAATCTGCTCTGCTGGAAGAATGTGGGCTTCTATCTGTCTTACTCAAGAACACATTAACAGCAGCTTATGAGTCAGCAGTGCCAAATCCCAAATTTACATCTTCTTCTGCCACTGAACACTTCACAACCCTTTTCTGTCCAAATCAGATAACGAATAGAGTGTCGTAGATTACATTTAGCCAAAATAAAACAGCACCCGCAGTCAGTGAGGAGACACAAGGACTTAAGTGTTATTTGTGCTAGGTTGCACCCTTCATCCCCCACAGTGTGGTGCAGTAATTGTGTTGCCTCACAGCATGGAACAAGTGCCTCCTATTAAGTGTTTCCATCATTTTGAAGGTTATGGCACTTTGATGTAATGTGAGCTGCTTCCTTTGAATATGTAATGCCATATCCTGAGTTTAGGTTGGCAGTCTGGTGTGCACATGGGCCATGTCAAAAGTTTCATATGACAATAAATATGAGAAATGAATGAATCGCTACAATAATTAAACCAACAGGACAAAAAAGGTCCAGGGTGCTGCATAATTAGGCCTTAGGTGCTTTTATGCCCAGCAGCAAGAGCTTACCTTTCATAGTTATGGGTCATAGTTGAGTTGAAGTTATAGTCAAGATGATTTTCTGCCTTACCAGTGCCGTAGTATAGGTAGAAAAGCTAGAAAATAGGTTTACTAATTCACAAGTCAAAAAAACGCATCATTGTTACATACACATATCGAAACCTGCTACATCCTAGCCCTAAATTTGTCAAATTAACGCTATATGTAATTAGAGATTAATTAGGAATGAATTAATATCCATAATGTGTGTTGTGTGTTTTATATTTAAAGGGACATTCTTTTTTGTTGAACGTGTCTGCCAGCGACATCCATTAGCATTCTGCTGATGTTTACGCTACAAGAGCCAGACAGAAGTTGAGTCAAACTGTATCTGAGCCAGCACTGTCACCACATGTGGATAATTTGCTAAGAACACAAATGTAATTCATTACACGGATAATACAATGAGTCCCAGAAAGATTGCATCATGACAAATTGTGAAGAGTCAGTAAATACAACTGCCATTTTATTGAATCACCTGCAGCAGTGACAGGTTCTTTCTCATTTAAACATAACCTATTTTGGTCACAGTCAAGAAAATAAGTGAGCTAAAAATGGAAAATATATGAGTGTGGCATAGAAGTATTATTTAATAAAAAACAAATGTTTGTGGTTCTATTAAAAAAACTAGTGCCATCATTTTTCATATGTTCCTCAATTTGTAGTCTGCAAGACATGTGTACAAACTGCAGTTAATGATCGTGAGAATATGTTGTAATATGAGAGGGAGCTGTAGCAGCTGTGCTGTAATAGGCCCATAAAACATTTGTATTCTCATCTTCACACTCTTATATGACAGCATGCCAGTGGTAAAGGCATATTATATATCCACCCACAACAATACAGTAGCTACAGCAGGGAAAGTTTCACGGGCACCTTAACAAGCCGGAGCATCTCCCATTGGTCCAAATGTGAACCTGTTCTCAGTCCAGAGTGACGTGAACCACTCAGCCTCACTAAACAACCTAGAGACCAAATGTAAGCTAATTACTGGTATTGCCATTAGCTAACCTTCAGTGTGTGTTGAGTGCCAGTCCACAGGGTGCGCTTCTGTCATACTGAGGCCCAATAATCCACAACCAGCAAAGATTAAAGGAGACTGTACATCTGCTAATTAACCTTAATTGCAAATGAAACCTGCGAGGCATCATTCATTACAGAGGAATATACACTGGAGCTCAATTCAGATGTTTCAGTCTGTGACAAACAGCACAGTGGGGAGAGGCTCTACTTATTTGTCAGCTTTACACATTTTAGTTCCAATTTCTTTCACTCTTAAATTCGGTATCAGAGGAGTTCCTGGGAGACACGCTTTTTCCAGTAGACAGGGATAAGGTCATAACATGAAAGCCCTGGTGAAGTATGATTAGTTTCATAATTGTGAATAATTTTTGAGTTTCTAACTTCTCTTTTTCTCTTCCCTGCAGGCCTAATGATTTTCTTCATACAAGTATTGCGCCTGTTTGTTTTACCTGCATTAGGAAATTTCATTAGGCGCCTTTCAAGTGCCTTCCTAATTTACTTACAGAACCCAGAGAAAAAGTTATTACTATCATATCAGGAGTTTTACCCCAGTGGGTACAGAGTTGGACAGACTGTGTCCTGATCAAAAGACAGTGAACATGCTATCATTTTGTTTTTGTTTTCTCTGTGTCAGACAGATGAGAAGGTAATATTAATATTGGTAAGTTGACGGACAGGTTTTGATATTGGTGGTTTTGAACAAAAATATTCACTTTATCTTTTCAGGAGACAACGGTGTGGGCTGTAGAAACTGTCATTATGTCTTCAGTGTTTTATTTTCATTTCAGTCATTTAGTTGTTCAAGTTCTGAGCAACTTACTGTGAATACGGCAATAAAAATAAGCTCCAGTTCCTGCATCACTAGTGTCACTGCCTTGTGTGCCAGTGCTGGTTTTGACAGAGGCAGCCAGAAGGAGCTGTGTAGGAGGAATGACATGGGTGAGCTTGTGGAGGGTGATGACAGGGCAAGTTGCAGCTTTTTGGATATTTCCATCCTATATTGAAGTGACCTGAAGTGTCCAGTAGAGGCTACAAAAGACCTCACCTTATGTTCAAATCTATTTGGTAAAATGCTAAGACGCATGTTTGGATCATAAAAATACGCAAGGAGACAAATTGTAAATAACACTGCATGCACTATCATGATTGAATCGCTTCACAAGAGAAGAGAAAGCAATAAAAATCCAGCCAGAGTGATGAAAAGATGAGGATCACTAGCCTTTCATAGTCCATATCCTGCAGCTCCGAGCACTGGAAAAGGTCACTTCTGTTTTCACCTGAGGTGGCTGGAGCTGGATTGACTCCAAAGCAATTGGTGTGGAGAGAGCCAGCAGAAGAGTGTATCATCCTGACCTGGCAGCAACACCCACTGTGTGGGCGCTGCTCGCTATCTATCTCTGGTCATCTTTTCTTCCATTCCTCTGTTTGCTTCTCTTCACAGCTCTTATATGGATGCTGTTTAATATGCACAAAAATGCACACGCACGCTCACACAAAAGGCCGTTTGCGGCAAGTGGATAAATAAATCTGGAATCACCTCCTCTCAGTGTAGCCATCTTTTCTGAGTTTTTGAAAAAAATGGAAAAGAAGGAAAGGAGGGGTTGTGAATTACTCCAGTAGTGGGTGTGGCTGATGTGCTTTTGGGTGATACTGACATTTCACTAAAGAAAAGGATTCACACGGCTGAAGCATATTGTAGTGTAGCAGGATAAATGCCACCCACAAAGGCTGCTGTTTCCGTTTTTTCTCTCATGCCAAGTTGAAAGTGCCTTCAAATATTCATAAACATTCCCATCAATAAAGAAGAGATGCAGTCATCGCCTCAGACAGAGGGCTCTAATGGTCACGGCGCTGAAAGGCAAAATGCTCTGCCGTAGGGTGGGCCAGTGGTTGGTCAGGAAGATGGCATCTCTACCATAATATTCAGGAGAAAAAGGGTACTGCAACTATGGTTTGTGACCAAAGGGGATCAAGGTCTAGTCCCTCATACATGTATTGGCTTGTGCAAAAGCATTCCTGTGTTGGATCCATCCGCTGGGCCTGTCTGCATGGTTATGTAAACTTTGCTGATTGAGGAAGTGTAATTAAGTGAATAAATGAAAATGTCAAGACTTGGGTTAGCATCACTCAACCAATAGTTCTCATAAATCAACGAAATAAAAATCTCTTGTGACTATTTGATTTAAGCTGCTGACCTGATGACCAGATGTAATGCTTTGAAACATTTTGTCATTCCAGAGAAAAAGTGGTCCCTCTCACAAAAGTTGCTGCAAAACAAAGTATCTTAACCTGCATCAAAAAGCTGCAACAGTGTTGCTCATATTTTATTTCCAAACCTCTTTTTTCCACATTAAGCATATTAACATAAGATTAATGCAGCTACAGGCATGCATTGGTAATTATTCCTTAGATAATTGAAGTCCTAAATATTTTCATTCTGAGGCAAAAATGGAATTTTCTAGTGAACACGGTCATGGTGCAGAAAATTAGACATTACGACCAGGATATTAGAGTGGAATTAAATTTCACGGAAAAAAAGTATAAAGTTATATGCTTTGGCTCACTGGGTTACGCCTGTCAAACCCTGATGAAAAGCCATGTAGTTAAAGGATCCACCAAAGAGGATCTGGGCCTTTCAGAAATAAATTCAGCTGATCTGCCTCGCACATTAAGATTTTCAATGAAAGTACTGAGAGCTAATATTAACATTAGAAAAAAGAAGACACCATTTGATTAGAGGTGGAGAGAGATGAGCGAGAAAGATCTTGTGAGTTTGCATGTGTATGTGTGTGTGTTGAATGTGTTTGCATATGTACTTTAATGTGAAGGCAGAACTGTCAAACAGGAGGCATGCTGAGGGTCCTGTGTGGAAGCAGCCCACTCAGTGCTGTGCTTCATTTATTTGTTATTCCAAAACCTACAGCAGATCTGATAAAGAGGCTACTGTTTTAGAACTCCAGGGTTACGCCTATAGCATGCAATTTATTTGACACTGCAGCTAATCTGAATGCTCCATCTTATTCCAGTACGTTATCTGTTAAAGAACTGCATCTGTTCTTAGCTATGGTGTGTTAACGCTTAGTGCACACGATAAATCGCCATCCCCTGCAAGCGGGAGATGGATTACAGTGCTTTCATGGGGAGAAAATCACCTACATTAGCAAAACGAAATGCCACTGTCATATTCAATGAACCCAGCCCCCCATAAAAACAGAGGTAATTCTTGAGGGAGCTTTGTGTGTTGTAGAGAAAGCAGGAGAAATAGAAGAGAGTTGAATACTGTAGGTTCCCATAAGAAAATAACCACAGTTTTCCAACAAAATGCCTCTAGCTAAGTTTGGACACCATAAAATCAAAACTGCATCAGGTATGACAGAGTTTGCAGTGCTTTAAACAACCTAATGTGCTGAAATAAAAAAAAAAACAAGATATCTGAATATAGATATGAAAAAAACATGAACTGTAAACCAATAAAATTGTCAATTTTAAATTTAAATAACACATTTTCATGTGATTAGATGATGTGACTGACGGAAATATTATGTAATGAAAATAGATCTATTTTTACTATTTTTATCTGTGTTTTCTATTCTAAGCCATTGATCACATAAAGTAGTGCCATTTGTCATTGGAGGTAAGCACTGGAAGAGGGGAAGTAACCAAAATTAGAGATTTAGGAACAACAACTGGTCGCTGGTGCACATGCAGAATGAAGGCTAACCTGTCTGGTCCAATCCCAGGGAAGAGCCAGAGTAGCACTGAAAAGCCTAAAGCAGGCTGTAACGCACAGGTGTCAGAACACACAGTGCATCTCAGCATGTTTTGTACAGGGCTGTGTAGACTGGTCACAGTGCCCATGCTGACCCCACTGCTGAAAGCTCGTCCACTTGGTCTGCTACTGCCACATTGTTATGTTTTCTTTTACACTACATTTTGGCAAAATGAGAGAGACCTACACTCACTAATCTCTCCTGTTGCAAATTTTTCAAATCATGTGCAGCCCCAGTGTTTTGATGTTTATTGTTTAACTCAGTTAGTTTTTGGAATTGCATTACTGGATCACTTAGAAGAAGTGTTTTTTTTTACATATATATTTTGGTTTGGAATTTATATGCATAAACATTTTCAATTTAGTGTCATCAAAATTTAATTTTGGTAATGTGCTTGAAGAGTCTGGATGGGCCACTTTGGTGTATGCAGCTCTACGTTGTAATTTAAGTAAAGATTAATGTGTTTACAAAGTTGTACCTTTAAGCTTTGTGGAGGAGGTTAAGTGTATGATTATGGAATGAGAACAAACCTTATATTACACAGGACCCTATATGAACAAATGCGTGCTTGTGTTTGTGTGTGAGTGCGTGTGCGTATATGAGGGTGCAAGTCTGTTTACACCTTCACACCTGCATGTTGGCAACATATGCATGAGTTCTGCTTTATGTGCTCACACATGTTTTTGTTTGTGTGTCTGTGCAGTTCCTGTGTGCATGTGAGCGTGACAGTCTGTCTGAAAGCTAAAGCCTGTGTTATTAGACAGCAGCCCTCCAGCTCTCAGCTCTGTGTGTATACAGTCAGAGCAGTGGGACAGACAAAGATTGCCACCACCTGCGGCTCATCTGGGAGCTGCTGCAGAATGAGAGTTGAGAAAAAAGAGGAGAGGAGATGCAGTATTGAAGAAGAGGTGAATGGAGGGAGGTGAAAGAGGAGTACATAATTACATGGCAGAGCAGAAGCTCATCTCCAGGTACTTCAAGACCCCTCTTCCTCTTCTCTATCAGAGTGCGCACACACAAACACACACTGAAACACACAGGACACATGCACACAGACCATCTCTCCATCACCCCCTCCACACCGCTTGATGTCTTCATTTGGAACAAAACAATCCATCAGACAAAGGTCAGTGCACCCCCACCTTTATCACACAAGGTACATAAACACACACACGCATGCACAAACATGCATGTATTTAGGAAGAAGCATGAGGAAATTCCAAACAAAATAAGATGCTTTCTTAAAGCATCTGAGTATGCTGAGTATGCTACCATCACTAAATTATTATATATTTACACACTGAGTATGTGTTACATATATACATGTGCATGCTTGGGGCCTAGAGCTAAAATGTGCAGTGGTTCCAGACAGCTGAGAACACAAATAACAATTTCAAAACCTCTATTCTTCATTTTTGTTAAATAATTACCAAAAATTCTTAAATTGTTTTTAATTCTTAATTAAATGCACACTTTCTTTTGCACAATTTACCGTTCTTGTGTCAACCGTAACCTTCTTTTCAAAATGAACAAATTTTTACCAGAACATGCAGCTGTTCTAAAATTAGTGGAATATCATTTGCAGTATGACTCTTTTGGATAAGGAGAAGTACAATGAAAATTGCCACAGTGAATCAATCTGTGATCTGAAATGTAGCACTGGACATGATGTTCATGTTGCACCTCAGAAGAAAAAACCATATAAGTAGGGTAAAAAAAAAAAACATAAAAGGAGCATTGTAGAAAAAAGAACAGCTCATTCTAATGAAAACACTGTTCTGTTGTTTATCAGGCACAGGCCTGCCTGCAGACCTGCCCAGGCAAAGTTGGATGTGACTCGACCTTTGAAAACCTGTCATTGTGTGGCTGCACATGACTAGCCAATCGATGGCTACTATCCTGCTTGACAAATGAAATGAGAGTCTGCTGATTCTCAGTCATGGAGAAAAAAATTGATCCTATTTCTGTGTGATTTCCCAAAGCTATACAAGCGCTATTTATTGGGACATCAACAAGATTATAGAGGTAAACTAAACAAAATTGGAGGAAAACTTTAAAAGACTGCAAGATGCAGTAGTTTGTGTGGGTCATATAAACACAGGTATCACACAAAGGTCTGAAAAGCTGCAGCCATGACGAAAGCAGCACTGAAATCCTTTTGCTTGAGTAAAAATAACATTTTCAACTTACAAATACTTTGTGACAACAAACAAAACATGGACATACAATCAATACAGCAATGTCCTGTTACACAGAATGCAACTGTAATCAGCACTTTTGTTCAGCAGTTAAAAGTGTTTACTATATTGCTTACTGTACAATTTGTGATATTGGAAAAAAAGCAGCAGTCTGGATAAGACAAGCACCAGCTGCATGCTGCTGTCTACTTGTAACACTTATCATTCACAAGGAGCTGCTGTAGTGGAAACGACATCTGAAAAGTGTTTTCCTCACCTATGGATGCTGGTGTGGTCTCACGCTTTTGATATTTAATGAGGTAATAGTGACATTTTGTGGTAGCCAAGGCTTACTTAATATTTGATGTGACATTTTTTAACCCAAAGCATGTACCACAAATTGTGTTTATACTGAAATGGTCCTCAGTGACAATTAGCACTGCTTTTGCAACTACACGGGTGTCAAAGCAAAGCCAATACCAACGGTTTGTTTACTGAGTTATCAGATCCATGTGCCGTTCTCTACACTTTCTGCTGGCTGCAACAACAACCTGCTAATAAAACACATATAAAGCTTATTTTAATCTACAGCACAAAGAACTGGCTGGAAAAAAAAGTGTAAAAACAAAACCAGTGGAGAAAAATGGAATGCTCAGTAGGTCAAGACAAACAAAACAGTGAGGTTAGGATGAAAGCAAAAGGTAAGCATCTTAAAAAGCGCATGACTTAATTTAACAATTATATTTTCCCAGCTTTCAGACAGGTGTTATCAGATCCCTGGAACTCTGATAGGAATGGCTCAGTCACAAAACACAGAAATAGAAAACCATTGCTGTGCAAATTACATTTATATTGTTGACATTGTAGGTAAAGTATATGTATATATATACCACATATATAGCTTAACATATATATATATACATATATATACATATATATATAGGAGTGGCTCAGTCACAAAACACAGAGATAGAAAACCATTGACTGTGCAAATTACATTATATATACATATATATATATATATATATGTATGTATTAAGCTATATATGTTGCAGAATAGCTGTGAGTCACATTTTTTATTTGGTCAACCATTAACCCATTTATTAATAGTGACCTCCACTGCCAAGCTTAAAAAAGGTTTTAAAGTTGTAATATCATGTTACTTTGCAGGATATGAGAAAAACACACTGTACACAGGGATTAATATCACCAAGCTTTTTCAACTCAAAGACAGCTATTCTTTGTATGTAAATTGGATCACCGAATAAAGAAGACAAGCTCAGTTTCAAAATGTCACTTCATCGAGCTGCAGTGCACAAGAAACCAATAAATAATTCTCAGAATGAAAGAAAGCAGCCTGAAAAAATCATGCCATTTTTATCGTGAATATCCAAAGCAATATTTTATTGTTATTAAAATCCTCTGGTCCATAGACAGTCCCTCATATCCCCCGGAAGAGCTGTTTTAATATCCTTATAATTTAATATCCTCAGCAGGATTCATTTTTATCTCTCTATCTGAAACAGCTCTGTGCAACGTACATTCACTGACAGCAAATGTAGATGTAGTGCATTAAATGACACTCCTGAATAATAATTTCATGGCAATGATATGAGAGTAGTTTTTTTTTCATTCACAGAGGTGGTAATGATTTATATTTGCAGTTGAGTCTGTGTTGGAAATTACATGTGGAAGAAGAGGTTTTGCATAATAGTTTTAAGAGTTCAACACACGCATAATTTTCTCCAACAGAGAGAAGGTCAACAACCCATTTGACTTAATGGGATTTTAATTCCGACTGCTCAAGATTGTTTGCATTATGTGTATTTACATACCACCAGCTTTTAGTGAAACAATCTTTACTGGGTGTTGTTTGAACACTGAGCCTGAAGCATGACTGTGGTTTTTAATGTTTAGATGTTAATTTGTACAGTATGTCTGCTTTGGACCAGGGTCTGAGTCTGAGAGTATGCTCATGTGTCTAAGGGCGGAGTTTAGGATGGAGACATTTAGATTTTGCTTTTAATTGTTGGGTCAGAGTTGTGTTTGTGACTGAAGCGTGAGGCTTTCACATATTCCATCTGCTCTTGTTCTCTCCTGTCCACCTCACTGCACTCACCTTCATGGTCTAAGATGATCCATGGCTCAACCCCCAAGTGTGTGGGTGTGTATGAGGGTGCGAGGTGATGCTCACTTTCAACCACAGTGAGCACCACATGCAAAGCCTGTAGGATCAAACCACAAACAGGATTTTGACAAAGGCAAAAAAAAAAAAAAAAAGAAAAAGAAAAAAGATTTTCTTTTATTGTTGTCTATCCTTTGTGAAAGGGGCTCAGCAATTTTTCATCAAAGAACATATGTCTCATAAGGGAGATAATAATGTTGATGATGATGATGATGATGATGATGATGATGTGTTTTTTTTTGTGACACTGATATACTGAGCAAGACCGGTTTTGTACATTTTGGAACAATTTCTACTTTCTACTTTCTCTGTTTTCAACTGAAGAAATTGTGAGACTTAAGCTTAACCTTTGTGTTTTATTTACTTTAGGGTAGATAACCAGAGTCTGGTCAGAAAGTCAGCATTCTCAGGTTGTCTTGGGTCAATATGGCCTCAAATGTTTAATAACCACAGTACTGAACAAAAAAGCGGTAGGAATTTTGATATACTTGTATAGAAGGTGAAGCCCTGAAAAATATAAAATGGGCGCATTAAGAATTACATGTAGAATTTTTCAGAGCTGTAGCTTTGTCTGGGTTTTTACATGAAAAGGTCAAAGCTTTAATAAAGCTGCTTTTAATTACCAAGAAAGCCTCTGTCAAGAAAGGCTGAAGCTCTTTGTATGATTCAAGTTAGACTGTTAATTTCTAGGTCAGCAGGAAAATGGACACAGCAGTCAATGCTTCGCTTTCACTATGGATTTTTGAACATGGTGGGAGTCAGAAAACAACGTGACACATTCCTTCTCCTCAAACAGAGTGCATATCACAGCAGGTGTCTTATTAAGAAATGTTTGGAAAAGGGTTTTTTGTTTTTTGGAAATGTTTTGGGAAAATACATTTCAATTATTGATAGGCAGGGACCAGCTAAAGCATATCAATGCCAGAAATGAAACTAGGGCTGACAACAAATAGTGCTGTGTTCAATATATGCATACTAGATGAACTAAATCAGCTGATTGACTGGATGATTTTATGACTACCATACATCAGCGAAGTATGAGTCCAAAAAGCTTTGTACTTTGTGAAACATGTTTGAGTGGGATAAGGAAAAAGCTGAAATCTTTACATTTTGTCATAGCCACCGTTTTAGCTTGTATAGAAAATGTATTGAATTCAACTCATAATTTTATTATATCTGTATGCACTTGGTCAGCAAAGGTAAATTCAAATATCTTTTTTACTGTTGCTTTGGGTAAAGACGTTATGTCCCAGACGTGCTCAGTCTAATCTATTATGATAACAGTGCTGAAGAAAGAGAGTTATCATCGTCCACAGCCAAACTGGAGGTGGCTAGTTTGCTTTTCCTCCCCACTGGTGCTCAGCTGAGCATGAGGAAAAGGGGCTTTTCCTTGTGCGGTGACTATGAGGCAGGACATCTCATTAGATCACACAATAAAACACTAAACAGCTCTCCGCACTGACAAGCCAATAAGGTGCTCATTCAAGCAGGCTGTGTGCCACTCAACTCACATCCCAGATGTCGGCCGACACTGTCAGTCCATCAATGGGAGACAGCAACATGTTCAGTGATTAGGCTGGGTAATGGTGAGTGACTGCCTCTGGAGATTTGTTGGATGGTTTGTTGGGGTAGCGGCTGCAGAGGACACTGACAAACACTAATCCAATGTTTGCTGCATATTCACAGTGAAGAATGGTGCAGACAGTGTTCATGTACTTTCCCACATGAAAACAAGACGTGTCTCTCACTTGTGAAGGTGGTGGTACGGATTAGAGTGAGAGATGATGATTCATTTCCTGACTTTTGGCACAGCCACCCTGGATTGTCCTGGGGGACTGCAAAGCCAGTATTATAACAGGGGATGTGCAGAGATCCCAGCTGTTAATGAGATAAGAGCACTTCTGCTCTTACACTCACTCCACATTTCAGAAGAGGGTCCTTGCAGGCAGAAATATGGACTAGGATACCTCAACCTCACAGAACATTTTAGTCTTGTTTTGCCATGAATTTTCCGTCAACAAATAATAGTAAAAGGCTTCAGTCCATTTAATTTTACGTACATTTTAATTGTTATCTATAGTAGGCATTTTGAGGCTACAGCTGCCAGTGCTCTCCACTGCAGAGCTTCAGAAGCTGAATTCACTCACTTGTTCAATAACATGCTGTTCATCTCAAGGACAATTTAGATGGTGGACTGCATTAATCCCTGAATTTACTAATTTCTTCTGGAAAAATTGCTGGCTGAAAGTAGCTACATGTATGTAGGAATTAACAATCTTAAGTCTTGTTACTGCTTCTACGTTCATTATAAGCACATGTTGAGTTTTGTCTATTGCAAATACTGAATGAAATTACCATTGTTTTAACATGAATAAATCAGGAACTCAGATTTGCTTATTCTATAAGAGGGAAATCTCTTTGCTCTAACTGCATCTGTATGCTATTTTGAGACTGTGCTCCTGCAAAAGTCCATAGGTTGTTTGTGCCAGTAGCACTGTTCCACAACCTTAATTGCATGTTTAATTCGCATCATGACAACGAATATCTTAAGTAACCTTAAATGGCTATTTTTATCTAGACTGTGATTTTATCTCAACCTAACTGAATTCTTTACGTGCCTCAACCCTGACATTTCTATAATCGCAACTGTGTGTTTGTGATTGTTCCAGTGATGCCAAACGTCCACTACACATGCTGGTGGAATGCCTCAGGGAAAGCACGGGTAAGTTAAAAAAAGAAAAACCCAACACAACCTGCAAACAGGATACTATACCTTATGTTTCAAACACCTCTATATGCCAGGGGGAGGCTGGCAGAATGCAGATTAAGAGACACTGTCAAAGTCTTACAAGTAATTTATGCAACCACAGCAGACGTGTAACAAAAATGTAAGAAAAAAAAAATTGCAAAATCTGCTTAACTGGGGAAAAGCTCAACAGATTAACTACAGGCAACAGCATGCTACTGAAAAATAAGCGCTCCTTTGCAGAGGCCCACCAACTTTAAAAAAAACACTAATCAACCTGGCATATTAAAGACAAACTCCCTGTTGGCTGGTATAACATGCAATATCCTTGCTAACATCTCAGTAAAGATATTTTTTAATGAGGCTGATTCTCTATAAAAGATACATGTAAAACAGATTCACATTGTACTTGATTACCGCAATGTTATTT
This sequence comes from Mastacembelus armatus, assembly GCF_900324485.2. Lineage (NCBI taxonomy): Eukaryota > Metazoa > Chordata > Actinopteri > Synbranchiformes > Mastacembelidae > Mastacembelus > Mastacembelus armatus. Next base: position 22,652,802 of record NC_046635.1, read on the forward strand.
TAAAAAAGATTTGGAGAGGCATTTAATCTCAAGCTCTGAGACAGCTCTGTGAGAGAAAGAAGTCAAACTCAAGGAAAACAGAAGAAGGCAGGAAACACGTTGTAAATCTCAGCCACTGGTATATGACTGATTTGTATTTACTAAAACAGAAGAGGGAGGAGAGTGGTCGACTCGATAATAGCATCCTCATGTTAGCAATACTATTCACAGTAAAACTGACAGCTCTAAGTGTTCAAAACCACAGACTACAGAGGCTGCTTTTTCAGTTCAGTCAAGATTAGAGCTCTACAATGGGCAGAGGGAACTAAACACAAACATGCTATAATTTACTCTGAGTCTGATTTAATTCTTTAGTGGCTGAGATCCTTCAATATTTGCTGTCTTTTCACTCTCTGTGGGGCCCTGATGATGTTGGTCTGAAGGGAAAGAAAGAGGTGGATAGGTTTGCTGAGCAAGCTCGGCAAAGAGAAAGAGTGGCTCTTGAAGCCCCATTACCTTTATGTAAATTAGAACTCAAGAGTATAATTTGTGAGAATTCAATAGGAACGTGGCAAGAGCAATAGAACACTGAGACAAAAGGGAGGTTTCTTTACATCCTTAACATCAATGTCAACTCAACAGGGAAATGTAGGATGCTCCAAGAAAGAGTAGAGTAATACAAAAAACAGAAAAAGACTTCACAGTAACTTAAACAGCACGGATTATAGGTAGTCATCCAACTGGTCAATGTGATCATTATCAGGCAGAGGACTCATAGCGCATGTAATTATACACTAAAATAAATGTGGGACCAGAAAGATGATAGATGAGAGAACTCAGAGAAGCAGAAATTCATGATCCCAATATAAAAGCTATAGATACAGAGTTTGTCAAGTGGAACATGCAGTAGAGTTTTCTTTTAAATCTATTAACAGGATTAATGATCAAGACTAAATCTTTGTTCCCCACTCTAAAGTCAAACAGTGACAATACATGTCAAGCTTTTAGCAGCCTGACGTAGCTGGTTTTACTAAGGATATTCTTGAAGTTATGCTTCTTGATGCGATAATATAAAAATAATGTTTTTGTTTGAATTTTGTAGTATATTATTTAAAAAGAAATACATTAAAATACAGTCCTTGGACATTGGCAGTCCAGAATTTCAATAGTAAGTACAGTACAGTCCACCATACTTCTGGTCACCTGTTATTGATTGCTGCTGCTTCTGTGACTTGATCTGTAAGATCCTAAGAGAAATGGCTTTGAATTTTAAGGTTGTTTTCTTTCTTCACCAGCCTCTTAATCATTTTCACACTGTGCCTTTTCATAGAATATTAGTAGTGTACATTTGTATTTTTTCTTGTACAGTATGTTACTGTACCATCAGCCATGTCTTAATGTAGTTGTTTCCTGTTAATCTACAATAAACACTTCTATTACCATAGTTTGATCCTATTATCCAATCATAGACCTATATATGCTAACTAACCCTCATTGCACATCTGATCACCAGGTTTGAATTTAGAGACATCCCAAATTTTCTGATTCAGTGACAATTCCAAAACTATTACTATTATTATGATTACTAGAGTTTAAATTTTGATAAAACAAACAGACTTTCCATGTCCCAGAAAATTAAAAAGAACAAGTGGCAATTTTAGTAAAACATTTGTAATTACTTTACTTGAATTAATAAATATTCTTATTATTAAAAGTGATACTTTCAAAAGAAAAAATACTTTTAAAAAGATAAGCATTTATTAATTCTGATAATCAGAGTGAATAAATCAGAGTAGAGTGAGTTTTTTTATAAATATTTTAAAAAATATTTATTTTATTTGTTTTTATAATCACCATAATCTATTTTTGAAGGACACATATTAAAACTTTTATATTCTAAAATTAAAACCTTAAAATTAACAGAAACAGGGCTGATACAGTGACTTCCACGTATTCAAATACAAATACAAATAATTTTGCTGCCTCAGCAACTACAGATACAAATGCAAATATGAATTCTCTGCACATCCCCAGCTCATATAAGCTAATATCACAATATCTATTTTCTGGATTTATGCTCCTCTATTCTCCTAATCTCTTATTTTGAAAGGGGTGCCATCTCCCAAACAGCATGTGCACTTGAATTGGAACACAGCAGTGCCGTATCCAGCACACACTGGCAATTATCCACTGGACACTTATAAGAGACCTGTCATGACAAGACAGACCATGCCCTAGCAATCTTATCATGCTGTGCTTTGGAAATACACTCTGATGGCTCAGTAAGCCTCCATTAGTTTTGATTACCATCTCTATTATTATGTCTATAGACACTTGTCTAAAGTCATATTGCTGCCCTCTTACCACTGGCTATTTCCTTTATACAATACATGTTTTTCCAGGTTATGCTATTGAAAGTAGTGCAGCAACCTTGTAGAGAGCATTTATTATATGCATTAGAGCCTATGAAAAAAGCAAAACCACAACAGGTTCTTACAGGACCATACCAGGGACACCATGCATTATCACTGCACTGCTACAATAAATACATTATTTTAAAACAACAATATGCCAATGCACATGTATTTAGAAGTTATCAATATGCAATTGATACATTTATCCCAACTGAGATGCTACAATGGATAAATACAAGATCCCTCTTTAGTTCAATGCCAATTTTAATTACTTTGAGCTTAGATCATTTGGATTCATTAGACTCAAGAAATTCTAGCAAGACATTCAAACTGAGGAGCATACACAAGGACAGAAGTTTTCAGGTTGATTAAAAATTTATTTAGAGCCAGCATAGAAAGTAGCCTAAACACACCAGACTCTTCACTGAGCCTCCCTCGGGGTGTTCAGGACTTTTTCTGCAGCTGTGCTTCCTCATTTGAATGTTTTGTATAACTATCTTTACAATGAGAGGGCACCCCTGAGTCTGAAACCTGACAATGAGGCGTGGTTAAACACTTACAGTTTAAATTGACAAACACATCAATTATTGGGAATGGATGTGCTGAAGAGGACTTAATCGCTGTAAATACACATTTATCAAATAAACATTTGTATAGATTCACTGCATGGGGGACGTGACTTACATTCCTGCATATTTAAATAGGGGTTTCTGAATCTCTCTAAACACACACGTATGGATTGGTGATCTCAAATGTTTAAATAATAACAAAAATGAAATAATGTGATAGATATTTTTTTCTCTAATCTACACATTAGGTCTTCAGTACAGCACTACAGGTTTTATTTGCTGTAATGTTGTGCTGTCCAGACCTTCGAGCTCTCCCCTCCTCCGAGGTCCTGCCTTCTGTTCGCTGGTACTGTTTGTTTCCCACTCCAGGCTCAACTATGGGCTGCCAACTGCTCGTCCTGTGCTCCTCCTTCCCTCTTCCATCTCTTACTGTAGCTTCCTGTGTTGGATGAAGGCCCAGTGTTTCCAAGCTTAAATAATGTGCATTTCTCTCTGTTTCTGAAAGAGGAGCAGACTCCTCACCTGGAGGCCAAAGAGTCCTTTCGGTCTATTCCATCCAGGGAAACGACAAACCCTTCTGCTGTTTTATTTACCAAGCCCTGAATTATTCAGGACAATTTAGCTGTGCTTCAGTCAGTTTGAGAAAATGACAAGCTATATTATAAGCCAGGATGCCCTCAAAAACCTAATGAATAATACACTGTAAGAGGAATTAATCTCTTTAAATAAACATTTGTGTGATTCATTTCAAGCATGCTCTGCAGGCCAGAAAAACAAACATGTCTCACAGTGGCTGTCTTCTCCATGGGCTATCACATCTTTGACAAGAAGCATAGCCTGAGGAATGGCATTGTTTGGACAATGAGGAAACTAATAGCTTATCTAATGAAAAACGTGACTTCCTGCATTTTAATCACTGAAAATTGTGTTTAGCTCCTTTGCTAATTAATTTGGCATAAGGTGAGCTCATTGTGTTGGATTCATCATCTCACTATCTTGGATACATTAGTTTTATTTTGCAATTTTCAATTCTGACTTAGAAATGCACACGTTGGGATTAGATGCATAATTCAACCTCCTCCATTTTATTTTTTCAGGTAAAAGATGAATTCTTTATTACATGCCTTCCAGCACTGAAACACAAGTCTCCTCCCCAAATAGCTAAAATGTACTGCATGGTCCCATTTCCTTAAAACCTGTCTCCCAGGGAAGCTGTTAAAGAGGCAGCACTCTCCATCTGTCACTCAGTACGAGCAGAGCTGGAAAATTCCTCGGTGGTGGTTGTGCCTTGATAAATATGTCATCAGCTGTCCATCCCCTCTCTGCCTGCCATCCAATTTATTTCTCTTGTAATTGATTACTTGCTCTTCCGCACCATGTGAGTTTAATATTACAGTTTGAGATTTTTCGGTGCACTCCGTGAAACCCCTATTCACTTTGCATTAACTCACATCTGTGACTCATAAACAAACTGCAAGTGTTTATAGCAGAATCAGTGCTGACCTCATTTCCTCAGTTTTCCACTTCTGCCACCATCAACACCACTAATGCCAAAACTAGCACCACCATCTTATCAGTAAGTCATTAACTCCAGCACCTATTTCTTTAACAAGCCTGAACTCCTGGTACAACTGAAGGTTCAATGGTAATGTGTGTCAGAGCAAACACACCAGCTGCTATAAATAGACCCCAGTCAACCTCCAAGCTTTGCGGGTCATTGACTGCTTCTATCGATCTTTACAAATTACAGGGAATAAAAACGTCTTTGCCGAGACAATGTCTGTTTCTGTGCTCAGAGATGAAGTTGACCTTAAACTAATGCCACATGGATGAAGCCCAACAAAATGGAACAGTGTCATTTTTCCTGATTTAAAGACTCTCTTTCAGATTGATTTATTCTGCACTAAAACTATATTCTCCTTAGACTCCCTACTAACACTTGCCTTTAACAGCTTGGGGAGATCTTCTTTGGAGTGGCACTCTCAAGGTTGAGCTGATAGTAGGCCGATGGCCAGGCATGACAAAATTTAAAACATCCAATCAAAGAGCAATGGGTGAAGTGCCAACAACCTGACCTTGATGATATAATATAGAATCATAATTCTCCACGTAGGTATAAAGTGCTGAGCTGGTGAAAAGGACAGAGCAGTCACTGGTCCTTTGTGACTGGAGTAATAGGATTGGGTGCACTGCATAAAGTATATTGTAGTAATCTGAACAGGAATAAACAAAAACAGAACAGAGGAAGGAAAGAAAGAAATATGATTGATGCAATCATCTCAGGCTCTCTGTTCAGGTTCAGAGAAAATTTTTTTTTTGCTACCGATTACTAAGACTGTATTTCATACCAAGATGAGCTTCTTGTCATGTTTCTTTCATTCATTCCTCTTTGTCACAAAAGACTGCCAACCTTTTCATAGAGAATTACAGTATATGTCCGAGATCCTCGAGTTGTTTCCTCACAGAGTACGGTAAGTCATTTGTTCTTTTCAGTGCTGTCACTACAGCTGCTGCCTGCTGATGTTAGGTTTTTGTGGGTTCTCTTACATGTAGCAATTGTTTTGTTTTGTTATTTAGGAAACTTCTGATATCTTGTGAATTTACATATTTGGCAAGTTGCAAACGTTGTTAATATGTTAATACTAAATAGGTCAGTAAATTGTTTACAGGCAGCACAATATCTGATCTTTCTGTATGATTATAGCACTATGAATATTTTTATGGCTTTGTTTGGTCTGGTTTAATATAGAAAAAGTCCATAAAGGCGTCACATGTTTATTCATATTTAACTAAAATCTCTTCCTCTATCTATATCCCAATCTGCTTTTGCTGCCTATCATAAATGTGTGACAGTCTAGGCATTGTAGGCCACCTGTACCACCTACTGTCGACTCCTGTTCCATTAATAAATGTGCAGCTCCAGCCCTTCAAAAAGATGTTATCTCTAAATGTCTGTTCTTTTATCTTCATTATCTTTATCAGAATGTTTGCAAGGAATTAAAAAATGAAGTAAGTCGATAGTAGCAGGTGTAATAGCCCTGTGAGCCGAAAACCACCAAGTACCAACAATAACCCTGTTTCTGTTGCACTGCTCCTGAGGAGATCTTTTCTTCCCTCTTCTACTTACTGTGTTGTTTTTCACTACTCCACATGCTGCTGATGCATGCACACTCTAAGAGCCCATCTGCTTCATAACCAACCTCTTCTTTTTTTTTTTCCCTCCCTCCTCGTTTTGCAGGTATATTTTATCTCCTTTACTGAATTAATGCAGCTCCCACTGCACACACTGTGCACAGAGGAGTCAACATCTGTTGGTGGGAGGCTTCTTGGCCACTGAGTTCAAGAATGAGTGGATATAGGCCAGAACCACCTGCCAACAGCTACAGTAGCAGTCAGAAAAAACAATGAAACTTTGATTTAAACAGTAGTACTGAAAATGTACAAATTCTCAAAATGCTTATCTGAAATGTGCCAACAAACAATGCATTACAGAAGCATTCTTTTCCCTCTAAGGTCTGATGACATAATAAAAAAAAAGTACTGGCAGATAGTGCAGCAGTTTTTTGTATGGTGCCCTGTTGTATAAACTGAATGGGAGTCTTTTTTTTTTTTTTGAAATAAAAATAGTGAACTCTTCTTTGCGGCTTTTGAAAGCTCAGTGGATATTGGATAAATCCCCCTGGCACAGCATTAGAAGCTGGATTTTATTTGGCTATTGTATTCTAATGAGATATTATGACTTCTGATGGTGGTTCAGTATGAACATTGCCCAAAGGTCACAAGCCATTTAAAACGGGGGGTGGATTGCTCAAAGGCTGTTTAGGTTAAGAGTTGGTCTGGAGATGAAGACGGAGCAGCTGATAAAAGAACAAAGGAAGAGGAATATGTTCCCAAGATAGATCAGGGCTACAGTTTGCAAAAAGAGGATATTTTCCAATGAGGTCATCTTTCTACAAACTCAAGAAAACAATATCATTTTTCGGTTGAGAAATGAAGTCATGAAGAGTTCTTTGTGACCTTGGATTTAATCCCGCTAAAGCCTTGTCTCATGTGTGTCCTCCACTGTTTGTCTCACCTGGCTTTCATTTTCTCTTGGAACAAAATTCCAAAAAAAAAAAAAAAAAAACACTGCACAGATTTTTTTGCCTTTTCTATGCTACAGATCAGTTAAGCTGGAGAAGCTGTGTCCTGATTCCTCAGTGGCCTACAATGGGCAAGCTTTCGTTTTATGTCTGATATGTCTGCTGTTAATGTGATTACAGAGGCGCAAACTGAAAAGGGTAGCCTCACCCTTAAGGCACACTGGCCTTATAACAGCCCCATTAGATGTGTATCTACTGACATGAATATGTGGCAGTGAGCTGAGGAATAACATGTCCAAATGTGACAAAACAAGTTCTTGCATCCTGTGTTGATTGTGCACTTAGAGTTAGAAGCTGCAAATCAGAAGTAGTATGGTAAACACACCATATGTGGTAAAAGTAATGGTGATGTTGAGTGACGGTACGCTATAGTGATGTTTGTGTGTAATGTGCATTTGCAAAAAGGCATTGATCCTGTTGTTTTAAGCATATGATTGCAGGTTATTGAACAGTAAATTGTGATGTACATATTCAGGATATGTAATAAAACAAGATGGATTTTTAAAAATATGTTAATGTGTGAAAAGCAATCTACAGCACAAGTGGATCCTGTCTTTTAATTATTCACCTAGCCTAACTTACTTTTAGAGCTTTCTGATGTGTCTGTTTCAGTGGTTCATATTTCTAAAACTGATGCAGCAGTCTAAAAGTAAGCCTTTGAGTCTGTGAAGTAGCATGAAATAACCCTTTGTTGCACTGAACATTTTAGGAACGAGCAGACAATGTTTTGTTTCTTTTAACCAATGATTTGGTGATAAATATTTTAGCACATATCTATTATAGTTGTCTGTCTTTGCGTGTCTCTATGTGAAGCTGCGACGGACTGGTGACCTGTCCAGGGTGTACCCCTGCCTTTCACCTGAGAGAGAGCTGGGATAGGCTCCAGCAGATCCCTGTGACCCTGGCCTTCAGGAAAAAGTGGGTATAGAAAATGGATGGATGGATGAATCTATTATAGTTTAAAGAAAGGTTGGAAGCAAGGCCTGCTGATTAACCTTCATTTTCATAATAAGTACAAGCCAAGCACATACTGTATAGTGACAGTTCCATGGCATGCAAATGAACCACTCAGTTCAGTGGAGACACACTGGGTGATGCCAAAATCCAATTCATAATGTAAGAATTAGTGGTGAAACAACACTCCCATGTTTTCGCCTGGAAGCCAAGGCAGAGAGCTGACATGAACGCATCCTTTCAAGTTTCTCATGTAAGTAGACTGGGGTTGCTACAACAAAGAAAGCTGTTCTATGAATTTGAATATAAATCCCCCCCACAGGAGAGACTTGATAGTGTACACCACGCTGGGAGAAGAACTAAAATGAAATATGTCTTCTATGCTTTCTACAGGCGGTCTCTCTCTCTAAAGACATTGCAGTCGAAGATGCTTGGCACCCATACACAAGCCCATACTCCTCCCACACATGGATATTTGAACTGTGAATTGCAGAGCAATTTTACAGTTATTTCCTCATGTTCAATGCCATGATCATTCCTCAGAGGATGAGCACATACAGTAGTTGCTCTGGATTGCCCAGGGAGGATAATACATGCAATATATGTGTTTTGCTCAGCAGAAATCATCATTTGCTACAGCTGGACTTTTGATGTTAAGATCCAGATGTTGCTCTTAAGGCTAGAAAAATTACATTGTAAGGTAATTCCTCAATAGTAGTCTTGGGTGCCATGTTCTGAACAGGGATAAGTGCCAGTATTTAAATGTTACAGTATGATTCATAGGTTTAGTTAATGAAGTTAATGTTATTAATTGCCAATTATTGTTCTGCCAACTTGCATGTCATAATGTAAATTTAGAAAATATTTAAAAAAATATGTGTTACTCAGGGAAAGTGGTTGAGTCATAACTGGTAGTCTGGGCTCCTCGGTGCTCTTCATCGGTCGACTCTGGCTCAGTGCCGCTTCAGATCTTTGAACTGAAAGTTTGCACTAAACTAAACTTTTAGCTCCAGTACTTTTCACTTTTCACTGTCAGCCTTAGTAACACAGTTGCAGATCATGATGCCTTGAGCTAAATTATATAACAGACACTTGTCACAAAGAGTGTGCAAGAGACAAACTGAGAAAGATATTCAACCATTTTCACTGCAGGAAATGAATTCTTATTTTCCTCCTCTTCAGTAATTTGTTAATGTCTCATCTTCAGGCGAGAACTGGCATATTGCATGTCAGTTGTGCTTCGTGGCGCCTTGGCGACCAATGATTCACTGCTGAGTCATGCAACATGAGCTGTGAGGCTTATTCAACTGTTCCTGGATGTGATCTAGCACTGATATGTGTCACATTTTCTCCTCATTAGCATGCACTGTTAAGAGAACTAAAAAGATTTATCAGAGACATCAGGAGGTCAAGTCCAAGGGGTTACAGACTGTGGGCCGAAAAGGAGTTGTTTACTTTTTCTTAGTTAGAGAAAAAAAAAATATCTTCAATTTACCAGAGGCACTATAATGATCCAGGTGCAGAGTGTGTCTGTCCTTTTCCCAGTGGCTAAATATTGACTGTGCTTGGTAGCAGCAGATGGGCTGAACGGTGAATGCAGGCTGTGCTGGAAGGAATGAGTGAGTGTATGAGCAGCATCTGGTCCTTCCTGCGCCCAGTGGACCTGGTTGCTACATCAAGCTGCCTCATTAGAACTAGCTGGGGGTTTAGGAGCATTCTGCCACTCAAGCCACTGCTCTAGTGCTCCCCATCAAATCCCTCATTTGCCACTGTGCTGGGACTGAAGGACCATAGAATATGTTGTGTCTGCAAGTTTTGCACATCCCACTGCTTTCTCTGCATTCTGCTGGGGTCACCTATTCACACTTGGGGTGATTTCATTTTTCCAGGAGAGAATTATGATGTGGTTGCTGTCCAAACTGTCCACACTCAACCCCAGATCACAGCTGGCTTTCAGGAAAGCTTCCTGACCAGTGGGATATGGCTTATGCAACCTCAGTTTCAACCGACAATGAAAATACAAATGTCTCTGCTTCCATACCTAACAGCAGAGTGCCTTTAAGGACACACTACAGTCAGTTCTTCTGCTTTTAGGTATAAGAGTTTAATAAAATGTTGGCATTTTCTATAATAAAGTGTAATTCTCTTTGGAATGTTAACATGTTTAACATTAACGTTATTATAATTTTAGAATAAAAAATGGTCAACCCTGTAATGTGGCTACACATCCAAGCATGTGCTGTTGTTTTTGCCTTTCTAAACCAGTTAAGAACCACTGTAACAGGCCTAGGTAAAAAAACAAACAAAAAAAAACCTGTATACCATATTTTCAGGCTGATTTACTTTCAGACTTTCTGACAACAGTCCATCTCTCCATCTCAGCAAACCACTTCCAACCCTACATCCACTCTGAACAATCTCCTACCTGCATTTGATACATAGAGTTGAAACTGCTGTCGTAACAATGTTAACTGACTTAGTTAGTTAGTTGTCTGGCTTTTTAAAAATGATTCATTTATTAAAACATAAAAGAGTAATGAATTTCATTATAAGTTAGAATTATAAGTCAGAAGAACTACTTGGTTTGGGATGCTCTAACCATAAAAAACATTCTAGCCAGGGCTGAGTAACTGTGATCATAAGGCATGGATCCATGCATTTCCACTCTGAGTAAAGAGTCATCTATTTCTCTGATTGCCGTGAAGAGTGCTCATCTGAGTGAGGCCTATGGCCCTCTCTTCTGCTGGTGGAGAGAGTTTGGCTGGGCTTTGGTTCAGCAACTCCACACACCTCTCCTCAGGGCCGTAATCATCTGCGGCACCATCTACTTATCACAGAGGGCTGTTTGGATTACCCCACCACGTTTAATGACAAGCTGCCATATGATGAATATCATAATCCACAACACAAGTGGCGCTGCACATTCTGTGTCCCTTCACAGAGCACTGCCGCCATGATCTCACTGCAGAAATCCCCCGCTCTCTGGCCTATTCAATGGCAGAACGCAGAATAAATTGCTCTGGGAAATATGGAAAAAGGGAAAAAGAAAGCCATAAAAACCAAATAAGCAGAGTGTATATTGTCCTTTAATACTGAAGCTCTTCCTCATACATCAGAGTGTGTCTGCAGCACTGCACAGTAAAAAGCATTGCTGATTCACACTATATCCGATGATTTACAATGTCCCTCAAATCAGTCCTCAATAACAAATATACTGTAATTTGCTCAGAGTGTGCTTTATTGGAGCAATAAATACAATCATCAAGCAGAGAAAGGGCTGGCATGGCATTTGTAGTAAGTTTCAAACTGGCTAGAACAATGGGAAGTTGTGCTGTTCATACCACATTTTCTCATTTCACTCCACAACTTCAATCAGGAAGCTGAGCACCTGGCACAAAGAGTTACTTTAGGCAATAGTGTGGGGTGGACACGCTTAAAGCAGCTCCTGTGCAATATAAATCAATGCAATAGAACAACCCTGCCATAAATCCTGCATTTGTGAAGTGTATAGTTTTCAGTCCATCTCATTTAAGGGTTTAGTTTATAGGATAACAGCAGTATATGCTAATTTCCATTTGCAGTTGGAAAAATGGTTTTGATTCTATGTCAGTTTGCTTGTAGTTTTTAAATGTACCTGACGCTGACCTCCTGCCTTTTGACCAGTGAACACTATAAAAATGGTCTCACTTGCATTTCAAAATAAGGTTGATGGACAAATTAATTAATATTTTCCACTTCAGTTAGAAAATATTTATCACATCCATTTCCTCTCAATTTCTCCTCCATTATAACAAGTATCTATGTTCTAAAAAACAGGAAACTTAATTTAAAGTTCTGCCTGAACACTGGCTTTTTCACCCGTTCACTCTTAAATGTAAGATCCTTTCAATTCTGCAGATATAGAAATTTAAACTCGCTCTACTGGTGGACTCATTTTTGTGTCACTCTGATAAGAGCTTAATAGCTAATATCAATAATGTAGATGGGATGAATCTGGAGCACTGTCTGTGAAAACAGGAACATGGGGAAAAAGCATTGTTAAGCATGACTGCTAAGTTCTCATCAGCACCATGCAAAAAGACGCATGGGTGGAATTCTGAATCATAACCTCAGTCATTCTAGCCATTAATTAACTTTCTTTTTTAAATGAAACTAGAGTTTTACTATGTCTATGCAGTTTTTTACAGTATTTTGTATAAAGTATAATGGTTTCCGTAACCACCCCAACTACTACAGTGGATTTCAGATTTTTCACCATATTAAGCATGGAGTTCAACAAGCTCTTAAAACTGAGAGCACCTACCACATATTATGCAGTTTATAAAAAAAAGTGCAACAATTTTGTATGTTTCCCTCTAACAGTCACATCGCTGTGAATTTTTAGTGCAACAGTGAGACAGTTATGACTCTGACACCCTGGTACTATAAATACTGTACACATAAATATGACAGTAATCACACATATTGGTGTGACTTAAGGATGACTGCAGCCAATTAGAGGAGGAGCATCATTTGTGTTTATAAACATTGCTACATTGAGGGGACTCATCTCTGATTCATAGCATTTTAAGGGTTTTGGACATAAATAAATGTTTTATGTGGTTGTGCTTTAAAGCCTCACTTGATGGAAGTTATTTGTGGCAGAGACTGTTACACAGACTGATTTAGCAGAGTGACAATACAAAATATATATTAGGCCGAACCTTCAGCTACAGACTAAATTTAAATCAGAACCATTGGAATTTATTGACAAATAAATGACTTACTGAATAATAAACTACATCATTTTTATTTATAAATGATCTCAGTGGATATACAATATACTGGTTTGAAAGTGATCCTGTTTAGAGACATTACACAGTCTGCATATTTCCTTTATTGCATCTATCTGAGTTTTGCACATTGATAGCAAACAGCTAACTGCCACAAAATCTAAATAGATAAAAAAGAAGATGTATAGTGCATCAACAAATGACAAAACACCACCAACAAAAATAAATCCCCCCCAAAAAACATCACCTGCTTGTCAACACAGTGACATGTCCAGTGGCGATCCATTTAATTCAACACTGTCCCATGAGCTGCAGGCAGCTGCTGCCTGAATGCACGATCTTCGGGGGTGCTAAGATGCGTCTAGGCACTATATTAACAGGGAGTGGGCTCCTGTCTGATGGAATATTGATAAAATGTTTTTTTGTTTGCTGCACATTGCTCGGAGAGTTGACGGCTCACTGCACTAAATCATAAAGCCCACTTGGGCGTACTGCAGAGTCAATAACCAGTTCTTTTTCTATTCTGGGAATGCACTCAGTTTCTCGGAGGTCGTCCACTGAAGCAACACTGGTGCTGAAAGACTAAGAGCAACTCTCTGTGCTGCACTGCGTACCGTGTTGTACAGGGTTTTCTTGATAGTCTGACATAGCCTGACTGTTAACTTCTAAAAAAAAAAAGTCAGTTGTACAACATAGGTACTGATGGTATGTAAGCTGTCCAGTCAAAGTACTGCATGTGACTGCTACATCTACTATACGGTGATACTGATACGCTGCCTTCTTTTTTCTTGCTCCTTCATTCCCATACCTTACGCTTCAGTATGTATTGGGTTTCATTCTCGGTTCCTGACATGCACCTACAGTAAGTATATGCCACAAGGACAATCCCTGTGAATGTTGCTAAATAAAGTGATCCTGGCTCTGACATTTGCTGTCTGCGTATTCGCTTTTCTTGAAAGACAGATACGCATATCAGAAAAAAAGGCAGATATGATACCCCAAAACGTAGTGATTTGACAGTTATTGTAAATGCTTGTGGTTCTCTGTGAGAGCTACTGACATGTATCTACAGAGTGAATGAAATGTTTTTCTCTGCATGGTGACAGGTGGGTAGAGCATGCTTGAGCTCTGGCAGGCTGTGCACCAGCAGCAGCAGTGGCAGCTCCAGCACTGAGGCTGAGAGCAGGAGACGGCCTGCCAGGGGATGTGATGATGCCAAGAGCTGTTGTATCATTACAAAGCCTCTCTTTCCACTATAAATTATACACCACATCTTGAAATCTTCACTCTGGTGTTTTCAAATATTTGAAAAATCATGCGAATTTCCATGTATGTGTTAGTGGATATATACTGTATCTATTTAGAACACATATTTTTGCCAGATGTTTTAATCTGCTAAAATGAAACTAACAGGAAACCCTGGGGAGCCTTACATTATTAATGATGCTGCATGCTTGTATAGTTCTTTGTATTGGTAGGTGTACAGCAATCATTAACCACAGATTATGCATGCTGTATGCTATGAATAGGTAATTTTGATTCTCAGTTTGCAGATCTAAAACAACCTCTGATAACAACCCAACACTGACTCCTATAGGGTCTGTGTGTATCATGCCATTCGTGACTAGGTATAACAGACGTCTCTGATCAATGTGACGGATTTGCCTGTTGCTTGATTGTCTTATTGGATGTTGAGGCAGTGTCTCAGGAGGTAGAGCATGGAGGGGCTGTGATGTGTTTATTTATAGAGTACAATGAGCCTAATTGGTAAATTGGTCTAATGATTGATTCGCTATCGGGTTTGGTGTCCTCTGTCTTCACTCTGCAGTGAGGAATGTCTTGAAATAGCAATGATGACAGCAAGGAGAAACAGGAGCCAATACGATTCCCTGAGTGTATAATCCTCCTGTTAACAGCCCAGAGTCTTCCTGAGAGTTCAGCCCACTGTAAGCAATTAGACACATCAAGGTTACGTCTCAGTCTGGCTGTCACCAGACTGTATTAAAGCCTGCTCATGAAGAAGGGCTTCTATTTCAACACCCACTCAACAGGATCTTAAATTTTTATTTGATGTTGTTTTTTTTTTTCTTTTTGTTAGTCCTGCTTTTGATTAATTACCTCGTCCACTAACTGATCTGGGGACATTTTAAAGTGCTGTACATACTGATAGGATGTAGCAGCTTCAATCTACATTCAAAAATGTTTAAAGTGAGCAGCCTCAGGGCCTGATGATCTGTGTAGCAGAAAGTGCAAATGCATCAGATCTATTAAAGCACAGCATAACACTTCCTTGTTCAGATGTTCATGTCTGTGTAATTAAGCATGTCCCTCCATCCCCCTAAAGTTCTCACTGCAGCTGGAGTCAGGCTAAATTGCTAAATTCAATAACTGGATATGTCTGTTGGTCATAGCGATGTAATTTTTCCACAGAAGTGTTGTTTCAACAAATGGGGTTATTCCTCTCCATGGCAGAGAGCAGCCCATTACAAGATTTGATAGGCACAAATAAATCATGACTTTATGCATAACAGTATTCCACCTCATACAGAGGACTTAGCTCAGGGGCCTATCTGCTTCCTGGCTTCAGGTTTGAAATTCAATTACCTGCTGCCCTGGGTAGCTGCTTGCTGGAAGCAAATCATGGATCTGAGGTAAGGTTTAATGGATTTGAAATATAATTTAGCTCTAGCTTGGCTCCTTAGAGACAGGTCACCATTACCTATAACCACATTAGAGGTAATCAAAGATTCTCCTGAATTCGTTACTTTGGCTTCCAGCAGGCACCTTGATCGTTCTTTTTTTTTTCGATCCCTGATATGTTTGAAGGGTGTGTTATGTACAGGCATACATCACGGATTTAATGTGGATTTATTGTGAAAGACATTTAACTGGTGCAGTGTTTTTTTTTTCTTTGTGGCAATTTACAGTGAACGATCTATCATAGTCACCGTATGAAGAATAATCTATGAAAGCAATCTCTTAATAAGTTTAGAACAATTTCATCTAGCTTATTCTAACCATACTCCATTTTTTCTACAACTGCAAAACCTGCACGTAGGACTCCTGGTACCTGCTGCTCTTTTGCTCTAATTGCAGATTGTAGCTTATTGCTTGGCCTTTCTTCCCAAGGAAGAATTTTTTTTTTTTTTTTTTCAACCGGCCTAGCCTCCCCATCCTCAGACACCTGTTATTAATTCTCTCCTGTTTAATCAGAGACCTGGGAGGTAGCAGCCACTCCTCAGGCTGTGAGGATGACAAATGAATTGCCAGGGAAGAAAAATGGACTCAAATTCATCCTCTCTTGGAATTTGTGTTCACATCCATGCATTGTTCCTCAACGATAATGGATGGCATGGGGGGTGATTTTGAAGGTGCAGCACAGAATTCCAATAAATAGTTAATGTTGCAAAAAGTCACCTGCTATACCTAGCTCTCTAGCACTTTGGTGTGGAAATAGCTTACTGAAACTAATTCGGAAGAATTTGTACGGTGGGAGACAACGGAAGATTGACTTAAAAGAAAATCACTGTCATTCAAATGTATCTCAAAAATATTTGATAATGGAAATACTAAATACTAAGAATTTATATGGGCAAAACCTGTGGCATTTTTCAGGCCATTTAAAGCTTTCCTTTGCAAATAAACAGGACTGATTCCAATAAGTTTTAAATCCTTCTGCTTTGCTGTCTTTCCTCAATCTGTGAAGCCACCTGGAAATGTCACTGTCGCTGTCTCCCATACTAATACAATCCCTGTACTGATCCATTGTGGAGCACATAAGGATAAGATGGCAAGACCACACATTTTAGATGTACTGCACTGCAATATTTCTGTGAAGGTTTAATATTTTGGTTATTGGATTTTATTTTGCTCCATGAGAGAAAAAAACTGTTTCAGTGATCAACCCGATGTTATCTGTCCTGCACTTTAACAGCTACTCTAATGTGCCTTCTCTTGTAAATATTTTATACTTTCTTGCCTCAGTGTTCTTAATGTATTAGTTACTAACATTTCTTGTTAGAACTACCCAACTCTGGACATAATAAATATGTATAAAGCCAGACCATTGGCGCAGCCTCACACATGCAGGCAAAAAGCAAATGTTGCAGTGGAATGAAAACGTTTTTGGGGTGCAAAAGTATTTACTCAGCATTGCGTCATCAAAAGGGAGCAGTCACCTACTAAACCCTTGAATAGTTGCACTCTTAAGTGTCTGAGAAGGGAAGGCATCTGGCATTTATTACAGGACAGAAAGGAGGTAACCTTGCCCTGCCCAGGCGCTGTGATGGGCTGGTTCCAGTCTTCAAACTACTCCCTGCTGCCTGTTAAAATGCTAGACAAGCTATGTGAAATAATGTTAGCTACAGCTATGGTTAAAAAAAGCTTTGTTTATTTTTACCGCCTTTGTAAAGCAGTTCTTTAAACTTAAAATCAGTAAGCGTTTATGTACATCATGTTTCCTATTTATAATACAGCAGACAATCAACTTGAAACACCCATACAGAGGTCTACTAAGCAACAATAAAAGTTACATAATTTAATAAAGGAATGTTTTTATAGCATTATGCACTCATCTAAGGCAAAAACATCAATCAGCATCACACTATATGTTTTCAAACTCCCAATTACCCTTCAAAACATATTTTCCATCCTGTGTTTTAGAATATGTTGGAACAACTGTCAAAAGATTATTAGGACATCCTTAGACATCAACTGGTGTTTCACAAACATAAACTTTCAACCAAAGAAATATATCCTTAGTTTGAAAATAATGACTACTCTCTCATGTTGGATGTCTGGCTGCCACCTCTGTTTACAGAAATACTCACGATTTGACTGTAGATATCTGTGGCCGTGAAACATTATTGATATGTGTTTGTTTGAAAGGGGATATGTTTTGGACTAAAAACAAAACAATCTCAGCTTCTCAAACTTAACTAGCAGTTACTGCGATAAAGAAACCAACATCCACATCTTGTCTTTCTTGTTGACTAGTCTGTGCTATTAACAGCTACCTGAAAGCTCAGCACCACATGCAGTCATGAATAAGGCAATGACCATTTAAATGGATGAAAACAAGCACAGTGTGTTCTGAATCCTATTGCTCATACTGTCATACTTAACATCAAAACAGCTGCCAGCCATGAATTTACTCCATTCTGTTTCATCTGGTAGCTCACTTACTGACAACACGGTCTTATAATGTTATACAGCCGACTGCATTGTGCTGAATTTCAAAGATTCCTGTTGTCATTCAAAGTCCTTGCTTGGACTATCCATTGCATTGTTTGCAAGTCAGAATGCTATCCAGGATTTATGCACATAATGCACATTATATTTAGTGAACATTAAATCTTAAGACTTTGGGGAAATTTTAAAAAAAATAACTGATAAAAGGGAACATTTCAGCAGCACTACAGTCCAATAAAATGTTGTGTTTATCAAGTTGTACCCAGCAAATGTAGGTGTGAGTTTCAAAAACTGACAAGAAGCTGTCTGTTATCTGCTGCCCTTCTGTTACAGTAGCCAAGAAGAATTGGATTTCTCTCCACAGTGCTATCAGCATTTGATGTGACATGGTGACCGTGAGAGTCAGTCATCAGGTGCAAGATAGAACAAAAAACCCCAGGATGGTCGAAGTGTGAAAGGTCTCAGTGTGTGTCTTTGTGCACTTCTAACACAGCACCATGCTAAAGCCATAAATCGCAGCTCACAAACCTCATTCTAAAAAACTAATTCCATTATCAATGTAACTGAAGCTGATGGGAAAAAAAATAGCTAATTAATTAAATTTTTTTCTTTTTAATGAGCTCAAGTGTTAAGTCACTTTTTATGTGCCTGGCTGAAACAAGATAACATTCCGTAATAGAAATGAGCTTGGCTCTTTTTAATGAGACTAAAGGTCTGGAAACCTCATTTAATGAGCGATATCCAAGAACACAAATATTTGATGGAGGGAGGAGATTGTAAAAAAAAAACAAGAGAAAATAAGCTCTGGGTAGGATGACAGAGCAGGAGAGTTTCAGCGACTTCAAAGCCTACAGTTCCAACAGTGCCGTCCATATTGTGTGGAAGCAGCCCACAGTCAGGTGGTAATCAAGGTGCTTTGTGCTGCCTTTACTTAAGTTTGTGGATAATCACAATTGTCCAGTGGGCTGGTGAGTAAGACCTGTGTGGATGTCTACCCTCTAGCTATTTGATCACTGTAGGAGGACAACATTAAGGCAATCAATGCCAGGAATGTACAAACAAATAATTATGAGGATGGACAAATGTCTGAAATTCTGAGATTTGGGGAAGAGTCTGCCATAGGGCCATGAAAATAATAGAAAACAAATCAGTGTCATTCTTGCTCAGCTTTTTGTTTTGTGGTATAAATAGATAAGCACAGAAGTTTAACACAGGAGTCAATGATCACGTGGATTTCATATGTGCAGTGACTGATAGATCTATCAAGAAATCCTGCACTGCAACCATAAGAGAACAAATCAAAAGGGGCTCCTCTGCTCAGCTGACAAAACAGTGAACAGATCCAAGGCCGAGACACTGTGAGTGACATATTTCAGACACGTAGCTTCTAATCCATTGAGCTGCCAATGGAACATGACCTTACAGAGCTACTGCCTCAGCCACTGATGTTACTCTTTTTTGAAGAGAGAATAGAAGCCTGAAATCCAGACCTTAAATGCAGTCTTAGAAGCCTGGTAGATTGAAGCAATTTATTCCAGACTTGTATTGTTTTATGAGGTCACAGCCTTGGATTTGGCTTCTTGCTATTGGGGTCATTGAGACATGAACAACAAAAACACCAACAGCAAACAGACAGGTGCATGTATCAGTCAGTGGGCTGAAAATGATACAGTTCAACCTTTTTTTTTTATAACAAAACAATTAAAATAAATAGCTATTTCTGACACAGAACTATTTAAAAAACAGCCTTTTTCCATGACATTTTCCTAATTTTTCTAACTGAAATTCACATGCATGTGTTTCTGTTTCTGATATCATATATAAGTTGCTGTGCTACATTGGCCCTGGCAGCTCCAACCCTTGGATTCATTCTCCAATCTTGTACATCAAATTATCCTAATAATGAGAACATGGTACAACTGTTCTTTCTGACTTTATACAGTATGTACAAATGTCTTTGTCCATTTTGAATCTGATAAAGCTATCATAGTGTCAAAACAATGGCCTACAGTATTGCATATTAGTTCTTTAACCTACAGGTCATCTGAACCTGGACCGTTTTATGTTCTGCCCAACCTCTGCTGCCACTTGCAAATTCTCTCTGCCAAAATAAAATGTAAAAAAATAAAATACTGCACAAATAAACTGTACCACATTAAAGTTTAATGCTATATCTCATTGTCTGTCCTCATCAAATCCGTCCATCAGGTCTCTGCTAACGGCATATAAATCAATTCAAGAGATAAGCTTTCATTATAAAAACCTTATGAAGTCCCTAGTCTGTCACCAGCCATCGATCCTTCAACACAAAAAGCCACTGTACTTCCATTCAGTTCCATATCAGTGCTCTGTACTCTGCCTTCTCATTCCCACAAATGGATACAAACCTGTGTGTGTGTTCTCCTGAAACTGCACACATACACTGAATCGTTGCATGAGCTTGGTTCATCAGTGAGGTGGATGGATAAGAGCAGATTTATATTCAGGTCTGGCTGTGTGGCTCTGAGTCGTGGGACGCTGACCCTGATAAATCTCCACTGACAGTGAGGCAGCGTGGTTGCATTTCGAAGGCACAAGCTTATGGTATAAGGTTCAATTTATGTGGGAAGGCTGCTCTGAGGTGGGAGCCAAGCAGGCGGACCACGCCGCCTGCCTGTCTCAGCAGAGCAGCGGACACTAACAAGCTTTACGCCTCTCATGTGACGGAGTCATCTCGACAATACACTGGCAGCTGATGTGTCATGTCACTGCCCTTTGAAAATCAAAGACAGTACTGGGAATGCAATAAACAAGCTATAGGCGGGGGTGAGGAGAAATGGTCTGAGGGGAAATACAGTGCTGCTGCGACTGGACACAGACAGGAGGAAAGTCAATGCCTGCTGAGGTTCTTACTACCCTCTGATCTGAAAATGGGACGGCTTTGCTTTCATTTTCAACAGCATCATAGTGTACAAACAGTGTACATGTACTTTATATGTATATGGCAAATATTTTTTATGCAATTTCTTCTACACATGATGGATTGTTTTTCAATAAAAAGTGTTTTATTTCAGTTTGGGATGACACATCATCTGTACAGTGCAGGATACCATATTACAAATCAGACCATCGCAGCTGGGTGTGCTGTCTTCTTAGCATTTAAATGTCAATATAGTTCACTCTTCCCACACTGTTTATCTGAAAGAATCAGCCGTCTCAGTCTGTTGTTGTTGCTGGTAGATGAAGATGATATGGAGTGTAATGATGTAAGCTAGGTGTACAGTACAATACAGATAATAGGGTAATGCTGATGAGTAGTTGAGGGTGAGTTTTGGGAATCCAGCAGGGTGGAACCCTCTGGAGTCCTTATACAGTGGGTACGGAAAGTATTCAGACCCCTTTACATTTTTCACTCTTTGTGTCATTGCAGCCATTTGCCAAAATCAAAAAAGTTCATTTTATTTCTCATTAATGTACACTCAGCACCCCATCTTGACAGAAAAAAACAGAAATGTAGAAATTTTTGCAAATTTATTAAAAAAGAAAAACTGAAATATCACATGGTCATAAGTATTCAGACCCTTTGCAGTGACACTCATATTTAACTCACATGCTGTCCATTTCTTCTGATCCTCCTTGAGATGGTTTTGCTCCTTCATTGGAGTCCAGCTGTGTTTAATTAAACTGATTGGACTTGATTAGGAAAGGCACACACCTGTCTATATAAGACCTTACAGCTCACAGTGCATGTCAGAGCAAATGAGAATCATGGGGTCGAAGGAACTGTCCAAGGAGCTCAGAGACAGAATTGTGGCAAGGCACAGATCTGGCCAAGGTTACGAAAGAATTTCTGCAGCACTCAAGGTTCCTAAGAGCACAGTGGCCTCCATAATCCTCAAATGGAAAAGGTTTGGGACAACCAGAACTCTTCCTAGACCTGGCCGTCCAGCCAAACTGAGCAATCATGGGAGAAGAGCCTTGGTGAGAGAGGTAAAGAAGAACCCAAAGATCACTGTGGCTGAGCTCCAGAGATGCTGTAGGGAGATGGGAGAAAGTTCCACAAAGTCAACTATCACTGCAGCACACAGCTAAAATAACAAAGGAGTGGCTTCGGAACAACTCTGTGACCGTTCTTGACTGGCCCAGCCAGAGCCCTGACCTAAACCCAATTGAGCATCTCTGGAGAGACCTGAAAATGGCTGTCCACCAACGTTCACCATCCAACCTGACAGAACTGGAGAGCATCTGCAAGGAAGAATGGCAGAGGATCCCAAAATCCAGGTGTGAAAAACTTGTTGCATCATTCCCAAGAAGACTCATGGCTGTACTAGCTCAAAAGGGTGCTTCTACTCAATACTGAGCACAGGGTCTGAATACTTATGACCATGTGATATTTCAGTTTTTCTTTTTTAATAAATTTGCAAAAATTTCTACATTTCTGTTTTTTTCTGTCAGGATGGGGTGCTGAGTGTACATTAATGAGAAATAAAATGAACTTTTTTGTTTTTGGCAAATGGCTGCAATGACACAAAGAGTGAAAAATTTAAAGGGGCCTGAATACTTTCCGTACCCACTGTATATCTAAAATAATATAATAGCTGTGATAGGAGGAGCACATTCCAGTGACATACTCACTCTCACCCAACCCTGCTTTTCGGTATTAAGCAGGCCAATGTTGTACATAGATATAGAAAGTGGCACAGTGTTGTTTACCGGTAAATTCTAACATGGCAGCACGTTCCAATCTCTTAAAGCCTCTCCCTTGAGTTATGGCATAAGCAATGAAATATTGCTGTCATATATTTGATGTGATCAGAAATCCAATACAATATTTTTAGAGCAATGTTCAATAGTGTGCAGAAGGTCTCAGCTAAAACTACCTTCAGAGGGTGTGGTTAAAACACATCAATGTTTGGCTTCATCATCACATGAATCTTAAAGTTTCAGTCAGTTATGCTTAAACTGAAAACTGCAAAACACTGACAGTGTACATAAATCCAGGTAGTGACCGCTGCAGACTTGTTGGTAAACAAAGTGGATCAGATTAAACTCAGTAAAACCAAACCAATAAAGTCAATAGAAAAGAACGGAAACTCGTGGTGTCATATTCAAGGCGCAACTTGATCACTCTCATTCTCAAAGATTCAACCATTCAAAACATGCTGTCACATGCTGCTGTCATTTGATACTACAAGAGTGAATAGTTTACTTCAATCGACTCGAGTCTCTGAATGTCTACCAACAATGCTCAGTTTCTAAGGTTACTTTTATGTAGCATCATAAACAGATTCATTATAAGTCTTGTGCAACCACCTCAAAATAGAAAACAATTCACAAAAATGTCCTCCTCCAGCAAGCCAAATTCCTCTGGGGGAAAAACAATAGCCTTGATATCTTCAAACAAATGCAAGCATGCAAGCTCTGCTGAAATGTTTTCTGCTATGGTGCACTGTGCGTAGGGATGTACTTTGCATATCTATTATATGCTCTTCTCTGTGAACAAGCAACCTTGTGGAACTCATCCGAAATCTGCTTTATATTTCTTTTGAAATCAATATTCAGCTCATTGCCATTTTCAAGTCTGTCAACAACAAGTGCCTACAGGCACCTAAGTCATAGGGCTCCTGTGCGAAGAAGAGCTTCAACAGTACTTGCATTACTTAACACTTGGAGGAAACAGTAATGGAATATTTAGGACTATTGTACGTACATTTGATTCGCTTATTTCCGCATTACTTTCAAGCGACTCCTGTGTTTCTGTGTGGAAGAACTTCGAAACAACTGCATGTTTAATTAGGATGGATTGACTAAACATAAGCGTTTTAATGTTTCTGCTCCAGAATTGCTGATTTAATCGCTGGTATGTTCTATTTGAAAGTGAGAGTAGGAACAGAGAGTGCACTTACCTGTCAGGTGTCAGCATAAACAGATGAATGGCAGCACAGAAAGAGAGATGGGAAAGGGGAACAAAGAGGAGACAATGTTAGTCATTGGGCTCCTTATCAAATTACATGTAATGTGTAAGACATGCAGATAGTTTTCCATTACTGGCCAGGTACACCCAAGAAAATCATGTTTTGAATGTCAGCATCTGTTTTACATTGACTTTCTTCTCAGGTGAGATGTATTGTTGATAACATAATACATCTCACACAGTCCAGATTGCAAGTATTTTGCCTGTTACACATTTTTTGTTCTTCAGCGTCTTAGGAGTAACCAATCAATGGATATTTCATTAAAGTCTCATCAAAGAGAGCTGTGTGGGAGATATAGCCCTTTAAACAAATAGTACCTAAAGTTTAGCTGTTCAAAGGTAAGACATACACATGAAGCCAGACTAAAAGATCAGATGTGATATTTTGATGATTTTTTTTTTTTTTTTTTTTTTTTTTTTTTTGCATTCAAAGTCTGTCTGAAATCTTAAACCCAGAAACATCCTCAGATGTCCATCTTCCCTGGTGCATCATCATCTTTCATGTCCTCACTGCAGCCACCTACAGCTCTTGCTTAATGTGGGGTCTCTCTGCTTCTGCCTGGTTTTCAGCATTTGGAATGCAGCTCAGTCAGTCTGAGA
The DNA here is from genome assembly GCF_900324485.2 of Mastacembelus armatus. Lineage (NCBI taxonomy): Eukaryota > Metazoa > Chordata > Actinopteri > Synbranchiformes > Mastacembelidae > Mastacembelus > Mastacembelus armatus. The sequence goes on from NC_046635.1 coordinate 22,677,375, forward strand.
TCAGGTGAGTGACACAGCCACTCGAGGATATTCCACCTCTTTCATTTGTTTCCTTGAATGTTTAAAACTGTTGTCCAGTTGAATGAAGAAAAGACATCCGCTGACTTCTGATGTATTTGGCTGCGTTGTGGTTAATGGTTATAAAATCTTCTGACAACTCCACCACAGTCTCAGTGACAACTCTCAGTCACTGCATGTGATCTGTTTGGTGCGCAAACTAATTTTGAAATGGTTCACAGCTGCCAAAGAAACATTTGGTAGTCAAGTGTCCAATTACTGTTTGAATTCCTGCAATTTGGGCACTCAACAAATGTAATTTAATACATTTGATATAAGCCTACTCAAATTAGAGCTGAATCTTGGCACTTTAATGTGGTATCCATTTCTTTTTTCCAAATTGAATGTGCAGAAGCACAAAGCATAGAGAACATTAAACGTGTAACTGTCCAAATACTGGTCTGAAACTTGAATCTGTAGCTGGAGCCAGCTGATTTTTAATTTAGCACAAAGTGAGTTAACAAAGTCAAGTTAGAGAGAAACAAGAAAAATGCATTAGAAAGACTATGCAGGATATACAGTATGGCGGTGCTCTCCCTGTCAGGCAGCTGGACTTAGCAGAAAAGACAGAAAAACTTAATCTTGGTCACTATGAAACAGAGAATTCTCTAGAGTCCATTCAAGATAATCTCAAGACATCACATAAAGACACTTTTTCTTCCTAAAAAGCAATTTCTCAATCCACTACTAGATAATCAATGCAATACTGGTACCCTGTGGTTCTCTATCACCCTGTGTCTTTCTGCTCTTGCTCCTAGTCATCAGCCCCAGGGCCTCAATAAGGGCTGCTCTTGGCCTTTGGCCCTTGGCCCACAGTTTCCTCCAGCATGCCTGCCTTGGCTTCGAGGCCTTGCCCAAGGCAAACCAGATCAAAATCAATGTAGGAACAGTGAGGGGGTGTTAGAATTATCAGAGGAGTTGAGTCAAAATCCAAAAGCTTGAGAAGTAAAAAAAAAAGGTGAAAACTATCACTTCAGTAAGAAATGAATCTAGGCCATTGTTTTAGCACAGCTTTCATGTCATTACCCTATTTAGTCCGTGTTGCTGCTTCATAATAAATTGCTAGTGATTTAATCAATTATGCAGTGGTATTAAATAAAACATTAGGGAAATTTTATTTTATTGAATTAAGTGTTCACCTTGGTAATTAATCTACATTTAATATGGCCTGACCTATTTAAATGATGAAAATCACTGGTTGTGGCTGCACTATAAATCTTACCCATAGATATCTTTAACTGAAACATTATGTGGGTAAAGGTGGATGGTTCCAAGGGTATACAGTGAAGACGTTCAGCAATGAAAAGTAGAGCTGAAGAGTAAAAACTATAATAAGAATGTTTTCAGGCAAGAATATTGTTGTGTGCTATTAAAGTAACTGGGCTGAGAAAATACCTTGGGTGCTGGTGCTCATTAGACTTGCCTTTAATAACCTGCTGTATGTGTTTATATGCTTCATGTTCTCACTGTTGTCCTGATGTCAAACTTCAGAAAAAAATCGCATTCCAAGCTGGTTTGTCACTATTACTGTATTTCTCAGGTCAGGCTAAATATTTTAATTCCACAGAAGTTACAGAACCGAGCTTTTAATTTGCTATACTCCTGTCAACAAGGCAATTGTGTTTGTCAGTTTGTCTGATTATTCCCTTAAAATTTTAACGTGATCCTATGTAAAATGTAGTGATTGGTGGGAGTTGCATAAGCAACTGACCTTGACTAAGTGGGTTTTCACACTGTAAATCATGGTATGACTGTGATTATTGGCAGATATAATTATGTTTTTAACTGATAATGAAACAAAGCAGCATCTGTCTTCTATAATTACCCTCAAATAATAGTTGTTTCCCCTAAATGTTTAATTGTATTCATCTTAACATTTCAGTAGCAGGTTTCCTGTCATAAGAACAGATTAGAGCTGGCTCAAATACTATTTGCAGATAGTTATATTATGTTTATTGGGAACAGCACAGGTGGGACTGACAATTCACATGGTGTCAGATAAGCTGTCGATCACAGAGCAGTGGACTAAATTGAAATGCAAACCTATGTAGCAGAATACTATACAGTAATGCAGTTTCTGTGAGGCTTTGGAATTAAGCTGTCCATCAAATACACAGCAAATTCTGTGGACTAAGGTAGAAATTTGCATAATAGTGCATAGTAATATTTTCAGGTTTAATAGTGTACTATAATTATTTTAATGCAATAAAGACACACCATTTTGTATCACTCATTTTAAATGCAAGAGGCTGAATAGTAATGCAATGTTCAGGATTAACCAAGATTAATTAAGGCTGAGGTTGCCATTGATCCTCAAGCTCTCTGATGGCATTACTCTTTTACAAAATATTGGCATGCTTTTTCTTTTTTTTTTTTTTTTTTTATTTGTTTGGTGAGGCTCATTCACAGAGCTGCATCAAGTGTTAGTCAAGATATCTGCATTTCTATTAGTGAGCTAAAGTACCTGTTTGTAGCACCTTGCTGCAAGGTTCAGGAGTAAATTTTGGAATGATTGAAACAAAGTCTGTCTGTGGAATATTGAATTTTCTGTAACTTTAAAAGTGCATTTGATTGTCAATCGTCTGTTAAAAAGAGAAAAAGAAGCAGAGGTAAAGAAAATGGAGACTATTTTATACATAGGCTAATACTTTTAATTTAAATGATAAGAAATGTCATTTTTAACATTGGTTGTTAAATTTGACAGACTTTCTGCCAGTAATATAACCTGTCTCAGGAATCTGGAATCATAAAAATGGATAATTCTGGTTCCCATCGTTTATATTGTTGATATACAAGTTAATTATTTCCACTAACTATTTTCAACTTATATTTCTCATAAGCACAGGAGGCAGCACAGTGTTAATAAGGGCCAACTCAGTTGTCACTTTCAGCCTCATCTGCAAAAAAGGAAAATTAACTGAGGGAGAAAGTGGGTTCATGTGGGGTTGAATAACTTTAAGATGTGATGAATTTGTGGCTCATAAACAGACACACACACGCACGCACAAGTACACCTGGATTATCTACTGTACAGCTGGAGAGGCTGGTTTCTTTTATTTGTTCAGTGTTACTGGATCTACTGTGAGTCCCACAGGGTGAAAGCCTACAGGGAAAACTCTTGTTGTACCCGCTGGAACATGAAGCTGTAACTTGATGTTGGTGTGTTCAGTTAGTCTGGATGACTAGACCTCTGCTCAGGCTGAAGAGACCTTTCTCACAACATACACTTTGACATGTAATGGCAGGAAAACTTTGCAACAATAAAGACGGCTGTGTTCCATTTTAGTGTCCCATTTAACTATTACAACCATGAGCCAGTATTTAAAATACAGGGCTCTGGAATCTGCACACTAATAAGGGATGCAGCCATCACCAATGTTATTAATTACACCTTTAATTTGTCCTACTAAGAGAGGTCAACATGTCTTCTGTGGGGCCACAACATCTACATGTTGTAATAAAGTAATTATTTTTCTTATTTTCTTGGGTGATTTATTTTGATAAGGACTTTGAATCAGGTCTATGGCTTGTGCACATTTTACAGTAATTAAGTTTAGTGGAAAACAGTATTTATGTATTTTACTGAAGTAAACCTTCGGGGCTAACTTTTCTTAACTTGCATATTTGCATTATATATATATATATATATATATATTTACTGTGAGAAACCTTATAAACCCATAATATCCACCACTGATTACCTCTACATTACTGTATGTCTTTCAGTATTATACTTTAATCTTGCAGATGTATTCTGCAAGCATAGTACTTCCATAATCAAAACCACGTGTCAATGGCTGTTTCCATTATGATGAAGGTCCAGTATGCTTCATGGTGCAATTGTCGCATGGAGTGTATGTTATCATCTCTATAAAGATATGTTAAGTGCGCAGCTAAAAGGAGCCCAGGTGATGACCATCGGGTGCATAGAAGTGTAGTTTTTATCACTTTTAGAAAAGTGTCAATCATTTTATACAGCTTTTTGGTAATTATCAATGGAGTTTGAGTAAAACCAATTCCTACCCACCTATGAGTGGCTATGGCAACAAGTGTCCAGTTCTTCTTGTCATACTGTTACCACTGCAGCACTGGCAACCATCAAACCTTCTATATAAGCTCCTATTTTTGCCACTCTGCTGTAACTACAGGTAAGCCTAACAATTCAACTGGGAAGGGCATAAGTGCAGCTCATTATGTGAAGCTTGCCAGGCTCCAGATCAGTCAGCAAAAATAATTAGGTGTTATATTACTGCATGTTATATCTTGTGAGAAACTGAAACCATCCAGTTGGGATCGATTGCACTCACTTTGTGTGGGGAAAAGTAATAAACATAATTATGCTTTTTGCTGCTTTTTGAATCGAAGCCACACAGTGTGACTGAATGGGCTCTGTATGCCCGCTCAAGCAGAACGCCTTGCCAATTACCACAAATCACAGTCAGCTGGTTTTCTGCCTACTTTAATAGGACTGCAAACTTCCCTCCCTGCCTTTGCTTAGCATCGTTGAGCACGGCCCATTCAACACTTCCATCTAATGTCATGCTCATTAAAATATAAATTGGTTTATGATTACTACCTGCAACTTTGCAACTGGACCAACTGATAACAATTTGGCCAGAGGCAGAGAAGATTAAAAGTTCCTCATCGGCATTTACACATTACAGTTATACTGTCAGCATTACCACTAATACAATGCTCTAATTATAATATCTCAATGATTTATCTTTGTTGTATCCTGTGCACTAATGAAAATGAAAACTCTTAATTATCTCTTATTCCTGAATGAAGCTGTTTAATATACGTAAGCTGCCTGTAGAAAGACCAGGGCCATGCAAACACTTTGAATTGACAGAGAAAGTCGTCCTCATGTTCAGTGTGGTGTCATCGCAGGCAGTTGCATATGTAAATACCGACTGTGCTACCATCATGACAGGCTAGTTGCTTGAATTCAGTATCAACACATTGATACACTTCTTTGCAGTTTGTTGTATGATATACAGTGTGCAGCCTATAGCTCATTTGCCAATGAATTGCCTCACATTGTGTTTCCATTTGTTATTGCACTACATTTGTCATGCTGTTAAAATTTCAAAGCACTTACTCATCTGCACTGAAATAAATTCTACTTTCCGAGCAGCAGTATGGGGAGATTGTAATTTAAAGTTATGCTCACAAAAATAAATAAAAAAAAAACTAAAAACTAAAGCTTTGGAGGGAAATTCATGAGTTTTTTCCCCTAAGCAACCCTCTCTTTGCTATAGACCCCATAAAGTTGCCACAAAGGGACAGATAAAACCAGGATTTGCTGTCACTTTCAAAACTATGAATTTCTCTCGGATGTGACAGAATGCTAAAGGAAATATGTTCCTATCAGCAATGACAACAGACAGTTAAGTAGCCAAAACAAATCCAGTTTTCCAGTGGTGATTCACTATTCTTAAGAATGATTGGGAGCTATTAGTCAATGCCATGCTTCTGCTCTGGTGTCAAACACACAGAAACACAGCTTTAGATCAAAGGACAGGCAGTCTGAGCCTTTAGACCTCCTCCCACTGCTGTGCACCAGCCGCCAACATGTGATGTGTTGACCCCTGTCGCAAGCACAGGATCCCTTTATATTAAAGCCTGATTGATATCAATATCCAGCCACACACACAGCTTGACATTTATATTGAATTAAAAAGTAGGACTTTAATTAATTTACATACCTATTCAGCTTGATAATGCTCCCCTCCATCCTCAACACATTGAATTTAATCGAGCATGACTCATTGGAAATGTGAAATGGATGTTTGGTTCAAGTAATGTAGTGAAGGAGGACATGAGGATAGTTGGTGTGGGTGTGGAGGATACAGAGGATAGGGTTAAATGGAGGCAGATGATTCGCTGTGGCGACTCCTGAAGGGAGCAGCCGAAAGGAAAAGAAGAAGAAGATGTTTGGTTCAAGTAAGCATTATTACAAAGAACAATAAATCTGCCTAATGCACTTTAATACAACTGCCAGGCTTCTAATGTCTTATTTTTTACTATTGTGCTATGTAAAAAGCTGGTGTGATTATACATTAGAAGCCTATAACACAAAGGGTCGAAAATAACTAAATATGAAATGGGTTTACAGTATCTACAAGGGCTACAAATCATGGTATCCATTATGCATTACAATTAGTTGAAAAACATCATACTCATCAGAACACAAATACTTTAAATAGCCTAGTTATTGTGAATTGTTTCGAATTAATTTTGAATGTATGTGTTATGCAGCTCAATGCATCCATGTAAGTAAAGAGCAGGCTATAAACTCCAAAAGGCTGTGGTTTAAAACACTGACTACTCCTCCATTTACACCTGGTAATAACATGTGATCTGCGTCTGCATATTCTATCTGAATAAAGAACAATGAAACTTGTACAGGCACACAGAACACATTGACATTAACATGCGATCGGTAAAACAAATACACCCCTGTGTAAATCTGTAAAATTCATTACATTAACATTTCAAAAACAACCAACAATAAAAGATAAAACATGCATTCCTGCTCTAGAATTATGTTTACACAGCTGACAAAATCCTTATTAATAAAGCAACTCAATTTCAGTTTACTGTATTACACAATGCCCAATAGTAACTGGAAGTACTGTCTTTTTGTAGTGAATGCTTACTGGTCAGTTTGAACATCAGAAGACTTTGTGTGCATATGTATATCTGTGTATCTAATCGTTCTCTAGATAAATAAGCTGTACAACATATATTAACAAAGAAGTGATCAAAGGCTGTACACGAATAAAGAATTAGACTTTGCATATTTGGATTGAAAAGCTTCTGAAGAAGTAAACACATAAAAAAATAAACAGCATCTCATTGTAAGATTGCAGAATGCAACCATCTGAGCACCCCCACACACCCCACCCCACCCATTTCCAGGCATAAGGGTGGGCACAGTGGTCTTCTTTTTTTCCTTTCAGCTGCTCCCTTCATAGGTCACCACAGTGAATCATCTGCCTCCATTTAACCCTATCCTCTGTATCCTCCTCACCCACACCAACTATCCTCATGTCCTCCTTCACTACATCCAAGAACCTCCTCTTTGGTCTTCCTCTAGGCCTCCTTCCTGGCAGCTCTAACCTCAGCATCCTTTTACCAATGTATTCACTGTCCCTCCTCTGAACATGTCCAAACCATCTCAATCTGGCTTCCCTGGCTTTTTCTCCAAAACATCTAACATGAGCTGTCCCTCTGATGTCCTCATTCCTGATCCTATCCATCCTCGTCACTCCCAGAGAGAACCTTAACATCTTCAGCTCTGCTACCTCCAGCTCTGCCTCATGTCTTTATCTCAGTGCCACTGTCTCTAAACCAGACAACATTGCTGGTCTCACCACTGTCTTGTCCACCTTTCCTTTCATTCTTGCTGACACTCTTTTGTCACACATCACACCTGACACTTTCCTCCACCCGTTCCAACATGCTTGTACACGTCTCTTCCCTTCTTTTCCACACTCTCCATTGCTCTGGACTGTTGACCCTAGGTACTTAAAATCCTCCACCTTCTAGTGGTCATCACCTTTAAAACAAAACACAATTCCCTACATAGAGCCAGTGTTTGGTTTGTCCATTCGGGACTACTGGATTTTTTAAACATTACACACTAATTACATACCAATACTATATTCCATTTCTGCTAATAAATTGCTCTCAATATTACACATCTAATCTTTAAGCACTGATTGTTGATATGAGGAAACAGGATGCTGTCACCTGTGTGCTTTAGAGCCAGTTTACCAACCTACCAGTTCACTGAATACATTTTAATTCAAGTACTACTTTATCTATAGGACACTGCCTTAACAACACACCTACTCAGATCACTGGCATTTATTGCAATCCAAATCCACATGCGATAAAGAGTTGAAGTGAAATTATACTGATGTTGCTTGAGAAGCTCATCTTTAATATTACTCATTGGGAACATCAAGCAGTTTTCTTTGTCGGGACAATGCATTCATTTTCTCATTAATGAAGCACCATCAATGACATTTTGTCAGCTTTTCAAGAGGCAAAATCAACAAGAATGAGTGCAAGTATAAATACAAACCTTTGTCATACAAAAAACAAACCTTTGCAAGCAGCAGTCATATAATCTGCCTTGTGGTTTCAGTAACAGCATGGTTATTGCTTTTTGGTTTGATTTTTTAAAAAAAATGTAAGAAAGCAATTCCAACACACTGGCAGGATGCACATCATGAGAGAAAATATGGGGAAATAATGAAATATACAGATTAAAAACAGCATACAGTCTTGATAGTCAAAGGTTGGCAATAATACAAGATTTAACTTTAGCTGCAGATAACAAAGCAGAAATATATGTATTTTCTATATGCTTTACAGAGGAAACCTGAACAGAATTATGTTAAACAAGCGATGTTAAACTATAAAGGAGATTCAACATACCAAGAAAAAAAAAATGACTACAACAGACAAACAAGACAACATTTCATGGCTATGTGGTGGAATTAATGAAACTTCTTGTGTTTTCTTTCGTCTTCTTTTTATTTGAAATGGCTGTCATAAACCAAACATGGCTTCTAGCTGTGCCTCATAAACTTCCCCTATGGTAACGGTGGACCTTTTGACAGAAATGCCCAATCAAAGCAGCAATGGGTCAATGTGGAGATGTTCCAGGAGTGTGAGTTATAGCTGAGTTCAGAGCATTATTTTAATGGCGCTCCAAGCATTGGCTGTAAAACATTTGACAGCTTGTTGGCTCTGCAGGCAGCATTCATGTGTATCTCTTAGTTGATACAAGCCCTATATACGTACTGTGGCAAGAGACTATCTATGTAACATAGTGTCCCAACTCAGGGGACCTCTTAATACTGAAGCCGGATAATGACTTTAAGGTCCTACTACCAGTGGCAGTGAAACAAACTGAGTGGCAGATCATTTTCTGTAGTGTTAAAGGTAAGTGCATGAATATAGCTTAAATATATTCTGTATCTCCACATACCACATATGGTTCTGAATTTGAAGTCTGTCAGCAGATATCATGTGATTGTGCCCCAAGGGCAGTGGGAATAAGGTACATAAAAAAAACTGTTTTGCTGTAGAAAAAAGGCACATCATTTGCAGTTTGATGAACTCCCTTTCCCAGAACTCCTTTCACACCCACTACATGTTGATATGAATTACATTTGACACCTCTCCCTGCATAATTCCTCTCCAGATGGCACCCTGCCCAACATTTTGGAAGTTAAAAAAAAAAGACACACAATTCTTACTCTTGAGTAGAATTGAAAAAGAGTGAGTAGTGATATTAAAGTAGAGTTTGTATAATTAGTTTTCCCTGACCCCCAAAACAACAGGCTATTACCTTGTACCCATGCTGCCTCCTCTTGATTTACAACTTAATCACTGGCCAGTGCTCAGAACCTCTGTTCAGAAAAAGCTCTCAATATTCACGGACAGCTGACCCAACATCTTCATCATGAGATAATGTGCTTCATGTTTATTCCGCCCACCGGTAAACCCCGTTTGATAATAAATTTATCACCATCATGTTCTTGCACTGCTTCTTTCAGAGGCCACGTTTTATCATTGTAAAAGCAGCCCTAAATTGGTTAGCAAGTTAACAGAAACCACAGCCTATAACTGACTTCGTAGTACTATGCATGTACTTTTTTTATGCACACAGGCATAACCCACAACTCACCAAAAAACACAATGTGAACTTACATGTAGACACACACAGAGGTACAGATGTGCCACAATGAGTATATAAAACATCTTAAGAAGGCAAAGGCTGCCTTCATTTTCACATCCACTGATAACATTTTCCGGTCCTGTCAGCTAGTTCATCACATGAATGAGAGAAAATTATATTTTGTACATCACTGTTCATGCTTTCTTACGGCACAGAAAGGCTCTAATTACCATATACTGAGAATCTTTCATCTAACATTGTGGCATTATAGTAGCACAGAGTACACACAGGCACAGGGAGTAGTAGATGTGTGTCAATCTAGTCAATAGCTGTAACAGTAATAGACTGGTGAATAAGAAGGGGGGACACTCCTGAGTCATTTGACATGCAAATTAAATAAGAAGTAATAGCTGCCGACACTGAATTCACAAGAGATCACAATCTGCAATTCCACGATAGTAATAGAACCAATATCTGAACATACACTGCTATTAGTCTGTAGACGAAACTATAATTTGATGTGATTTCCCACAGGGGTCTCCCACTTGTACCTCTCACTAAGGAAAATAAATCGGATTTACTGATATGGGTCATGTATGGAGTGACAAGACTCTCTGACAGGGTGATCTGCTGCTTCGGTGTATATATTAAACTGATCCAGTCTTATGAGGTAAATCCAAATGGTTACTTTGTGCAGCACCTGCGTTTTGAAAACCTCATTGTTTCTATGCACATTCTACAGTATGTGTTGATGTATATATGTACTCAGTGTGTGCAAATATAAGAATACAGAAAGTCATGTTGATTTTTGTAAAATGACATTTAGTGAAAAGGTTATGTCCATATTGAATATCATATCTTCACTGTTAAAAATGACTTCAGCATAGTATAGTTAGCAACAAAACAGAACTATTTCCTTTAATATTTTATCTCTATTTATACATTTCCTCAGATAATGAGCGATTTTTTCAGTATGTGGCCACTTAAATGACCCAGTGTGCAACTTTTTAGACAAAAAAGTAAACCAAAGTAAAGTGTTACAAAACTGCACAGTATGAAACAGTGACTTGTTTGTATTTCACATTCCATTTTTCTCTGTGTGCAAATGCAAAAGCTATTCTAGATGACACTACTTTGAAGCTTTTCAGTGTTTTCTCAAAAAAAAAATCTTTTTTTAATATATAAATCACAGATGTTCCTAAATCATTCTAAACCATTTTTTCATGTGTCCATTTATCAACACTCAGTTGAAATCAAACCAGAGCAACCTGAGCCAGAGAATTAATGTTCTATGAGTAAACATAAATGCGTCAGGACCACTGCCAGATATTGCTTATTGTTAAATGATGCTTCAGATCCATGGAGCCTCTCACCCTGACTCTGAAATACACATGTTCACATCTAGAGCCTGTTACAAAAATGTCCAGTGACAGTTTACAAAAAGTGGTGTGTGTTCACACCACAGTGTGCAAGCCCAGACAGTTCTGTGC